>NC_056739.1:381597537-382347537 GCF_019279795.1 Protopterus annectens | reverse complement strand
ATGCAGTTAGAGATCTTGGAACATGTGTTGATTCTTTCCCCGTTATCATCATATTAACCCTAGTGCAGCATGACAATGCAGTTAGAGATCTTGGAACGTGTTGATTCTTTCCCCGTTATCATCATATTAACCCTAGTGCAGCATGACAATGCAGTTAGAGATCTTGGAACATGTGTTGATTCTTTCCCCGTTATCATCATATTAACCCTAGTGCAGCATGACAATGCAGTTAGAGATCTTGGAACATGTGTTGATTCTTTCCCCGTTATCATCATATTAACCCTAGTGCAGCATGACAATGCAGTTAGAGATCTTGGAATATGTGTTGATTCTTTCCCCGTTATCATCATATTAACCCTAGTGCAGCATGACAATGCAGTTAGAGATCTTGGAATATGTGTTGATTCTTTCCCCGTTATCATCATATTAACCCTAGTGCAGCATGACAATGCAGTTAGAGATCTTGGAACGTGTTGATTCTTTCCCCGTTATCATCATATTAACCCTAGTGCAGCATGACAATGCAATTAGAGATCTTGGAACGTGTGTTGATTCTTTCCCCGTTATCATCATATTAACCCTAGTGCAGCATGACAATGCAGTTAGAGATCTTGGAACGTGTGTTGATTCTTTCCCCGTTATCATCATATTAACCCTAGTGCAGCATGACAATGCAGTTAGAGATCTTGGAACATGTGTTGATTCTTTCCGCGTTATCATCATATTAACCCTAGTGCAGCATGACAATGCAGTTAGAGATCTTGGAACGTGTGTTGATTCTTTCCCCGTTATCATCATATTAACCCTAGTGCAGCATGACAATGCAGTTAGAGATCTTGGAACATGTGTTGATTCTTTCCCCGTTATCATCATATTAACCCTAGTGCAGCATGACAATGCAGTTAGAGATCTTGGAACGTGTTGATTCTTTACCCGTTATCATCATATTAACCCTAGTGCAGCATGACAATGCAGTTAGAGATCTTGGAACATGTGTTGATTCTTTCCCCGTTATCATCATATTAACCCTAGTGCAGCATGACAATGCAGTTAGAGATCTTGGAACGTGTGTTGATTCTTTACCCTTTATCATCATATTACTATAGTAGTCAGAAAGCCCTCTGGCTTAGCACAGCTGATTGCACAAAAGAAGTATCATCCAGATCTACTGAAGTCATTGCCCCCTTAAATTTTTTATTAATTAAGCCAATCATGGAATACAATACACCCTTTGGGATGTACCTCACTAGACATATCCAACAGGAAAAACTCCAGCTATTCCTAACTAAAAAGGATCACTGGATTAACAACCCTAAGCTACTGGAAAAAACTGGAAGCACTGCCCATTTATTCCAGTGTCAAGGAGTGATCTGTGCCTTGCCTTCTTTGTCATCAGGGATTCAGTAGTCCAAGATCTCTTATCTCCATAAAACAATCGCAGACATCTAAACGTACATCAGCAAATAAAATATGATGGAGCAATAAATTCATAATGCAACATCTTCCCCACCTCTGGAATAGTACTTCCACTGCAAACCAAGCATTATATTCCTTCAGACAGCAACTAGATAACTGGATCGGTATTCACAAATTCACCTCTGACTTGACTGGCCTAGCCCTCCATGAAAAAGAGGAGTCCTGACAAGGCATAAACTGGCCACCAAGTTCAGTTGCCTTGTATTTCCAACATTCTTATGAATGGTGACCCATGATCCGAAGAATCAAATTCAGAATAGCAGTCTCAGAATATGATAATGTGTATACATTAAACCAGACCTCCTGGCTAAGATGTATAGATCTATGTAGTCACAAACTGCCCCATACATAAGTGTACGTATGCCTAGTTCCATGGCACTGGGAGATGAAGCTCTACAGAGACCCAGGTGACCGGGGTTCAATTAACAGCCTCAGTATTAGAGAAGCCAGGCGTGGTGGGGAAGTAGTGAAGGGACATGGCCTACCCACCTTTCCTAGGTTGCTAGAGTGCACTAGGCATGTGCAATTTCCCTAGTGGAGACTGATAAATCTACCTCCCATGCTTAAAGGTAAGGAACAAAGCTGCTTGAGGGAACATCTTTTACATTAGTGAGGGGGCAGCTTTCATTCATGACCAGTGCATTGCAAATCCCCTTTTCTGTTCCTTTGCTGGGTGTGCATGTAGACAGGAATGAAAATGGAAAAAAAAATCACAAACCAATCCCAGTCAGTGACTGACCCTCACTCTGGTGACTGGGAAATAATGAGCCTATTGACAAAGTAGGGGGCTGATGAGCAACAAGCAGCATGGCTAAAGTGATCAAATAATAAGTACATAAATAAGCTTCCATATGCAAGGGTATGGGGGCATCCATGCCTGTACCTTATTTTGAAAAAATATTTATTCAAGCATAAAATAAGTAAATGTAAATTCCAGTAATTCTAATATTAAATGGGTGTGAGGAGTATCTCTCACCACCCCCCCAAAAATAATATAAATTAAAATAAGTAAATAAATACAAAAACAACAATAATACTGCCAGTTCATCCTTTTGGTTTACACTTGTGGAGAGACCAGCTATATTAGTGCTAACAAAAATATGTCATACCAAATAACATTGGATATTTACAACATTCTTGTTGCAGAAGATAAAGCTCAACTGACTGACATAAGATGAAAATGTATCCTGCATCACTGTACCTTTATGTTCAAGATACCTTCCATACTTATTGTAGGCATACATGGTGGCATGATTGATTTTTGCACTAAGGTTTTCCATATTAAATTAGTTTGTTTTTGATGGCTGAACATTACTGCTAAAAACTCTAGAGAATAAAATGTGAAAATTATGAGGCAAAGTCAAATCACCTTCTGAAATTTCATTTTCACAAGTATAAACACTGTCCACCTCACAGCATTGCTGCTGTCAAAGAGCAGACAGTTTAGTGCAGCTGGGAACAACAAATGCCTCTCAGATGAAGATTTATCAAAGGTCCATTTGAACTATGTACACTTTGGGTAGGTTTTTTGGAACTATTATTTCAAGACTGAATGTGCATGTTGATCTTACATCCCTTAGATATTCAGTGCTAAAAGGTTCAAGCTATAGTTAGACAAACATCCTGTAAGTTCTTTAAAACAGTACCAGTTTGTCTCAGTCTTGTTACTGGCCACTGCTGCATTCTGGTCATACCTCTCAACTGTATAGGTTTTTGCAGAGTGTCCAGATTTTTGCCAAATGTTTTTGGTCCATTTTTCATAAAATTGTGGTTTTCTGTCAAATGAATGGCAAAATCATTAATGACTGAAGTTAGAAAATAATGACAGACATTTGAGTTTCATACTTCATACCCTTCAGAAAATTCATGTTAATGGAAAACCTGTTATTCTATCAACTTACTAACTTTTTAAGAGCAATATTTAAAAAGTGTCCCTATTTTTGTGCCTTTTTCCCACTTTTATGTATGGGTTTGTCCAGATTTCTTGCTCTAAGAAGTTGAGAGGTATGATTCCGGTCTCAATTTCATTTATCAAGTGTTCTTTTATTATTTCTAATTTGCTGAAAAAAATAAAGTTTCATTGTTCTGTGCCCATAAAATTTCTTGTTTCTTTGAAACTACATTATGATCAGTCCCATAAAAGAAAACTGGGAAGAGCGGCTCATGGAGGAATTCCCAGAAGGTGTCAGTAACCTGGATAGCAACATTTACTTCCATGGCTCCCACTGAAACCACACTTCTCTTGCCAAGGAAGGAAACTTACCTGCTGAATTCGTCTAACTCCATTAAGTTCGGACTCCAGTTTTGTTAGTTAATTTTACATTTAAAAATTACCAACTTTGTCATCTAGTACACATTTCAACATTGTCAAAGAATTCTTCATATAATCTTTATTCTTTTACAAATGTTTGTTGTACTCCAGACTATTAGTACCTGGAACCAACCTAATGTGCACTTATGAACACAATCCAGCCATCTCTGCTGTGCATTTTCATCATCAAAAGGCAAAGGGGGCATCATCCTTATTTTTCAACCAAAGGGTTGTAATCAATTAAGTCTCTAAATAATTTTGATAGATATTTAACTCAGTTTGTCAAGCTTCATATTGAATAACATATCTTTGAATAAAGGCAAGTACCGTGGGGTATAAGAGATGCAAAAACATTAGTCAGATTCTGCACTATCCAAAAAAGTTAAATCTGAAGACATCTTTACATTTTGCAATACAGTTCCATTAAGACTCTGTTTTCATAAATTGCAATATAATACTTCATTGAGCAAATCTAAATTTTCTTATAACATATAGTTCCAAACTTTATTACATGTCTGATGAAAGATTATATAATAACAGTGACAAACAGCAGCAGAAGAGAGTAGTATCAGTGAAAACCTTTTTTTGTTAAACAGGAGGGATCCCCCCCCCCTCACACACACACACACACACACACACACCTCCCACTGCTGTGCAACGGGGGCAACTGCAGTTTCAACTACTAATAAAAATGGTTTTCAAAGCAAATCACTGTAAATTCATTCAAAAGATTAACCAGCTCCCCAAGAGATTACATACATCACTGTACAGAAATTACTTCAATAAAATGTGACATTTCAAAAAAAAAACAAGTAATTTACAAAGCAATCATAATTTTAACATCAACTAATGATTAAGAGTCTCCACGCAAATCTTCAACAGGATTATCTAATTAAACTCAGCATTCAGACTGTTGGGAATAATTGTCTGGAATTTTAAAATGAACATATACTCGCTCCCTTTCCTGAATTTGTATTTTACAACTATATTAAACTTTTGACTTGAAATAAAATTGCTAGCTTTAGAGACCATATTACTATTATAGCATTTTGCTTAATGCCATAATGGTTGTTATGAGATCTATAAAGCTAATATTTTGCTATCAAGTCAAGATACAAGAAAAACTACAACATGAAAGACTTGACCTTCTGATGTGGTTTGTATTAAACTGTAAAAATTCAACTTTGCTGTTTGGGAGAGACCAAAAGCTTAAATACAGTCCCACATTAAAGATTTATCAAGTCTCAAAGCAGCCCACTATCTAAAACCACTGAAGAAGGGGGGGTCTATATTATATTATCGAAAAGGCAGGTCAGCAAATGGCACTTACAGAGAAAATGCCATTCAGCGAACTGCTCATAGTGAGATTGCAGTACAGTGAAGATCAGAAAATTTGCCCTTTCCTCACTGTAGTGCGATCTCAGAGTTGGTATATATAATTAGAGTGGGGGCACAGCCCCCCCACACAAAAGCGAATTCGTTGAATGGCATTTTTGATGTAAGTGCCGTTCACTGACCTGTCATTTCGATAGTTTAATATAGACCCGAACAAGGGTACCTAGGTATGAAACTTCTGATAAACAAATCACCTTTGCAAAACATCACAGGAGTAGCATTCCAACTTAGGTTATCATAACAAATAGTCTCACATACTCCTACGAGAATCTTTGAAAGCTCTAGAATTGCAAGCTAGTGTAAGTCTGGATAGGCTTCAAATGGATCTTGGTCCACTAGACTAGTAATCACCTATGAACACGAGAGACAGAGAGAGACACATAGTGTGTGTGTGTGTGTGTGTGTGTGTGTGTGTGTGTGTGTGTGTGTGTGTGTGTGTGTGTGTGTGTGTGTGTGTGTGTGTGCGTGTCTGTGTGTTTAATGCCATAGCAAGCTCAAAATAAGCAGTATATACTTTTAAATCCTTCAAGTGATGTGGTCAAATCTTCAGAGAATGCTGCATGATTCTATTGAGAAAAGACATGCGTCTGGAGCATTTCTCCCTGGGACTCTGCTGAAAATTGGCTCATTCCAAGTCAGACTTTCCTGGTAAAGAAATGTTAAATAAATAAATAAAATAAATAAATTGTATAATTCCATTCTGTTCCATATATAATAGGTCCCCAAATAATTTCAGGTAAATCTCCAGTGCATCCATTATCACGCTTAGAGAAATTTGGGTAGCAACAGGCATTGGTTTAACAATATCCTAACAGCAGTTTCAAGGCTGACAAAGCTGAACACTATGAAGTAACTGGGGAATACAGTGCTATGTCACAAATCTTAATAACACACCTGATAATGCTGTACTATCAGTCATTCCTAATATTTTTGACTAATCATCTCCAATATAAAAATAGGGCAGGAGTTCTGAAATACAAAACATGCCAGTGGTTGCAAACTGTGTAATGTGATAAAAATTACCAAATAGTCTATTTGCTTCTTTGTTTGTTAACTTTTGTGTCTGTGGTGAAAGCATTCAGCATCAGTTTCTAACACCTTTAATCTAGAGCTTTGCTTACTTCATTATGGTTACATATAGCACAGTGGGCATAACTCATATGGATACTAATTCTGCTGATTAGGGCCAAGAATTGAACTCCCACCTCAGAGGGTACCTAATGGTGGTATTCAGTACTGTGGCATTATACTGATCAACGGGGATGACATCACACCACCTGCCCACCATGATTTGCAGCACCAGTGTTATACTCGTTGCATTCCTTAATGGTGATATGTTGTGCTCCAAAATAATTTGTACATCTTCATTGCATAGGCATAATCTGAACTGTGTAAACAGTCATTCCTGTATACAAGATCTTGTCCCTGGAGGTTACTTTGATCTTGCCAAAGTCATTTGTGAAGGCATATGTAAGTTTTGAAAGAGACTATGTTTTAAATGAACAGGAGCATTACATTTTAGCTCACACTTCTGGCTTGAGTACTTTGGAATAGGGTGGTTTTCTTTATCAAATCAGGACCTGTGGCGATAGTACCAGACAGTGCCCATGCTGGTTGACAAAGATATTTTGCAGAGAGGTTAAAGAGTAAATGAACAAATAAAAAACTGTTGCACTGTCAGTTAAACATAAGTTATGGAAAACTGTTTTTAACGAGCTCCAAATATCTATAAAGTTAATGTGCTGACAGATATGACACTGCTAACTTAACTTTAAAGAACGCAAGGTTTCATATCATATCAAAGAGACTGCTTTCAGATTTGATTACTAGTCTGTATTGCAGGCATTCTATTCTTTGTCACCATTCACTCAATAAGGAAAATGTTTTGGAGAACATCTAATCAGAAGGATCTGACCTCTAACCTAAGCCTGCGATAGCCAAGTAGCAGGCTAAGGCCACACATTCTACGGCTACTGTTAGCCAACCCTTACCTCAAAATAATAATGCAATGTTAGCATAAATAGACACATCAACACAAAAGTAAAGACTACAGTGACAAAGAAACAGGTATGTGTTGACAAAAATCAAGGAGAACAAAAGTAAATATTACTGATGTAAGTAAGTATTAGCAAGACAAAGACAAATGTATATATATATATATATATAAAACCAACTGTGCTTAACTGCTATAAGAATATGAGTTTCCACAGATTGAGTACTTACACTTTGTGAAACAGAAGACTTGCATGTTATTAAAATGGTCTTTGTTCTACCACACAGGAAAAATTAGTCCTAATCCAGTAACTGCTCTTTTCTTGAAACAGGTACCAGAGAAGCAGCATTTGTGTATGCCATCTCCTCAGCTGGAGTAGTTTACGCAATTACCAGAGCATGCAGTCAAGGAGAACTTAAAACCTGCAGCTGTGATCCCCAAAAGAGGGGCCGATCAAAGGATGAGAGGGGAGAATTTGACTGGGGTGGCTGCAGTGACAACATCAATTATGGAATTAAATTTGCCGAGTCTTTCGTGGACGCAAAGGAAAAAACTGTACAAGATGCACAGGCCATTATGAACTTACACAACAACCGATGTGGGAGGATAGTGAGTGAAAGCAATTTCTATATTATTGTAAGCATGTTTGTGTTAATAAATCATAGCCCAAAACAAATTCGGCAGCCAGCACTAACTCAAACAACATTTTATCTAGCCTAAAAATATATTTACACTTGCATGTTAGCACACTTCTCGAAATAAAAGTACAAATTTACTGACTCTCCTTGAAAAAAGAAAGAAATAATGCTTCAGTCTTCTAAATTTCACTAAAGACCTCCAGTTGACTATGTAATTGAGACTTTGTGTACCAACGGCATCTAATTAAGCATGCCGATGATATTAAATCTGAATGATATCACAGGTAAACTTGTAAAGACAGATTTTAAGTGTTATAATATTTAAAATTTTGGACGTAAGCATTTTGGGTACAGAATTGTTTAAAAAAACATTAAATGCAATGTGTGTGTGCTCTTATCTGCACCATATTTCTTTGTAAACTGCAATTTAAGAATTTGACTACTAATGTGCAAAATTTTGAGACTAATCTACCAAGAGAGGACTATACCAAGTATGTCAATCCCAGCAACATCTGGGACAAAATTTCTCTGGACCCAGTTTAGGATTAGTGTGACTGTTTTGCTTCTTATGAGAGAAGGAAAAAAGCATCACTGATTCAAGTTGCGTGCACCATCTTCTGGCAATGTGGCGCAAGTGTATGCTCACCCCATTTTTGGCCAGTCAGATCAGGTTAGATGTATTAAAGTAGTGTAGCAACTGCCTTAAGATTACAGAATGTTCATTGATTAAAGCAGTTGGCATGTATAACCTGCAAGAGCAGTAAATATTTAAGAAGCATGGAGACAAACATTTCTCATCAACTCACTGTCTAAAAGCATGATACTGCTACACCACTACAACTACAGTGCACTCCAGGACCATAACTTGTACAGAGGCTGTAAAGAAAAAAATTGTCAAAGCCTCATAGAATGCATTTTAAAATGTACCAGCCTCTGGAACACATGGCAATGCCTGTTCCTTCTCCACTCCACTCATACTGTATATTCATACTGTTTGGACAAGAGTCACCAGGAAGGCAGACCTAAGCCCATAAAGTCCACCAAGACTGCTTCAGCATAAGGAAATATTTTAGGCCTTGGTGACAATATAAATTAGGCATATAGATTATATACTCACCAGACTGGACAAGAACAAAGTGCCAGGACCTGTGATTTTGCAAGGGCCATAAGAGCCCTTAAACCCATAAATATGACAACCATGTGTAGCAGCTAACTGGAGGTGAATGACCAGAGGCATTACAATCCAAGGGACATGCAGAAAGACACGACTGATCTTACTATGGATGTGTGAAAGGCAGAAAAGACTAGTTTTTAGTATTATATTGTCTTCACCAATAACAATGAGTAGATACAAAGATGAAATAATAAGCTTTAACAATTGGCTAATTAGTTGGTGTCATTCTAAGGGGAACCAGCAGGTGTCAGCTGGGTATGAGTTGATGAACAGGAGTTCCCATTTCACTTGCATCTCCCATGTCAGGGCTTCCTCATTTCTGGCTAAAGCCTTTGCTGCCTCCATAGGTAGGCAGAGTCATCCTACTGAGCACTCTAGCATAGAAAACTTAAATCTAGACACCATCATAGTGCTACTACCTAATGCTAGGAGTCTACATAGAAAAATGATTGAACTCAAGGCACGAAACAGTGTTGATGCAATTACAGCATTTCCTCTGTGAGACCGTTTTGCACCTATCATGCCTTCAGTCTCCAATAATTATCCAAAGAACTAGCTGCATTTCCCAGAAATGCCATCACCCAATGTCAAATTATTAGTGACCCTAATTTGGAGCTTCTGGACATCCAAATCACCATTAACAAATCCAATGATCACTGTGTTTCTATAGCTATGGATCCCCATCAGTATTCCCCACAGACTATGAAAATTCCTTCACCGCCACTGAGAAGTTAAATACCAAGCCAAGTATGTTTTGCTAGGCAATTTCAATTACTCTAGTATTAACTGGTACACTTGCACCTCTAAAAGTAGATATGCTCTGCATTTCCTGGACTTTATTAATGCCAGTATGCTAAAGGTTGTAATGTCCTTGATCTGTTCCCTACCAAGCTAGCCTCTGCCAATACCCCACCCTACATCTCATCTGAGTCAGGCTTAGTGATACTACCCCCATCACCAAATGACACCAATTTTAGAGACAGCTTCAGAGCAAACCTACAATAGGTAGAATATCTATGCAAAATTATCAGCAATCCCCTTCAAATGGATCCACCCTAGAGAGGTGCCACATTCACCTCTAACTTTCAGCAGCACCTAAATTGTTGCATAAAAATTCAGTATTTGTCTACCTTAAGTAGAGTAAATTCAGGAATAAACCTCTCAGGTGGAATTCCAATAATTAATAAATTGTCAATCAAAAGGAGGAAAATAAAGGCCTGGATGCAGAGTGAGCTGCATGCAATGGACAGCAAACAAGCGTGCTTCCTGTGGACACAAACATGGACAGCATACAAGCGTGCTTCCTGTGGACACAAACATGGACAGCATACAAGCACGCTTCCTGTGGACACAAACATGGACAGCATACAAGCGTGCTTCCTGTGGACACAAACATGGACAACATACAAGCGTGCTTCCTGTGGACACAAACATGGACAGCATACAAGCGTGCTTCCTGTGGACACAAACATGCACTCATATGGATGTACAGATACCAAGTAACATCCCTGCCATACCTCTTAACCTCTTGGGGCAAGAAATCTAAAATAATGGGGGGACAAAGGCCCAAAAATGGGGACAGATTTGTTTTGAAAGTTGCTAGAATAGCAGGATGTGTTAGCATGCATTTTTTTCTGAAGGATAATGAAATCTGAAAATGCTGTTATTTTTTGTATTTCTGTATTGCCTTTCTATATTTTGAATACTGTAGTTTGTTTTCTTTACCTTGTGTTTTGCTTGCATTCTGTTTTAACAGCATATTAAAACTTCAAAAGAGACCACAGCTCTCTCTGTTCTGAGTCAGGCAGAATTTTTTCCCTCCCTCTTCCTCCCACCCATTTAAGTTGTCTTGTTAAATACCACTGTCTTTCTAGTTGCCCGCCTCTTATGTTAATCTGACCATATATCTCATTTCTCTCTACTTTCACTGGCTTATGTGAGTAATCACAAAACCATCACTTTTGAAATCCCACCCCTTCAATTATTTAAATTTTTTGGCCATCCTACAGTATTTCATAGTACCAAAATACAAAAGTAACCACCCCTTTCAGTCCATCTTGCTGTTTTAAAAATAGTAACTCTCCACTAAACCTTAACTTTTTAAACAGGTAAAACTCAAGTTACCTACTATCACATCTAACTTCTCTAGTGCACACTGCAGAGTGCATTCTTTTCAATCTTACCTTTAAGCATCCCTGTTACTAGCACTTTCTCTAATACCTAAAAAGATCATCTCTACTTGACTCCAAGTAGACTTTTCTCTATCTGTTAAACCTAGCACTTGCTCCTACAGTAGTTATTACCTTGATACAGCACTCTTATAGATGGCACCCCAAAAAGGCAAACCCCCATTTCTCAGTCACCCACGTCCCCCGGAATCTCTTTTAAAGTTTTTTTGTCTAGTCCTTCTAGCATGTCGAGGGATCAGTTGCTAGTGTCCTCTCCTGCTCAGCTGGTGAACCTGGGAATATTGAGGCAATGTTACAATTGCCTCATGTACACAGACAACCCTCTCCTCCTCCCACAAAACACAAATACATGCGAGAGATGCAACTATACGGCCAAACTGGAGGCTGAGCTCTCTCAACATAGGACTGGCAAGACCAGTCAGGAGGAGAAGGTTACCACACACACTATAGACCCAGTCTCACATAGTACCATCACAACCTCAAATCATACACATAAACACACAAAGACATACTCGGCGGCTCTGATAAAAAATCTACCAAAAGAGCAGAGGCCACCAAAGCAGACACGCAAACAACCACCACCTCAGAACACAACACCTGCAACACATAGACCTCACAGTCAGTGTCTCAAACAGTCACAGCCCTTAAGGCCAAACACAATGCCAGACACACTAGTCATTGGTGACTCCATAGTCAGACACACTGACGTCCCGCTCACCAGACTGAGTAAGGAGAAGGTCACAGTAAGCTGCCTGTCGAGCGCTAGAATCCGCCACATAACGCAAGCACTCAGGTCTCTCAACAGCAGGTACAAATACGACTCAGTCATTGTCCACGCTGGTGTAAACGACCTGAGACGTACCTCCTTGGACTACATGAAAAGAGACATTGAGGAGCTCTCTGATTATGTAGCCCAGGCAGGTATGACCCTGACCTTGAGCAGTATCCTACCTTCACCAAGAATGATGCCACAATACAGAGATAAGATGATCAGCTTTAACAATTGGCTTAAACTCTGGTGTCATTCAAAGGGGATCCAATGTCTGTCTGCCTGGGATGCCATGCTGGACAAGCCACGCTGCTTCGCAAGGGACGGCTTGCACCTGTCACCCCTGGGATTCCAGATATTGGCAAAGGCTCTTGCCACCCCCATAGTGCCTTTTTTGCGCAAGACTCAAAGTCTAAACCTACCACCCTAGAACTCTAAAAAGGTAAAAAACTAAGGGTAATGCTGCTCAAAGCCAGAAGTCTAAATCTCAAAATGCACGCACTCGAGGCCCTTCTCAGTATGGAGAACATCGATGTCTGTGCAGTGACAGAAACCTGGTTCAAGACTCCTGAGAGCACCCCAGCACTATCAGGTTTTACCTCTTATCATGCGTTCCGGCCCCAAAATCCGGACAATACCAAGAAAGGAGGGGGGGTATCCATATTCATCAAGGACACCCACACCTCAAGACTGGTGGCAATGCACGATGCATCGGAGACCATCCAGGTGCAATTAACCATAGGCAAGACTGCTCTGCAAATTGTAGCATGTTACAGGCCACCCTCACAAACTCAGGAACCTCACATGGCCTTCCTGAAAACACTAGAGGGATAAATGTATCACCAAACACCATCATACTAGGTGACTTCAATTACCCTAATATAGACTGGGAACACTACTCAAGCCCAAACACCCTAGCCCAAAAGTTCCTGGAATTCATAAACTCAAATGCCATGGAACAACTAGTCACCATCCCCACAAGAGGAGAAAACATACTTGATCTCATCATCACGAACATGGGAGCACAATGTTCAACACCGGAAGTATACCCTCACTGGTGAGATCAGATCACAAACTAATCTCGCTGGAGGTCCTCATCCCACCCCACCTGAAATAAAAAGACCACAGTAAAGAACTTCTCGAAAGCCGACTTCACACTTCTAAAGACTAGTGTGGTCTCCTTTAAGGCCCCAAAGCCGGCGGAAAACAGTACTCAAGCCGCTGAATCACTTACAAATGCCTTCTACCAGCACCTGCAGGACTGCATGGATAAGGCAATCCCAAGCAAAACAAAGACTCTTTGTACCAAAGGCAAGCGTCCAGTCTGGTGGACCACAGCCATAAACAAACTCTACAACAAAAGGAGGAAGCTACTACAAGATAGAGCAAAATCCTTAAAAGGTAAGACACCCTTGATCACTATAAGTAAAAAACTAAGAGCTCTCATAAAATCATCCAAAGCAAATTTTGAGAGAAAAATAGCTAAAGACTCAAAAGACAATCATAAGGCCTTCTTTAGCTATGTTAGAAACCTGGGATGAAACTCCCAGATATGCTCAGAACTAGTTCAAAATGATGTGAAGATTACTGATCCTACAGACATTGCCAACATACTGGCTGACAGGTTCAGTGCAAACTTCTCCCCTCCCCAAAGGAGAGATATCTATACCAAGCGATTGCAGCCCCCCAAACATCTCCAACGCCCAAGTGAGAACTGCTCTCTCCAAAGCAAAAAACACAGCATCCATGGGACCTGATGGTGTCCCCGGCTGTGTGCTCCACGAACTCAACGAGGAATTAAACCCACAGCTAGGACAGCTGTTTAATCATAGTCTTACCTCTGGATACGTATCCAGGGAGTGGCACACTGCAACTGTGGTCCCACTTCACAAAGGCGGTGCCTCCACCGACCCTGGAAATTACCGGCCCATTAGCTTGACAAGCCTTATCTGCAAAGCCATGGAGAGGATCATAATGGACCTCATAAATAAAGACATAGGGAATTTGCAGACTTTGGATCCATCCCAGTTTGGCTTTGTCAAAGGCAGATCATGCCTTCTAAACTTGGTTGACTTTTTCAAAACAGTCACCAAAGCCATTGATGAGGGAAAGGCAGTCCATACAGCCTACCTCGATCTGGCGAAGGCCTTCGATACAATACCCCACTCGGGTATCATTGAAAAACTCATCAGCTTAAATGTTAACCCATACATCACAAGATGGGTTGCAAACTGGCTAAGTGACAGAACCCACAGGGTCAGAGTTGCTGGCGCCATGTCAGACTCAAAGCCTGTCACAAGTGGTGTACCACAGGGCTCAGTCCTGGGCCCACTCTTGTTTGGCATCTACTTTTCCAAGTACAAGCAAACACAGGAGGGTTATGGCTGACAAAGTTTGCAGATGGCTGCAAACTGGGCCATAGTAGAAAACACATCTGACACAGATATCCTTCAGAAGGGTCTCACAGAAACGGATAACTGGTGCCAGAGCCATGGCCTAAAGTTAAATGCCAAAAAATGCATAGTCATACCCTTCGGGAAAAACAAGGTTACCCCTAGCTACCAAATAGGTGGCAATCCACTGAGCACAGAAGAAGTTCTCAGGGACCTGGGGACCCAGGTTGATAGTAGTCTGTCATTCGACACCCATGTAGCTAAAGTAGTTAGGAAGACCTTCTACATTGCCCACCTTATCATGAAGGGATTCTCATCTAGATCAAGGGAGGTCATAGTCTCCCTATACTCATCACTCATCAGACCAATGATTGAGTACAATGCCCCATTCGGAATGTATCTGACCCAACACTTGCAGCAGCTGGAGAGGCCACAAAAGTTCCTCACCAAAAGGATAAAGGGTCTCAAACATCTGTCCTATGCTGCCCGACTGAAAGAACTCCAGCTCTATTCAGTCGCTTACCGCTTGCTCAGAGGTGACCTTTGCCTAACATACAAGGCCATGTCAAACCCAGATTTGATGAATATGCTTCACCTCAAAAAATCTAGATCCGTCAGAGCCACAAGGGCGGGAAACTTAAACCTTGACACGGCTATTAACAGGACGTGCTGGAGGGATAGATTCATCACCCAAAGACTCCCTATGCTGTGGAATAAAATCCCGGTATATGTGAGGCAGAGCACCTCGCTGGCCTTGTTCAAGAGAAATCTTGACCAATGGATGGGAGATCGCAGATATACCCCAGGGATTACCTCAGTGTCACTGCTCGACAGAGGCACAGCAAAATAATGGGTATAGTTCCCCATACTAAAGGGGTGGCGTAAGCCACAAAACTATGGGCTAGGCTTGTAAATGCCCTCGGGCAGATAGCCTAGTATGAACCTATGAACCTATGAACCTAAGTGTAGGTAATTATTTAAGGACTTCAATCCTGAATGTTTTGTCAGAAAACCACACATTTTATAAGGAAAAAGACCAAAAATGAGGCAAAACTCTGGACAATTGAAAGTATGATGATTGTCATGTGCTTATTGTGAGAGCATATAGCCGTACGTACTCAGGTGGCAAGCTTATATCAGTGATTGCAGGTTTTTATTTTGGGTTGTTTATTTGCTCTGGTTGTTCTGACTATCAAGCCTCCCACCTCATGGTCAGCTGGCCCTTTCATTCCTATGGCGAGACCATGACATCCCTTTTTATTACGTTGAAGGTGAGGGTTGAGCTATCCCCCACACAGATGATAGCTCAACCCTGATCCCCCACACAGATGGTATCTCATCCCTTTTTATTACATTGATGGTGAGCTATCATCTGTGTGGGGGACCAGGGTTTTTCCTCTAGACCTTATTACCCGCTGTGCATGCCTGAAGTGACCATGGGATTGGCATACAATGGCCCATCCTACTGTAGAGTTGTACCTCAGAGCATACCTAACCAGATAGACCTGCCCCAGCATTACACATCACCTTCAAGTGATTCCCAGTCTTCACTAGAGTTCTGCCATGGTGAATGTGCTCAGGCACATAACCTCACAGAGATGAGCTGACTTAGCAGCTTCATTCCTGTCCACCCCTGCATCAGATACAAGTGCTCAAACCCACTAGATGAACTCAGATTACATTGAACACATTCATGGTTAATGTTACACCACAGGAGCTGGTATAGCTCACTGGTAACAAATGTTGCATTTGCCAAGTCAGGCAGACAGTACATTGACATGTTACAGAGCTCACCTAACTACCTTTCAAGAGTAGGGCTTCTACAACATGTTGGTACTGGCAGTGGTCACACATATGTGGGTAGTATGGGTGTTGCATCTACCACATTGTCACTAGCTGCATTTCTAACAGTCAACAAGATAATATGGATGCTTGTGATAGTTAATGCTGTATCAAAGCCACAGAGTTATAAATCTTGACTTCAGACAGAACAAAGTAATTTTTTCTATAAAATTTTGTCTTGTCATAGTGCTGAAATCCCTCAATGTGTATTCATCTGACTGGATGTCCAATAACACACCTATAGTCCTTTGCATGCTTTATTATTGTATTATCTGATATGCAAAAACCTTCACCAATGTTTTCCACTTTACCCATGCCAGCACTGCCTCTAATAATGCCACTAACAGTACCGTGGGTATGTCAGTAGCTACAAGCTGTCATCTATAAGAAAACTGGAAAATATCGAAAGAACATACAGAATAAATAGCTAGGATACAACACCTATGATATAAGGAAGGGCTGAAGTCTGTAAACCTGTATTCAGTGTGTTACTTTCGGATGGGCAAGACTAGGATATGAAAAATGTTTTAATGGCGAATTACTGGTATCCACAGTTTGGATGTCATTTCTGTCTCAGTTCTGAAAACGAGGAATAACTCAGTTGCTAAAACATTGGAGCCCCGCCTCATTCTCCATCAAAAATATATATATTTTTTTTGTAGGGCTGGCAGAATTTGGAAATCTCTTCCTTTTATAGTAAGATGCTTGCCCGCTCAAAATCCATTTTGATAAATGGTTTGTGGATCAAGTACATGCCTTAGTAATACTCGATGCACCCCCCCACCCCAAAAAGTAGATTTGCTTGATGCCCAGAGTTAGTGGCATCAATACACTGAACATGAAACACTGAAGCATTAAGTTTCCTGAATAACTTTGTGGCCAAGAGGTACATTCTATGAAGTCTAGTTGCAACGAAACTGAAACGAAGATGTTCATATATTCAGATGACACCATGTAAATTAAGTCAGCCATTTGACCTTAGTGACTTTGATGTGATTTCTTTTCTTTCAGGCTGTTAAACGTTTTATGAAGCTAGAATGTAAATGCCATGGAGTCAGCGGATCATGTACATTAAGGACATGTTGGGCTGCAATGTCAGATTTTCGGAAAACTGGGGATTACTTAAGGAAAAAATACAATACAGCAATTCAGGTGACTATGAATAAATACAAGTGGTTATCCTTCACTGAAGTAAACAAGAATTCCAGAAAAGCTACCAAAAATGACCTAATCTATTTTGAACCTTCCCCAAACTACTGTGTGGTGGATAAAGAAGCAGGTAAGAAAAATCCAATGGAATTAATTAAATTTCTTCACAAATATAAATGAAATTGTTCCCTATGAATATGTACAACAGAAATTCCAAATACTTACACATGGAAACCAAATTATTAAGGTATGAATTGTTTAAACTTCATGCAGTCCATGTTAAGAGTATTACTAGCAATTTCTGCACATTCATTATCTTTTTAAATTTGTAAACTGCATGCAGGCAGTGTAGTTCAGGGGAAGGGGTAAGTGCTGGCAACCTTTCACTTTGATACCTAAATGGTCAGTACTGAGCTAGACAGTACCCTATGCTAAACTGTTCCACATAGCTCTGATCTGATTTAAGTTGTACATCATAATCAACAGGCGAACAATTTACTATGTAGGATCCTGTCTTCAAAAGAATAATGTTACAATCATGTAAAAACTATTACTTGAAAACTAAATAAGTATTTACACACACACACACACACACACACACACACACACACACACACACACATACATGTACAGTGGATATAAAAAGTTTATACTCCCATGTTAAAATGCCAGGTTTTTGTGATATAAAAAAAATGAAACCACAATAAATAATTTCAAAAGTTTTCCCACCTTTAATGTGACCTATAACCTGTGCCATTCAATTGAAAAACAAACAAATATGTTTGGGGAAAAAAATATAAAAACTAAAAAACGTAGAATATGCTGGTTGCATAAGTGTGCACACCCTTAAACTAATACTTTGTTGTTTGTGCACACCCTTAAACTAATACTTTGTTGAAGCAACTTTTGATTTAATTACAGCACTCAGCCTTCTTGGGTAGGAGTCTATCAGCATGGCACATCTTGACTTGGCAATATTTTCCCACTCTTCCTTGCAAAAGTGCTCCAAATCTGTCAGATTGCGAGGGCATCTCTTGTGCATAGCCTTCAGGTCACCCCACAGATTTAGGGCTGGCCTCTGGCTGGGCCATTCCTAAACTTTAATTTTCTTCTGGTGAAGCCATTCTTTTATTGATTTGGATGTATGCTTGGGGTCATTGTCGTGCTGAAAGGTGAAATTCATCTTCATCTTCAGCTTTCTAACAGAAACCCGAAGGTTTGGGGCCATATTTGACTGGTATTTGGAACTGTTTATAATTCCCTCCACCTTGACTAAAGCCCCAGTACCAGCAGAAGAAAAGCAATCCCAAACCATGATACTGTCACCACCAACATGCTTCACCCTGGAAATGGTGTTCTTTTGGTGATGCGAAGTGTTGTTTTTGCGCCAAATGTACCTTTTGGAATTGTGCAACCTTGGTTTCATCAGACCATAACACATTTTCCCACATGCTTTTGGGAGACTTGATGTATTGTTTTGCAAATTTTAGCCGGGCCTGGATGTTTTTTCTGTGTAAGAAAAGGTTTCCGTCTTGCAACCCTACCCCATAGTACAGACATACGGAGAGTATGGGAGAATGTTGTCACATGTGGTGCATAACCAGTACTTTCCAGAAATTCCTGCAGCTCCTTCAGTGTTGCTGTAGGTCTCTTGGCAGCCTCCCTGATGAGTTTTCATCTTGTCTTTTCATCAATTTTGGAGGGACGTCCAGTTCTTTGCAATGTTAGATGTTGTCCCATATTTTCTCCACTTTTTGGTGACTGTCTTCACTGTGCTCCATGGTATATTCAGTGCTGTGGAAATTTTTTTGTACCCTTCTCCTGACTGACACCTTTCAACAATGAGATTCCTTTGATGCTTTGTAAGCTCTCTGCAAACCATGGCTTTTGCTGTAGCAGGCAACTGAATAAATGTCAGGAAAATCCTATTAGGACAGCTGAACTTTATTTGGGATTAATCACTCTCTTTAATTGATGGCAGGTGTTTACTCAAGAAGACTGAATGCTGTAATTAACTGAAAAGGTGCTTCAACAAAGTATTAGTTTAAGGGTGTGCACACTTATGCAACCAGCATATTGTACGTTTTTTTTTTATTTTTTCCCCTAAGAGATTTGTTTGTTTTTCAATTGAATTGTACAGGTTATAGGTCACATTAAAGGTGGGAAAAGTTTTGAAATGATTTATTGTGGTCTCATTTTTTATATCACACGAACCTGGCATTTTAACAGGGGTGTGTAAACTTTTTATATCCACTGTACATACATACACACAAACATAGGAGATGGAGGGAGGAAAACACACACACACACACACACACACACACACACACACACACACACACACACACACACACACACACACACACTTGTAATTTCCTGACTTGCAAGAAGATCCAATACAACCATAAATCAATCGATGCAAGTTATCAAACATTTACTGAAAAAAATAATCACATTACAAAACTATAAAAACTAACAACAAATACTTTCCTGTGCTGATGAGTTCTTTTGTTTTTCTCTTCTTAATTCCAGACACACTGTGTAAATAGTGATATTGTTAGGAAAAAGTTTTATAAACTAACGCAGGGTTAAGGTTATGGGCAGGGACAGGATTAAGATTAGCATACATGACTAAAGATAACTGGGGGGTGCTTCCCTTCGAATTCCAAATGGGTATAACCTACTCAGATAGTAAATATTTGCATATCATTTCTTTGGAATAGGATCTCATTAATGTCCAAACAGTTAAGATGGGTGTAAGGTCCACAAACCTCAGCTCAGGCTTTCACATATTCTCCTTGTCTCAGTCTCTGGTTAGTTCAACATGCGTACTCAAAAAATTATTTATGGGTGTCAGTTTTTTCATAAGAAAAGATTAAGCATGAGTTGAATTTGGAATTCCATGTATTCATAAACCTTTACCTTCTATTCACAACATGATTCAGCTATATAATAAAGTAGATTAGGTTTTAACTCCATGCAAAAATATTAAGATTTTCTTCAGCAAAAACATTACAACTCAGATTAATGTCTACCTGCAGAATGTTGAATCTGTAAGGCCCATTTTGTTAAAGATATGTATTTGGACATTTCTTTGAAAATGAAGTGAATTTGCAACTTCATAATACTGTTTTGCACAGTTTAAGGTTTGTAGGTAATTATGTGCAAAACCAATTTATTATCCTAAGAACACATTATGATCACTACATATAAAAGCCATTCGGTGCACACCAAAGGAGGTTCATCTTTGCATATTAAATATTAACAGTTTGTAAGCTGTTTCTGTTCTTTTTTTGATATTCAAGTGTAGTAATACTGCCGACGGGATAATTTTTTATTAGATCGAGTTTGAAAAGTCAGGAAATAATGGCTGCAAGTATGACTTTGCAAGACTTTGATGAAAGTATGGGTTTAAACAGCCTTTTACATGATGGTGACAACTCGGACATATTCAATACAGGATGCTTATTTGAAGGCAGCAGTGCTGAGATAAGTGACTTGTCTTCTCGCGAGGACTCCAATGTTAGACGTTCCTGAACCCCAGAGCCCTGTCTTTAATAAAGTAAGACATTCTGATGTATCCCAGGCAAACAAGGATGAAGATGGGAAAACAAGTGATTCATTTCCTGTCTCATGTTGTCTGCGAGATCCTTCAGGGACTTTACACAACTCATGTGAAAGTCTCAGACACTATCATTTTCAAGATGTGAATAAAGGATCTCAGAATTCAGCAATTACAGGATGTTTGCTGCAAAGAAGTCCAACGTTTCAGAAGCTTAAACGTAGGAAACTACATCTAAATGATACAAGTCCCAAAACATTTTCTAATGACTACATTGGTATAACAAATTGTGATGAAGCAGGCACAAGTACTAGTTTTTTTTACTCGCACAGAAATTCTACAAAGCCTAAGAAACAATCCAACATTGCCCAAAACCAATTCAAACACAGTAGTATCAAATAGCACCAATGCTTATTGGTAGTAAAAAATGACACTATCTCAGGGAAAATATGGTTAGCTTGCTTTTTAAGTCCCTGCTGATGTGCTAAAGTCACAATTCATAACTAATATTCAGTTGTTGAGAAGCGGACTATTTTGAAATGAGTGCCCATGTTTTAAGACACTCGGTACCCCATATATGAACTTTTGAGTGCTTACAAAACACTGAAACAGCAAACTCAAATGCAGTACTACCCCACAGAGTCTGGACTTCAACACTGCATATGCAGCAGCTGTTCCTCTGTCTACATGAGCCAGGAAAAAATATAGTACTCAAATTCCAACTCGAGTTTCATTGTTTATTAAAGAGTTATGGGTTTAATGCCCAGGTCATCCTCCATATCTTAAGCTTATATGCTTGCATTTAATTTAGCTCAAACTATTACTTTTAATCGATTTTTGAAATGTCTAAATTTTTATAGCACTCAAGACCATACAAGAAACTATATTACATAAAGCAGAAATCTGAAGAGATGAATATTGACCTCTACATAGAGGGAATTTGTGTTGGATTTGCATTACCCAAGTTATTTGGATTTAGATCATTCCTTAATGTTCAAAGTTTCAGTTAGTAACGTATCTTTTTAGCTTTAAAAGCAGTACCAACTTGTCTTCTTTGTTACTGTAAGGGGTTAGTTAAACCCTCTCTCTCTCTAACATTTTCTTTAACTTCTATCTTCTTGCTCAAACATCCCTAATTATGTTCAGTTCAAATCATGACTTATTAGAGACATATATGGAACTGAGTAGCTGTAGTAGCAGTGCTCGGTTTATAGTTCCTACCTACTATCTAGCGAAATCACGGTCAAGGGATTAGACTTGGAAGTATAAACAGGGAAAGAAGACCCTGTTGAGCTTGACTCTAGTCTGGCACTGTCAAGAGACATGAGAGGTGTCGAATAAGTGGTTGGCCTCGGCCACCGGTGAAATACCACTATTCTTATCGTTTTTTTCACTTACCCAGTGAGGCGGGGGGCTCTTGCTTCCACTTGGGGGACAGTGTAAGGTGGGGAGTTTGACTGGGGCAGTACATCTGTCAAAGAGCAATGCAGGTGTCCTAAGGTGAGCTCAGGGAGGACAGAAACCTCCCATGGAGCAGAAGTCTCTACACTGTCCTACAAGGATGGTATTTTTAAAGACAAGTCTTAGCTGATAAGTTTTAAAATCAAATGAGAATGAAGCTTAAAAACAATCTTCACTCATAAAATTAAAAGTATTTCAAAACATGATGTTAACAGACAAAAGGTAGTAGCCCTTCTATTTTAAAAACAAATAAGGTATTAATAAAACCAAGAACAAGTAAAAAGACTAAACAGAACTGGTTGGGGGCATATAATTACACACATGCAAAACAATATATCATTTGAGATAACAGGATTTAGTACAGCAAAATGCAACACAATTCAAGTTCAAAACAGAATTAAAAGGTTAAAGACAAGGTCAAGGTGAGGTTAAGTAAACAATTAGCTAGAATTGTTAAGTTACAACAACAATGCAAAGGAATGCAACTAGGATAGTAGAGTGCAAAAAAGAGCAACATGCTTTGAAGTAACAGGTAGCTGAAACATATCAGGGAGGTAAAATATTAGTCTGAAAATTGCAGTAGAATAAAATAATGTATTGCAACAAGAATGAATCAACGTTAAGTAAAAAGAATAGCTCTTCAGTAAGATAATTATGGTTGGGGAGATGCAACACAGAAACAGTGATATGCCCATACTCTTCATGGTCATAAAGGCAGAAATAAAAGAAGAAAACAGGACAATTAAACGGCTAGAGTTTGATATGGACAAGGGAAGATCATGAGAGATTCAGAGATCACACCAAAGGCATACCAAAGATGTTTCACATTTGTGAAGGAACTGGGAGCTTGTGTTCAGCTTGTAACGGCATACTGTGGCAGTAATAATAAAAGAGTGCTTACCACCACAGTCTTGTAATTGTGAATTACTAAGAGAGACATCTAAATAATATAGTGTCTGACTAAGTTTGCTCAGGTGGAGGAAAAAGCCAAGCTAAACTGCAGCAGTGCAAAATACTGCAAACGCTGTTTATCCAAAACAGAGTATGTAGTCAACAGTATGTGAAAAACAAGTTATCATCAGGTATTTCCCAAACCGATCTCCAAGCACTTGACCCCACCAAGTTCAGATTCGTCAAGATCATATTAGCACTATCTTAATCGTCCAACAAAACATGGGCATCACCACCTCTAGTGATATGATTCTACAAGGTCAGATGTGAGGGGGAATGTTGTTTTCTAATAGTTTATCAGACTGTTGTTGTTTTTCTTTCAGCTTTTCCCAGTTAGGGGTCGCCACAGCGGACCTCCGGTCCGCTAATGATTGGCAGTAGATTTTTATGGTGCTGAGGTGCCAGTTCAACATCCAACCTTCAATGAAGGCATGCCCATTTACGCATGTCTTTTGAACGCTACTTGACCGCAGGGAGGACATGCAGACTCCACACAGAAGGCGCTCCAGCCGAGAATCAATAGTTTAGCAGATTATAACCCTGAATACTGTATTTATATGGTCTTCAGAAGAAAAAATATTCAAATGAGATAATTAGCAAGCAAAAAACAATAGTGGATTTCCACTGGTACTGTGCAAAGTTATGGCTATCTACATAATAAAACCTAGCTGCTAAATTGGGTCCATATCATATGATCGAAGTTCCAAAAAAGTCTCGGAACTTTGAACACACATGAAAAAAAAAAGTAAAAACAGTAAAAAAAAAAAAATGCTCTAGGCAGGGGGAAAGCCCCCCTGCACCCCCCACACCTCCCACTACTTAAATATACCAACTCTGAGATCATACTACACTGCAGTGAAGGGAAATCTTCCCTTTCCGTGCTCTGTGGAGATCTCTGTTATATGCTTTGAGGTTTTACAACTTCAATCATTAACGATCGTTCTTTAATGATTCTAAGCTGTAAGGCTTCGATCATATGATAGGAACCCACTAAATCAGCTGCTTTTTATATTTATTCAAAAGTACTAGGCATATACAACTTTTCATACACTTTTCTATACATAGTATTATACATCAAATTCATTCAAAGAAACAGTCAGGTCATAAAAGAAAAGCGTAGCTTACATCTATGCAACGTTAGGTAGTACCAATGTCTTTGCATAAAAAAAGATTCAGAATGTTGAGTGGTGAAGAGAATCTTAAAGAAGGCTAGCTTGCACTGTACACGTTTATTACAAAAATTAGTAGATATACAAGTAATTAACTTTTTTTACTTCATTACTATAAACACAAATGCTCAAATGGTTAATTCAAGTCTATAATATGTACAAAATGTTCCCAAAGAAGCAGGCTATAGTAGCACAAAGCCTGCAAAAGGTTATTTTCTCAAACAAGCAGGTTGTAGTAAGCACAAGCATTTGTATTTAAATCATCAATTCATACTTACAGTTTTAAGACCACTGATATAAATTTGCTTTTCTGTTTTACCTTTTTCTTGGTGGATGATCTTACATCTTCAAACTGCCACCATAACATATTTAATTCTACTAGTTTTACTACATTTTGGACCACACTTTAAAAAGTAGGCAATTAATTTTCTACCTTTTCTGTTAAATCACACTGATAAATACTTGTCATTAATGAGTGCTACATATTAGGAAGCTTTAAGTAAAATAAATACATTTACATTTACATATCTGTACAAGTCCTCACAACTATTATTGGTAGCTTCTTTTAGGGGTTCCCGGCCCACAACTGTAATAGTTGTCTATTATGTAGTAAATGGAAACCAAGATTCCCCAGGACTAGAAATAAAATGCCATAATGAAGTCTGCCTTATCATTTCCAACCAATGCAAAACAGCAATGTGATACCCATGAAAAGATCTAGCAACTGTGCATCTAAAATGGCATTTTATCTTACATTTCTAAAATTGTTGATTACTTTCTACTGCAGGGAAATTATGCCATACAATCAATATTTGACCTTTTTAGTTTTTCATAAGCCTAAGGATTTAACTGATCATGATGCAAATGTTACCTGCAGAATAAAAAAAAAGTTATCTGGTTTGGTTTTCATTTTATCGCTAAAGAAAAATGTCAAATTTTCATTCTTTTTCCAACATTTCCAAACAAATTGCCTCAGATGGGTTAAATTGCTGGTCATTTTGCCATAATGAAAAAATGCAATCACTTTGCCTATGCTTTTACATAGAGAACTTGTGATTTGACCAAGGGAAAAAAAAAACTTTGTCTACAGAATCCTTCATAATCAAAAATAGTCAACTAAAACCCTGCTTTGGTAAAAGTATATAAAAGGAGCATAAAATATTTCCAGTAGGGTTCATTAACATGGATTAAATCATTTTAATGCATTTTACATAAACAAATGTGAAGCTCCATTACTAACTGTAACTAATGTAGAAGCTACCACATGTGTAGCATCTAACTTTCATAAACCTCTCTTCTCAACTTCAAGAAAGGAACCATAAACCCATGAAAAGAGCAAAAAGTCAGCCCTTAATTTTTTTGGTCCACTAATAATGAATAAAGCCCAGAAATCAAATCCTTCATTTACTTATATACTTCTATAAATGCATCAGTTTTTCCAAGTTCTTAAGACAGGGGGATTTGTTTAATAACATCTACTAATTTCCTTTTATATTCATAGGAAGAAAAAAAAACGTATTCTTCTTTAACATCTCAACACTTTGCTTTCTTTGCAGATTGCATGCTATTCACATTGCTTGGGTATAATAAATCCAGATTCTGACATCCCAATGTTATTACATATAAAAAGATGAATATTTACCCTATTTTACTTCAAGCAAAAACGGAGGTCCAACTATGTATGATTTAGCCACATTTTTTAAAGCAAACTTGGATGCAGTACATATTGAAAAAAATGTGTAAATAATACAAAATGTAAATACCAAAAGAGTCTTGTTCCCTCCAGCCACTTTATTGACCTACACAAAAATAGGCATGGTTTCAAAATTAAGCAAACACACAGTGAGATATGACCTAAGTTGTTAAGCAGGAAGTAAACTGTGAAGGCTCCATAAACGTCTGTGCTACTCGTTGGCATACCCTTGGCTCAAGTTTAGCAGGGAGATTTCTAAAGGTACAATCACACAACCAAAAGGAAGACTGAAGAAAAACAATGATATGGCACTTCGGCGGAAGCCTTCAGGGGGAATATCAGCATAAAAAGTTGACTAACTACATAAATTAAAAATAAAACTTAACCAATCAAATGGTTCCAACTTTCTTCACTATTCAAACCATATGGGCGTAAGATACAGAACTTCAAAATACAAATACTTAATATAAGTCAATTCCTCCAATAACATTTTCACTTGCAATAAAACTGAAACCAATAGCTTATCTGAGCTAATTCAACAAGAAAAATGTTCATCTACTGAGTTTATCTTTTTAGCTGATCTAATGTCTCTCAAGTGTTCACATATTCTGCCCTTAAATTTCCTTTTAGTTTTTCAGTTATAGAAAAGGTTAGAAGGATATTTAAGAATATAGATAGCACCCATAGAATCGCAAGAACTCATGTTTACAGTATCATACTTAATTCCATTAATAGCTGAAAAATATTTAAAATAATCCTTACAGCTGCACTTACCACAAGGGATGGTGCCAGTTAAGGAAGAATGTATCAACTTTTCATTTACTTTTCCTGTAAGAAAGCTTAGGTTTATAAAAAAAATAAAATTTTCTAAGTAAAGAAATTTTTAGCAGAGCTGGCCAATATTTATTTCTAAGGCCACTTGCTACTTGGCAGCCTGTTCAATTGTATCAAACCATACTGGAGAATTGCTCCATATTATGATTTCCAAAGAAGCTGGAAAGTCATAAATGTTTCTACCCCCCCCCCCCCTTGTCATTTTCACATAAAAAGTGCAAGTTTGGTCCTTTGCATATGTGAGGGCAAGTCAGCAAAAAAATTAAATAGTTGTACTATGCATCTCTTGCTTTTCTTTAAAAAGCAGACAAACTTTTTTTAGAGGCATTAAAAGACAGAAATCTCACAAATGTGGAGCAAGACATTTTTAAACTGTTAATGTTTGCTTATCATTAAGTCTGTTCTCAGCTTGAAAATCCATTACAGCTTCCCTAGTAGATGTTCCCATTATCAATGTAATCAACTGTCTAAACCACACACACACTGCTGCTAGATCACATTCTTCTCCTCCACACACAAGAGAGGGGAAAACAAAAGATAAAAGTTAAACCTGCCCTCAGTTTGCACTTTGCCAACTTTCAACTATTACTACTACAGGTCTCTTGTACCCAGAGCCAGATCCAGCACTAGGCAACCTAGGCAGTCACATTGGGCCCACTCGCTGGAGAGGGGGATCCACTGACTGTGGGAAGACAACCAAAAATACTTACATTTCTTCTTTAAAGAAACACTCTGCATGCATTCTTTAGTAGAATCTCTATATGCATCTTTAGTACGATGCATGCACATTCAAAACCAAAATAGAGCAATACATGCACATGCAAACTGAAACAAAGCACCCAGTTTAAGAAACAAACTTTGTTGCTGTTTGTGACAAACATGGTGAATAAATGGATCGTTCCTGAAATAGTAGGTTATTTGTTCCTGAAGTGAGTGTGTGTCTATTTGTGTTTGGGTGTGTGTGTGTGTGTGTGTGTGTGTGTGTGTGTGTGTGTGTGTGTGTGTGTGTGTGTGTGTGTGTGTGTGTGTGTGTGTGTGTGTGTGTGTGTGTGTGTGTGTGTGTGTGTGTGTGTGTGTGTGTGTGTGTGTCTATAAAAAATACCCCGGTTAAGAGTCACAGGTTGGTTAACTCATTCAGGCTTAAACCCTGTACCTTTTCAAAGATTGTGAGCTTCTGTGCATTTTCAAAGAATGTTGGGTTTCAAGGTAAGAGAAATTTGCTGTTGCTCATGCTGTCTATTTTCAATGTGTAATGGTTTTGTTTAGCAAATTCCCATCACAAGTGTTTGTGCTATAAATTTTAAAAGCAGTGTTAATAGCACAAAAGATAACATATTTGTCTTTGGTGCAAAGGCTGTGGGTTCTACTCCCACACCATGTACATGGAGCGCTGATATTACAGTGCCTCCTTCTGGGAGGATGGGGGTGCTACACTCCTGCATGTGTCCTTTGAATGAGATGCCTAGTAACTAAAAACCTGCTTCCAGTTTGGCAGCCATTCCCTATTGTAATATTAGTAGCCTACCAATTTTTTTAAGTGCAACATAGACAGTTTATTCTTCAAGGGTAGCAGGCACTGAATTTGTACCTAAAACACTGAAATGTAAAGTTGTTTGCCAGTACCAACCTCTTCATTATAGACCTCTTTAATGTGGAATTATTCAGATTACTCTCACTTCCGCAGAGATTGTGCATATTAACCAATATTGGAAGATTGTAACAGATGTTTTGAGTGGCATTTTGTGGCTGAAATGTTTTGTAATGGGTAGTTTTGCCCTTACTGAGTCATATGTTTTGTTTCATTTCTTTACTGGAAAAGTGTTCAAACCCATACATTTAAACATACCTTAACAAGTAGTACTGTATTATACAGGGAATATAATTTAATACAATCAGGATGGTGCTGTGACAATCCTCCAATGGACCAGTAATCAAGGAGCTTCAATCCTCACCACTGGCAACAGTGGGGGATGTTCACTGAGAGGATGACAGGTACACATACAGTATTTCCAGATGCAGCTCTCTGCATTAAGTGCAAGTTCCCTTTAGAGCACACAGAGACCACAGTCAGTCCTGGGCAGTTTTCTCCCTCTTTCTCCAGATCCCCAATAAGACTGCCCACTGGCACAGGTGTCGAATTGAGTCCTTACCCAGGGTTCCAAGCCAAGTCTTCCAACCCTGTCTCTGTCCAACCAGTGCTTCATGTCCCTGCCCAAGTAGCTGACACACACACTCTTGGAGATTTGTTTTGCACACACACACACACACACACACACACACACACACACACACACACACACACACACACACACACACACATGTACACTCACACACACACACACACACACACACACACACACACACACACACACACACACACACACACACACACACACACACACACACACACACTCTCTCTCACCTAGGAAAGGCTGGCACAGGTTTACTAGCTATGCCCCCTTCTGCCCAGACTATAAGGTAGTTACCACTGCCACCAGAACCCCTTATCAGCTACTTTAAAGCCCTTAACAAAGGGTGTTCAATCTTACTGTATAATATTAATATTAACAAAAGTGGTAGTTGACCAAGAGCAAGGCTATTAGGAGTGGCCCACACAGTGTCATGAAATAAATATAAAAGTACTCTCAAAACTTAAATATCTCTACACAGCTCAGCCACAATGAAAGATTTAAATATACTTAATGTTGCTGTTGTGCCTTTCGGCTTTTCCCAGTTAGGGGTCACCACAGTGGAACACTGGTCCGCTAATGATTGACAGTAGATTTTTACATGCCGAGTTGCCAGCCCTGATGCACAACCTTCAACGAAGGTACGCCCATTCACGCATGTCTCCACACAGAAGATGCTCTAGCTGAGAATCGAACAGGACAATGCTACCGCAGCACCACCACCACAGTTAAAAGAACAAGACAATACTAAATATATATTCACAGTGACATCAGAGTTCAAAACCACAGGAAATATTTAAAATAACATTGCAATACAGGCTCACACAAATAAGGAAAAAAACATCTAAGCTTTACTATATTCCTGACTGTATCTAAGAGAATTACACTGTTCCCTAGAAACTTACTTCATTAGAGCAAGGCAGATGTGCTGAATGTTTCATATTGTTGCTGTCAGGTCCAAGACAAAGCGCAGAATGCTCTGTCACACTAAGAGACTGCTCAAATTAATATCTAAAATATTACTGCTGGGATAGCTTGTAGAATGACATAATTTCTAGTCATCTGACTTCTAGATCCCAGGCCAAAAACCCCATTTCTAGAAGCTGGCAGCATTTAGCATCTACCTGTAAAAATATACAGACAGGGGTTATTACTCAGATCTTTGGCAGATACTAGAAGTAATAAAACAATTGCATTCCTTCATGCTTCAAAATTAGCAATTAGTTCACTTCAAGGACAATACAGAAAGCTTCCCAGTGCAGACTCTGTGTCTCCATCTGCATTGAAAACTTGAGAGATAGCCTCTTTATGGCATAGTTTTTATAGCACAGCCTATAAAGTGATTTAATTTGAGTTTACTGGACTGAAGTTAACCTTCTGTATCACAGTTTCCATTGTTAAAATATATACATTTGAACAATTACAATAGTGCATGTACATTTCTGTTCTCTTCCAGTAGGGCACGCTGTGGATACATTTTAAACACAGCACTTAATAAATACCTTTTCAACACAAACATTTGTACAAGTCAGTTTGATATACACATGACATACAGTTCTAATGCATTTGTAACACAAGCATCTTGTATAAATCAGATTGATATTCACAAATGACATCTAATTATTTACAAAATTCCAAATAGCTGTGCTGACAGTATCTGCTTTCATCACAGGTGCATCAAAGAACAACTGCATGTATGCATGGTCCTAAAAATGTATGCAAGGAGACTATGGTTTGAAAGTATCCCAAAGGTAAACTTAATCCACCACTGGCCGGATGAGTTTCAAGGGCAGCGAAGCTTACTGTTCATGCCAAGTCTGTTTTCATTGTGAAACTTTGCTGCTTTGTTTAGCAAATGGCTATCAGTGTTTGTGCTATAAAATTTGAAATAAAAGTTTTAAATATCTCTAATCCTTGTAGAAGTAAAAAAAGAAAATAATATGTACCCTGATAGGTTTGAACAGTGTTTATGGTAACATGGGAGAAATAGCCAAGTAATGGGATACTGGAATGGCTAGGGGATGCTGCTGAGGGAGGCTGCTGGGGCTCCCGGATCATTACCCTGCCTAGGGTCCCAGTTAGCTATGATCTGACTCTATCTGTACCTCAAATTTATTAATTTTTTTTTTGAACTGCAGAGAATAGTTTGTTAACTTTATGCTGTAGTAAACTACAAGTACCTTCTAAACACCCAATTATTTCTATACCCATACCTCTCAACTATCCAGATTGTTGCCTCATTTTTTGGTCTGTTCCTCATAACATTTGTGGTGTTCTGGCAAATAACTGGGCTGATCTGAGGATTGATGCCACTAAATAATTATATTTGAGTTTCAGAGTTCAAATCCTTCAGAAAATACATGTTAATACAAATCCTGTTATTCTAGCAACTTCACACATTTATAAGAGCAATATTTAAAATGTGTCCCTATTTTTGGGCATTTGTCCCCTCATTGTATCAGGCATTATCCAGATTTCTGGTACTAAGAGTTTGAGAGGTATGTCTATACCTCATTCCAAAACTTTGTCTACAGCATCGTGTGAACACACACTCATTTTGGAGCCAACAATTGTTCTCACATTTCAGTCAATCATTGCCTGTAAATTTTCAGAATTTCATATTGTGTTAATAGTCACATAGTCCAGGAAAACATCATGAAGCCTTTACAAGTTCTGTATCAGTCAAAGCACTCTCTGGTTAAGTAACTTGCTCAAAGTCATACAGCAGGCCAATTCATGTGGAAAGATTCAGACCCTGCATCCTTGGAACAAAGAGCAGCTCATTCACAAGACAAAGTTTTAGTCCTCTGCACTAACTGCCAGTCTAAAAAATAGCATGCAGACCTCAGGGGACTTGAACCTTCAATCTTCATCAATTGTATTGTGCAAGACATTTGATTTACAGGCTGAGCTACAGCAGTTGTCTCTGAAGATTACCCCTGGGGGCTCCACTCTCATAGTCAAATTAGCTATCAAATTTTCTGCAGAATGAAGTATGTCCAAGTTCCATATTTGCTAATGGCTTCCTTGGAAATTCATGCTGCTTTTATCCCTTGGTATTCCATAGCTTCCTTAAAACTTCCTGTCCCACGACCATTAAGGAGTCCACTTCCACTCACTTCTGTCTGCATCATCCTGCTCAACTTCTCTATTTTGTGCTCCTGAATAAGAAACTGGTTCCAATACTTATGCCACAGTTTAACAAAAATGTATAGGTCTTTTATTACTTCTGTGAAGGATTTTCTGGTCTTTGTTTTTTTTTTCCTGCTACAACTTTAACAACTTCAGCCTCATCAGCAGAAGCTTCAGCAAGCCACAAAAAACATTTTGTATTTCAGCCAAGTACATCCACACCACTTACTTGCGCTCCAGGCACACACATTCACGACATTGCTTACAGACCCTGTAGACAACCATATTTTGCAAACCAACAGCATTTCCGCTTACAGTTAAATGCTATTGCCAACAACAATGTGGGGTTCTGCTACTAGATTACCTAGGTCACAATGACAAGACATTAAACAGGATGAAACTCCAGGCACACACCATTTTTACTTAGATGACATGGTCCATCACTGTCTTATGAACTTTACGCCCCAAGCACATTTTTATTAATACATTTTATTCATTTGACTGGGTAAGTAAACCAGTTTATCTCTGGTCCTTCTTACCCATAACCAGGGTCAAAAGGCTAAAAGGTGATGAAGTATATGTGGACAGTTTAGAGTAGCCAACCAACCAGGGAAATGGGAGAACATTTTTTTTCTTCTCCTCCTCCTCTGGTCTTCTGACTTTATTCATTCATAATAGGAGTAGTGTAATATTCAGGTTCTCTCTCTCTCTCTCTCTCTCTCTCTCTCTCTCTCTCTCTCTCTCTCTGTGTCTTTTCCACTTTAGAATGTGCTTCGTTATCTTTAACAGTATCTTTTTATGTTTGGGAGTACCTATTTCTAAATAGCATTTAGGATACTGTTCTACTTAGTACTGAAAGAAAAGATAACATGCTTGATTTTGCAGTTTGTGGCTGAAATGTGTAAATATAGTTTTCCAAGACTGATACGTCAAACACATATTAACGTGAATGTTTGCATGAGTTCCTAGATTTTAGTGAGTCACAAACTTTATTGTGTCTTGACTCAGTGAATTAGTTTGATTACTGAAGATTATATAATGTCTACCCACCACCAATCATCATTTAAGTACTTTGGTTTGCAGGAATGCTTATATGCTTACTGTAAGCAAAGATGTGAAATACCAAAACAGAGTAAAGCATATTTCACAGAATTCCAAACTAATACAGAGAAATTGCAGAATCAGGCATGCGCAGGAAAAGAGAAGTAATTTAAAACAGTGCTTTTAAGTGGCAATCCTGGTGTCCAATTAAAGGGAGGAAAACTCTGTGAGGAAAAAATGTGCTATTTACCTGGAACAGTCTTACGTCCTTGGAAAATGTCAAACAATTAAGAAAAACACCAACTATGTTGTAAGGCTGTGAGAGTAAAGCAAACCTAGTTGCAATGAAACCCTGGAGTACACATAAATATCTTGTCTGGTTAACAAAAACTTTAAACGTTCTTAATTATAAGGTTCAGAGGTTTATGTTAATAAATTAATGGTATGAAATCTAGAAGATAGTCCTCAGTTCATTAAAATATGACAATTTCAAATTTAGTCTGCATTGCAATAATTGCCTCCTTAAGAAAGATTACCAAGTGTAACATTGCTATAATGTGCTAACGGTATGAGGAGATTTCTTGGTTTTAACATGTTAGTAAGAAATGGATTTGAATCTGTTCTTTGGCTTAGAATCACTTAACATAATGTATAATTATATACAGGGAAATTAAGAGGAGACAAAAGCCCTACCTTCCATGGCTAATGAAAGAAGTAGGGCCCTAACGTTTTAGTTTGGGGACTGAGTAACAAATATAAAAGAAAAGTTGAATGTATGAAGGGAAAACAGTTAACGATGAAGGGTTTTCCACCAAAGCAGAGTACCATAACTTGACCATTCTCTGACCATCTTTTTCGATGAGAAGATTTCTCAGATTACTTTAAAAAGCAAATGCACTGTTAAAGTTAAATTATTCATTCAAATTTTAGCTATAAGATGGAATATAATTAGTAAATTGAGAAGCTGCTTAAAACTAACAGATAATGAATTAGCCAGATCCCAATTTTATTTAGACATGTCAGTTTTAGTCGATATACTGTCAAACTGTGCTTCAGGAACTGAGGTAGTATATTCTGTACACTAAATCCAACAGTGTGAATTTTACAACTTTTTTTAACTGTTAGCGATAACAGATTCACTACAGATAGCATCTAGAATATACATCTCATTTAAGAAAATTCTAATACCTAGCTTGGTGGCTATCAAACCAGAACTAGTAAAATATATCGATTAGCCACAGAAAATCTTAAATGGTACACATGTCTATATTCAGAGAGAGAGACAGTGTGTATTGTTGTTCTCTCAGCAGAATTGCAATGGCTTAAGCAATGTAAATTTAAAACTATCCAACAAACAATGAGTAATTAAGTAAATGATATAAAATAATGAATCATCAATTGCTCATGTGTGGTACAATATGAAAATGCAGGTTGTATTTTATTAAAAAAAAAAATAGAAGACTGAATCCTTAGCAGGCCCGCCATGGCCATTCTAGTGACTATAGCTCATTTACTCCCTGCAATGACAAAACAGCACATCAGAAGCAGCAGACCCACTACCAAAAGGAGAATCACACCCCTGTTTCAAAAAGCCTTGAATCCATATGCACTGTCATTACTTTCTGACAGTTGCTGATAAAAGAATGATCTGAAAAGCAAATGAAAGAGTGATCTAAGGGGGTGGAATTCAGTGGATCTTTGTTATGCATGCCATGCCTCCATGTGACAATCTGATGGTCCTGCCCCCTTTACAGAAGTACTTCCATCAACCCAAGGCTACACCAGGGATTGTGCTGCAGAATATTCCCACCAGCACATGCCCATCCATTCCCCCTTAAAGAGAGTGGAACAGGCATAAGCCTCATCATGTTTTCCTGGCAAGATAAACATATACGTGATATCAAAGGATCAAATGCTTCCGAAGGCAAACTATATTCAGAACACAAAAATGATTTTACAAGAGAGAAATCTACCCTACATCTCTAAATGTTGGGGTTGCACCCCTCCACTTTTTACATGTAGTAGTTCTGAGGTCACACCAATCACACAGAAAAGGGAAATACATTTGCTTTTTATTTGCTGTATTTTGCATCACAAAGAAAGGGGAAATCCATCTGCGTTTTATTTGTTGTATTTTGTATGACTTTGTTGCATTTTTCTATTTTGTATACTGTGATTTGTTTTCTTTACATTGTGTTTTACTTGTATTATGCTTTTAACTGCATATTAAAACTTGAAAAGAGACCACAGCTCTGTCTCTTGTGAGCCAGACAGAAGTTTTTTCCACACTCCCACCTGGTTACTGTTGTGTTCTTAAACACCACTGTCTTTCTAGTTGCCTGCCCCTTATGTTAATTTGACCATATATCTTATTCCCTCTGTACTTTTTACTTTTTGGTGTGAGTAAGCATAAAATTATCATTTTGTGAAATCACTGTCCTTCAACTATTTAAATTTACTGGCCATCCTACTGTATTCCATAATACCAGAATACAAAAGTGACCACCACCTTTCAATCTATCTTGCTGTTTTAAAAATAGTGACTCTCTACTAAAATTTAATTTTATAGACAGATAAAACTTAAGTTACCTACTTTCACATCTAACTCTTCCAGTGCACACTGCAGTGTTTAGGATAAACCATTTTTTTTATCTTACCTTTAAGCATCTATTGCAAGACCACCAGTTATTGGAGAGCCCACATTCTGCCTCTCAGTAGTCATCTTGGAATTAGTGCTTCTGTTTTTTCCTGGATTACATTATTTCCTGGAGACTGCTGATCACCAGAAAGCTTAATAACTGCTTTATAGGTGACAGTTTGGAATCCATGCTTATATTCTGATCCTGGTGAGAGTTGGAGCAGAGTGCATTGATTCCTGACTCTTTCTGGTTGGAGAGTGAGTAAGTGTCTGTGCTTAACGTACCTGATTGGTCTGATTCCTATTTGAGGCTATCTACCAGAAAAATCCTACAAGCCTGCAGACCCTTGCATCATCTGGGACAAGACTGTGGATCACCAAACAGGCTGTGGCCTGCTTCTCTTCTTGGGATTGGTGCTACCATTTTGCTTCTGGTGAAAGAAGAAGCAAAGGAGTATTGTATCCCAACAGAGTGAAGCTGTTCTGAGACCAGCATTAGTAGTAGCTGGCAGTAGGCATTCATGCGACTCCCCTCTTTTCATCATTCTTGACATGATAATTCTTTATTTTTTAGTAAGTTCTACTTGATTTCTTCCTAACTTCAGAATATCTGTCTAAGTACTTCATCCTTAAATTTTCAGGGTCTACGTATTAGTTTCCCCTCAAGTGTTTGGCAGTGCTCTGTGCAGACTCAGACACCTTGAGTGACATTTTTCCTGTAAAAGGAATATATAAGGAAACAGCTCCAGTACTTAGTAATAGTGACTATCCTTCCTGATATGTCTAAAGGTCAGTTCCCTGTGCTTTCTCCTGTTAACCTGGTGAACTTGGGCATTCTGAGGTAGTGTAGCAACTGCCTCATGTACACAGACAATCCTCTCCTCCTACCTCCCAACCCTCAGACTTGTGAGATTTGCACTTATATATCCAAATTGAAAGCCATGCACTCTCAAGCCAAGACAAGAATAGCTGGTCATGAGGAGAAGGTCAACACCTGCACCACACCACATGCAACATAGCCCTCCAGAGCACCCACCTTCACAGCTCTCCCATAAAAACACAAACCACACACCCACCTTTGTAGAGGCTCTCAGTAGATATCTACCCAAACAGCAGGGACCTCCAAGGCAGAAACATGCTTGACTACCACAACACAGCACAAACCACAAAACACATAGCTCACCTACACAGTGTGCCCCTCAACCTAAGCCCTAAGGCAAAACAGCTTGCCCAATACACTAATCATAGGTGACTCGATAGTGAGGCACACTGATGTCCCACTCACTAGGTTGAATAAGGAGAAGGTAACAGTCAGCTGTCTATCAGGTGCCAGAATCCAATACATAACACATGCACTCAGGTCACTCCACAAGTACAAGTATGACTCTGTCACTGTCCATGTGGGTGTGAATGACCTGAGATGTACCTCCCTGGACTACATAAAAAGCAACATGGAGGAGCTCTCAGATTATGTAGCCCAGACAGGTATGACCCTAGCCCTGAGCAGCCTTCTACCATCACCCAGAATGATACCACAGTACAAGCAGAAAATTATTGATTTCAGCAATTGGCTAAGTTTCTGGTGTCATTCTAAGGGGATCCAGTATCTGGCTGCTTGGGATGACATGATTGACAGACCTCGATGCTTTGCCAGAGATGGCCTGCATTTGTCACCCCTGGATTTCCAGATACTAGCTAAGGCTCTTGCCACCCGTATAGCGCCTTTTTTAGGCAGTGTTCCAAAGACCAAATTACCACCCCGACAGCTATAAACAAAGGCAATCTGAGGGTCATGCTGCTCAACGCAAGAAGTCTAAATCTCAAGATGCACTTGCTCAAAGCACTCCTCAAAATTTAGAACATGGACATTTGTGCTGCAACAGAGACCAGGTTTACAGCAGCAGAAAGCATCCCTGCACTACCAGGCTATAACTCATTCCACACTTTTCGGCCCCAGAACATGGACTGAAGCTCCAAAGGCAGTGGTGTCTCCATATTCATAAAGCATATGCACACCTCCAGACTAGTAGCTCAGCGTAACACATCTGAGATACTTCAAGTACAACTAGCATTGGGTAAGACAGCGATTCAGGCTGTAGCCTGCTATAGGTCCCCAATCATATCCCAAAACCCTCACTCCATGCTCCTAAGCACCCTGGAAACTATTAGGATCCAACCCAACACTTTCATACTAGGTGACTTCAATTATCCCTCCATCCACTGGAAAAACTACTCATGCACCAATACACTGGCCTAATGCTTCCTAGAATTCATCAATTCCAGTGTCCTGGCCCAGCTCATTCTTACCTCCACTAGAGGAAGCAACATCCTTGACTTGGTTATTACTAACATGGGCAACCGTTGCTCTATACCAATAGTCAGTTCCTCCCTGGTCAGATCTAACCACAAACTACTCACCATGGAAATTCACATCTCACCCCACCCCCTCACCCCCCGCAAAGGTAACCACCATGAAAAACTTCTCCAAAGCTGACTTTGGCCTCCTAAATTCACGGCATCCATGTCAATGGAAAATAGATGCATGATTGCCAATGAACACGTACATAAATGAATGGAACTAGAAATACCCAACAGAACCAAGATGCTCTCCTCCAAAAAAAGGAATCCAATCTGGTGTCCCATGCCATTAATAAACTCTATAACAGAAGGAAGAAACTGTTGCAGAAAAAGGTGAAGTCCTAAGACTGGAAAAACTCCCTTATTAGCCTCAACAAAAAGTTGAGATCCCTCATCAAAACCTCTAAAGCCAGCTATGAAGACAGAATTGTGGCAGACACTAAAAACAATCACTTCTATAGTTATATCAAGAATCACCACGGCAATACCCAGGTTTGCTCTGAGTTACTGCACAATGGTACCTCCTATACTGAGCCAACAGATAGTGCCAACATACTGGCCAACAGATTCAGTGGCAGCTTTACCTCCCCCCATAAAGGACCAATCACAATACTAGAGGAATGCCAGGCACCCAGCATTACTGCAGCACAGGTTAAACCTGCATTGTCCAAGGCCAAGAATACAGCTTCCATGGGACCTGACAACGTCCCTGGATATGTTCTACATGAACTACAAACTGAACTGGCACCACATCTGTGTTCCCTGTTCAATCACAGCCTCACCTCTGGCTTTGTCCCTACCAAATGGTGCACTGCTACAGTCATCCCTCTCCATAAAGGGGGAGAGACTACAGACCCTGGGAATTATCGCCGCATTAGCCTGATAAGTCTGACATGTAAGGCTATTGAGCGCATCATCATGAACCTAATTAACAAGCATATAGGGAATCTCCAAACTCTAGATCCCACGCAATTTGGTTTTTTGAAAGGTAGATCATGCCTGCTCAACCTGGTTGACTTCTCTGAGTCAGTCGTCAGAGATGTGGATGAGGGCAAGGCAGATCAGGATCGACCATAAGAATGGTTATGGAGAGGCAAATTCAAATCAAGAGATGAAAGGTTAATATTGGCGGCCCAAGATAGTGGGCTATGTACATGATGGTTTACAAAGTCCATTGAACATGTGGGAGAAATAGACAAATGTAGGTTTTGTAAAACAGAATTGTAAACAGTTGCCCACCTCATTGCTGGTTGTGACACACTAGTGACACAAGGACTTTATACTGAAAGGCATACTAATGTGGCAAGATGTTTCACTGGGGATCGTGCAAACATTATGGTACTGAAGTGGCTGAAAACACTGGAAACATGAGCTACAAAACATCATAGAAAATGATGACATCTACATCACATGGGATCACTCATTACCAACAGTTCAAAAGATAGATGCTAGAAAACTGGCTATAGTGGTCCATGAAAAAAAGACAAAAGTAGCATTGATCATTGAAATCACCACACCCAGTGACTACAGTGTCTTGCATACAGAGAGACATAAAGTCATAAAATATCAGGATTTGCAGACAGAAATGAGAGCAATATGGAAGAAAGATACCCAGACAGTTCCAATAGTAGTAAGAGCAATGTGTCTTATAAAAAAGAATCTACAATCATATTTAGATATCTTACCAGTACATGTAACGCCATACGAATTGCAGAAGGAGTCACTATTAGTCATTATTGAGCATATTGCGGGTGCTGTGAAGAGTACTTCTGGCTGACATCAAAGACCAAAACAATACTAATTTTATGAACTTTAATCGTACTTTGACTTAGGAATGGGGTCCATTCCTGCTATGGTATTAGAAACCCAAAAGACTTGAAGAAATTAAAAGAGAGGTCCATCATATCTGCCAGCAGGGAGGGATTGGGAGGGAATGGGATATAGACTCAGGGAAATGCAGAAGATTCACCAGATCACAAAGCTGTCAGCACTGTGCTGTCTTGAGAGGGAACTACACCAATCTGCTGGAAGTTGGTACACCACCAACATTTTGTAGGGGCAGCAGCAACCAACAAAGTGTGGATTCAAGCTTCAGTTCTAAGATCAACAAAGGTGGTCTCCAAGGAAGGAGAAACCAGAGAGGGCTTCAGTGAGAAGATGAACAAGGGCTGGTTGAAAAGAGGGGCAGAACCTCAAAAGTAGCCTGGCTTTAAGGACAAACAAGACCACATGAGTGACTTTCCACAAGAAGGCATTGTCCCACAAGAAGCTGGAGGATCATTGAAGCTTTGTTTATTTTGGAAAGAAGCCCTCCCCATTAAACCCCATAGGAAACAACCTGGAAGGACAGTTCTTAGCCTACCAACTATTGAAGCTGATTCACACCATTACCTACAGGACAGTCTTAGTGCCATGAGTTGAAAATTTAGCCTGGTGAAGTCTGCATGCAAGGAGAAGAGGCATGTGTAAGGCCAGATGTGCCATTCAGATAATCAATCACCTATACCTCTGGCACCTACCATGAGTTAAACTGGTACCTAATCTCTCAAGCCTGAGATGCAGCCACTGGTACAAGTTAACTGTGTGTGGCCTCTTCACCAAGGCTGACCAGTACAGCTAGATTATGGAATGATGCCTCAGCCCCAAGTACCCTAATTCAGTGACCAGATAACTGAAGTATGCATTTCTTGTGATCTCGCTGAATGTAAGTTGAGCCAATCAAACAGGTGAAAAGGTAGACAGACTTCATAACATACAGCCTACAGTGTGGCAGGTTAGCTGCAACTCTCCCAGAAAAAGGAAGTGCACGATCAGAAGAGGATCAGGCCCCTCTGCTAACTAGCAGTGATCCACATCACAAACAGATGCAGAAAGCTGCAGACAGAGTACATCTACTTAGAGCAGGAGGCACCATTCTTGTCAACTTAAAACATCTAGAGAAAATCTGAAGGGTTTATTAATAAAGGGAATTGTTACCAACGAAAGCAAATATCAAGATAAGAAATGCATGAACATTAAAAAAAAGAACTTACAGGCACAGAGGATGAGCCTGCTAAAGCAGTTGCCACTTGATGTTAATACTGAGTGACACTTCTCATCCAGCATATGTTTGATTTGCTAAACTTGTCTCTGGTAGAAGGTTACAGAATATCCACTGCAGGACCTCCAGAGTCATGAACAGCTTTTATCCAACTGCAGTAAGACTCATTAATGCAGACATAAATCTGGATGTATCAAATCTATAACAGATTGTTCTCACTCTTTTTATTTTTTTTTCACAGTAATTCTATTTATTGCACACTAAAATTAATATATTCTCATTCAAGTGCAATCCCAATTACTTCCTTATTTGCAATATCACCCAACCTCACCTCTGTTTATAGTGTACTTTTCTTTTCATGTGTTAATCATCTAGTGGTCAGTATTGTCCAGTGTAAATAAATAGTGTACAAGCATGTGGGTCAGCTACCTAGATACTTACTTTTGTACTATAGTAATTGTTTATTCTTTAATACCTATCATGTCTGTCTTTTTGTATTTGTTTTTAAATATAAAAGAGCTGACACTGGAAATTTCGTTTAGGTAGTGCTTGTGTTTCCTAAATGACAATAAAGTTTCTTTGAATCTTGAATCTTTTAAATCTTTGAATGTTATGGCATCCATTATTATAGGTGTATATCTCTCCCTGACCATCTTAACTTCAGGAATGAAAATAACAAATGCTGATTGGTGGGAAGAACACGACCAGTCTTAGCACCTACTGAGAATTATTGGAGGTTAAATGGTTTCCATGAGGCATTTAAAATACAATACAGATCTACACCTACATTAAAATGCTTTACCGTTTTATTTCCTTAATGAGACTGATGGGCTATAGTTCTGTTTTCATGAATGTAAATTGAAAACAAATAGCAAACAAAAGTATAGCTAGTAAGCATGTATAATGCTTTGAGAAAAAATACTCAACATGTTTTTAAAGACTTGGGGAGCTAAACATAAAACCTCATTGTCATGATGTACAAGAAATTAATGGCTAATATTGAAAACTTTTTTACATTAAATACCCTTTTTTACAAATATAACAAGCAGCATTCTGTTTAGCAGAAAAACACCCTGCAAAACTGCAGTTGGAAAATATACTGTACTTTAATGGTAAACTGGATGGATGCCAGATGAGCTTTTATTAAAATTCTCTCTTTAATCCTTGAGGGTTTTATGTCAAAAGGTGGGCTTTCTCTGCAGAAGCTATTCCTGCCTTAGTGTCAATAAATTATACTTAGGGCAGTTCCCTTTCCATCTATAATATGGGAGTAACATTTAAAGTAGTGAGCTTCACAGCTCCGTGCAATTTATAGACCTTCATTCTGCCACATCCTTATGAGCAGTAATCGGCTACAATGTAACCAAAACATTCAAAGACAGCCAAGAGCATTTAACTATGTCCTCCCAAAGCTTTGCAAAGAGCCCATGAATTTGCTGTTTGTCATATTTGTTTGTAAACACACCATAAAGTTTGTAATCACATTTGCAGCATCTATTCCTACAGTACCAGTTTTTTGAATGTTATGCATACACTTTAATCTTAGCACAGACAAAATTTACACCAGTATGACTATCTGGTGTCACCATCCAGACAAAAGTACAAAACATAAAAGATAACACTTAAAGTGAAATGTTAACTTAAAAAAGACAGTAATAGACAAAATGTGGCTAAGTTATGTCTCAAAAATGTGCTTATGAAGCCATCAAAAGAGAATGTGACAAAAAGCTAATTCATATGAAAGACTGAAGGCATTGAATTGGTGACAGCCAAGATAATAGTCTGACCTGCCAGTACTAAATAAGCCACTTGACCATTTAAAGTACATCCCCACTGAGAAAATAAGATTTTGGTGTAATTAAAAGTAGAAAGTCTAGGAATTGTCGATAGGTGCGCATACCATTTCCTATGACAGACTGGCATCCAGTCCAGGATTCATTTCTCTGCTTCCTTGCACTCTGAAATGGCTAAAGTGGATATCAGAGCTTGAATAAATGAATTATATTTTATTAAAATTATACATGTGCTTGAAAGCAGGATGCAGGAGACAGTAAGCCTACCTAGTTTTCCCTGTATGTGCTTTGTACTCCCCACAATCTTGAGCTTTTCTGTGCATCCCTCCCCAGTCACACACACTAGCAAGTTATTCCATGGGTTCTCAAGCCATCATCTCTATATAAGTACTTTTGCAGATTCTAAGAGTATTTAGTCCATACAGTCAACTGCCAAAGCTTTCTCCTCCCTATTCAGTCTTTCATGGCGGGGATAACCACCTTTCATCTTCCATACTTAATCTTATGTAGACACACCATGTCCCCACAGTTTTTTTCTCTGTTTTCTAGTAGGGGCAGTGCCAGCTCCTCATATCAAATAATATCCCTTTGTCTCCATGCTAGACACCAATCAGGTGGCTTTCGCCTGAACTCCTTCCATAAACTTGATACATATGACCCTGTGTGGCCTACAGTATGTAGATTGTGACTTCAATAAAACCTAGGAAAATACATACTCCCTAACACTCTTTTTTTTTTTACTACCATCCTCTCACTATGTTCTTATTGACTTATTGCAGGTGTGATTAACAACCCCAAATCCTTCTCCAGTTCTGCTGCCATCAGTTCTACTCCTTCTAGCCAATACATTACACTTCAACTTGACACCTTTCTGCCCACTTGGTCAGCCTTTCTAAACCTTTCCCAGATGCCACACCCATTCTCCTCTGCTGAATCTTCCCTTGTGACATTTCATAGTCTGATCTGGTTCTCTGCCCCCCTCATATGTGTCTGAATGAAACACATTGAAGAACACAGAACCCAGGACTGACATCTGCAGTATAGTACCGTCCATTGTACTTATCATCCTTCCCATCTCAACCCTCTACTGCCACCCTATCAACCATAAGCAATTTCCTCAGTCCTCCCCCTATACCCTGCCCCTTCCCCTGAATTTTTCATATCTGTGCAGGAAGTCAAAGATCTTTCAAGCTCAGGTAAAGCATAACTGTTTGTACTCCCATATCCAATTCACATGTGAACTAGTCAAATAAGTGAGACAAACATGACACAGCTCTCCTGGCCATGACCATGTTTGGTTCCTGTATTAGAAACGTTTGTCCTGCAGGTAAGCTGCCAACCTCGCTAACACAATCATTTCAGTGACCTTCCCTACTATTCCTGCTCAGCTGACACACCTGTAGTTCCATGCATTGTTTCTGCCTTCCTTCCACCCTTTGTACAAGGGAACCAGCTTATCAGGTAGGTAGACTGAATGGCTGCTATGTATTTTGTAAGAAGGCCATGACTCAAAATAAAGTAACAAGAGAAAGGTATAACAGCAAAAGAGTGGTACAATGCAAACTACACACAGCAGCAGCATGATTAAAAAACTACTCGTGCCAGGAGTTTTACTGTAGGATATTACAAATTAAGGCAGAGAATAAAACAAAATATGTTAGTTGACAGATCCCAAGTATTTAAATTCACATTGCTGCTGCAGGTATAAGTGCTTGACAAAAGTGGAAAGAGTCTGCACTTCACCAGGAGTGCTTGGACAAGAGTTCTAGATGAAGGGTCAGTAAAAAAATAGAAGGCCATCTCATTAGAGACAAGTGAGTAGAGAGTTGCAGTAATAAATGCATGGGCAGAAGAACATGTGAGTTACTGTACCATTTTGAAGTTCAGATCTTTGCAAAGCATTGTATTGTCATAAGTGAAGTACCTTGAACAGCAATGTGAACTTGAGTAGTTCAAGCCTTGGGAAATAGGGAGCCAGTACACCCCTTAGTAGCAGGACTGCAGTGCTGTTTCTTAATAGCACCAGCTATGGCTCAACAAATTCAGTTCTACCTCGTTCAGAGTTTATTTAGGTATTTGGATGACCCAGACCCACTAACAGGAAGGAATTGTACAAGAATCTACACATTTTCCAATTGCACGTCCACTTTCAGTAGTTATTCTACTGGAGACAGAACTGCTATCTTGTAGCTGTGAATAGAAAAGGTAAAGTGCCAATCCAGACCCCACAGTATTTCAGGGACTCCCTTGTTTTGATAGTCCCCATACAGGCTTGTAAGCATCCAAGAGTCACAACATGAGATACAGTGTATTGTGTGTGCCAAACTCCACAACATTTGTTTTACCAGCAATGACTTTTAGATACATTTTTGCAGGCCTTGCACAGCTGTTTCAGTGAAGAGTAGAGTCATTCACATATAACTTCAGGTGAGCTGATGGACCACAATGCACAGTGCTTACAGAAATGGGGGTATTCAATATATGGGAGGGTTGATTTCTAAAAAGCTGGTTTATGTAGAAATCATCTAATAGGGTCTGGTTGCTGAGTAGGGGATTTGGAGGAAAAGGACTACTGAACAGTTGGTGCTGATGTTATGCTAAGATAAAAAATGGAAGAAAGCTAGTGTACCAATCATATTATTGGTTCTAGTCCCTCAGAAAACATTATCAGAGTGTGTCCAGTATTGTAAAAAAGAAATTATGTAGTTACTACTTGTTGCGTGGCAGGAGGGGACACAGTTGTGAAACTAAAGGTCTATATACTATACTTATAATCCAGTCTCAAACAATTCAGATGGGTCATGGTCACTTGGTCAGAGGTGTTAAGGGACAGTGTTCTATGTGTATATTAATACATTTGCTTGTAAGGAAAAGTCCACTATTACCTATATCAGAATCAGATCTCTGACTCGGATAGGCAGAGTGATTTTCTCATGTGTTTTCAGTGAGACCTACATTATTGTTTGAATTTAGCCAAACTTAAAGATCATCATATTTGTTCTAGACACTAGCTAGTTGCGATGGATAATCTTAATGCTCTTTCTGGTGGTACGAAGTTTAAATCCAAGGAGGAACTAAGACAAAATGAATGTCAGCCTGAGTATGGAACAGGTGGTGGTGCAAAGTACTTGTGTAGACAAAGTGTGGTAGAATCAATGATGGCACAAAATACTGCAGCAAATGAAGTGGGGTAGAAATGACTGTGTGATAGACAGCTTACTGGTACATGAGCAAAGAGTACAGGAGGACTAGTACAAGTAGATGGTTATACCTTGTAGACTAAGTACCGTCACCCAGTATGTAGGAGTTGAAATGGAGCAAGATAGACATTACTCTATATGGAGTTGAAAGGACAAATGATTAGACATCAGGAGGATGACTTGCTGATTTTCAGGCCGCAAGCACTTGCACATCAGCATCTGCTTGTTATGCTAAACAGCAGACTAGCAATGCTATTGTGCATCAGATGCATCTCACAATGCAGTTGTACAGGTGATAGAAAAATGAGTTTGGGAACAAGAGGCTGTCACTGTGAGCAAGTTGATAACTTGCCATAAATACACAGAAATAACATTTAGGACTGCTTATACATTTTGCAGCTTTGGCCACATGCTGTAGCTTTTGTAGACAACAAATGAACTTTTTAACAAATCATCATTTTTCAAGATTTTCATTATGTATGCACATACTTTTTTAACACACTGCTCTTTGCTTTTTTCATTGTTTATTCATATTCTATACAGGAATTGTAAACTAGATATGATAGCTGTAAGAAGCCCAAATTATCAGTCCCTTCCTGGCCAAATTGTTTCAATCTTTCCCATCCAAAGGACAAAGAAAGCTGGAACAGTCCATCAGTCAGACAGCTATTGGGGTACTTTGAGGGTTTACTGCCTTATGCCCTAACATTCAGATTACAGAACTGAAGGGGGATGTACAATGGACCGCTATGATGGGTATCCCTTCACCACCGAAAGGGACATGACCAGCAAACAGCCAAGCTCCTTTCCCTCAAGCACAGGAAGGTGTGCCCCTGGTCTCCAGCAGAAAAAGTGTGTTTTGTGTGAGTTCCCTAAGTACCACAACCCCTTGCTACCCTGGGGGAGAGGAGAGCAGGCCATGCCCCTTCACTCTCCATCCTCCCTGCCTAGAGCCTTTAATGCTGGGGGCCACTGTTTGAACTCTACTCACATGGGTTGCAGTAAAGGTTATATCCTTCTGCACTACAGAGCCAGGCTACAAAACAGCATGTAGGTGTCACAAAGTGGGGATATCCCTTGTTTGTGCAAGTGGTTCTCCTTCAGCAAGAGCCCCAGCCCTTCCTCCAGAAAGTATGTTGTATCTGCTAGTTTCCCTAACCTCCAGCAGATAATCACATATTTGGACACAGGTCCCTGAAACGCACACATTTCAACTCACATAGGTTAACAAAATATGTCCACTTATTTCCCATCCCCCTCTTAGTTTCTTCAGAGCAGAGTCCACTAATCAAACCCAGGATATTGAGGTAGTTTTCTACGTTCTATCCTTCTAGTAATACACTGAAGTCAACATTACAGGCCTACCATCCAAGTGCACAATTTTGGCACAAAGTTTGTTATTGCCCCACAAATCCATTTTTAAAATCCACCACTGCAGACAGTATGCAAAACATAATGATAGACTATGTTACAAATGTGGTCAGTCTTCAGGAAGAGTTTTACATTAACCTTTACATTTAAACATCTGCTTGAACAATAGTTCTATAATGAAAAATTTTTGTCTGCAATTTCTTTCTGATTTTGTATGCTCTTTTTTCCAATTCAATTAAAAAAAGTTATGGTACAACTCTAATATCTTAAAAAAAAAGATGGTTTGTGAATCTCTGCTGTGTGTGTAACAGCATCTTATACTTTTTAAAAGTTCAATATTCAGCAATGAAGTCCAAAGTAATACATTTTCCAGATGCATGGATAATAAAATAAACTCACTAAATGGCACTCGGGCAAGATACCATCCGAGACACATTTTGCCTATTTGTCTTTGCACGTGCCAGTATCTCAGCTGTAGGGATCACAGAAGTACTAAGAAAAGTATCAGTTCTAAAAGCAGCCTTCCTTTATGTTCTTTAAAAACACTTGGCTTTTATTATTGGATTTTGTTTGGCTCTCATAATTTGTAGTCTTAATCCTTTCAAACATTCCCTTCATAAGTATAGAGAGCAACCACTTTCAAAACTGTAGTTGAAGCTGATAATTCTAAATAAAATCAGTTACTTGTTTCAGTTTTAATAGGAAACAAAGATGTGACACATACAAAGTCCTGGTACTCTATAAAAGTGCATTCATAATGGACTTCTGACATCAGGCAGTGGTATCTCACGTCAAAACACTTAAAGACTCCCATTAAGCAGAATTACTGCACTCCCAACAGTTTTAAAAGGTAATACTTCCTTTGATTGTTTCCACTGTTCAGGTTGGATTTTTTTATAGCTAGAGTGCATTTAGGTTAACAGACAGTAACAGGACCTAACAGTTTACTGTATAACTTCTAGTCTGTTCCAAGACAAGTGGTCGCAGTATCAAAGACATTAGCTACTCGAAATGAACCCAGAAGCCAGACCAGTCATTTTAAATTTGAAGGAACTCAAAACTGTGAAGAGTTAAGAACTAGATCTTATTTCCACCTCAGATGTGTAATTTAGGACATCTATTAAAAATGCCAGCTGATAAATATATCCATGGGATGATGCAGATTAAGATGATATAAAGTTATGGATGAGCAAATCAAATATGTACTTTCCTTGCCCTTTAGATTCTCAATAAAGCAATATCAGCTTCTTAACCTGCTTTGAATAGCTTGCGCAATTTCTTAGGACAAATTAAATGCAGTCAATCAGGTCAAAGGCATCTAGTGCTCTTAATGACTACATTTGGTTTGCAGGCTGGGAAGACAAATTGGAATCTTAGTTTGAGATGCACCTGGCTGTGGAGTCAAACACGTTGAAGTGGGTCACAGCCAAGAATATCTGTTCTGGCATCAGATCTTTAGCAGTTATTCTGGTTTCTTGTTGCTTATTTAATGCCATTTCCTTTATTTTTGATGTAAATATCCCTATTTCTTATTTTTTTAACTGAAGAAGTTGCACTTGTCTGAAATATAAAAAAAATTAACAAGTACAGGAATCTGTCTAGTTCCAACGTCACCATCACGAGTGTTGAGGAAAAAAATAAAAACCAGAAAAACTAGTGGGCTTAAAGCTTCTTTAATGAGCTCAGTCACAATCATTTCCAAAAATCATGAAACCCAAGTAGTGTTCCAAAGCAACAAGCTTTATTTGTCACAGACAAACAATCCTCAGTAACAAAAAGCAGAAATATTTTAACCATGTTAAACATATCAGCTTTTATATACTTAGAAGGAGGTGTGGAAAATATATGTATTGTTTCATTTTAAACCAGTCTATTCATGGCAAACAGTATAAACAGGGCTGTGAAAGTGCATTTTAAAACACCAAGTACCCACCCCCATACACTACTACTGATTAGATCAAACCAAGTCCTAGTTAAGGGAAACACTACCTATTTGCAACCCACATTCCAAGATCAGGCATTAAGAAAAGCATAACATGTACATAAGAAGAGTTTGAACTAAAAACACTTTTGGCTAACCAAAGTAGTAAAGCCTTCATATATCTGTCTAATAATAACTAGTAAATATCCATCCACATATATTAGTGCACATAAATAACTAAGTTATTAACAGCTCAGAAAAAATGTCAGCACTTTGAAAAAAAAACTATCATGACAGTTTTCATGTTAACAGCCACAAAACATGTTTATACAATGAAAACTAATAGAAAAACACACAAAAATACAGAAAAGAATAGATGAAGTAAACTAGTAATGTATAAAAGTGTGCAGGTATGTGCATAAGTGTGCATGAACATCCATGAGTATGGTAAATGGGGGAATTATACCAATTATTGCATGGTAATAGTGGTATGAAAAAAAAACTGGTGTGATGCAATACATCTAATCAAAGCAGAATTGAGGTTAAAGTAACTAAGTGTATATTTACAGTTTATTCATAGTCTTACTCACATAAAATGCAGGACAGTCATTACACATGACCAGATGTACAACTTTTTCAGTATTAGTTACCACCTGCTGAAGATTTCACCATCTTTTTAAGATAGAGGCACTCAAATGAGTGACACTCCAGCAAGTATTCACATAAAGTGCAGTTAGGTGGCCCACAGAATTTAGTGTTCATGTCATCCTGCTGTTCCTTATTTTCTTTTCCACATATCTACATATGCTTTTACTCTTTTTATATAAAAAAGTAAGGTGATCTCCTAAAACTCTTACAAGCTACCGATTGTCAGTGAGGATTGCCCAGTTCTCCTTAGTAACGGCTTTAATTGTATTGAAATCCCAGCTGTAAATTAGAATGCAACTGTCCTTATTTTTCTCTTTTCTGGGTTAGGGTGTCCTTGTTGCATACTTCTACCAAAAGGCCTATTCCACATCGGGTCATTGTTAGTTTTAGAATCTCCAATGGGATCCAGGATCATATGTAACATGTTTGATTCATATCCTCTGGTTAAGAAATCATTTTCAAGATAATTCAGTTTTGAGGAAAGGGGCCAAATCTGTGGTAATGCATGCTAATCTGTAGCCTTGTGATTTTATTACAATGTGTTTAGTTTTTATTAGATGCATACTATCTCTGTGAAGTAAGTAGTTCACTCTTGTTGGTTTTCTGAATAAGTTACTAATTAATTTTCCTCTGTCTTTATCAATACTGTCAGTCATATCAAGGAACTGCACTGGCTCTGAACTGATGGAAGTGGTAAATTTCAGGAAGGATGTGCAGTTATTGATATAATGGAGTTTAGATTTCTCACCTCACCAGACTATGAAAACATTGTCAATAAAGTGAAGGTAGCTGGTCATAAAACTCCAGTATTCACTTTGCAGTACAAATTTCTCCTCCCACTTGCCTAAAGCTACACTAGCCAACCTAGGGCCATAGCCACACCCATGGCTATCCCCCTCATCTGTTTGTAAGCTTGGCAATGAAACTGAAAAAACTGTAACTCAACACCAAGTCTATTAGCTTCCCCAAGCATTCAGTTTGCCCTTGCGTAGCATTGTTATTTCTGCTTTAAGCCTGTGTAGCTGCTTCAGTACAGTACATGTGTGGTAACACGGGTTTATATTATAACATCAAAGTAGTAAAACGTTGACTGTTATAATATCGAACCCAAAGTGAAGCTGCAGAACATCAAATTCTTTCCTATGGAAAGAATTTGGTGGGCTGTTTTTGCCGCTTTGCCATTTTCTCCACTGTGGTGCGAAGGCTACGGACTGGGTTAAGGTAAGTGTGCAAATGGCCTGGGTGAAGGTGAGTGTGGGAATGGGATAGTTAAGGTGAGTGTGTGATAGGGGCCTTAGGGTTAGGGAGCAGGTAAGGTGAGTATGCGATAGTTAGGGACGTTAGGGTTAGGGAGCGGGTAAGGTGAGTGTGTGATAGTTAGGGACCTTAGGGTTAGGGAGCAGGTAAGGTGAGTGTGTGATAGTTACAGACCTTAGGGTTAGCGTTTGGGTGAAGGTAAGTGGATAGATAATAGTGTATGTATGGTTTGGTGTAGGGTTAGAAGCAGGATTTTAAGTGTATATGTGTGGATTACTTTTTTTGGTGTGCTTGTGCTGTGTGTGTGTTTCTCGGAACAGCAAATTTTTTCCCTGGGAAAAAATTTGCTGTTCTGAGCTTTCGATTATATCACATTTCAAAATTCCAAGTTCGAGCTTATGGTGCTCGATATTTTGGGATTTTGATTATGTGATATACACCCGGTAACACAGTGTATAGGGCTTCAACATCAATAGTTACCAAAATGCTTTGTTTATTCACACACACACACTTTTTTATCTTTCTTAAAAAAATCAAGTTAATCTAAAATAAAAGATGAGATCTTTTCAGCAAGAAACTAAAGATTAAAATCTAAGTATATGGCAGTATCCTCTGATATGGAACCTCCACTTGCAATAACAGGTCTGTAAGATGGATCTTCCCTATTCTTGTGGGGTTTGGTAATTCCCCCAAAAAAACAAGGTAACATAGGGTGAGGAGTGCTATATTACCATTGCCTGTATGTGACTCTCAACTTCTAAAGCTGGCTTGTATCCTGTATTGTAATGATTCAGCAGTACATTCATATTTTTTTCCTGGGTCCACGTCAAATCTGCCTTTCTCATAATTCCTGATTTTACTTATCATCGTTTTAACTTTTATTTTTTGCCTCAAACACTGCGCCAGCAATTTGGTTGCTCTAGGATTAAGATAAAAAGATAGTTGTTTTGGAGCTGTTGCTCTATGTTCATACATGTTTTCTAAATACTTTTACATTTTAGCTTCTTTTGTTTACTCTTCACCTCATTGTGGCCCATTTATTCATTGTTTACTTCTGTAAATCCATTGCCTTTCTAAGCCTTTTAGATACTTACTGTGGTCGTTATTTCATGCCTCATTTGCTTTCATTGTGACCCTATTTGTTCATAGGTGTGTACTAGGCTAATGGCCCTGGAGCCTTTACAAGCCTAGCCCATAGGATTACCTTGGCATCGTGCCACCTGACCTTACTTCCCAGTGCCTCTGTCAAGTAGAGTCACTGGAGTGATCCCTGGGGTGAATATTTATATAGGTTCATAGGTAATTAACAGCCCTGTCATGAACCAAGGCCCTGTACACCATAGTCAGAACAATGTACCACTACACCATTTGAGCTGTTTGTTCACTTTACAATTATCCCAGCTATTTGCAAGGTATTTACTGCTTAGCTTCAAATCTGTAAGCATTTTAGTTAAGGTTTGATCTCCTGAATCATTAAATGGCTGCTCTTTCAGAAGGTATGCTGGAAATTGACAATATTTATTACAATGTACTTACACTTTCTTACAAAATTTGAATATGTATAGGTGAGATGTCTAGCACTACCACCAGATTTCTTTCATGGTCCATACCATATTACAGGATTCTTATAGTATTTAACACCTACCTAAAATGTGTATAATCTACTTTGTCTTATTGTCATTATTTCAGTAAGCTAAAATATATGCATATATTTCTCTAAATATCTATCTTCTGCCAATATTCTGTGATACTTTGGCTATATATATATATATATATATATATATATATATATATATATATGTGTGTGTGTGTGTGTGTGTGTGTGTGTGTGTGTGTGTGTCTACCTGAAATTATCGAAATCCTAGAAGGACCCCCAACCCTTCTCCAATAAACCATCACTAAACCAGACATCTTGCGTCAAACATCTGCTTCAAAAGATGTATGCAGTGCTTACCAGGAGCTGTGAAGTCATAGATTGCTCAAGAAGTTTAGGTCTGCCTTAGAGCATGGCATCCCACACTAAACAGCATTTGATGAGTATAGTGTGCTCAGATGAAAGTTGTGACCCCTATAGGGCTGTACCCTTATTTAAGTACATAGCCTGTCTCTACTTAATGCAAGCCAAGTATTCAGTAGTATAGCAGATGGCTCACTCCCATGGTTGGTGGTAAAATGTGTAGCTGAAATGTATTCAAAAATGAACAGCTTAGGCACTCTAGTCCATTTAAACTGGCCATTGTGCACAGTTTTGACTTCAGCTATGTTTGTGTGGATCTCAGCAGAAGTACTCTGGCCTCACATTTTTGGAGAATAAGTTATTATCCCACCGCATTCAAAAATATTTGCAGAACTTGTGACCAAATACATTTCATCTGAACAAAGTGGCATTTTTTGTGGTTATGTGCAGAAAACAGATTAAAGTATCAGCTAAAATGGCTGAATGTGACTAAAAAGGATTACAGATTTTAATCAGATGTAGATATATAACCTGAGCAACATCATTCTTTTGGGCATCTATTCATACTCAGATGCCTGCTTTACTCCATTCATAATGGCAGCGCATAAAAACAGGATGGCGGTGAGGACCATCACAGAACAGGTATGGATATGATGCTTCATTGCTGAATATGTAATGCTTTAAGAATGTTGAACTATGTGTAGTTACTTGTATTTTTTGTATCTTCAGATAATGTCTGACAAAAATTCTTGTTCTGGCTCACCCACCTGCCTGGCACCCAACAAATAAGTGGCTGCTGTTATAGTGGTCAAATAGCCACTAGGCAATGTTACAACTAGTCACTTAACAGCTGAATAAATTGCAATTTGATTTCTCATAAGAAATAATTGCATTATTACACCTTGAGCAAGGACTCCCCTTTAATTATTTTTTCTCTCTCTCCACAGTCGCACAACTGTGAAGATGGTATATACAACTTCAGGAGGTGGGAGCTTGCATTCCCCACAGGAGAAATGGGGAGGGGGCATGCCTCCTTAAAAAATTATATTTAAAGTTTTACAAAGAATACTTTAATCTGAATAATTATTTAGAATATAGTGCAAGCACTGAAGTACAATTTGTCATATATATGCTTATTCCTGCCTAAATGTGAATTGACACTACTTTGTTATTTTCTGTAGGCGATAGTAATAATAACAAAAAAAAATAAATCACAATAAAGTGCGTAAACAGGAACTGTGGGTTCAGGCTGTCATAATCAAGCTTGATAAACCAAACTGAATTACACACAGAACGTTCACGTGTGGTTAAATGCACAACATTTAAGTACAGAAAAATATAGAATGTTTAGGGGTATAAAACATGAACAAAGAATATTCAAGCAATGCTACAGAGATTAACAAAAAGCCACTCTGTCTTTTTTTTCTTGGAGATTGTATAAGATTTTGCTGAGATAAAACCATGTATGTGATGTGGAATATTTAGAGTATAGAATGTAAATCAGTTATCAAAGAAATATCACCTTGAACTCAAGACACAGTTTAACCAGCAATATAGAAAATGAAGAGATACTAAAGAGGGAAGTCAGGCTATCAAATCTGGGGATGTGCTGAAGTGCTTGTATAAGCAGGGTTTCTTAATTTGTTTTAGAAGGGAGTAACTGCTGTAGACCTGTACTGACAGGGGAAACCCAGTGTAGGTGTATGTGTGTGCACACTCATGTACGTAACATGGGGGCATGTGTTTATAACATGCAGGTGTGCTTGCATACTCATGGGGTGCAGGCAGACAACAGCTTCTCAATGCAAAGACAATGACATAAATCTGTGAATCTGGTAGCTTGTATATGAATGTATATGAATATGACTCCTTCATTGCCCATGCTGGTGTGAATGACCTGAGACGTACCTCCCTGGATTACATAAAAAGAGACATAGATGAGCTCTCTGATCATGTGGCCCAGACCAGTATGACCCTGACCTTGAGTAGCATCTTACCCTCACCAAGAATGATACCACAGTATAAAGACAAAATGATCAATTTCAACAATTGGCTAAAGTATTGGTATCACTCAAAGGGGATCCAGTGTCTGTCAGCCTGGGATGACATGCTTGACAAGCCACGTTGCTTCGCTAGGAACGGCTTGCACCTGTCACTCCTGGGTTTTCAAATACTAGCCAAGGCTCTTGCCACCCCCATAGTGTCTTTTTTAGGCAAGGCTCAAAAGACAAACCCGCCTCCTTAGACAACACAAGGAAAAAGAAACTAAGGGTAATGCTGCTCAACGCCAAAAGACTAAACCTCAAGATGCACGCACTCGAGGCTCTCCTCAGTATGGAGAATATCAATATCTGTGCAGTAACAGAAACCTGGTTCAAGGCTCCCGAGAGCACCTCAGCACTACCAGGCTATACCTCATACCATGCTTTTCAGCCCCAAAACTCAGACCGAACCACAAGAGGAGGGGGAGTATCCATATTCATCAAAGATACCCATACCTCCAGGCTAGTGGCACTGCACGAAGCATCTGAGACCATCCATGTGCAACTAACAGTGGGCAAAACTGCCTTCCAGTTTGTAGCCTGCTACAGACCACCCTCCCAAACTCAGGAACCCCACTTGGCTTTCCTGAAGACACTGTTGAATATGAAGGTCTCTCCAAACACCATTATATTGGGTGACTTTAACTACCCAAACATAGACTGGGAGCACTACTCAAGCCCCAACACCCTAGCCCAATGGTTCCTAGAATTTATAAACTCAAATGCTATGGAACAACTGGTCACCACTCCCACAAGAGGGGAAAACATATTGGGCCTGATCATCACCAACATGGGGACTCTATGTTCCATACCAGAGGTATACCCCTCATTGGTAAGATCTGACCATAAATTAATCACTATGGACATCCATATCCTGTCCCCACCACCAGCAAAGGAAACCACGGTCAAAAACTTCTCAAAAGCAAACTTCCCACTTCTCAAAACCGAGGTGGAATCCTTCAAAGCCCCAGGGCCAGTGGAAAATACAGCCCAAACCACAGAATCCTTTACAAACGCATTCTATGGATACCTACAGGAATGCATGGATCGTGCTATCCCAAATAAAACCAAGACACACTCCTCCAAAGGCAGGAGACCTGTCTGGTGGACCCCAGCCATAAATAAGCTGTACAACAGAAGGAGGAAGCTACTACATGATAGAGCAAAATCCCTGAAAGGGAAGGCAACTCTGATCAGTACTAGCAAGAAACTACGATCCCTCATAAAATCATCTAAGGCTAGCTTTGAAAGAAAAATTGCACAAGACGCTAAAGATAATCACAAGGCTTTCTTTAGTTATGTCAGAAACCTGGGTTGAAACTCCCAGATATGCTCTGAGTTAGTGCAAAATGACAAAAAATACACTGAACCCACAGACATTGCCAACATCCTGGCAGACAGGTTCATTGCAAACTTCTCCCCCCCTCCCCCCCATATGAGCAAATGACTATCCCAACAGAGTGTAGCCTCCTGGATATCACAGATGCACAGGTGAGAGCTGCCCACTCCAAAGCAAAAAACACAGCATCAATGGGACCGGACGGTGTCCCGGGCTGCGTTTTACATGAGCTCCAAGAAGAACTGAACCCTCACTTAAAATCACTGTTCAGTCTCAGCCTTACAACAGGATATGTACCCAAAGAATGGTGTACAGCAACAGTGGTCCCACTCCATAAAGGTGGTGCCACAATGGTCCCCGGAAACTATCGCCCTATAAGCCTAACTAGCCTGGTCTGCAAAGCTATGGAGCATATCATCATGGAACTCATAAACAAAGACATTGGGAACCTCCAAAAACTGGATCCTACCCAATTCGGCTTTGTTAAAGGCAGATCTTGCCTCTTGAACCTGGTCAATTTCTTTGAAACAGTCACCAAGGCCATAAACGAAGGGAAGGTAGTCCACACATGATTATGAAGATGATGGAATATTTTGTGCGGATGAGGAAGGTGAGGAACCTGGATGCTTTTATACTGGCTATGGAAAATTAATGTTGCCCAATTTGGTCTCTGAGAGTAAATTTGTTCCTGATATTAAAGTACCTGCTATTACTGCTTTTTCTAAAATTCTTTTTAAAGAAATTTCTTTGTCTCTGGATAGATTCTATATGAATAAAAAGCAGTATAATTTAAATAAAATGAGTGGGTGGCTGTTAAGAGCATGATGAAGTTAAAGAAAGAATTCATTTTTAAATGTGCTGATAAGGGTGGAAACTGGGTCATTTTGCAGAAATCAAAATATTGTCAGATGATAGAAGAGTTGTTAAACAATATTGTTGAATATAAATGTTTAAAAAAAGATCCAGTTTTGGAATATAATAATGAACTTTTGACCTTATTGGAGAGAGGGGAACATCTTGTTTTTTTTTGACCATAAAGATGTGTGTAAGTTATATATAAAGAAACCCTTAACTCCTATCTTTTACGCTTTACCTAAAGTGCATAAATGCTTGGAAAAACCACCTGGTAGACCAATTGTGTCAGGGATAGGTTCTTTGTTAAGCAATATTAACATATTTTTGGACTTTCACCTGAAGAAACACTTGGGTAAAGTTTCAGCACATATTTCTAATACACAAGAATTGTTAAATGAACTTTCTCAGATAAAATGGGGTCAAGACTATTATTGGGTAGCTATAGATGTTAAGTCATTGCATACGAACATCAATAAAAGATGGGGGCTGGAAGCAGTGATGGAAATGCCGGGTGATGGACCTAGAACTACCTTTATAGTTAATCTACTTGAGTTTTGTTTAACTCATAATTATTTTTGTTTCAATAATAAATTCTTCCTCCAGTTAAAAGGAACGGCTATGGGGCTGCATTTGCGCCCTCATATGCCATCATTTATATGGGATTTTTTGAAAGGCAATTTATTTATCCCACCCCCTTTTATAAGAAGAATGTGATACTTTATAAGAGATTTATTGATGATCTTTTTTTGATTTGTAGGGGTAAGATTGATGAATTTTTGGATTTTTTTGAAACTTTAAACTTAAATGAACATGGTTTGGCCTTCTCCTATGAGCTCAATAGGGAAAAGATCAATTTTTTGGACGTGACTCTATATAATAAAGAGGAATCTATTGGCTTTAGGCCTTTTAGAAAAAAATACGTCAGTTAATATGTTTTTGCATGCTAGTAGCATGCATTCTGGACATCTATTATGCTCTTTACCCTCAGGTGAATTTAAAAGAATTTTTGATCACACTAGTGATGAGGGGGAGAGGGCTAATGAATTGGATGATGTAGAGTTGAGACTTAGTGAGAGAGGCTATGATAAAGATCATCTGTTAAGATGTAAAAACAGATTACTTGGGATTTCTTATGATGGCCAATATAGATGTTTGAAATCCATGTATGTAAAGGAATGATCCAGAGTTAAGGTATTTGATAATAAAGTAGGGGATGATGGAGAAAGGTTATTTTTTGTTACTAAATTTTCTCCATTTTCAGATGAACTAACTAAAATAGTTAAGAAATATTGGTATATAATTAATGAGGATGATAATATTGGCCACCTTTTTCCTAAACATGTTACTTTTTCTTACAAAAGGGGAAAGAATTTAAAAGAGCTATTGAATTATAACATTTTGAGGGGGAATGAAAGAAATGAAAATAATAATGTATCTTTAGGCACATATTCTTGTGGTCGTTGCAGTTTATGTGAGAGGGTGACCAATATTAATATTATAAATGGTATACCCTTTTTTCCTAAATTTAATTTTAATTGTAGATCGATAGGGGTAGTGTATATTCTAGGTGGTTCATGTTTAGATGTTTGGTATATAGGGCAAACTAAAAGAATGGTTAGAATACGTATTTTGGAACATATAAAAGATATTAGAAATCAAAGTGAAGCTAGCCCTGTGGCCCAGCATTTTCATGAAAAACATGGTGGCTCACCTAATAGTTTAAAGTTTTGTGTACTAGGTAAACCGTTTTGTATAAAAGGAGGAGGGGATTATTTTTATAAATTACTTGAGTTAGAAACTAAAATGATTCTAACATTTAAGACGTTAAAGCCCTTTGGACTTAATCTTGAACTGGGTATTTAATTAGTTTATTGAGTGTGTATATATATATATATATATATATATATATATATATATATATATATATTTTTTTTTTTTTTGTTATGAATGTATTAATGATATGTTATATCTATATTTATATGTATAATTATTCTTGAGACAGTCTTACACAGTTAAAAGATTTTTAAATTAGAACTTTTTGTAAGAACGGTCACTTTAAATGTTAAGTATATTAATTGATTAATGAAGTTGTCTGTGCCAATTGCTATTAAATTAATGTGTGTATATATATCCGTTGAAAAAGACACTTATTGTGATCCATTGAAGGCAAAAGGCCGAGGTACCAGATCGTTTAAGCAATAAAGCAGAAACTGGTAAAAGTGCTAATTTCGTGTGTTGGAGTTGCTATTCTTATTATTATTTTTGTTGTGTTGGTGAAGGTAGTCCACACAGCCTACCTTGACCTTGCAAAAGCCTTCAACACAATACCCCACTTGGGCATCATAAATAAGCTCACCAGCTTAAATATCAACCCCTATGTCACAAGATGAGTTGCAAACTGGCTTAGGGATAGAACCCACATGGTCAGAATTGCAGGTGACATGTCAGACTCTAAACCAGTTACAAGTGGCATTATACAAGGCTCAGTCCTGGGACCTCTCTTGTTTGGTATATATTTCTCTGAGGTACAGGCTAACACAGGAGGACTATGACTGACAAAGTTTGCAGATGACTGCAAACTGGGGGCCATAATCGACTCGCCGGCTGACACAAGCATCCTCCAAAAAGGTCTCACAGAGATGGATAACTGGTGCCAGAGCCATGGCCTAAAGCTAAATGCCAAAAAGTGCATAGTCATCCCCTTTGGGAAAAACAAAGTGCCCACAAATTACCACATAGGTGGTAATCCATTAAGTACGGAAGAAGTAATTAGGGATTTGGGGACCCAAGTAGATTGCAATCTCTCCTTTGACAATCACATTGCCAAAGTTGTTAAAAAGACATTCTATATAGCCCACCTTATCATGAAGGGGTTCACATCTAGATCAAGAGAGGTCATTGTGCCCCTCTACTCATCACTCATCAGGCCCATAATTGAATACAATGCCCCATTTGGGATGTACCTTTACCCGACACCTGCTACAACTAGAAAGACCCCAAAAGTACCTCACCAAGAGGATCAAGGGACTCAAACAGATGCCCTACGCAGTTAGGCTAAAGAAACTCCAGCTCTACTCAGTTGCTTACCGCCTACTCAGAGGCAATCTGTGCCTGACGTATAAAGCCATGTCCAACCCAGAATTAATGGACATGCTCCACCTCAAGAAATACAAATCCATCAGAACTACACGCTCCAGTGACTTAAACCTCAGCACAGAAATAAATAGAACATGCTGGAGGGACAGATTCATATCCCAGAGGCTCCCCTCACTCTGGAACAAAATCCCAATTCATGTCAGACAGAGCCCCTCAATGTCCCTCTTCAAGAAGAATCTTGACGTTTGGATGGGAGATCGTAAATTTACCCCTGGGATCTCTTCTGTGTCACTGCTAGACAGAGGCACGGTAAACTAACCTTAAATGGGCTATCTTCTGTGACCTACTATACAGAGGCACAGTCAACTAATCTAAGAAGGGTGGCGAAAGCCAAACACACTCTGGCTAGGCTTGTAAATGCCCTAGGGCAGATAGCCTAGTATCAACCTATGAACCTATGAACCTATGAACCTATGAACCTATGAACCTATGAACATGAGAAGAAACCAGCTCATTAGACAATTACAGCCAGGGGGGGGTCATATTTGGGCGGGTTATTACCTTATCAGTGCCTGGCATAGATAAAGCCCCTCTTATGTGGGGGTGACCAAAATTATAGTGTTGCACTGGATGCCTGCAAGACAATTCTGCAAAGTGTGCATAGCAGTGTAGGGCCCTTATGTAACCATTGAAAAGGATTCACCAAGAATAGCAAAACTCAATCTTTTGGACAGATCTGCTGGTAATATCAATCCATCAGTTCCAGTTTTACCACACACGCGCACACACACACACACACACAAAACACCCACCAGTAGCAATTCAGGGAGTACTGCTTAACAGAACTCTCTAGCTGTCACTTGATGGTTAGCTGCTCAGTGTATTACCATAATTTGTCTTGTCATATGTTCATATGCTCAGAGAAATGTCTAACTGTGTCCTCATGTTTCTAAGATGACTAGGTGTCATCACACTGAGTTCAACTGAAGTCATACAAACCATGATTGTCCTAGTATACAGATTAAACACCACGAGCTTCTCTACTGTACCATAACAGCCATATAATATTAGACATAAACTCCATCCCATCCTTAACAGCACTGGTGAGCATGAAGCTGAGACTGCTAGACTGTAACCGTCTGTCCAACATTTATCAACGCTGAAAGCAAATCTAGTTATGATGGCTATCAGTTGTTTGGTGAAAATACAGTTAGTGAGAACAGTAATGGTGTAGATCACACTGCCCTCCAGCAAGTGCACTTCTGTAAAAGTAGAGTGGATGTATACGATATATATTGCACATATACATACATACCACAAAAATACGTACATTCCATAAAGACTACTATAATATGCTGTATTTCCCATACAATGTTGCACTGCAATGATTACCTTAGAAGTCCTTATCTGAACTACCATTTCTTCCTAGTGTGGAATCCACAGATCTTGCAGCCCAAATGAAAATGACAGAATTGCTAATATGCGGGAGTGATTCATGAACATAAGTTCAGTACAATTCGGAACCGGACTCCAGATAGGTGGGTGCCTGCCTAGCTATGCCCAAGCATCCCTACTAAATACCCGTGTCACATCGGATGTCGATAGTATTCACATGCAAGGCTACATTAGTATACAGTCCACCAGATAGCTGCTCTATTCAGTACCCTGTTGTAGCCCATCAAAGCTTCTCCTGTAGTGATGCTTCCTAACTCCCAAAGCACTTTCTGAGCAGTTTGTAATGTGCCCTACCATTTAAATATCCTAATAGAATTTGGTAACTAGAGCAAATAGTATTGTTTCTATGCACCAACACATTTGAGCCTTCTGCACATGTCTGGAAATGTCATGTGACATTACAACATTAGCCGTGCTAGGCATTATGTAGAATATGAAGCTAGGTAGCAAAATTTAGTGACCTGCTTAATTGTCTGAACTTGTAATTTAAACTTTATGAAGGGTCACAAACAGAGACTGCCAATCTACTCCATTTATTTTATTTTAACTTGTTTAGAAGAAATGGACAACTGCATCTCTAACAAAAGGGATGAAGCTCATAGCACACTGCTGTGACAGCTGCCATAATGCCAAAACAAATGAATCAGGAACTGCAAACTGACCAACTGAAAAACTGCAATGTATCTGCATGAAATTATGCTGGCCATATACTAACCAAGTAAAAGAGGGTCACCAAAATGTGGCACGAGCATGAATAGACACCTCAGGCATGCGCAAGTAACAAACAGTTTTGTTGCAGTTTTTAAAAGCTTGTCAATTTAGAATTACACCAATTTCAACTTTTAAGATACTAAGACCTTTGCACAGGTGTATGTTCACTGTTTGGGGAAGCCGGCAAAGAAAGGGGGTTTCCAAAGGGAATGCCAAAAGTGACTACCACTAAAGACGGGTTAGACCCAGAAAAAAGTTGAGAACATTAAAGCAGATCTGCTAAAACACCTACTTAGTTTTAGAGGCTGTGCTGATACTAAGAGTTGATGAACAGGAATACAAAAAATAGCAACAATTCTATCTGCATGGATGATGCAATGGACTGCTGTGACAAAAGTGCCCGTCTTTGCCTTCTGAAACAAGTGTAAGCAACAAACCTTTGGGGATGGGCATAACCTACTTAAACAGAGGATACCAAATTATACAGTTTTTTTCTGCTTTATCAAAAAGGGTGTTTTATTCTTGCAATTGATTTTACTGATAAGAATGGCCTACCTGAAATTTTCTTGGAGCAGCTGTGACATCATGAAAGACTAATCTGAAAATACCTCAGTACCCAAATTAGTTTATAGCTTACTAAATTTCCATGCTAACTGCATTAACAGCCCTTAACAGCTTACCTAACCCCAATGAAATAAAAATACAAACAGGCATGATTTCCCTTTGACAAAACCAATACTTTTTTTTAACATCTTTTAGTCACAGATACACATACATTAATTCAAAAGAAAACAAAACAATGTGTTGTGGATCAACCCTAATGAGATTCTTAATATCATAATTAATGAAGTTAAAGCTATGTACTATATCATAATCAAAGATCAGACTCATAAGGTTGATTGGTCTGTACTTTCCAGAGTCTGTGTTAAGACCACACTTGGAGGGGCATAACCCCAGCAATGTGCCAAGATTTGTGAACACAGCTTGTGGCAAGGCTTAAGTTAAACAAACAGTTTAAAGGACACGTTTGAGTATAGTATGTTTGTTGTTGTTTAATAGACAGCCAGGCATGTTGTCAGGACACATGGAGGATATTTTTTTGTTTTCTGATAACACCTTAAGTTTATGTCATTTATTTGTGACAAAAGGGAGTAAGGGATTCAGATGAGTGATGTAAAATAGGTGTTTTATGGGTTAAGCTTGTAGAAAACTTGTTTAATAGTATATTTATTGTTATCATTTGGGTCAGAGTAATGGTGCCCCCATTAAGGAAAAGTTCTGAGCTATTGTTAATTGTTATTTCTTAGTTACGCAATACAGCTCAAGAAAGAATTATATTTAGAATTTACTTCAGAAGTGAATCTCCATTCATGATTTGCTTTACTGGTCTTCATAGTGCTTTTCATTGTCTTGGCAAGACTTCAATATTCTGAAGAGATCTAGCCTTAAAGTACATTCAAATTCTTGACTCCAGGAAGCATGCACAGACATCCTCTCTTACATGTTTTAAGGTAAATGCATCTAGAACAAATAAAACTTTACCAGAGAAACCAACTACCTTTTCTATAGTGGACAGTGCACCTAACCTCCTTCAGGTTGCTTTTGTTTAAACAGACCACCTCACAGGCATGTATCTATAGCTTGTTTGAGTTTTGCAAAGTAGACTTAACCAGTCATTAAATGATAAATACAGCAAACTAGACAGATATCATTTTAACGATGAGAGACTGTCCATGTTTCATTTTCAAAACATGGACTCCCCTCCCATCCCACCCACTGTAGCATCATTTTAACTATTTTACATTGCAGTTTGCTATAGTTTCTTCTTCCCAGTGTACAGAAATACAGCACCAGTTGCTTTCTTTCCTCTTTAATCGGTGTTAAGACGATATGTTCTGATGGTCTCATCAGTGCAGCCAGTGCATGGGGATATCAATTAAGAGGGGGAGAATAAAAGTACTACTTTAAACAAGGGTGTCCGAATTCAACATCTTTTGGCACTACAGAAAGCAAATCACAGTTAGAGCACTTGCAGCTTTCCTGCTGTCTGTGGTATCATCATTAGCTTTGCCCTTCACTGCATATTTACAACCAGATGTATTGGCTCTTGCTAACATGAGAAGTTATACCCCCTTTGGTCCCATCAACACCCGGTTCTGCAGATCATTAACTTTAAATGGATAGACAGCAGGAGGTGTAAGGGCATACTTTCATTTAACAATGTAACTTTCCACAAATCATTACTTCCCCATTCATGCCATTTGTTTACATATCCATTTCAATACTAATTAATTAATGCACTCAGCAGTCAACCAAAAACATATCAATAATCACCCCTAACACATTAAAACTTGGTATTTACAACTTGGATAGGTACAGTTAAAACACTACCCCACTACTACCTACCACCACATCTCCAAACCTATCAATACACCATTGCATGTGATCTTATAACAGCTTCCATAATAATAAAACTTTCTTAACCTGCAACTAGCTAACCTCAAGCCAATGCTATAAAATACTATATTAACCCCGTAAACAAATACAAAGGATGTCTCTGACTAGCATGGATTTGTCAACATGACTCCCTCAAATTGGTGCACACAGCACCAGTCTACTTTTTACGATACTATTACAAGAACTTACTTGACCACACACACACACACACACACACACACACACACACACACACACACACCACTGCAAAACAAACACTATAATTTCCCTCTCACCAAATGCAAATCACCTTTCAACAACTTCCACCCCAATCAGCCTCCTGTGTCAGACAAATTCCCTCCATTCCCTCTAATCCGTTTCCTCCACTTCACACTTGTTTCACAACAGCTCATATTCATACCAATCCACCATCAAATGCTCTACAAATTAACTTCCATTTCCATCCCCCTGATACTGTGACTGTGCAATACCACTGAACCTAGTCTAGGCCCCTCCCACCTCTTATGCTTCCTTATTAAATAAATAAAAGTTATGAAGTTAATGTCAACCCAGACATCTTAACAAATACAGAATAATGGATTAAAAATTAAGCCAATGCTTCCATTCACCACTTCTTTTTCCCCAGTTATGACAGACTACGATTTAATGGTCAGGTCAGGAATAAATGGAGGGGCCCTCCTTCTGTTCAAATCTCAATTCATGGTACAACTCCAAAACCCAAATCAGGGTAAAAGAATCAAATTTAATCCCTCCCCTTTGCTATCCAAGAACACCAAACAATTTATGAAGGATGGAATCAAAGCCTGGAAAACCTGACTACACAATGCAAACACCACTAATTTACAACAATTTTGTCTAACATCAAACAAGGGATATGAAAAAATCCTTCTATAAAAAATACCAAAATAAAGCCGAACTCAAAACTACTCTAGCCTCAAATCAATCTACAAAACACAGGAAAAAAAACAACCTCATCCTTCTACTCTTCACCAAAATGAAAGCATAGCCTCTCAATTTAACTCTCATTTTGTTGAAATGGTAGCCTCCCCACCAACCTGCCAACTGAACCACAAATTCCAAGCTAATATAACACTTTCATTTAGCTCAATCCCCACCTCCTTTATCAAAAAACTTTCAAAAATTGAAACCTACCACCCTAGCTCCTGATAAACTTCCTTCAGGATACATCAAGAATGCCACAGATGCATCAGCAGTCCCAGTATACATACTAATCAACTGTTCAATAAAAGGCACCTGTGTATCTCACTTCTGGAAAAATGCTGAGTTATACATTTATACAAGGGTGGTCCATCCACTGACCTCTCCAACTCAAAACCCATTGCAAGTGTGTCACCCCTATCACAAATTCTGGAAAAAATTAATCTACTCTTAACTTCTTAAATTCATTGTAGAACACAAACTCCTCTCACCAATGCAATATGGCTTCAGACCTATTATAGTACAACTATAACAGTGCTTACTTTCATGAACACACACACAGTTAATCATTATAGAAACCCAGAAAACCTAGTGTATTTTCCTCAACCTATCAAAGGCCTTCAATACTGTTGGACACAAAAAAACTACATAAATTTTCTCTAGTCGGCATCGCTGTCTCTGCCTTAAATAAGTTCCATAAATACTTGGACTACTCCAGCCTCCTTCATGCCTCCATAGTTCAATATGCCAATGACTCAACATTAACCTGCACAGTTGAAAAAGCCAATTTACTCTGCAGCAAGTAATCCATCATTCATTATCTTCTTTTAAAAGCTGGTTTGGCAGTTCCCAGCTCCTCTTTACCACCATCACCCCCAAAAAATGCTGTTCATCCCTAAACATTTTAACACCAACAAACATCACTTGACTATAACCTCAAACACTATTAAAATGGCATTAGTGACAAACACAAAATTGCTAGGAGTTACCATCGATATCCAACTGAAGTTTGAAATTCATAAATTGCAGGTAATAAAGATACACCAAAAACTAGGCTGTCTCCATAGGGCCAAAGACATTCTCACAGACTGTAGCCAAAATAACCGTTGCCACATCTTTCCTACTCCCATCCCCCCATAAGCCTCTCTAGATCTAACAAAACTTAAAACTCATCCACAACCCCAAAGCTGCACCAATATTGCAATAAAATAGCCAAGTATGCCCCATAGAAATTGCCACCACTTGTCTCAAAGTTCTTAAGTGGGTAGAACTTGCACATGCCCCTACTTAAACAGAGTTAAAGAGTCTACAACATACTTCATCTTCACTCATTTGCCCTTACTCACCAAGTAAAACTTTATGGTCCAGCGACAAAATGGTACTTGCTGTAACTTATCGAAAAAGGTGGCAGGTGACAACACTGTACTCCAACTAGAAAAGTGTTTCAGTTTGTCTTAGAAAAGATGGCACAATTTTTTTAAGTAGAATTAACCCAACTTCTTAAACATACTCGTCTCTGCACTTAACTGGCTAAATTCTTCACTACTGAAAGGTCTCGCTTAGGGAATCAAAAAAGTACAGCTTTATACATTTTTGTTCACTAAAAATGTGATATATGACATGAAACAATCTGATTATACTTCATTAACTTATGAAGCGTTTCAACAGTATATGTAAATATTTTGTAAGTTTTTTTTTACATTAATTGAATGCATTTTCTTTCTCTCTCTCGATTTCTACATTATAATGTTTTCTATGGAACTCTTCTCCCACAGCCTCAACTGGACTTTCTAATCAACAACTGCAAAAATTAAAAAATAAAATTCAATCTAATCACAATCTAGACTTCTTCCCAAAACTGGCTATTCATAGAAACTGAACAGAAAAAAATCCCTCTTTCTGGCTGTAGATACCTTCCCCTTTGGCATCCATATATTTGAACCCTTTCGCAAAATATAGTAACTTTTACCAAATCAAACATGCAAAAACTTCTCATAATTGAGGACTTTAACCTGAATCAACTCAGAACAAACAATGATGTCACAGAGTTCAGCATATAGAAATTCGTACAACAACCAACACACCCAAGCAAAAAATAACCACACAGTGTTAGACCACAACAAACCCTCATTAATGGCAAACCATACATTCTCTAACTCAGTGACGACTGCCCACACAGTATCCTCTTTTAAATGTACCCTCATGTAAACACCCCCCACCACAACTACTACTCTTTATACCCAAATCAAATAGCAATACCAAAAACTCAAAATGTATCCTCAACAGTAGATTGGCCCCACATTCTAAACTCAAATGATGCCAGTCTTACTGCAGTGTTCCTCACCAACACCCTAAAACATCCACAAGATACTCATTTCTCACCTATGCCCAACTCAATGGCAGTTTTTCCCATTGACTTTGATTGAAAGAAAAATAAATAAAAAATATATCAAGAAATTAATGAAGGCATCAATTAAGGGGAGGGGGGTTGAACAACATTGTTCAGAGCATTTACTTTTTGGTTCCCTAGAAGGCTCCACTGCTGAAGCAAAAGTGAATAAAGCCTGTCTTGACCAGCATTACTGTCAGTAAAGACTGGAATATCCATGAGCATTTTACCTTTTTTGCTCTTTTAGTTTACAGGTACTGCCTCTTTTCTTTTTACCCTGCTGATTTTCCATTGATTGGCTTCCTGCTTTCTCATTCCCACCCCCACCCGCAATCAAATTAAATGCTACTTAAGGCTTCCTTACACTCAAAATCAATTCAGCATTATGTTATAAAATATGGAAACACATTTGGTCCATTGGCCACACATGGTATTAATAGGTTTATGATTATTCGTATTACTTTTTCAGTTTACCTGCTAGACTTGGCAATTTGGCTCTTCAGTAAATCATGATAGAGACCTATCAAAGCTCCTCAGTGTAACCACGTGGAAGCTCATGGTATAAATAACCATGCAGAAGTAGTAGTCAGCCCCCTTCGTATATTACCTACTTCAAGGTACCTAGCAAATAACTTACTGACAGGCCTGTTTAGACTGCAGCACTAACATATTGCTTATCTGGCCTTTGGATATTTTTAAAGTAATAGTGACCATATCAACTTAAGGGGGGGGGGGGGTTTGGTCATCTTCATCTTCATATAGAACCTTGTATAAAACTTGGTTACCTGTAGATCATTAAAGATTGGAAGGAATATGGAGAGTGCATCAACAGAAAGCAACATCACTAGAAAGATTTAGATTTGACTTTAAGAAACATTGTAATGTGTCCAAAACTCACACCATCTCTTACCAGTTAAACAGTATCATGCCAAGGGATAAACCTTGCTTCCTGCGCCCTTAGTTGTAAATAATTACCTTAAGGTCTGCAAACAGCCACATTGTTACAGATGGACAAGTGACTTTAGTTTCAGAATTTGATATTGTGGTTAGTTCCACCATGATGTATTGTATTGAGAGAGCCAGTGAAGGACATTTTGAGTTTTTTTTCCACTATCGTGCTAGTATGGAGTTGGTATATATACATTTTTTGGGGGGGGGCAGGGTGGCTTGCCCTCTCTACAAGAAGTGCGTGTGTTTACCTTTTTCAAATCACCAGTATCAAAGTTTCATTTCTGCAAACTGGTGATCTGATAGAGCACAAGTCATTTACTTAAAGAGATAAACTCCCCATCCCATCACAGATTAATATTCTGAAGCATGAAATCCCCCAGCCTCCCATAGTTGCTCTTATACTTCAGTCTGCATGCATTCTAAGTTTGTTTAGGCATGACACATTCAAACCGTAAATGCACTGACCCTATCACTTGCTCCTTTTTGTATATTTGGACAGTTAGACTGTGTCCGTACTCTCAGCTGATGGTGTTACTTGCTCAGGGACTAGCAATGTTACCTAAGAAGTGTTTTGTAATGTTAACTGATGTTGTTCTGTTTGTACTTCACACTTGTACTGTTTTTACATTCTTTGAAGTAGAAGTTACCATTATATTAGTTTTCTAGAGTGCGATTTGATTTTTCTGTATGAAAATTTAACATCCCTGTGGTTATCTATTAATTGTAGACTAATAACTGACCTTTTTTTTTAGGGGGGTGCAATATTTTAGTACAAAATATACAAGTAAGCAAATACAGATGGTAAAAACAAGATCAGTTCAGAGCTGGTGAAAGGATGAATTACTTCCCTGAAAGGATGGTGGGGGCAACAGAAGACAGTCTAACAGATACTATGGAGAGAAAGTAAAATCTGAGGTCCTCTCATACATCCTCAGCTACATTATATCAAATTAAGTAACAAGTTGAGGAGATACCACACAAAAGAGTGCCCATGTAGAATATTTGTCAAGGTCATAGTTTAGAGAGGTTTATAGCTGTCTGGCACATTAATGCAAAGGTTATGAGCTCCTATCAAGCTTCAACATTTAGTCCAGGTTCAGTTTATATTAAGTTACTTGGTTATAGGAATACCGTAGAAGACAGCAATTAATCAGAGAGTATAAAAGTACATTCTAACCTTACAATGAAATTTTATATTTATAAATGTGGTGGTAAAACATTTAGAAACTAGCCATCATTTTGTGGTTCTGACATTCTGTGCACTATTACCAATAATGCAATTTTAATACAGTAAATTTAGCCAAACTGTTTTATTGAGAACACAGCAGGTCTCTTCCCATTTTACAGTAACAGATTTAAGAGAATTTAGTCTGATGCAAAACAGTGCAACAGCATTAGAGGCTATATGATCAATGATAAAGGAAGAGATAAAAATGCCGTTCAATAAAAAATATAAACAAACCAGATACACTTACTGAGCAAGGAACATTAAAGTACAGTGTATGAATGGAGCATTTTAGCTAGTCTTAGAGGCTAAATTTTTTTAACGCATTGATGTGCTAATATTTTAACTATCTGCATGAGGCAGTGCAAATATTTTGACTTAAAATATCAAAACACTGCTTACTAAAAAAATGCCTCCTACATAATTGTGCACAGTACCAGCCAGAGGCACTTAACTTCTCAAACATTTACTCTCACTTCTTTTCATTAATCTCACATTATTTGCAGGCAGATGCACAGACACTGCATAACAGAGATTAGTTCATCTACCATGTCGCTTGGTTTGTTCTGCTTGATCTGTTAGCGTGTATTTGCCCTTGTCAGAACTATATCATTACAGAATCATGAGCTCACTAGCAAAAAGGATTTCACACCTGTCATCTCCAAAGTTCTGTCCAAAATCTTTATGCACCCTTCAAGGGAATACTAAAGTCTGACCATGAAAAGCATTTAATCCCTTTACTCTCCATCTCTCAAAAACTGTCCCTTGAGGGAATGAGTGTGCCACATAGCAGGATCAAAGCAGAACATTCCAAGGGAAAATACAAAAGGCAAAGTAAATTACATAAGCTGACAGCAGTGCAAAATAATTTGCAACTCTGATGGCAACACACAATGATGGCTACCCAAAGCAGTCTGAAATAAAACAAATGTAAGGGTGCCAAAAATAATAAATCTATTTTCTTTAAGACAGTTACATTTCAGTTGTACCAATATGCCTGAGACATTTGCTAAAGTCCCCTGTGCTTTCTTTCTTCAAAACTCTACTTGTTAAGCGGATTTAAATCTCTGTCAGGATCTCAATACTGGATAATCATCTGAGGAACAAGATAGTGGGCAGGGCCCCTAAGAAGTGCAAGATAAACAGTAGTGTGGTCCAGTAAAATATGCTTACAAAAATCAGTAATTATGTGCCATAGTGTATCAACTGCAAAGATAAAAAAAACCTATGGTACCAAAAAAGCGTCTGCACTTGTATGCACTGTATCTATTCTGATACAGTATTTGTGCACTTGTATGCACTGTATCAATTCTGATACAGTGTTATTCTTGCTGGATTAAAGCAGTTAAACACAGAGACATTGAAGCAAAAAAAAAAAAACAACATAGAAGACAAATCTTCCAATAATGCCAAATAAACACTTCCTTTTGAGGGTTATGTTCATTGTTTTTTCCAGTTAGTTAAGATCCATAATTCAGACAAGATTCTATAATATTGCTGCACCTATAAAGAATAATACATGCAGTTCTGGCACACTTTCCAACTCAGTATGTGTGCGAGCTCAAACAAATACAATACAGAAGTGTAGGCTGATTTACAGTGAAAACTATTGAGTAGTGCCCCCTCCACACACACACACACACACACACACACACACACACTGAAAACTGTGCATGCTGAAATTCCTGGCATTGGTCTGTTTTAAGGTAAACTAGTGTGTGTGTGTGTGTGTGTGTGTGTGTGTGTGTGTGTGTGTGTGTGTGTGTGTGTGTGTGTGTGTGATATTCCTTGAACACAACTTGCATATCGTCTGTATGTTTCAATCCCACAAGCATTCTGTTGGCAATTGTATTACCCAATGTAATTTTTCTTAATGCTTCAAAGTGCCCTTGGCATTAGGACATCTGGTTTCAGTGCATTTATTGGTTAGCAGTAATAAACCAAGTTTTGCAACATGTTTAGATATACAGTAAATATCATAGCTTGCGTAGTCTACAGTAAAGATGTAGCTAGGACTATTTGTGATCTTTTTTCTCCCCATTAAATGTTCTTACCAGCATTTGTGAACTTCAACAAGGCTGCATACTAGGATTTACGTGAAGACTATATAGAAAGTTGTTAAGATGTGTGCCACGTTACTGCTTTGGCAGCATAGACATATATAGCACTGACAATGACTCAAATGACTTTGGTTAAAATAGCTGAGGATACTGATGAAGCACAGAGACATTGGTTGTATGGATGTCCCCATGAGGTCTCTAACAGACTCTAGGAATTATACAGGGAGGATGTGGTCTATGGGTTGATTAGGGCAGAGTTTCTGTAGAGGCAAGAAATCACATGCCCATGCCCAGAATAGAACTATGCATCCAGTGGGTTAAACCAGGATAGGCTTAATCACACACACACACACACGCACACACGCACACATGCACACACACACATACGCACACACACACACACACACACACTCACACACAACCTCCCTGCAAATGGACAGTGCCTCCCACTACATCCTTAAGTTCTGCATTGGTCCCAGTAAAAATGATACAGTCTGGGAGTGAGTTGGAGAGACCAGTAGAGCCACTGATGGATGTGGGGCACTGGGGATGTAGTTTGAAGCAGTAATACATCACCACATGCACTTGTTTAACAGGAGTTTGCTAGTCTCTTCTAACTCCTTACTGGGGCACAAAAATTATATGATGGACTCCACAGAGTTGTGTGTCAGAGGCTGTTGGAAGGGAAATTTAATAAATGTACTATACACTTTATTGCTTATGTATGGACAACTGGCTCGGAATTATTTCAAATCTTTTCTGAGCTAACAAGTAGTATGTAAATATATCAGGAAAAGCTTTTCATTTTTAGGGCAATGGATGTTTAACTCGAACAATTTCAGTATTCAGTAACATTGAGTCTATAAAATAATGCTCACAGAAAACTACATCTGCAAGAATGCCAGCACCTCTTTAAATCTTCATTGACTGTATTTTTAAAGTAAAAATACTAACTGTTGATTGATGAAAGGGGGTAACAGACGAAAAGTGATGGGAAGGAAAAGGCAGACAGAAGAAGTTGGGGGGAACTATCACATGTTTTAGGAAAGTTTGCAATGTAAACTATTTTTGCTGCACTACATCCCTACAGTAAGTGATCTGCAAGTACTGTAACCCCTATAATGTACTCCTTAAATCTGTAAGCATTTTTTTTTAATTTACATAATCTGCTATACATTCTAACCACATGATTTTAAGTAAGATATTTACCTGGAGTTATTCTACTAAAGTAACATCTCTGACATATTTTATTTTTTTTTAATTTTTCTCAAAGTTATGCTACTCTAATTTAACCAAGTTTACCATTTAACCATAAGAAAGCCAACATATGCAGCACCCTATCCTAACAGATTGCTCTGCAACTAATAAAGATTTACTCATCACACTCATGTGCCTGTTGTGACTCAATATTGGATCATATGAATATTCCCAGAGTTCTAACTCAAGTCCAATCCAATAAATTAAACTGATGACTGAGAGAGTTGTGTAATACATTAGTTGGCAAGTATCACCTTGGATTACAATCAAGAATTGTGGGTTTGCAGGAAATTGTTGCTGGTGGGGGACAACTAAAACATGTGGAGTACAGCAGGATTTAACCTTGCACAAAAAGAAGTGACTATTGCGAATGCATAATACATAATTCGAAGAGTAGTGAAATCACTGTCCACACAAAGTAACACTTTCTTACAATGAACGGTGTGAGGGCTAAACTTTCAGTGGCACTGAAAAGAAATGCATATTAAACTGAATTATGAGTTGCTTAAAAAGTCAACTTCATAATATAGGTTGTAGATTGCCTTGCTAGATGTTACCTTTCAGAAGTTCAGGATTATTGACTACTTTATAGATAGCAGGCTGCAAAGTGGCTTTGAAGCAGGTAGTATGAGAAGGTTAAACGGTAGGTTATGTTTGAAATATCAGTCAACCACAACTTTGGATGAATTGAAGTTTAGTTAAGTTTCAACACTTGAGCTTAGCCTCGTTCAGTCACTAAACCAAGTGAAAAGAAAGCTCCAGCAGATAAATACAGAGCCTGCTAAACAAACCATTCTACCAAGAGAAGTCCAGTGTGCTATACATTGTGCCACAGAGCCACTAAAAGGGGTCCCACGGTAGCACAGCATATAGTGTTGACACCGCACAGATGATTGTCACTGTTCAAGTTAACACCCTGACTCGTGCAAATATGAGAAAATGGGTTGTGGATGGATGCATGGTAAACAAAACCACAAGAAAACCAAAACATCACAAGTTACCATAACTTCTTTAAAATAAGTTTATTAAATGTATCTATTTTGTGATTACTTGAGCTATTTTTTTAGTCATCGAACCCCTATTGTTTGCTTACAATCTGCTGTTGTTTGCATCCATTAACTTTACCTGAAGATTGTTCTAAGTATCAAGTATCTGGAAGTATATTCATAAGAGTTTCTTATACAAGCATCATAGTAGGACCCATTCTGCACAAGATATACAGACTTTAATTTTGCAAAATAGTTTTAAGAGAGCAATGCACGTGTCATAGTTAAATTTAAAACTACTGTGTTATAAAGCATAATAAACTTTGCAGTAAATTCACATAAAATCGTTTCAGACTTGTTGAATCCTGATTTTAAATACAGCAACTGAAAACTTTTACAGCTACAAATCATTGTAGAACTATTTTACAGTTCGTCTAACCCTCCCTGTCACTCTGTCAATTGTGAGATTTTAAAGTCAATAGCGTAAACTAGGAAAATCTAACATTGAGAGTACTACATGCGATATTCAAAGATTTATCCAGCTTTAATATTCAAACACCAAACATTTAGCCTCATTACTTAGCTAAAGCATATTAAGGCATGAATTGTTGGCATGCATTTATTTTCTGAACTGTGTCCACAGGGTGTAACTCTGGTTTCAAACTGCATGTAAATGAAAACCATATGATTGAGATAAAAACAACAAATCTCTGGTTACCCGACTCCTCAGATCACCAAGACATTACCCAGTAAAAGGAGGCAGTCGGCCAACAGTTGGAAGTTTGGCCTTTTCTCCACCATAGTGTGACCTCAGAGTTGGTATATTTAGTTAGGGGGTGAAGACCCCACTTGTTTGGGTTTGGAATATTTCCATTTTTTTTTGTTGGTGTTGGCTGGCTGCCTCCTTTCACTGGGTAACATCTCAGTGATCTGAGGAGTCGACTAAATGGGAATTTGTTGTTTTCATCTTTATCATATCGTTTTCAAGTAAGTGGCTTTTAACTTATTTGAAGTAGACCTGCTTCTGTATATGTTTATATAATATTGGACTTGCAATGCTAGTAACCAGTGGGCAGTTGGAAACATAAAAGCCAATGTAATAACATAATGTAAGTTTCATTAGGTTAATTACACAAGCGCGCGCACACACACACACAGACTGATCCCCACTCACTCTCTGCATGCTAATACAATTTCCTCAAAATTTATCCCTAACTTCTGCTCCATTTATTTAATAATTGCTGTATTTAAACCCATGAAGCTCCATTAAATCCAATTTCATTTCAATAGAAATCCCTTCCTATCAATTTTGCCTACAAGAATGGCTTCCATGCACACTACAAATTTATTTGCCAAGGATAATGTCCTACATTTTCCCTGAACTACATTACAATAACTGGAGGTATTTATTGAAGTCTCTTGTAAGAAACGGGGAACTATTCAACAAACTCCTGAAATGTACAGAGGCCTTGCAGCCAAAATAGTTAAAGCCTCTTTGTTAAAACTGGTACTTTACTTATCTTAAACAACCACCATTACTCCTTTATACATATCCTTTTCAGAGATGGATACTCACTTACCAGCATCTCTTTAGATAGCTAACTATTTCCCACTGTCATGCCCCCTTTTCCTATTTATACTCATGAAATGCAAGAAAGGGCAGTAAAACTGTCCAAGCTGCCATCTCAAGTCTGGAGGTCTCTCAATAACCAATGTACAGGAGTCAGCATAAATTCCAGCTTCTCCCATGGCATTTTATTTTTCTCCTCTTGCCAGCCCATCCAAAAACATCATAGGAGCTTATTTAACATATTTGTTTAAATCAGGCATACCTGCCTACCTCCTTGCATGGGTCTCCAGTGATACACCTGTCTACAATGTGGTCTCTTTCACCAAATAGATCATACCACTTGCATTTGCCATTGGTTTAATATCTTTTTGTGAAGAACCAGCCCAAGCACATTAATAAACACTTTAGAAATAAGGTCATCCTAACAGTGAATATTCTCTGCTCCAGACGATGACCTAACTACTTCCACTTTTCCAAAGATCATTTGGCATCTTCCAGAAGCATCCGACAAAGTATTTAAGTTTGTTGTGTCAAATGAGAAGCCATTTGAAATGTCTGGACCCACATGACCATAATGTGAAGACTGAATTGCTGAAGATCTAAACTAAAAAGTCTGACATTGGTAATCTTGGAGTTGATACACTCAAGTTCTGGTAGTGTGCAAGAAAGTAGTTTAAAGAGTTATTTTCCATATTCATTCTTCCTCTGTGTTTTTGTTTTCTTTTGGGGGGAGGGCATGTCAGGAGTCTGCATCAAGTCCAGACATTTCAGTAGGGAGACATCAAATGAGAGGACACACAGTAGTGGGAAATAGTTTCCTACAATTTCGCTATCTAGAGAGGCAATAGAGAGTATCCAACTCTCAAAAGGATATGGAACACTGTCAGTGTTAAAGGCTCCAGCTTCAGCTCCAACAGTTTTTGAAACTGCTAGCCAGCCAACCAAAGAGATATCAAGCCGATGCATAATCTAAAAAGGTACTACAATTAAAACCTAGAACCACAGGTTTATATAAAAATGATTATCCAGCTACCTTCCCAAAAACTTATAATAATGTCCATAGCACAGGGAAAGTTGCATGGATTATGCCTAAACAATCCATAAGCATCAAACAGACTTTATAATTTTCTTCACTCAATGGAATACCACTAGTTATCTTGTTTTTCCCTTACTTTACGGGGCAAAAGCTAACTATGACAAATACAATGGGCAAAACTGTGCATGCCTGCTGCTTCCTATGCATGAACCAGAAAATGTTTTTACTTATCTTAAACAACCACCAATACTCCTTTACACAGATACTCCAAGGTGGATACCCAGTTACCTAGGAAGCAAAGCTTCCTTAATACTAAAGATATTCTCAATGCAACTTAAGGCACCTCTACATCTAACCACACAAATGCTTGATCCCAATTTACCATAGCATACTCTACCAGCAAAATGGTTTTAATAGCATCCACAAGTCTACTTTCCCTTAACACATACTGGTCTGGGCAGATAATTTTAAGAATTTTCTGTATTCTTGTACCCAGGTACTCACATAAATTTCATCATCTATATTAAGTAACATGATGGAGTGATATGACCCTGTTTGCTCCCAAAGTTTCCTTCAATTTAGCATTAAAGGATTGCAATGGTCTTTCACAACCCCTTGCCTTAAAACTCTTCGCATACTGCCAGAAAATTTTGCAGCATTGTAGCATTCATATTTTGACTGACTATTGTCATCTTACCAGATGCTTTATCTTGTTGAGGCACCTGTGCTTGTGATCCCATCTTCTGTAGGAAAAAAATGTAAACTGTTGCTTCTTTATGGTTCTGAAGAGTAAACCAGAGATGCAAATTTTCCAGGAAATCACATACCTTTTATTCTTTTCAAGACCTTCACAAGCCTTGTATGCATTTTTAAAAAAGGCTTAAAAATACTTTTACTTTATTCTGTGTGAATCCCAAACTTTGGACTTTACTACTTAATGAATTTATCCTTAACTGCAGACTAAATTCTTGATAACCTTTGGAGACAAACCTTTTAAAAATACCACCGAGGTAAACATCCCCCTATAGTAATGTTTGAGTCTGTTGTCTGACAGAAGCCACTTATGAAGAATGTACCATTCCTCCCCATTTTGTTAACATCTCTAGCAAGCTAACTATATTCTGGGTATATGTAAGCTCAGTTTCCTCATTTACTGACCACCCCACAGCTGCTATTTCCAGTCTGATGCATGTACTCTTTAGCACATCCCACAAAACTGTAGCTGGAAGGAACTAAACAAGTCATGCATCTCCTGCCAGAGATCTGGGACCAGCTTTTTCTGTTTTTATACTTGAAAATGTTGTCATTAAGAAGCCATATCACAGATGATAGGTTATTTCTGGTAGGAAACTTGACAAATATGGGCAGGTGCTCCACAAGCAATGCCAGGGTAATATTTCTTCCTTCTAATTGGCCTGGCAAATGTCTCAGACTAAAGAAAACAAATTTATTCCAGAATAACTCTTGATCACCTTGGAGTAATGCCTGAAAAAAAAAACAGAACAAAAGTTTGTAGAACAGTCTCTGTACCCATCTTCCAGGAAAACCAGTTAAAACATAATACTAACCTTACATTTTTTAAAATGGCAGGCAGTCTGAACTTCCAAACCACTGAACGCATCATTGAGACTTAGCTCAACAACTGATGTCCCCGACATGGGAGTCTTCAGCCAAGTCTAAAAATTCTAATAGATTAGGCATGACTGACTTACAGGATGAGCCAGGAAGGCTACAGATGCTACTAAGAGCAATTGGTGGCCCAGACCATCAGCTCATAATCTCTATAATCCTTCACTCCATTTATACTTTTCAAAATTAACACCACTTTATCCATCACCAGGATAATAACATCCATTAACCATTCCTAAACTGAGAATCGTCCTATACAAAATCAGAATGTTGTGCTCATTGGGAAAAAAGAATCACCTGTATCAGTAAAATATTTTTTTTTTCTGCTTCATATTTAAAATATTTATTCTTTTCACAGAACTGTGAACTCTGTTGATGTTAGCAGAACAAAGACACCATTCCCTTCTGGTAATTCTACTGCATTTGATCCAATAGGATATGAAACCTGTTCCACAACACTACATTTTTTCATGGTTAGATTTAATTTCCTGTTAAAAACACCAGACAGCAGCCATTAACAGGGTTAGTCTCCCATGTCCAAACCATATATTATACCATTCTCAAACAAAGAAAAACCTGTTCTACCTATGAAACCTTTGCTTCCAAGGTATGGGTAAAATTTCTCCCCTTAAAACTCCAGAGTCGCGGCCAACTGTACCCCACTCTGCCAAAATGGAAAAAGTGCTTTCCTTCAAATAACTTTCCAGATGTGGCTTCCCCAAGAACCTTCAACACACACAACCTTCAACCAAATATGGTTCTAGAAGGTATAAATGACAGTGCTGCTATAAATATCACCCTCCTATTCCCATATCAAAGAATGATCTAGAAGGAATACTAATTAGGAGGGCTCCATCATTTATATTAATCCAGGTAGTATTTAAGGCTGTTGTGCCAACTATTTCAGTGGATTTTTGCACCATTTAAGTAAACTGGACCATCCCATCAACTACAATTCTGTTTCTCCTCAAGACATAACACCCTATCAAGATGAGATGAGAGCATACACACCAGTGACTTTTACTATATTCTAGGCTGTCATCACTAAGGAATAAGCCGCAAAACATCCAGATCCCCTTCATTTGCACACCTATGACAAATAACAAAATTTCAGTTAAACTGTATATCAGAAAGATGGAAATGTTTTATGCAAGCTTACTTCTTCCAGATGACAACAACAGGCTACTCCTCAATGATTAAAGACCTTAGAGGACACAGAAAAACATGGGTGATTGGGAAGAGGTAAGGAAAAGAGGCTTTTGGTGGGGGGATGTGAATATTCCCTAGATAGAGAGGGAAGAATAGATTTGCCAGAGCGGAAATGGTTAAAGCTCAAAGAACTGTTTAATTATTCAACCTGTGCTCAGAGCATTATAATAAGCACAGCAAATATTAAAAATACTTCAAAGTTAGTCAGCAGCTTAAATAAACCTCCTCATATCTAACAGTGTTGTACTGTCAGCCATAATCACCATTACCCTGGACCACTCCTCACATTCAAGGATTGCTTCATAGGCCAGAGAACTTTGAAGCCAAGCCCAGTTAAATGTCCTGCAGCTCAATACACAGTTCCAGACACCTCAAGTCTTCCTAAACTTCATTAGGGTCAGTCAGTGCATCACACTCATTACATAGAGTTATGGTGTATCGGTGTTATGAATGTTTTCTTCAATAAACTGATTATTTGCCTTTATTTTCTTCTGCACACCAAAGCATTTTGGAAAATTCATGGTTAAAAAAAGATTTGACTTGTGTAATAAAGTAGGACAGTCATCCAGATTCTTTGCAAGCAAAAGGAAGCCGTGTTCAAAGTAAACGAATTTAGTAATCATGGATCAAGGCTCAGTGTTTGTAACCCTCCAAAGGTCTCTTTTAATTAAGACTGGTATGCAGTCCTACAGGATGAAAATGGCCTCCTTATCTTCTGTTTTGTCAGGAATGCCAGAAATATCAGGTTCTGGCTGTGCCCCCCCCCCCCCCATTCTTTAAAGGATCAACTGTCATCCAAAGCTGTTGCGTTTGCGGCACATTAGAAATGCAGCACCACTCATTTACTTCAACTTAGAAGCAGTGTTAACAAGCCATGGCCTATCCACTCAATCTTTCACCCATGTACCAGTTTTTCCAAGACTTCTTTATGTTATTTGCAACAGACTAATAATACATGCAGAATATATATATTGGAAGGCTCCCCATCAATATAGCAGCTAGGCTTAGCATCATTTTTCTCCCACCATGCCTACATGAATGCTGAACTATGAACTTGTAAGTTTAAATTGGTGAATAATCTCCTGAATAAATTGTTTGATGACAACCATCAAGGAACCACATGGTACTCCCCTAAAACTTTTTCAAATGACACTGAGCTAATATATTAAGATACGGAACACCAAGAAGCCTCTACAGAAGCTATTCACCTATTAGACGTCATGCTGGAGTATCCAAGTAGTGCAAACATTTTATGTACAATAAGAAAATGTGGACCATTTACCCCAAATTAAAAGTGCTGCTGATACAAGACAAAAAATGATTGCAATCTTAGACTCTTACAAAGAGAGATGACTTGTCTGACATTGTTTCTACCATTTACATTTTTAAAAGGTAATTCAGTGGATACTTTCTTTGCCCATGCAAACTTTGTAGAATGGTCCAAATGCAGACACTTATCAGACCTTTTTTATTAAAAACTCCATGGACAATAAATGTGTGTGTTCCCAATATGTAGCAGTTCTGGGGTCTTGTTTGACTGGGATAAGAGGAATGAGGTCTTTCATAAAAGAACTGTTGGGTGGGTCTACCCCTCAGAAATAAAAGCTACAGAATCGTCCCCAGTCTTATTTAATGGAGGCAAATAAATTAGCATACAATATTAGGTAAAGTAGGACTTAATATTTACTGCTTCGCTAAATGTTCAGGTCAAATTTACTGTTCATCACAGAAACACTGTTGAAAGAAAGAATTAGAAATAAAGGAGGACTTATTTCATAACCTTTATGCAATTAAGTCCTCTTTGCAGGAATGTCATTGCTGTCTAATTGAAAATATGTGAATCACTTCTCTTGGAAAAAGTTGAATTGCAATCCACATTTTTGCTTACTACTTAGTTATTTGCTCATTTAAAGCAAAACATTTTTATACAAAGAATTGTTTCTAACCAAGAAAGATAAAGGCCTTCAACCCTTCAACTACCCAGATACATTAGCATGACTCCTTATACTCAGTAAGCTACTAGTTGCTGAGGTGGCATGTCTCACAGACTAATATACCCACAAGTGTATTATAGATTTATTTCTCTGTAAAACCAGTGGCTCTACAATCACTGGTTGTAAGAAACAAACTACAACAACAAATGAAACATGGCTCTTTGGAAGGATGGGTCCCTGATTCGATGTATTCCAAGCCTATAGGGTAAGTTACCACTACAGATCTAAACTAGCTTATCTTTAAGGGTAGTCTTGATAGGAATCACAAATTTACACCAGGGTTACCCGACAACCCTGCTAGATTTGGGAGGAAAGCAAAATGCTTGAAAATGGGTGGCAAGAACTTGTGTGTATCTACCGCATCTGGCTAAGCATCTGCTTCAAACAATTAGTAAGTTTTTTGTGGGTGATAAATTGCAAATGTCAACTGTGGTCAAATACAGCAAAGCTTTTAATGAACAAAATACATGGTTCAGAATATGACAACTTCTGAACATCCTGCCTATGCCAACAATGAATTCTTTGTTGACAGCTTAAATTTGTACATTTTCTATCCCTACTCAGCTGCTGTTGATAATTAAGTTGCTATGTAACTCTGCTAAATGCTTATGTCAAAGAGGTGTGGGTGAGAGATATCAGTTTTACTGTTAAAATGTGTCATTACTTTAGACAACTGAAGGTTAGACATTTACAATGAAACAATCTGTGCTAAAGGAATGGCTTCTTAAAGTTTTGAGATGTCTTTGTAAACAATGAATAACTGAATTCCTGATTGCAAAACAATAGTGCAGGCATGTAGAGGTGGGACTAAAGAGGTACTTTGGCAGTTAACACAGAGATTAAGGCTTTGAGTTGTTTTATAATCAAGGTTTGATTCCTCCTACCTCAACTTGCCCACTGTGCAACTTTGAGCAAGTCACTTGACCTAACAGTCCTCCTAGGTTGCCCTTCAAAAAGGGATGCATGTTTCCAACAGGTTAAGTCATTTACAAATCTAAAACAGTGTAAAGCAAATAATTAAACTGAGCCCATTGGGAAAGGGTCAATGACTGCAGTTGCTAGTATTTCTAAAACTGAGGTACAGATAGTTCAGATTTCACCATCAGGAGGTATCCGTTTATGGTATCCAATATAAAGGGCTTCATTTCACTCGGACACATTCACACTCCAACATCAACCCTTTATATGGCAAAAAAAATAATACTTGTAGATTTCCCTAACCTACATCTTTCTTAATTTTTTATTCCGATTGACATAACAATTGGCTTAATCTTGGATTTTTAACCAAGGATGTTGGTACTGTTGTTACTAGATGGGTAGACAGTCCTTTCAAACATTTATAAGGGGCAATACTTATTTCAGTTTCCTCTGTGCTGCTGATCTGTGGAGTTACAGGCTTCTTTATTACACTGATTTGCATAAACATTCTTCAATTCACAAGTTTGTATTAATTCTACAGTCTTCTTTCCTCAGAATTGTGCCCTTTGAGGCACTGGGCAACACAACAAAGTAATGCTGCAGTATTTATAGACTGTTCTGCATCAGCACTGGTTTTACAGCCAGAATCATGCATATGTTCATTTGTGACCAAGTACACCAAGCATTATGTTTAATGCTGTGGTCTCCATACTAGAATCAAAGCTCACTCGTAACATGCAATGCAAATTAAAACCCTAAAAAATAAAAGCATTCATCCTTTCTCTGATACTTGATTTGTTTTGTTCTGGGTTGGGGAACTGAAGCCATGCTGAAAAAGTCAGAAAACTAATCTTAGATAAGATGCTAATTCATTATAGGAGGGAATCCATACATACATAACACACACACACAGATACACACACCTTTCCAGGTGCAAATTTATTTATGCATGCATTATCTTGGTAAGTGAACCAGTCAAAATACCCTTTCCAGTGATAACTTGGGCCATTAGAGCAAAGACAACTACAAATGAAGGAGAGTTTACATTTCGATGCTCACCAATTCAATTATCACTATTCCTTTGGAATGTGTATGGAAGCCAGAGTGTAGAGCATGAATACAGAATACTGCAAGAGGTAAATGCAAGAGGCTATGTAGACACCACCCAGAAAGCACAGCAGTTCATTCCTAGCTAAAGCAAAAACTTTCTCTGGTAATTCTTACCAGGACACCATCCAAAGTTTTCCAAATCTCACTTTCATAGTTTTATCCAACAATTGACTACTTAATCTTAATAAGACATACACTTCACACAAGTACATATTTACTGTAGTGGGTGCAGTGCAAGTGTTAACTTAGACAGTAGTCTAGCAGCTTATTCTGCAGAGTTACTCCATAATGAATAGGAGTACTTAAAATGGGCTCATTTTAACTTAAGTTTTCCAACTTTTGCATATGTCTATTTTCTCAGAGGTTCAGCACTTAAGTCAGAAAAGAAACTTTAAGTTATAAATTCTGTGGACTTCACCAGGAATGCCTTTCGAAATGCATTACAGTTGCTCCAAAAGTAAAGGTAATTTGTAAAAAGTTGCTGCAATGGTACAGGTGGACAACTGCTTTAATGCAATTTTTAGGCAACCATTTGTGGCAGAGTGATAAAATTCCAGAATATGGAGAGGTCCCAACATTGTTCAGGTCTTTGAAAAAGTAGCTACATAAGGACAAGAAAGGTAGAACAGTTAGTGCCCAAAAGTACCTGTGATTTATTTTGGTTGCTAGAACAAATAAACATCCCAAGAGAGGAATTACAAACATGCTTACAGATGGTATGTGAAATAATTCAAACAGTCACTGTAAAAGTATTAAGTGAATTTTTAAAAGCATAAACTAGAGAGTTACAGCTATAAAACTATAAGATGGACAAAAAAGTTGTGAAGCACATAGTACCAGTGGGAATAAGAGCATAAGAACTTGTACATAGATGGAACATTCACTTGTTTTACAGGCCTGCTGCTAATATATAAAAAGTCTATAGACTAGGTAAAGAAATAACCATTAATAAATGCTTAATTTAATAATGAATTTACAGTTGCTAAACTGCAAAATTTAAGTAAAAATCAGATTATCTAATTTACTAATTATTCCCCTCTTAGGATGTTTATTTCTTCTAGCAACCAAAGTAAATTGCAGGCACTATCAGGTCTTTTGTGCCTTTATATGCAGTTTTCAAAGTTTTATCACTTTTCTTTGCAAAAAAAAAACTTAAATAGATTTTTTTTTTTTTTTAGGATCTCTTGGTACAGCAGGAAGAGTGTGCAACAAGACATCACGTGGAATGGATGGCTGTGAGGTAATGTGCTGTGGAAGAGGATACGATACCACCAGAGTCACTCGAACCACCAAGTGCGAGTGTAAGTTCCACTGGTGCTGTGAAGTAAGATGTAAAGATTGCCTGGAAACTGTGGACATACATACGTGTAAAGCACCAAAGCGGGCTACATGGCTGGACCAAACATGAGACCATGAGGCACCAGTTTAAATGGGCTATATGATGGGCCATGGAATTCTGGGAGCTGTAGTTCAGTTGCATGGCTTTTATTTAACTAATATTACAGAGCACTAAAAAGAGGACTACATTTTCCAGGACATATTGTGGACCCTTGCACATGTTTATTAGAAAAACTCTACACATCCCTTATAAATAGGGTGGCTGTCATGCAGCATTAAACTGTGAATCTTACTTTTTACAAATATATTTACATTAATGGGACGGACCCCCACCTCATCAAATGAGTGACCTGCAAGTACAAAATGAAAACAAGTGTCCAATACTTCATGAGTTAAATTGGCACACTCAACTAAAGTTAATCTACACATTTTGAATGACAGTCTCCTTATGAAACATATTACTGGTTCTTTGTAATCCCGTGAGAAACTTCTGACGAATTTTTTTACAGATGGACAGGACAGTTCTGATGATAAATCAGAATATCACATATTGGTGCACTAAGGACACTAGCTAAAAAGAGAGAGCAAGTTAAAAAGGACTTTTTGTAATGACCTGTGGATTGGTAACACTGTCAACTAAAGTGTGTGAAATGTTAAGCACGGATATTGAAGTGAAAGTCTGTGAAATTTTTGTTAGACCAAGAGTAAAGTAATATAACAAAGGAGTCTTTTTTGTTTGTAAACATGCCTTATATTTCGCATACTGCTTTATTATTTTAAGAAAATTCATATAAACCAATCATAAACAGAGTGTGGTTCCTGAATTTTTTGTATTATTATTATTATTATTATAAACTTGAGTGACAAGTTGCAGTGGTCTAGTGGCTAAGGTGCTAGAATGATATTGTCTAATTATAATGGCCCAAGTGTACTTCCAGAGCAGTTCAGGGTACTTAAATTCAATCACTTACAATATTTTGTTTGTGCATGCATCTACCTTCTACTTGGTATGGAAACTGTTCGTGTGTATAGTTGCATAATCTGATGCAAAAAGATGTCCCAAAGAGGTTAATTTACTGGCCTAATATTTTCTCTATTGCTGTCACCTTCCTGGGGCTTCGCCTTCTTCCATCCCACTGGGAGAGGCCTCAGGATCCATGGGAAGAAAGGTGCATCTGGAGGTGCATCCGTAGACTGGCTCCCAGCCCAAGACAACTGTCACCGAATCCCCCTGCCTTGTTGGAGATTACAGCATACAAATGTAATAAAAGGAGATCATTGCAGCAATAGAAAGCTAAAGGAAGGATTCCAAGCCCTTAAAATTAGATCTCAGCTCTTTTTTCAAGTTCTTCAAGACAGTATATTTCCTGTTATGACCTCAGTCTGGCTATCTACAAGTCATTCAAGCATTGGTAGTCAATGTACTTGGTGCAAAAATTAAATGTCGCTTCAAGTATCACTGCAAGATGCTGTACTGTGAGCCAATGCAGCACTAAGGATTTTTGCTCTTTTTTCTAATGTGGTGTGACTGTGGAGGTGTACATAATTTAGCAGAGTAGAGGGTTCAGGGGAGTTGTCCCCCTGCCCACCTCCCAAAAAAAAAAAAAAGATTTTAAAGATTTTTCAACTCACTGTTTCTGGTAAATAGAGCATTGACAAACATATTTAAACTATGCATAGGTAACCCCCCCCCCCCATCCCTCACCCTAAGTTAAAACACTGCTGTACATTGCCTCCATTTAGAGCTGCAAGCAGGAGAAGATATGCACCTGGGACTTCCAAGTCACCACCCATTCATGCCAACCCTACCGCCACTGGCCTGCCAGATCCCTGAGCATGACAGTAAATCCTTAACTAAGTTTGCATTTGATTTCTCTTGCATGAATACAGACATTGTGTTCCCTTTACTTAAATCATCAAATAATTGGACATTCAAGCTGTACATATTGACCATTTCTTAAGCTTCAGTGTTAGATAATTAGGAGAGGATAACAGGAGTCGGGTTGACTGATTAACTATGCATTCCTCAAAACAGGTTACTGCAGTTTGCGATTTCCCATTGCCCTAATGTGCAATAGCCTCAGAGCAGATTAAAATGATATTTCGGATTGTAGTCTTTCCTGTGTTATGTCAGTTCAAATATTTGGACTCTCCCAAAAAACAAATGCATTAAAAAGATACTATACGAAATCACGTGAAATTAATGTTGATCCTTGTTTCTTTAAGAATTTACACTGTCAAAAAAGTAATCATTACTACAGTCTAAATGCATACCATCTTTATTCACAGCTATTAATAAATGAAATCTGAGGGTCATGCTGCTCAACACTAGAAGTCTAAATCTCAAGATGCACTTGCTCGAAGCACTCCTCAAAATGGAGAACATCGACATTTGTGCTGTAATGGAGACCTGGTTTAAAGCAGCAGAAAGCATCCCTGCACCAGGCTATAACTCATTCCACACCTTTCAGCCCCAGAACATGGACCGAAGCTCCAAAGGCGGTGGTGTCTCCATATTCATAAAGGATATGCACATGTCCAGACCTGTAGCCCAGCATAACACATCTGAGATACTTCAGGTACAACTAACATTGTGTAAGATGGTGATTCAGGTCGTAGCCTGCTATAGGTCCCCAACCACGTCTCAGGACTCTCACTCTACATTCCTAAGCAGCCTGGAAACTATTAGGGTCCAACCCAACACTCTCATACTAGATGACGTCAACTACCCCTCCATCAACTGGGAAAATCTACTCATGCACCAATACACTGGCCCAACGCTTCTTGGAATTCATCAATTCCAATGCCCTGGACCAGATCATTCTTACCCCCACTAAAAGAAGCAACATCCTTGACCTGGTTATTACAAACATGGGCAACCATTGCTCTACACCACAAGTCAATTCCTCCTTGGTTAGATCTGACCACAAACTAATCACTATGGAAATCCACATCTCACCCCCCCCCCCCCCCCGCAAAGGTAACTACCATAAAAAATTTCTCCAAAGCTGACTTTGGGCTCCTAAAAACAGATGTGACTAACATTACAGCACCCATATCAATGGAAAATAGATGCATGACTGCCGTATCATGCACCAATGCACTGTACGAACACATACTTAAATGCATGGAACTAGCGATACACAATAGAACCAAGACGCTCTCCTCCAAAAAAAGGAGCCAATCTAGTGGTCCTCTGCCATTAATAAACTCTACAACAGAAGGAAGAAACGGTTGCAGAAAAAGGTAAAGTTCCAAGACTGGAAAAACTCCCTTATTAGCCTCAACAAAAATTTGAGATTCCTCATCAAAACCTCTAAAGCCAGCAATGAAGGCAGAATTGTGGCAGACACTAAAAACAACCACAAAGCCCTCAATAGTCGTATCAAGAATCTCCACGGCAATACCCAGGTTTGCTCTGAGTTACTGCACAATGGTACCTCCTATGCTGAGCCAACAGATATTGCCAACATACTGGCTGACATATTCAGTGCCAACTTTACCCTTCTCTCCCCCCCAAAGGACCAATTGTGATACCGGAGAAATGCCCAGCACCCAGCATTACTGCAGCACAGGTTAAAGCTGCATTGTCCAAGGCCAAGAATACAGCTTCAGTGGGACCCAACAATATCCCTGGATACATGAACTACAAAGTGAACTGGCAACACATCTGTGTGCCCTGTTCAATCACAGCCTCATCTCAGGCTTTGTCCTTACCAAATGGAGCACTGCTACAGTCATCCCTGTCCATAAAGGGGGAACAACTACAGACACTGGGAATTATCGCTCCATTAGCCTGATGAGTCTGATATGTAAGGCTATGGAGCTTATCATCATGGACCTAATTAACAAGGATATGGGGAATCTCCAAACTCTAGATCCCACGCAATTTGGTTTTGTGAAAGGTAGATCATGCCTCCTCAACCTGGTTGACTTCTTTGAGTCAGTCAGTAGAGCTGTGGATGAGGGCAAGGCAGTTCATGCAGCCTAGCTCGATCTGGCCAAGGCCTTTGATACCATTCTCCACTCAGGAATTATTGATAAACTCACCAAACTAGGCATCAACCCCTATATCACTAGGTGGGTTGCAAATTGGCTCATGGATAAAACCCACAGTGTGAAAGTAGCGGACTCCAAGCCAGATTGCTGACCAGTCATGAGTGGAGTCCCATAGGGGTCGGTCCTGGGTCGTCTCCTGTTTGGCATCTACTTCTCAGAAATCCAGGCCAACATGGAAGGACTCTGGCTGACCAAGTTTGCAGACAATTGCAAACTAGGAGCCATTATTAACTCCCCAAGTGAATTAGACATCCTACAGAAAGGCTTCACTGAGACCAATGACTGGTGTCAAAACCATGGCCTTAAGCTTAATGTAAAAAAATGCATCGTCATCCCCTTTGGAAAAAACTCAGTTCCCACTAATTACCACTTTGATGGGAGCCCACTGAACAGTGAAGGTGCTATAAGAGATCTGGGGACACAGGTTGACAGCAACCTCTCCTTTGACAACCACATTGCCACTATGGTCAGAAAGCCCTTCCATGTGGCACATCTCCTTACCAAGGGTTTTGCATTCAGGAAGATAGAGGTCATTGTCTCTCTCTACTCTTCCCTCATTAGGCCAGTCATCAAGTATAATGCCCCATTTGACATGTACCTCACTAGACACATGCAACAGCTGGAAATGCCACAAAAGTACCTCACAAACAGGATCCTAGGCCTTAAACACATGTCCTACATGGACCGACTCAAAAAACTCCAGCTATTCTTTGTCTCATATTGTCTACTAAAAGGCGAACTCTGCTTGACTTACAAAGCCATGTCTGACCCAGCTCTGTTAGAAATGCCACATCTAAAGAAATCCCAACCCCTCCACACCACATGCTCCAGAGACCTCAACCTCATTACCACAATCAACAGAACATGCTGGAGGGACAGGTTCATAACCCAGAGACTGCCCATGCTTTGAAATAGACTTCCCATACATGTCAAGCAGAGCACCTCACTGGCTCTCTTCAAGAGAAATCTTGATGAGTGGATGGGAAATAGAAATCTCACCTCAGGGAATCACTCCAGTGGTTCTACTTGATAAAGTCACTGGAAACTAACGTCGGGTGGCATGATGCCAGGGCACTTCTATGGGCTAGGCTTGTAAAGGCACCAGAGCCATTAGCCTAGTACACACCTATGAACCTATGGACCTATGAACCTTAGTGAAGTAACTTTCACAATCATCCGCGAATTATATTTAGTACATATACATGTTGTTAATCATATGGACAGCGTGCATGCATAAAATATATATGTATTCTTTTAAATTTTTTGTATTCCTGAAAAGGGGCTTATAGGCCCTATAACTATCTATTTAAGACCTGTTGGTGTTGCTTTGTAGTCTAGAGTAACACAGGTTGTACTCCAGTCAAAAGCTACCAGGCTTTGCTGTATGGTATGATTATTCCTACCACTAATGAATGTACTACAAGCCCTCAAAAGCATCAAATTTAGGGCAAGACACAATTGTACTTCACAGTTCAGGCATGGACAAAACACTCATAACATCCACTCAAGTTATATCACATTAAATATTTCATTTTATTTGCCTGTAAAGAATTTTTTTTGAAGGCCCCTTGGCACCCCCATGCCCTTTACACACATGCAATAGGGGTTTGCTGCACTTCACAGACAGTGATAATGGTCAGACAACACCTGCCCACTCTTTAATGTGCAGTCCACTTCTGTCAGTTTCACTCCTTGATAAATTGAAACACACAAAAGCAACCGGCAAGTTCAAATTATTATGCTTGTGCAATTGTGAGAAGATGAGGTGATGGAAACAATGCATTATCAGTTATACTAAAGATGAGTTAAACCAAAGAACCACCAGAATGGAGCAAAGTTATGGGTGAGCCTCTGTAGATCAAGGACTTTCTTTGAACTTAACTCTTTTAGTACCACTGCTTTAGTTATGTGCATACGACCAAACTTGTATTTATATTTGCATCGTCTTTGTTTCCACTGATATAGGCTTTATTTTACATTTGTTGACTGGGAAAGTCCGACTGGATCCATGTCAATTTTCAGCAGAGGCCCGGGGAGAAAAGCTCCACAGTTAAATTTTAATAAATTTTAAGCAAAATATAAGATTAATACAGAAGCATTCAAATTTACATAGATAGTACCACACCTAACACTGACTAGTAACATAGCACTGAAGCTTAAGATTTAACATATGTACATAGACTGAACACATCTTTAACAGTTTTAGGTTGAGGCATCACATAATGGAGAACACTGTTAGTAGGGGTTGCATGTTTTGCTTTATACAGTTGAGTTGTGAGCAAGTTAGCCACAGTGGGAAGTATAGCAATAAAGAAAGCAAATATTAAACATTGTAGGGAGTATAGTAGCAGGAGAAGAGACAGAGATGGGAAATTGGATAACAGGTTAAGTAAGAAAAGCAGGAGGTGTAAGTAGCTTAAGTATAAAGTAAGAGTAGAGGTGTAAAGAGAAAAGTGTAGTGGATAGATAACAGTGTCCTAGCAATGACATGTGGGTATTGACTAAGGGGTTAGAATTAGAGGTGGAACTGGAAGGAAGCTAGAGAAGTCATATTCTTTTGGTGATGAAGCTGAAGTCAGAGGCAAGAGTAAGGGGAGAGGGTGGGGGGGGGGTCAGCCAGGTGGGAACATGTGCATATCCATGTGTGCTTTAGGTGTTCTTTCAGGAGTCTTTTAAATATAATCTTTGAGCCTGCTGAGGTAACAGCAGTAACAGGAAAGAGGGAGTCCCCTGCTGTGTTGTTGGTCTTGGTGACTTTGATTAATATTTTGTCGCTAGAGCAAAGTTGTCTAGTTTTAGCTTGTAGTTTCATATATATATATATATATATATATATATATATATATTTTTTTTTTTTTTTCATATCTCATCATATGCCAATTGAAATTGTTACCTTTTTATGTCTGTATATATCTATATTGGAGCTTTTTTCCTCTGGTCTTCACTGAAAATGGGCCAAAAACCCAGCTGGACCAACCCAGTTAAAAAATGCCAATAAATAAATATATATATATATATATATATATATATATATATATATATATATATATATATATATATACACAATTTCTAATGCTTCTTTTCCTCACTCATAGGATCATAGTATCATAGGAAGTTACTAGGCTATTGGCTCTGAGGCCCTTATAAGCCTAGCCAAGAGTTTAGCGAATGTTTAGCCAAATCAGCACCCGATGCCCCAGTCCAGCAGGGACACAGCTGGAATCCCAAGGGTGCATTTTCTATTTCCCATCCAGTTATCCGGGTTGCTCTTAAAATGGGCGAATGAGGTACTCTGTTTGACATGGAGACTGAATCTGTTCCACAGATGGAGGAGTCTCTGGGACACAAATCTGTCCCACCAACAAGTCCTATTGATGTCACAGACCAGGTTGAGATTGTGCATGTGGGTTACTCGACTGGAGCTTGACTTGTGGATATGCAGCTGTCCCATCAAGGCGGGGTCTGAGATTGCTTTGGATGCCAGACAGAGGTCACCTCTGAGGAGTCTGTATGAAACTGAGTAGAGGAACAGGGCTTTAAGCCTGTCAGTGTGGGACAGATGCTTGAGGCCCTGGATTCTCCTGGTGGGGAACCTCTGTGGTCTCTCCAGCTGCTGCATGTGCTTTGCGAGGTACATGCCAAAAGGAGCTTTGTACTCAATAATGGGCCTTATAAGGAATGAATACAGGAATATTATGACTTCCTTATCCCTGGATGAGATGCCCTTACTTATAAGGTGGGCTTTGTAGAAAGCTTTCTGTACAATGGAAGCAACATGGTGGTCAAAAGTCAGGTTGCTATCAACCTGGATGCCCAAATCCCTCATGACTGATTGCATGCTTAGGATGTTGTTATTAATGCGATAATTTGTGGGGATGTCACTCTCCCCAAACAGGATGATGATGCATTTTTTGGTATTTAGCTTGAGGCCATGTTTCTGGCACCAGTCATTTGTTTGAGTGAAACCCTCTTGGAGGATGTCCACATCACTAGGGGAATTGATGACAGCACCCAACTTGCAATCATCTGCAAACTTGGTTAGCCATAGCCCATTGGTTTTGGCTTGCACCTCAGTAAAGTATATCCCAAATAACAGAGGCCCCAAGACCAATCCCTGGGGTATGCAGCTTGTTACGGATCTACTACTTGAGGTGGCTTCCCCTATTTTGACTAGGTGGGTTCTATCAGTGAGCCAGTTTGCTATCCATCTGGTAACATACAGATTGATGCCTAGTTGACAGAGTTTATCTATTATGCCTGAGTGGGGAATAGTGTTGAAGGCTTTGGCCAGGTCAAGGTAGGCGGTGTGCAGTATCTTCTCCTTATCCACGGCTTTGGTGACTGTTTCAAAGAAGTCAACCAAATTTAACAGACATGACCTCCCCTTGACGAAGCCACACTGTGTGAGATTGAGTGTTTGGAGGTTGCCAATGTCCTTGTTAATGAGGTCCATGATAATCCGTTCCCTAGCCTTGCAGATCAGGGTAGTTAGGCTGATGGGTCTATAATTTCCTGGATCATTGGATGCTCCACCTTTGTGCAAAGGGATGATAGTGGCTGTCCTCCACTCAGCTGGGATGAAGCCGGTATTCATGCATTGCTTAAATAGGGCATCTAATGGTGCTGCAAGTTCCTGCCTGAGTTCATGTAGGATACAGCCTGGGACATTATTGGGTCCCATGAAGGCTGTATTTTTTGCCTTTGAGAGGGCAGTGATAACCTGTTCCCTAGAGATAAGGGGAGGTGGGCAGGTACTGGAAATGTCCTGATTTACTGATAGGGGGACAGTGGGGTGAAGTTTTCCCTGAATCGGTCAGCCAGCAAGTTGGCTATATCTACAGAATTTGTGTATGTGGTGTCCTTGAACATCAGTTATGAGCAGATCTGGTTGCATCCTTTGAGACTGCGGACATATGTGAAGAAGGCCTTATGATTGCCTGTAGTAGATGTGGCCCATATGGACTCAAAATTTGCTTTGGAGTATTTCACTAGTGCTCTTATTTCCTTGTTCAGGCTAAGGAGAGATTGCTTCCAACTGGGCACTCGCTCCTTCATGGTCCTGGACAGCAATTTTTTCCTTTTGTTATAAAGTTTATTTATTGTAGACATCCACCAGACAGGTTTACTCTTCCTTGTGTAGTATGATTTCATCCTGTCAGGTATTTTTGATTCCTTGCATCCATATAAATGTTCATATAGTACTTTGGTGTAGATTTGAACATTGGTGCCAGTTCCTGCAGAGGGGGAGGGGACTGTGAAGCTGTTTATACCATCCCTCAGGAGGTTGTAATCAGCTTTGGAGAAGTTTTTTTTATTTTACCCTAGCTAGAGGGGGGTCAGGGGAGATGGTAATTTCGAAAGTGACTGTTTTATGGCCAGATCTTACCAGGGAGGATGATACTGTAGGGATGCTGCAGTGGTTACTCATGTTCGATAATACCACGTCCAAGATATTATCACCTCTTGTGTTCACATAGTCTCACCTCTCACTAGCTTTTCCAAGGCGTGTGAATTGACAAAATCGAGGAATCTCTGGGAATTTGTGTTCTGGCATGAGTACTTCTTCCAGTCTATATTTGGCTAGTTAAAGTCACTCAGGATCAGGGTAAAGGGTTGAATCTTGATAGATTCGAAGAGGTCCAGATAGGCAGAGTGGGCATCTTGAGTCAAATTTGTGGGCATGTAAAATGGACTTTTCTCACAGCTCTGTTCATTGCTATTGTCATTCTATAGTTGTGTTGTCTTATTACTTCCATATAGCTTCATATTTCTGTTTTATTAACATCCTCAGTTTGATATTCTACCACTATACCCCATCTGTAATCAGTTTTGATTTCTGTGCCTTACATTAAGAATTCCCCATCTACTAATTATGTAGTAATTTTCATAGCTCTATTCTCTGAGCCATTTACTTTATCTGGATAAGACAACAGACTCACAGCACAGATGACTAAAGTTTTTAACAGCTAAAGAGCTGCTTTCTCATCCCAGGGTAAAGGGCTCGATTCCTTCAATCTTCACACCCATTAAGTGTGAAGACAAGTTACAGTCTTACTCGCAACATAAAATGGAAACAACAATGAACAGAGCAGCTAGAAAAGTCCTTTTATTCTATTAAAAAAAAAAAGCTAGGAGTGAGAAAAAATGCATTACAATAATTTCAAGTTAAAAGTTGAAGTACAGCACAAAGTAAACATGGTCAATAAATATTACAATTTTAAAAAATTACCCATTTCTTTTAAATTATAATTTTTCACTAAACTTTTTAGTCCCGTTTCAGTACATTCCCAGGAGGGAGCTAGAGGAGGTGGAGATGAAGAGCTCCAAATGCAGAGAAGGTCAATGAGAACAGATTAAGGTGGTTCAGGCACATGTGCAGAAAAGCAGAAGACAGTCTGGTGAAGATGATGTGGGACAGACAGAAAGAAGTTACTAGGAAATGAGAGCATCCAAAAAAGAGGGATGGACTGCGTGAGAGAAGACCTGTGACAATCACGCATAACTTTCAAAGGTGGTAGGAGAGTGGCATTGCATAGAGATATATCATGATAGTTGACAACATCCTGACCCCATGCAGAAAAAATGGAAATAGTGGGGTTGATGTTGATGATGATGCCTGCTAACTGGTATCAAACCCCATCCCCACACAATCCTCTGCAGATGTATAGTCATATAGGACTATAGCTACTTTTTTTTTAAACAAAACACACAACATGCAAAACTAAACATCCCAAACCACAATGGGAAAAGTTAAAACAATGGGTAACAATGTCACACAGAAAAAAACAGTCAGTAAAACCTAAAAGAAAAACCCAGCCTCTGTGTGACCTTGTTACCCATTGTTTTAGTTTGTTAGTTGGGATATTTTGGAAACACCCTAATGGTTATGGACATCAGCTGGGCATGACAACCCTGTGTTTCTAAATGTTAGCCAAACAGTCCACTTATGCTGTACTGATGAGGCCATAAGAAGGCTGAAACATGCATGTCCACAACTAGTGGAGTTTGGCTTTATTGGCCTGAATTTGTCCATAACAAATGTAAAAAGAAAAGTCATGGGCATTCAGAACTGTTATATAGTTGAAACACCTGATGTCCTTAAGGGGTCATTTGCATATATCAAAACAAAAAGGAGATGAGGGCGAAAAACTGTCACAAATAAACTCACACAAATTCGCTCAGAAACTCCAATAGAGGGCCCACACCACAAACGAATAAAGAAATATATTAAAAGTTGATTTATTATTTTATTCAATAGTGTACACCTACACAAAGAACCACAGACTAACGCATTTTGATTCTGAGGAAGAGGTTTGTCGAAAAAGTTATTTGCGTTAGTCTGTGGTTCTTTGTGTAGGCGTACACTATTGAATAAAATAATAAATCAACTTTTAATATATTTCTTTATTCGTTTGTGGTGCGGGCCCTCTATTGGAGTTTCTGAGCAAATTTGTCTGAGTTCATTTGCATATTTCCCATATTACCTCTAATACAAGAGGTTTTAAGGAATCACACAATGGAAAATCTAGCTTGACAATGTGAAAAGTTGTCATTATGACTCATATTAAAGGATTTAGTCCATGTGAGGCGAAGTCAGGCAGGAAGAAAAAAATAGGAGGCTGTGTGACTTTACCAAAGCCACAACATGTATATTTAATCTTGAAGGTTAACTTCAGCAATATATTGCTCCCTAGATGGAACACAAGCCATCAAAATCACATTATCAGAAGGAACTCTATTTACAAATTGTAATTATTAGAATTTAAAACTGTTTTTTCTTCCCCTTACTGTACATGTTAGTGTTCTTTAAACTCCTAATGTACATCTTGTCATGTGAAATGGCAGTAAACCATATAAACAATTTTATTCACATATTGTATTAAAATGATTGGAAGGAGACTACATAGTGGTAAAATAATTCAAAATGCGGTGTGTACATTTATACATTTCAATCTTATTTGGTGTAGGTTTCTTGTAGAAGGTTGAGCAATGTTTACAGTCACCCTTATCGAATGCAGTGGCTCAGTAAATCTTGCACTTGCTGCTTTGTGTATTATTTTGCATTACCGCCCTTTAGATTCATAGGTTCATAGGTAGGTACTGGGCTATTGGCCCTAAGGCCTATATAAGCCTAGCCAAAAGGTACCCTGGCTTTCGCCACCCAAGAAAATTATTTTCCTGTGCCCCTGCCGAGCAGAGCCACAGAAGTGATCCCCGGGGTGAATTTCCTATCTCCCATCCAATCATCAAGATTTTTCTTGAACAGTGCTAATGAGGAGCTTTGTTTGATATAGATATAGTTTGTTCCAGAGTATGGGAAGTCTCTGGGACAGGAATCTATCCCTCCAGCATGTTCTGTTTATTGTGGTAACAAGGTTTTGGTCCCTAGAGCGTGTAGCTCAGAGGGACTGGGATTTCTTTAAGTGGATCATGTCCAACAGCTCTGGGTTTGACATAGCTTTGTATGTTAGGCAGAGATTGTCTCTGAGTAGGTGATATGCGACAGAGTAAAGCTGTAGTTTTTTGAGACAGTCTGTGTAGGGCATCTGTTTGAGGCCGGTAATCCTCTTTGTGAGGCATTTCTGTGGCCTTTCCAATTGTTGTAGATGTCTTGTGAGGTACATACCAAAAGGGGAGTTGTACTCTATAATGGGTCTAATGAGTGACGAGTAGAGGGGAACAATGACCTCTTTTTTCCTGGATGAGAAACCTTTTATGATGAGGTGTGCCATGTAGAAGGATTTCCTGACTACTGTAGCGATGTGATTATCAAAGAAGAGACTACTGTCCACCTGTGTCCCAAGGTCTCTTATCACACTTTTGATGTTAAGTAGACTACCACCTATGTAGTAGTTCATAGGTACAGAGTTTTTACCAAAAGGGATGACAATGCACTTTTTGGCATTGAGCTTGAGGCCATTGTTTTGACACTAGGCATCTGTCTCAGTGAGACCCTTTTGTAGGATGTCCACATCATTAGGAGTTTTGATTATGGCTCCTAGTTTGCAGTCATCTGCAAACTTCATTAGCCAAAGACTTTCTGTGTTAGCCTGTACTTCAGAGAAGCAGATACCAAACAGGAGAGGACGCAGGACTGAACCCTATGGTACTCCACTTGTCACTGGTCTGAAGTTGGATTTGGAGTCTGCTACTTTCACAGTGTGGGTTCTGCCAGTGAGCCAGTTGGCAACCCATCTTCTGACATAGGGATTTATACATAGTTTAGTGAGTTTATCTATAATTCCAGAGTGAGGGATGGTGTCAAAAGCCATGGCGAGATCTAGATAAGCTGTGTGAACCACCTTACCCTCATCTACGGCTTTGGTGATCGCTTCAAAGAAGTCTATCAGGTTTAGGAGACATGATCTGCCTTTTACAAACCCAAACTGAGTGGGGTCCAGAGTTTGGAGATTACCAGTGTCATTGTTTATAAGTTCCATGATGATACATCCCATAGCCTTGCAGACCAGCCTCGTCAGGCTAATAGGACAATAGTTCCTGGGGTCCGTGATGGCTCCCCCTTTGTGGAGTGGGATAACTGTCACTGTGCACCATGCAGTGGGCACAAAGCCTGAGGTGAGGCTATGATTGAACATGGTACTTAGGTGGGGTGCCAGTTTGTTCTGTAGTTCATGTAGAATGCAGCCTGGGATGTTGTCAGGTCCCATGGATGCTGTGTTCTTGGCTTTGGAGAGTGTGTGTTTTTACCTGTGCAGCCATGATTACAGGAACTTTGCATTCTTCTGGTATAGAGATGGGCCCTTTAGGGGATTGGGGGGGGGGGGTAAAGTTAGCACTGAACCTATCTACCAGGATGTTGGCAAAATCTGTTGGTTCTGTATATTTAGTGCCATTGTGCTGTTACTCAGATCAGATCTGAGTGTTGCCATTGAGATTCTTGACATAGCTATAAAATGCTTTGTGGTTGTCTTTATAATCAGTGGTGATTTTGTTTTTCTAACTAGCCTTGTAAGATTTTATTTGAGATCTCAGCTTCTTACTGAGGCTGACCAGGGAGTTCCTCCAATCATGGGATTTTACTCTTTTTTGCAACAGTTTCTTTCTTCTGTTGTAGAGTTTGTTTATGGCAGGGGACCACCAGATTGGCTTCCTTTTTTTGAAGGATAGCATCTTGGTTCTGTTAAGGATTGCATGATCCATGCACTTGTTTAAGTGCTTATAATGTGCATTTGTGTAAGATTCAGCAGTCGTACCTCTATTGTCCATCAGCATGGGTATTGTGAGGTTTGCCACTTCTGTCTTAAGAAGCGTGAAGTTGGCTTTGGAGAAATTATTTATGGTGGTTTCCCTAAAGGGGGGTGGGAGTGGGATGTGGATATCTAGGGTGATTAGCTTGTGGTCGGATCTGACCAATGAGGAATTGACCTCTGGTGTGGAACACCAGTTGCCCATGTTGGTAATGACCAGGTCTAGGATATTGCTGGTGGGGGTGTGGATAAGTTGATCCAAAGCGTTGGAATTTATGAATTCCAGAAAATGTTGAGCACAAGAGTTGATACATGAGTAGTTTTCCCAGTTAATGGTGGGGTAGTTGAAATCACCCATTATTAGGGAGTTAGGTTGTACCCTAATATTTTCCAGTGTATCAAGAAATGAAAAGTGGGAATCCTGGGGCATGGTGGGGGATCTGTAGCAAGCTACAATTTGGATTGCGGTCTTGCCCAGAGTTAGTTGCACTTGGATAACCTCGGATGCATTATGCTGAGCAACTAGCCTGGAGGTGTGGATAACCTTAATGAATATGGTCATGCCTCTGCCTTTAGTGTTTCGGTCCAGGTTAGGTGGCTGAAAGGTGTGGCATGAATTATAGCCTGGTAATGCAGTGGCGCTCTCTGGAGCCTTGAACCAGGTCTCTGTCACTGCACAGATGTCGATGTTCTCCATTTTAAGAGTATCTCGAGTGAGTGCATTTTGAGGTTTAGACTTCTAGCATTGAGCAGCATTACCCTCAGATTTTGCTTGCTTGTACCTGTTATGGTGGTGAATTTGTCATTTGAACCTTGCCTAAAAAAGACACTATAGGGGTGGCAAAAGCCTTAGCCAGTATCCAGAATCCCAAGGGCGACAGGGATTCTTGTGGTGGTGGAGAGGGAGGATTTTAGTTTTTTGCATCCAAGTGTGAGTAACAAAAATAAACACATGCAGCCTAAAACTTTACTCCTACTATGCATTATACTTGTTGTTTTTCTGAATGGCCAACTGAGCAGAAGTTTACACATCCTTAGCAGTGTATTGTGTAGAATCTCATTAATATATTCAAGCTGTTTGCTTATGATATAAGCAGAAAATGAGAAGAAATTCCTTTGTCACCATAGAAATACTGTATGTGTAAAGCTTTTAAAACTACATCCCCAGAAAAAATAGCAAGAATCAATCATACTTCCCAGAAAATTAACAGGGTAGACCTCGCATTTTCTTGCCAAAACATTGTCTATAGTTTGTGTAGCATACAACAGTTTGACAACATAGCTGAAACATATGGAGTTTGCTTTTCCAAGCCTACCTCCGATCTTACCAAAAACACAACTGGGCCAAAATAGACTGTGCTGAAGTAGAAGAGGTTTTTGTAAGTGTTAACCCTTCTGTTCAGTACTCAAACAAACAACTGCTTATACACTATGAGTTAGTGGAAGTACCACTGCTTCCACACCCTAATGGAAGTGCCACTGCTTCCACACCCAATTTCACTTTTCTCTGGGGTTTCATTTATCCTTTGTTGACTAGATCAGTCCCACTAGACTATTAGCCTCTTTACAAGGAAGACCTTTGGTGGTATTTATTCTACTAGTGAAAATTTAGCCAGACCATCATAGAACTTCCTCTTTTCAATAGGTGCCACATAATCTTTTACATCCAGGTCTATATTATATGCTTGAAGACTATTTTCTTCAAACACTTAAATGCTGGCACATAAACAGAGAAAGCTGTAAACTGCGAATGGCCACTTCCGCAAATTTTTTCCTAGGGGAAAAAATTTGCTTGGCCTTTATTGGGAATTGCCCTTTTCTCCAATGTAGAGTGATCTCAGAGTTGGTATATTTAGTTAGGGGGGGGTGTGGGGTGAAACCCCTCCACTTGATTAGCATTTTAAAGTTTGTTGTTGTGTTTTATGGCCAAGATAATTTTTTCCCTAGGAAAAAATTTGTGGAAGTGACCAGTCGCAGTTTACAGCTTTTACTGTTTACATGTTGACCTTTCCGTGTTCGAAGAAAATAGTCTTCGAGCATATAATATAGACCCTATACATCCACCTGAGCTACCACCAACTAAAGCAGATGGAACTTCTGTTTAATGTCTCATCCAGACAGAAGCAACAGCCCACTCTTTCCTACCTTGATGAGAGAGATTCTCTCTGACTTGTTCTCAACTTCCCAGCCAGCTCTCAAAGTTGCAGATCACTACTTGGATTCCTCAGTGATATACTCAGATAAGAATACTGCAGCCTAATAGGATGGAAAAACCCATGGCCACTGTGAGCTTTCTTCATCTTTTTATTCAAAAGGGGCTAACCATACCTAAACAAGGATTTATTAAACTATGTAACCTCCTTCTGTACTACTATGTTTTGATTGAATGAGTCCATTTTGTCTGCTGTGTTGTTCTCTTTACTTGTCCCCCTAATATTTGGTACCTTTCCTGCATCTCTTTAGATTATAGATTAGTTACAAAGGCCTGCTGCTTCATTAAGAGTGTCCATTATGTCAATGTTTCCAGCTTTAACCTGTTCACAACAAATGCACATTAAAATATCACAGTTTCCTCATCTATTTCCTGACACTTTATCTTTAGGCTCTGTCTGCAACTTTTGCCCTGAGGAAGACATCTGTTGATCCAAACATTGGTGCCCACATCACAAGACAGTTAGCTACTGCTACACCTCAAGCAACTACAGAGTACCTCATAACAGAGTACTTACAGCTTTAACAAGTCAAAGGTAAATTATGAAGAACAAAGGTGACAAAAAGAAACCTTATGGTACCCTATAAACTTAATTTACTAACGGCAGAGAAACACTACTCGTTGTGATCGCCCCTCTTAAAATATCTGAACCACTAAAGAACTGTTGTACAGCCCACAGCGAAAATGTAGGCTCTCCAAGATCACTCTGAGATATGCTGTAATGAGATATCCTACATCCTAACCATAACTGTCTCGCTGTTATGCCTGCTTTCTAAAATTTGATTAGAACACAATATAAATCTCATGGCAGCTGAGGCTCTCCTTCAATTTAGAGGCGACAACTTTTACTTAAAAAGTACAACACAGGAAAATCTGTATCTTGAGAGGATATCAGCTTCATTCTAAGAATGACTTATGTAGGCTAAAAGGAAAAAAAGCAGAAAAAGTAGAAAGTTAATGCTTCTTGTTGCAAACAGTACTTATGTCTTACAACCTTCACCAGAATAAAATGTATTCTGATAAAAGGGGTAAGACTTAAAACATTACACAAAATAAACTAGTTTATGATAATTATGGTGTAATCCTAATCCAACCCTACTGCTTCTTTACAAACAAATGTAAAGTATAAATTAGGATTCATAGAGATAAACTGCATACTTGAGCAATCTTTGTTCCACATACAGGCAAAACACTGCATTATATTATTGCATGGCAGCGATATACTCTAGTGTAAAGTAGACATGAATATTCAAATGGTCAGTAATGCATGCATCTGGACAGCTAGCTGTGCTATAATATCAGAACTGTAGCAAGGCTAAAATGCTGCCAGGCAAGCATAGCTGGACAGTGCAAGCAGTAAGTTGTGTAGCAAAAGAGTGGCCACATGTCAGCTACCACAGATCTCATGGTACATGAAGGCAGCAGGTATCATGAGCTGACATGTGGGAAAGATAAGATTGTTGGCAAATACCCCATAGTACTAACACACAGCACATTGTAAATATTCACTGTCAGGTGCCCAGTCACTTGGACACTGATTGGTTAAATACTACAAGCACAGGAGCAGGGGCAAGCCTGTGGCTCATCGGCATAATCAGGGCCTGCAAAAGGGAGACACAGTAGGAAGGATAACATCAGTAAAGATGTGCTACAGATGGTATAATTAATATTGTCCAAGCTAGATGGTAATCTGCAAACTAACCACAGTGTGCCATTAATCTCAGCTGCTTCCTGTGGCAGTCAATGTGATTCATTTTCTCCTATCGCTGTGCTGAAAGACAGAAGGGCTAAACAGACGTCATGTGTAGGTGGGACTCAGACATCAGAGAGATACTATATTCCCAAGTAAATGTACATGATTAAAAAAGTATAGGAATGCACCCCCAACATCACTACAAGATTACAGCCCCACAAATATGTGCAGGACAGCAAAAGCCTGATTTTGTACTCACAGCCCTATAACTGTACCCCAAAATAAGCAGCAGTGCCATTACAGATAGACAAGCAACAGGTACAGCACAGAGACAGTCCCGCACTGTAACCCACCTATCATTTTGTAATTTCTTGTCTAACTTGTAGTTCCCAGTGCTGGACACTTTCAGAGTGTTGCCACCACAGATCATCAGAGATGTCTGTATTGCTCATTAGTCTGGGGGATGCCAATGACCTCATTCAGCAGTTCAGCCAAGTTAAATCAGGCAAGCAGCTTTCAGAATTAACCCCATAGAGGTTCCCAGCAGCTGCTCCCTGAGTTAACAGTGCAACAGGTAGAGTATAATTTTGCTCTTATTAGCACATCAGCCAGGAGGGGTATTAACAATGGCAATCATCTCCAAAAATGTCCTGTAAAAATAAGGTGGTGGCAAATGAAACATGCACAGGGCCTTACTAGAGCTGTATCAGCAGCATTCTTTTGACCCTAACTGTGTCTTATATTGCTTATGCCCTTCACTGAAGTACAGCAATGTACCTGGAACATAGCCTGACTTGAATGCAGGGTGCACGACTTGCTATTGCCTTGTGAGTTAAACAAACATTCGGCCATTTTAAACACCAAACTACACAGTGACAAAGGAGCATCTTTGCTTGTTGCAACCCCCAAAGCAGCCATATGCTTTTTGTCTTAAAGAAACATGCAGCTTGCTGGGCCAAATATTCCCTAAAGTATGAATCGTGACCTGCAGTCACTCATTAAGCCGCATGCCTTCATCTGCCTACCATTGTGCTATTATTGATTACACCAGTGCCTTCACTGTCTTCCGAGGGAGCAATAGCTTTTACTATGAATCACAACATGCCTGCATGTGGTGGCCTCCCATGCAGCACTATGCTGTGTAGTAAGCAAGCTGACAGTAACTACAGCCGGATTGGCTCAAGTCAGCCTCTACATTTCAGCATACATTTTACAAATACATAAGGTAACGTTTACCATGGAGAACCAAATATAATCTGACAGTCAGTAATCTTTACCTCCCTCGCCTTATCTCAGGCAGCAGAGATTATGTATTATGACTGTGATACAGCTATAGGTTACATCAGTATCAGATCTGTTTATACCCAATGACCCATTTCCCACTTACTGACAACATCACATATATCTTGCTTTCTTCCTCACACCCAGATACATACCAGTATAGACAAACACATGCACACAAAAAAATAAAACTATTTATTGCCACCATGGAAACAATCCTTTCTTATTATTTCTGTATAATTTTCTCTGAATTAAAAGTAGATTACTGAACAGTTTAGATTCCTGCAGTAGGCATTAAGGTTAAGGCAGATTACTTCATCTTCAGTCAGTAAAAGAAAAAAATAATAGGTCTGTTTATTAGATCATCAATAGAATAACTGTTAGTGTAATAAAATATGATCTGAAAAAACAATAGCAAACAATATAACATCATTTCATCGTTCCTGATTACAAAACAATACTCTTTGTCCAAATCTGAGCATCTTGAAATTTTACTTAAATAAAACAGGTTATTATAAACAATCTAACAAGGCAGGGAGACAGATGCTAGCACACTAAAAAACATTAAAAAAGACCAGCCAAGAAACAACAATCAATTAATAAGGGAAGAAAAAAAAACTTGGCTGCAGTAAGGACGTTTCCCAGGATCCAAATCAAACTCAACAGTTCACACTCTGACATGGACTTCTCTATCCTAACTTAAGTTTTCTTTTTTTTTTCTTTTGATAATTTCCTCTACCTCACAGTGAATAAATAATCTGGTGATTACTTAAATGCTGCTTCCACACTGATCACCATCAACAAAAAGACTGACCATTCCAAGATGCTGTAAATATCTATCCTCTAGAGAAGTGTGGATGATTTGATAAAGGGCTGGACTTATGACTTTCAGATAAGAAGGAACAGGTTTGGCAATACAAGGATTCAGTCCACAAGTAGGGTGATGAGTGTTAGAAACCATGGAGATAAAGTCATCATAATCAAGAATGAAAAAACTCACACCAGATAGAACTGTAACCCTGTTGCATAATCGGTACAAGCCTCATTCTGACCCAAGCAAGCTCCATGGCAAAATACTGAGTAGCAAGATCACATTCCTTGCTAAATAACGCCTTCATGATGCAGAGACAGGCTCCAGCAGTCAAAAGACTGCAACTGGATGGTACACCACTTCTAAGATCTCCCTAGATAAGTAGATAAAGTTCTTCCAGCAGACCTATGCCTGGTGAAACAAAATGTGGATATTCAGAGCAAGCATGTTATGGATCAGACCAGAACATCTCTACTTCGTCTCCACATTTCAAATAGTGGACCTTAATCGCTAGGTCTAGAAAATGATATCATTAATGGAACCCTCATACACAGCTTGAGACCAAAAGATCAAATAAGGCACACCACACCTGATTATAGACTGCAACCCAATCACCAGAACTGTTAACACTACATCCCTGATGTAGGCCATTCAAAAGAGCATTTAAAGTGCCAGGGTGACTGAATAAATCCTCCTGCAATACACATAGCCCACCTCTGTAGATTCCACACTAGATTGGTCAACCATAAATCATGTAACTGAATGGACAGACCAAGTTATTGGATTCATGTTCAAGTCAAAAACCACTGAACTGGAAAACCTAGTATAGAGTTTATCCAAAAATATGGATAGTAAAGATAACACCTGAGCAAACCCAAGTCCCTTCCTAATAAAAAGGAATACTGCTGATTCTTCATCTACCCTAATGCTGGAGTCTCCAAGAATAACCCATCTGGGAGACATGAACTCAGAGGCAACAAGGAAATCAGTAAACTCTGGATGGAATGTTTCACCCTTCAGGGTGGACAGTATATCAGGGAGTACCCCTGTTTTGTTCCTAGTGAAACAGTCTCATACCATACTCAAAGGAGTTGATACAACCAAGCATGTTTGTATTCAATGCTCAGACAATGCATAAATGCAACCACACTTTCAGGATGATTCAGGCAACAGAGAGAAACCTGGAGGAACAAATAAACATAGATATAAAACAGTTGTTAAAACAAAAAAATACATACAATAAAGCTAAGGTAAAAAAGTGATTTGATTAGCAGTGCATTGTAAAATAGTCCAGGCAAATATAAAATATTTTTGAAATAACCTCCAGAGCTGTGAGGTGAATCCTCTGGCTTCTACCTAGTCCGTTCGTCATAATACCGACAGGAGGCATCATTCAGGCATGCACAGTGGAACATTTCTATACAGTCTCACTTCCTGATCTCCATGGCAAGTGTGAGTGATTGCCACAGTACTGGCTTTGCTCATAGGCATTCCAGTGCATGCTTTAGCCAGCCATAGCTTTTGCATACAGGGAATAGCAATTATAATTGTCATGTGTGTTTTGACCCATCCCCATAGCTGCTGGTAGAATTATGACTAACAACACCCAGCTTACAATATGTATCAGGACAGCAGCAGGCATGCCCACCCCCCGACCCCTGCCCCAGGAGTGGGTGAGCCAATGTCAGCCACTCTTAGAAATCCTCCCCATTGACTCCACCAGATCCCGGGTCACCAATCTGTTCTGGTCATCTGAATAAGGATCTAATATCTCTGTACCAAGAACATTAACTTTCAACATTTCATCTTACATGGTTGGTTTTTCTCTGTGAATAATGTATAGCATGCTGTTCAGAGAGATTTGTATGCTTTTTCTGTTCTGAATTACAGAAATGATTGCATAATCTGCTTGGCGCTGTTCCCGTGTACTGGCCTGACAATAATCCTAACACTTTATTACTTTATTATTCTACTCTACCTAGTCCTATATTTTCACTTTTCTCTCTTCTTCCTCCCTATTATCATTTTCCAAGGAATTTCCAGTGTGGAAAAGATATTGTAATTATTTGCCTAAAAAATGACCCAGCCTAGTGCTGTACAGCTTTTCCAACTACACACAAAGGAAATGCAGGTTATAGTTTACTTTCCTTTATAAAACACAATGAGTTACATATCCTACATAAACTTTTTATCCTTCAGTCTGTCGTAACCCTCAGTGTACTGCTGTCTACAAACAGCATTGTAAATGAGAACTTCTAATCAGGCTAGACAGCAATGCACATACATAAGTAGAATATAAAAGGATTTGCCCTTGTAAGTTAACATGTTTTGTCAGTCTAACCATGCACATTCACTAGGCCATTGCTCGGAGAAGGATATCAGTGAGTAAAAAATGTTTTTATTAGATGCTCTTGCCGCCATCTAGGGTGCTGCTTTGCTTGTTTTATTTAGTTTGATTTACTTATTATTATCTTCTTGAACCAGGGTACTACACTGATCCACTTAGTCCTGTTTCAGGTCCAGCCCATGATTACAAATGCAGAAAAACAACTGACACATATACAATAGTGTCAAGCCTTTATAAAGACAGTTTAGGCAAGTATACATGTAGATTTTAACACTGCAGTTAGACCAAGACAATCTTCACATGTACAGTATCTATTTACAAAGTAATAGCAGTTGCAGATGGATTTAAGCATGGAATATAGTTTACAGGGATGATGAGGGGATGAGCTAATAATATAAAAGAGACCCAATAATTTGAAAAATGGAAACATGGAGAGGAGGATGGAAAGAGGTGTGAAGAGGCTGTAGTAATGATGAGTGAAACAGTGAGGAATCAAAGGATGGAGGAGAAATTATTTTAGAAGGAAGGGGAAGAACAGATTTGTTGTTTGATTACTACAGAGAGAAGAGATAGCTCCACAGATGTGGATCCAGAACCATAGCTAGGTTACTTGGCACCCTGTGCGGTTCAACCAACTGAGTCCACATCAAATCACAGGAAAAAACATCTTCTCAACAAAGCTGAACACAAAAAATGTCACTCATATAACTGTAACTAGCTGCTTGTTATAAATGTGACAACTTATTACAGTTATCATCACACAGTGAGTGCTTCAATGCTTTCCTAGTGGCCACAAATGCAACCTCAGCATTCATTTATGATGCTGCAACACCCTTGTGGTATCATAAATCAGTGCTGTTACTGGACTAATGTACCGTCAGAACCTACGGTACCCAATTGTACACCATAATAGCTTGCACCTGCTTTAGCTGCTCCCTTCAGTCCACCACCCTAGTTACATCTCTGGCTACACCCCTGCTGAAGAAGCATTCTCATTGTGCATTTTTTTTTATATTTCGGTAGATGGAAATGTTCTTACATGTGATAGGAGTGAGTCATATGTTTTAGAAAATCTGTAATAATGAAAAAAGTAAAAATAAAAGTACAAGTGGCATACCACATTCAACAGGAATCTTATTATTTTTAAGTTAGTAGCAATCTTTAACCTCTTCATTCATCTAGATGAAGATATTACCCATTTTTTGGTGCTGTTATTAAAAATATTTGGAATAAAATGTTCTTGCTTCTCAAGAAGCAGAAGATTATTAGAACTTCACCCCAAAGGCTCTGATGTGTATCAAAAATCAAGACAAATGAGTTATCAGGGGATGGATTATGTTATAATTCAGCTCACTCAGACTCTGCCACAGATTGCTGCAATGGAAAGGTTAGTTTGTTTTTGCTTTCTTGTATTTTACATTGCTTTGTTGCCTTCTTCTATTTTGTGTATTATGGTTTATTTTATTAACACTGTGTTTTACTTGTATTATGATTTTAACTGCATATTTAAACCAGGAAAGAGACCACAGCTCTGTCTCTTATAAGTCACACATACAATTTCCCCCACCTTCCCACCTTGCTACTGTTGTGTTTCCCAATTCCACTGTCTTCCTAGTTACCTGAAGAAAAATAGTTAAAACCAAGAAACAGGTACAAACATTCACAGGTGGCAAAGAATCTGTCGAGGTCCACAGAAATAACCTCATGTTTGTAAATCACTTTTTATTGTTGAGAGCTTTTGTCCATACAGGACTTCATCAGATTATACCCACATTTTATACACATCTAGACCCCCAACAGCAACCAATACAAAATTTCATTCAGTTAACTTTCAACCAGTCCTGTGTTTACATTATTAATTACTAGCTTCTATAGCTTATTATGTAGTCCCAGAAGCACACCTTTTAAAGATGGCATGTCATTCAAACCTGGGAACCTTTGTGTGTTTAACCTAAGTTGCCATCTCAATTCTTTTTCTTCTATTATATTATGCCATGGTCCTCCCCTTGAATCCCTTTCAATTTTTTCCAACATTAAACATTTATATACTTTAAAATGTTCACATAATTGCTTATGTTTCACTAGGACACTGTTTAAATCTCCCTTCTTAATATCATACAAGTGTTCATAAATCCTTGTACACAGAGCCCTACTAGTTTTCCCTAAATAATAGCTTGAGCATGCCCAGCAGATAACTAAATACACCACACCTACTGAGTTACAATTATAATATCCATGACCCTGTATTTTCCAGTGTTAAAGTTTCAACCCCCATAATATACGGGCATTGCGGACATCTGCCACATTTGTATGTGCTTCTCTTTCCATTCCATGCCATGTTAAATGATCTTTTACTCCCTACTTCCAATATACCCATAATACTTCTATTTCTTTAAAAAAAAATTTAGGGGTACTACCCATCTGTTCCTTAAATATGTTATCACTAGATATAAAATGCCAATTGTACGGCATTATGTCTATAAGGTCCTTGACACTATTCGTAAAAGTGATCACCATTGCTTTTTCAAACCCCTCTTGTTTTTTATTTAGAGTTTCCATGTTATTATAACTATCCCTTCCTAACAGTGGGACATATTCCCTCTGGAATCTTTTCAAAATTATCTCATTAAGTATTAGCAAAATAAATTCTTCGGCATAGCCCCTCTTCATAAATAACTTAACTAAATAATTAATTTCCTGGAGTAATGTTCCTTCTTCCGATGCCATTCTCCCTACTTGGACTATTTGCCCTTTTACCGGTCCCCTTTTCTGATGTTCTGGGTGCATAGTGTCAAAGTGCAAATACGAGTCAGAAAATGCCTTCTTTCTATGAATGTTTGATACAAAATGTTGCTTTTCACTATCCTTTGATATTTGCGGATCCAAAAAGTTCATTCCAACCTTTGAATGTTTATATGGGAACTTCAGAAAGGGTATGGTATTGTTAACATAGCCAAAGAACTTATGTAACTCTTCAATTGTTCCTGTCCAAAACAAAAATATGTCATCCAAAAACCTATAATAACCTGAGATAAATGCCATACGTTCAGATCTAAAAACAAAATGCCTTTCCCAAAAATATATAATAATATTTGCAAAGACAGGGACACACCCTGCTCGCAAAGCAGCTCCTGTCTTTTGGATGTAATATTTACCTTCAAACATGACTAAACTCATAATTTCAGTTAAAATTTCAATCATCCTATTGTTTAAAAACTTACAATTACAATCAACACTTTCCTGAACCATTCTAAACCAATGAGATGAGAAATGACTGAAAAAAAGGTTAATTACATTCATTGTAACAAAAATTGTATTGTCCAAAAACACATCCTGGGTTAGTGATTCTAAAAAGTGCAAAGATTCTTTTACTATATGTTTATGCATAGTACCAAACTTTTTAACTTAAAATCAATAAATTTAGCTAGCGGCTCTGTTTCTGAACCTCTTGCATTCACAACTGGGTGCAGCGGGGATTCAAAATATTTTTGTGGATCTTTGGAATACCAAAGATTGATGGTAATCTAGGGTTTTCCACTCTTAAAAATTCTAATTCCAATTTTGAAATATCACCTTGTAGAACAAGTTCATTCAAGTATAAATCAATGTTTTTATATGCAATGTTCAATTCATTCACAGAAGAAATCTCATACATAGCATCATTCATCCGTTAATTGAACATTCTGTTATAGTAATCAACATTGTCCATTACAACCATCCCCCCTTCTTTGTCCAGTTTCATTACTCGGACATTTTCCTTCATTAAATTACAGAGCAACTGCTGCTCCTCTTTGGTTATGTTGATATTATTAACCATCCTTTTCCTCTTTAAAACTTTTCTAAATCCCACTTCACAAGCATGCTCAAAACTGTAATGTTTTATGTAACGGGGTTGATTGAACAAACTTCTTCTGCTCAGGTCCTGATAGCATTGAAGGACTTCAGCCTCTTTAAAAAAAGTTATAAAATTTACTTTCCTGGCCAATAATTTGAGTTCTATCAATATGTCAGATATATCACTTTGGCACTTGGGTAAAAAAGTCAACTATCTCCCAAATAATTGAAAAAAAATGTCTCATTAATTACTAAATGGCTGAAGTTATAAATAAGAAAGCCATTGCTCATTTAAACAGTACCTTGTAGATGCACTTCAGGGTTCTGCAGAGATTCCTCCTCTAAAGAATCCATTTCAGATCCGTTCAAAGCAAATACACCTACGTCGTTGTTTAATTGCAATTCTAGTTCCTCCTGCTTACTCTCATATTCCCACGCTATTCTGTCTGTTTGTCCTGTTTCCTTGCCTCACTGCTTCTGCATATGTAGAGTTTCTCTTCCACCTGGTGTTTATCTGCCTATCTGCACAATTTGTTCTTTACAGGGACTCTCTCATTGGCTTGCTAATTACCTGCCCCATATGTTAATTTGACCATGCATTTCATTACCGCTCCTCTTTCATTGACTATTGTAAATAAGCACAGAATTATTACTCCCCTTCAGCTCTTTAAATTTATTGGCCATCCCACTGTATTTCATAGAGCTAGAATACAAAATGCCCACCCCTTCCAATATACCTTGCTCTTTTAAAATTAATGGCTCCCCACTTAGAGAGCTAAAGCTTAAGTTACCCGCTCTTTCATATCAAACCACTTACTGCACACTGCAGCTATTAGGATATTTATCCATTTTTTCCATCTTATATTTAAAATCTGCAACATCTACTCCAAGACACCAATTATTGGAGGGCCCACATTCAACCTCTCAGTAGTCCTCTTCAGATTAATGTTTCTGTTTTGCTTTTTGTGATAGAAGTAGCATAAGGGCATTATTTCCTGGAGAGTGCTGATCACCAGAGAGCATAATAACTGCTTCATAGGTTCATAGGTTCATAGGATGATACTAGGCTATTGGCCCGGAGGCCCTTATAAGCCTAGCCAAGAATTTTTCCCATGTTCCCACAAAGTCAGTACCTGTTTTCCTTGTCAAGCAGGGACACGGGTGGGATCCCAGGGATGTATTTTCTGTTTCCCATCCAGTTGTAATTCATAGGTGACAGTTTGGAATTTGTGCTTATATTTTACTCCTGGTGACAGCAGGATCAGAGTTTGTGGATTCCTGACTGTTTCTGATTGGGCAGTGAGTGTCTGTGTTGGACCTTCCTGATTGGTGTGGTTGGTATTCACGATATCTACCAGGAAAAGGTTACAACAAGGCTACAGACCATTGCAGCATCTTGGACAAGACCATCAAAGAGCCTGTAGCCTGCTTCTCATCTTGGGATTGGTGCTACTGCTTTGCTTTTGGTGAGAGAAGAAGCAAAGGAGAATTGTATCCCAGCAGCATGAAGCTGTGGTGAGACCAGCACTAGAATTAGCCAGGCACATGGGTACAAAAGTCAACCCTCTCACAAATAATTGGAATAAATGTCTCATTAATTACTAAATGGCTGAAGTTACAAATTAGAAAGCCATTGCTCATTAAAATAGTACCTTGTAGCCACTAAGATGAATCTACACTTTTCAGTATTCTTGACAAAATTATTACTTTCTTTTTAGTAAGTACTGCTTGATTTGCTGCTGTCTAAACTAACTTCAGAATATCTCCCTGCTTTATCCATAAATCATAAGGGTGTACATATAAGTTTTCCCTCATGTTTAGCAGTGTCCTGTATTGATCCAGTCAGCTTGAGATGACATTTTTCCTGTAAAAGCGCTATTGAAATTTCACCAGTACCTAGTTGCACACAATCACTTCACCAAAAGTTGCAAACCAGATACTCCTGACATCACTTTATATTCTCACTCCAACCTCTATTCAATAAAAAAATGGCCTGTTGCCATGGATATGAACTTTCTCACTATCTCCATTACCAACTTTGTGGATATGGGCACATACAATGTAAAATTTCTCATGTTTACTGGCAATCAGTTGTGAGAGCTGTATTTAAGCACCGTTAATGTCAATCAGGTAGTCAGTAGAACACACACTGCATCCATCACACATAGTACAAAGCAGGCACTCTCTCAAATATTCTGAAGCATTTAAATGTAACCTTCCTAAACCCCAAAGACCTCCTAGATGAAGTATACATAACAAATACCCTCAGCAGTCTTGAATGTACGCTTTCAAAACAACACCCACATCAACACATACAGCCACATCTTATGGAGCCTCTACTTCTAAATCCATAAGGCCAGCCACCACACAATCGAACATTCTGTTCACTGGAGAATCCATTGTGAGACACACTGATGTCCCTTTCAGCAGGCTGAGCAAGGAGAAAGTCATAGTCTGTTGCTTATCGGGGCAAGGATCTGCCATATCATGTATGCGTAATATGCCAGGATCAGCCATATTATACATGCACTCAGGTAATTGGACCACAAGTACAGGTATGACTCAATCATATTCCATGCAGTTATAAATGACAGAGACATACCTCACCAGACTATATGAAGAGAGACATCATGGAGCTCTTGAAATATGTGTCCCAGGCTGGTATGAGCCTAGCACTGAGCTGCAGCTTACCTTTTCCAAGGGTAATGCCACAATACAAACAGAAGATGACTGGCTTTAATAATTGTGTTAATTTATGGTGTCATTCTAAGAGGTTCAATATTTTTCAGTATGGAAAGAGATGGTCAGCTTTGCCAGGGATGGTCTGCACCCCTCCCCTCTAGGCTTTTGAATATTAGCTACAACATTGTCCTCCCCCATAGTGCCTTTTTTTATTCAATGCCAAACTGAAAGTATTTCTGACATAGCAAATCAAAACCAAGAAAACCTAAAGGTGTTACTGCTCAATGCAAGGTGTCTAAACAAAACACTCCAGTCCCTACAAGCTCTCCTCAAGGTAGAGAATGCTGACATTCATGCAGTCACCAGCAGTGCAAGGCAATAATACATTCCACACATTTAGACCAGCTACTACACAGACATGAACTAATGGTGGAGGTGTTTCCACTTACATCAAAAATAAATGCACTTCAAGGTTGGTCAAACAGGATAATGTACTTGAGCTTCTCCACATTCAAATCACCATAGGCAAAATCCCATACCACTTCCTTGCAAACTATAGGTTCCCTTCTATGACCCAGGAAACCCACACTATGTATTTAAACTTATTGGAAACCATCACCATACAACCCAATACAGTATTCATGGGTGACTTTAATTACCCCACACAAACTCCCTGGACCAGATTGTCAATGAACAAACCAGGGGTTCAAACATTTTGGATGCAGTCATCACTAATATGGGAGAGTGCTGCACATCCCCAGTGTAATGTCTCCTTTAAAGTAAAAATAAAACCTTGAACCCCAGCTAACCCTGGAATATTCAGGAACTACTCTAAAGCTAACTTCCTACTATTAAGTGATGACCTGGCAAAATTTCAAGCCCCCATAAACCCAGAGAACACTGCTGCCTACTCAGGACTGTTCACAGAAACCCTATACAGGCATGTTAAGAGCTGCATAGAGGCAGCTGTACAGACAGGAAAAAATACAGAACTAATTAAAAAACAAGCCACTCTGGTGGAATCACAACATTGAAAGGCTGTATAACAGAAGGAAGAAAATCATGGCAAAAATTAGTAGGTGTAGCACCCAGCAGAATAAAAGCACTCTCATCAAACTAAACAAAGAACTTAGAGGACAAATAAAGTCTACCAAAGCCAGATTTGAGGTAAATTTGTCCTCTCAGGCCAAGGACATCCATAAGGCATTCTTTAGCTATGTTTGCTACCTTAAAAACAATACACACTGCTATTGAACTGTAGCCTACAATCAGGCTCTGTACCTCAGAAACAGAGAACAGCAACAGTAATCCGTCTGCACAAAGGTGGGCTATCTACAAACCCTTGACCTTACTGACCCATAAGTCTCACAAGTCTCATACGCAAAGCCATGGAAAGAATTTTCATTGAAATGATTGATAATGACATAGGAACCTCCAGACACTAGACCCAATCCAATATGGTTTCATCAAGGGCAGGTCATGTTTAATCAACCTAATGGACTTCTTTGAAATGGTTACCCATGCTATGGATGAGGGCAAAACAGTTCACACTTCCTACCTTGACCTGGCCAAGGTATTTGACACAATACCCCATGTGGGCATTGTTGACAAACTAAAGAGGTTAGGTATAAACCCTTATGTCACCCTGTGGATAGCCAGCTGGCTTACAAACAGGACTCACACAGTTAGAACTGGGGAGGATCAGTCCTAGGATTGCTCCTTTTTGGCATTTACTTCTCTGAAATCAAGGCCAATGCCAATGGCCTCTAGATGACTAAATTTGCAGATAATTTTAAATTAGGAACAGTCATAGAATTCCCCACTTACACAAATGTTCTCCAGGAAGGGCTGACACAGACAAATGTCTGGTGACAGAGCCATGACCTAAAACAAAATGCCAAAAAATGCATAATAGTGTCCTTTGGGAAGTCATCCTTCCCTGATAACTATCGTAATGACAACACACCTTTAGGAGATGACCCAGTAGTCAGGGACTTGGGGACACATATAGACAGTAATTTAGCCTTTGACCATAATGTATCTACAGTAGTAAAAAAATCATTCTGTGTTGTGCAACTTACAAACAAACATATAGCATCTAGGTCCAAGGAATTCATTGTGCCACTGTATTCAGCATTCAGCAAACATATATTTGAGTACAATACCACTTTTGTTAGGTACCAAACCAGGCACATGCAACATTTGAAATGTCTGCAGAGGTCCATCACTAAAAGAATAGAGAGTGTAACTAGTATGTCCTGTGGAGACTGCCTCAAGGTCCTATCCCTGTATTCTGTCTCCTACAGGCTGTTGAGGGGAGATCTATGCCTGGCTTACAAGGCATTGTCAGACCCCACCCAAATGGACCTCCTGTATATCCACAAAACAGACAACACCAGAATTACCCATTCTAAATACTTAAACTTGCCTGTGATATAAATGTGACTTGCTGGAGAGACAGGTATGTATCCCAGAGACTACCTCTTCTCTGAAACAGGCTCCCCATTCATGTGAAGCAGAGTTCTTTCCTAACCCAATTCAAGTGTAACCTGGACAACTGAATGGGGAACAGGAAATTCATCCCAGGTATGGCACCTATGTCTGTAATGGGAACAGGTAGCCTGCAAATGGTTCATCTCCCAGGTCCCTGCTTGCAAATGTTTCATCTCCCAAGCCCCTGCTTACACTTAGCAAGGTTATGAAAACTTGTCAAAGGTTTGGGATGCATGTCTAGGCTTTAAAAGGCCATTGTGGTCATTTGCCTTGTAAACACCTATGAACTTTTAAAAATGTATTCCTTCATTCATTTTACAATAACCTACTCTAGCTTTTCAAAGGATTGCAGAGAAATTGGAGCCAGTCACAGTAGTCAATGAGTACAAGGTGTTAAACCTATTCTAGACAGGGAGCCAACAGTCTATCGCAGAATGCACACATATCACACGCACACACACATACACACACACACACACACACACACACACACACACACACACACACACACACACACACACACACACACACACACACACACACACCTACAGACAAATTAAACAGTGACATTTCACCAGCTGCATGTCTTTTCAGGTCTGTATTATATGTCCAAAGATTTCTAACTTCGAACACCATATGATCGACACTATATTGTCGACATTAGAAAACTTCAAACATTAAAATAAAATAAATAATAAGTAAAAAATGAAAATAATGGGTTAAAGCAGGGGGGCAAGCACCCCTGCACCCACCGTGTGTGCCCCCCACACCCCCCACTCTTTAAATATACCAACCCCGAGACCGCACTACAGTGCGGTAAAGGGAAGTCTTCTCTTTACCACACTGTAGTGCGATCACAGAGTTGGTATATTTAAAGAGCAGGGGGTGGGGGTGCTGGGGGGCTTCCCCCCTACCTACAACCATTAGTTTTGGGGGGGGTTGTTTTGTTTTTTTGTTTGTTTGTTTTTTAATGTATGTTCGAAGTTTTCTAACTTCGACCATATGGTGTTAATCATATGGTGTTCGAAGTTAGAAATCTTCGGACATATAATATAGACCCGTCTTTTCAAGGTGGGAGGAAAATGGGACTGTATGATAAAACCTACAGGGAGACATGGAAAAAAGACACAGAATCTGTACATTAAGAACTGTAGCAGACGTAATGTTGCACAATGTACGTATGCCAAAAAATCTGTATAAAACTTGTATTGCTATGGCTTATGCTTATGTGTGTGTGTGGGGGGGGGGGGGGGAGTGCATTCAGGAGTAAAAGACTTGGCCATAAATTCTTTCACTTTCCACCACAAACATCAGCACTGCTCATAGTACGTGTCTCTGTTTGGTTGTCTAGCAGGAGCAGGATGTGTGTGAATGCAACTATCTGGCACACTAGTGTATTGAGTAACATTGCCATTTCTGGGTGAGTTGAGAAGTCTGTATGCCCATTCTGTCTTTGCATGGGTTTATCTATGTGTTCTGGTTTCCTCCACCACCATAAAGATATGGTGTTGGTGAACTGGCATTTTTCAAGTGTGCTTGTATGTGTGTTTGTTCATTTCAGATATACCTGGCTTTTCAGGGGTGATGTCAGTATGTGTGGTATATATTTTGTGTGTGTGTGTGTGTGTGTGTGTGTGTGTGTGTGTGTGTGTGTGTGTGTGTGTGTGTGTGTGTATAAAAATATCACTGATTTTTAGTTTTTAACACCCACTATATTTTCAGGCACATTCAAAATGTATGTACCTCTTCTGGGTAACATTAAACAAATTAAAAAGTCAGCTTTCAAAAAAAAAGACATAAAATGCATCAAAGAACATCCATACCCTCAGAGCTTCTGACCACCACAAGCAGGCTGAATAAGCTGATTTTGACACAGGCTTAATAGTGACCTCTGCCCTGAACCCCACCCCCTCTAACAGTGACCATACTCAGAGGTATGCAAAAAAGTTTACTGTATCTTGTGTGAGGACTGGAGGCAATGTCATTATTTACTAAACTTTCCTCCCACCTTCAGAGGTGTGCACAGAATAGTGCTACAGCTTGTATAGGGAGCAGTGTACTATCTAGGAGTAGCCAATTGGAAACATTACTATGATCATTATTATTTTTCATTTACTTGCAATCAAACATCAGACAAATAGACAGATGGCTCTTTTGGGGAAGGGTAAGGAGGCATGCTGTTTATATATGTCAACAGCAAATGGTGACATATGTTGTGTTCTTTTTGGATTTTTTTTTGGTTTCATACCAGTCTAACATCAGAGGGGCACACAAACAGTGGTTGCCTTTTTAGGGGTAGGGGCTGAGCAAGAATGCAGTATATACATATGCAGCAACATGATCGATGACTGTGGCTATCAATGTCCACTTATATTCCAATCTTAACACCAAAAGATTATACAGGAGGTGACTATTCTCGGATATAGTTTTCTTTATCCTTGCTAGAACTTGTCTTCTCAATCTATTGTGAAGTGTTATTTTGACAGTTTTGAACATTCAGCCTCAAATATGGCTTGTTTCTCAAACAAATAAGGCTAAACTTCTTTCCTTACTCTTTATTTTTTGTCCAGGTCATCATTGGAGCAAAACATTGTAAAAAAGGCTCAGAAATGCACTTTGAAGACATATAACCCCATGGCTTAATTAAGTTATTTCATCACAGTTATTTAGGCACAATCTTCATAATTTAGGATGTTGAAATAATGCAGGAAATAGCTAGATGAACAGTAAGACTCAATTTATTTCCTTAATTATGATTTTTGTTCGGACCCCCATGGGATGAAAAGGTTACTAAAAATCTCTAAAAGGCACATCAGAACATGTAACCCTACACACAAGCTTCTGGGGCATAGTGCCCCCCCCCCCCGACCCCACTGCTATTGCAATGCAATCTTGTTCAGTTAGAGTGCATAGAAATGACATAGAAATAAATAAACTGAAGAGTAAGACAGAATTTCTTTAATAAATTATAATTTTTATTCAAGTCTTTATTGGATGAAAAATTTGTTTCCTGGCAGCACCAGGATAAGAGTTAATTAGAACAAAGATATGATACTGAATTGAATTATGAAGATGTATTTTATTTTTTTCTTATTACATATACTTTGTTGGATGTTATTATAGACATGAATACAATTTTAAATAATACCATGTTGAATTTATGTTGTCATATCAGTTGGGTCACTGATATATGGTATCTTTTTGTTAGGAATAATTTAATAAAATGTTTTAAAACATCAACAAAATTTTATGCATGCAACAATTCCAGCTGTGTGTAAGTCTCATGAGTGTTACTTAAAGAAGTATTTTCAAACTTTTTTCAACTAACATTTTTTCATAGGATTCAAATATTAAATGACTGAAGAATTCATGTATTTACTATTGATTTGCAGAAAAACTTCCATTTGGATTGTGGTGTCCAATATATGTTTTCAGATTCATAATACTTATCTGTCCATGTACAAGTGTTAGGGGGCATGATTGGCAGGTGTTGATTGGTCTTCAGTGCATATCAGCATTTAGAAATGAAATAAGTGCTGCTACTACATTTGTAGTCAAAAAAAGGGAAATGCTGTATTGGTCTGTGTGTTACTAGCCACTTCTGCATATTTGACACACATTTGTGCCACTAGCTAATTGGTTTTGAACTCCAGAATATCTTGAAAATTGTATTATAAAATCATGCATACCTGCAATTTGCTGTAGAAAAGCAAATCAAAGGTAAAATTCTCCAAAGCGTGACTGACACAAACAGAGATTAAAAACTCTACTCAAGGAAACTTTGTTTACTGCGGTGGTGGTGCTGCGGTAGCCTTGTCGCCTCACAGTAAGATGTTGTCCTGTTCGATTCTCAGCTAGAGCGTCTTCTGTGTGGAGACATGCGTGAATGGGCGTACCTTCGTTGAAGGTTGTGCATCAGGGTTGGCAACTCGGCACGTAAAAATCTACTGCCAATCATTAGCGGACCGGAGTTCCGCTGTGGCAACCCCTAACCAGGAAAAGCCGAAAGACACAACAACTCAAGGAAACTTTGTGGTTGAAGCATTCAGCCCCCTACAATCCATCTGCTACTCTAATTGAAAAATGGAATCCTGTGTTTCACTGTGGCAATGGGTGTGCTATCAAAGGCACAATCCATAATACCACACTGGTAAAACAATCTTTTCAAAAGTGTTAAGACTATACCAAGACATCTAAAGAGTATATCACATTTATAATTTGTTAAAAGGATATGTGCATTGGTCCATCAGCCCTTTTTTGTTATGAACCAGGCCACAAGGACAAGGGAAAATACTCTGCAGATAGATAAACTATCAACCAGTATGCTTTTGCAATGCTTAATGAAACCGGAGTACCTGCAGGTAATGTACACAGACATGGCAAAATAATAGAAATTGTAACTCAGATAGCAATTAGATGTCAGGACAGAACAGATAACTAGTACACTAACTCATACTGTTGCTATATTAAAGACTTATTACAATAGATAAATATATACTCCAAAAATAGACAAGAAGAAGGAAGCATGTGGCGGGGAAGGGGGTAATTTGCTACAGAGGTGCGTTATGGTGGTGAATATGGTATCCAGATCATTCTTTTGCAGGTTGCAGGGTTATTTCATAAGCACACGTTCTGTCTCTTCTGCCAGTATTTTACTAGCTATTATTAAGAATCCAGACAAATTCTAAAATGATTAATCTCAACTTTTAGTGAATCAGCCATCAGAATTTCGATTGCAGAACAAAACGCAAGTCATTGTTCTTCTTACCCTTCCCCACCAATTGTTTGTAACTGCTTCTCTGCACAGTCACCCTGGTGTTAACACTCAGCTATTGTTTTGTTTTCTTCAGAGATATGCCTCTGTGCCTCTGCTATGAGACAAAAGTCCTGTAAAAGTCTTCCTTCATTTTTTCTTGTTGTCATAAGCAGAAAGGTGAGCTTTCTTATACCCTTACTGAAGTCTTAAAATGTAAATCTTCGAATAGCTTGTTCAGACACTGTTTAAAATGCTACAAGAACTGTCATAAAGCATTAAGTTTGCACATGCTTGTCATAATCCTCCCGCAATGCACACATACACATGGGTAGGCAGAGACGCTCATGAGCTTTAGCTGTGCACAGATCCAGCATATCCATCTCTCTTTCTTCTACTTGTCACTAGACCGCTACACAAGGAATTCCCACTTTAGTCTGGAATGGATTACTGTAACATTAACCCAAATGTTTCAATGCTAACTCTCTAATCCAAGCTTTTAAAGTGGCCCTTAGGGTTTTGTGTTTGGCTCAGAAATGATTGCTGAAATATTTGAGAGGTGAAGTCCAAACTTCTTTAAGAGCATCTTGAAGGGAAAGTAATAGGAATTAATTATGTTTCAATTAGTTTTATGGGTACTTTCATATCCAAAGAATGTGACCGAACTTAGCAGCCAGAGAGTGTCACAACACTAAAACAGTACAGATAACAAAAATGAGACTAACTGCATGTTCATCTATTATTTTCTCAGGAGAATTCAGTCTCTGTGACATAAATTGAATACCACCTAATCCTGAAAAATAATTCCACTGGTGTCCTAGCATGTCCATCATGTAACCTGCAATATGTAGCTATAAATATAGCATAATAAATGACTTGCAAAGAAGACATACTGATAGAGAAGTAATCTTTTTCTCCTACCATCTGAAATGTTTAATAACAGGAGTTATATAATTTCTTTCATTGTTCATATGACAAAGTTGTAATTGTCCGCTCATATCTGATGGTTGTTAAAAGACTTTCGTTTTTCAAATTAAAAATTCCTCTACTCTGTGAAGTACATGGGAATGCTGTCATCCACTTTTGCTACTATCAGAATAGGTAAATGAAAACTTTGTTTCACAACTTACTGAAAATAAGGCACATGAACACTACACCACCTTTACTGTGCTGGAGTACTGAGTCATTAGTATTGGAATTTTAACACAGTCTTGATTCAATATTCAAGATGCCCTTCATGAGGACAGAACACGTAATATTTTGACTTCTATTACCAGCATCAAATTTACTATCCAACAGCACATGGAAGCTGATGTAAACATAATAAAAAAACAAAACAGGTAAAGAAATTTAGCAGTTTATAAGGTAGGTTGATGCAGACATAAACAGTGACAGCATATCAAAGGTATCAATAAGACTTTAAACTCCAGCCACTGCAAAACAATGACACAGAACAATCTGTGATGTTCAGAAATAGTAAAAAAATATAAATACTGGTGCGAATGCTAATACAAAAATGCAAAGGATCACATGTTACGCTTAACTGACATGATGATGACAAAAAACTGATAGAAAAGTTAGCAATGTGTCAACAGAGGCTACTGAGATTGAGCTGTAATGTAGACAGTTTGTTGTAGGCAACCCTGGAGAAAAATGTGAACTAGGTTTTCAACAGCCAAAGTGATCAGTGATAAGCAAGTAAATATTCAAGTTTCATAAAATAGAATCAAGGAAACACAGTGCTGTGCATTTAATGTACTTTTAATGAACAAACCAATGAGTTATAAAAACCATGCTGCAGTTTTTGCATTGCACTGATTAAGAAATCCATCTATCCACAGCTGTTTAAAGGTTACGGCATTTGATTTTGTGAGGGAGCCCTTGGTGTTATCCACAGCAAATAGGAAGTGTATCATAAATAAATAAACAGGTTATCATTAGTCAGCAAGCACATAACATCCATCCCATTGAATTGATGTTGCTGTCAAGCAGTATACATAAAGAAACAAAGCATACTGCAGCAGGTTAATGTGAAATAATTTGTAATGTGTCTCATTATGTCAGTGTGGAACCAAAAAGCCATGAATCAAACAAGCAAAATCAAGTGGCAGCATTACAACTAACCTAAAACATACCTTTTGGTGAACAAGACAGATGGATATTGGAAAATAAGTAAATAAATCCATTTGTAAGAAACATGAAAGCGCCATATTAAAAAAAATATTCTATGCATTAAAGTTAATATCAGATATGAAACTCCTAATTAGTACATTATTCTAAAAAGTTTACTATGCATGTACAATAAAAATTATAGAACAGAGTTAAAAAAACCTCCACTTCAGAGTGAAAGGGAAATTTAATTAACATGCTGTTCCCTTAACAAACTGTGGTGCAGGGTATAATGCTCCACTGATTACAGTTGATTACACTATAATTGTGAGCATTACTTCTCAGTGAGCATGAGAAAATTTCTACAGCTGTAATTCACATTCTTGGGTTTCAACTGCCTGAGTCTCATCTGCTCAACCATGAACACTTGTCTATGGATCCCAGTGTGAGGAGTTTTGGATATACAGATGCAGTGACACTCTTTCTCTCTATATGTATGTACCTTCTCCAAGGTGGTGCAGTCTTGGAGACGGTATGCATAGAGATTGCGGATACCTGAGCAAGGCTCTAATTGAAGAGAAGTAGTGAAGCTTGCCTCCTGCAAAATGTGCCGTTTTAGTGTGTTGTCCCACAAGCAGATTAATGCAGAATTGAAGGAAGTTGCAGGAAGGAGTGTACTTTAGTACACAGCAATGCTATATTGTCTGGCAAGCTCCTGATTATCTGAATACCTGCCCTAAATATAGTGATCAATAAATGCAATTATTGCTGAAGTGGTGTAATACCCCAGTAAGGCAATTTAAGGCAAAGCTTAACAATACACATCACTGTTGGAGATGTTATCCAGAGAGCGCGGACAATATTCTCATGTCCTAGTACTGTTCTGCTATCAGGGCACTACTGTGTCAGGTGGTTGTGTGGCTCCTTAAAGTCTGTGGTAGGAAGTTTAGTTTGCATTGGAGCTTTAGGCTTTTTGGCATAGAGCTGAATACTTATGCTCTGTATGCCAGGAGCCTAAGAGTCTTCTGCACCTTTGCAAGTGCGGTGAAGCTCTTCAGTGACAGACTCTGGAAGAGAAGAATAAGGTCATACTGTGACAATATTTCTCACCACATTAAAAGACACCTTGAGTTGACCTTTTACTCCTTTATATCTGGAACACAACTAAAAAAAATCCCCCTTTTGAATAGAAACATCTCTTAGATTGCTATGGTTGGGTTAAGGGCTCTTAGATGTCATTTCCAGGACTGATTATAATGAGTTAGATGGCTAAGTTTTCAGATGACAATAGGGATATTATGAACCAATACTATTTTCTTTCATGTTTGGCATAGACCCTGTATATAAAGTAATAATTGTATGTGTTGTGCAAATACCTTCGCTGAATTATAAGCAAATGTATATAGTTCTAGATGCTTTCTTATGTTACCGTTACTACACTTTACAGCATTTTTTGAATGTCAGCCATTGTTTCTTCTTCATATATTTCATGTTTTGGAGATTTTCTCCATATGCCAAAATTAAATAAAATACAGGTTAAAATTGGAGCTTTTCTCTAGGGCATAATCTTCCAATTTTGGCACTTCAGGTACACATTTTGTATGCAATGGATTTATATTTTATGAGGTCACTTTAGGCAGCATCAGCTTGATTATTATCAAGTGCAAATAGCTGTAACTTTGCTCTTAGTGTCAGTTTGCAGTTTAATTTCTGTTGTATAAGGTGGACAGCTAATGTTAGAAAAACTATGAACCAAAAAAAGCGGTGGTAAGCAGGTAACTCCAAACTTGACAGTCAAAAACTCCAAAAAGGAAGACCGGAGAGCAAAATGTCTTACTCCAAACCACTATGTTTATTCAAAATACGCTAAACTTAAAACAAATTAAAGAGACACGCTGATCTCAAGGCATGAATGATGCCTTGAGATCAGCGTGTCTCTTTAATTTGTTTTAAGTTTAGCGTATTTTGAATAAACATATTGGTTTAGAGTAAGACATTTTGCTCTCCAGTCTTCCTTTTTGGAGTTTTTGACTGTAATGTTAGAAAAATCTTTTTAAAATGACTGGTGTTAGGAATAAAATGCAATATTAATTTGGTAATTCAGTCAACTCCATGCAAACCATTACAACACTTGGGTAAGTTTGTTTTTGCTGGTGCATGAATTAATAATAATGAGGTATGTTGAGTATGGGATACCATAGGCTGCTATCACATTTATAGAAAATCTCAAAGTCCCATAAAATATTGCTAGGGCTAAAACAGTTATAGTATCACCAAATATTTGCAAATTGAAATTAATACAAGCAAATCCTGGGACAAACGAGTAAAATATAACTTAGCTTGCTAAGAATGTTGTTAAGATATTGCATTCACTATCTGTCTGCTGCATCAATCAAACAAAGCCACTAAGGCCACAGCACTGCTGAAATTAGCTTGGACAAGCTGAGACACTCCTTATACATCTTCAAGGAGCATTGCAATTAGAATAAAGACCTCCCAAAACAGTTACAGAGACTTTTGGCACTTGGACCAGCAAACAAACCATCATCTCACAAAATATGGAGAATCAGGCTTCATCCAAAGGTCTATTCTTAAAGATACCTAATTAGATAGATGGACCCAGGTGGAAGCTACAGCTCAAGAAAATTATATATATTTCTCTCTCTCTCTCTCTCTTTCCAAAGTCAGTCACTCAGGACTGTATGCTCTCTCCTCATCCTCCCTCTCTGAAAGGTAGCCCAGAGCCAGATTTCTACTTGGTACATCACTTGTTAGCAGGGTGTTAGTATTTTGCTATTCTTACTGGTAGACAAACCTCCATAGACCAGGGAACTGAATGTTTCCTGAGTACCTGCAGGATAAATCATTTTCCCTCTTAATAAGTTAACCAATAAAATAATCTGGACCATTGTGCCTAGCGCTCATTCAGGGTAGCTGTTGTAACTCTGAAAGCCATAACTGTTATTAACTATGATCCTTCAAATAAGAAAATCATGTGCAAGACAGCAATACATACTAAGAAATTATGGCATCTCAGCATATTTCCCCTACTACAAGCTAGACTGATCTCAGTTTCATTATAAATGAGTAGCAGGAGCTGGGGGTACAGCCCCACCCATATTAAGAGTGTAGAGAAGCATCTGTGCAAAAATACTTGAAAGTTTTAACAGTGACTTTCAGAATTAGTATTTTTTTAACTGAAGTTTATTTTTCAAAGTGCTGGAACTTGCAATATCAAGACTTCCATTTGTCATAGGGAGCCATATGTCTGAAATGTTTACTTTCAAATTGCTGTGATGAACATGTACGTTTAGCTGGCCACACTGATGCACAGATGTGGAACTACAAATACAACTTTGAATTTTTCTATCTTAAAAGTCTTTAAATGAAAATAGTATAGAAGTCGCTTCAGAAGATTCTAGGCATTTTTCCTGTCATTCAGTTAATCTATGTTAAAACACTACTGATTTATTGATCCGTGGATTTGTAGTCCATGTAAGTGAAAATAGAGGGAGAATTTCATTACTCTATATCACATAGTAAATAAGACTGTTTGAGTAAAAATGAGGTTATGTATATGACAATTATTATTATTAAATTATTAAAGCAAATAAAATAAAAATGTATGTTAAAATGTGAGTGTTAAAATTTCATCTCACAGCAATTAATAACATTACATTTTCATTGTAGCTCCTTACTTGTATTAAGATACTTATTAGGATCAATGACAAGTAGTTTTCAAACATCTTCCCCAAGTAAAAATGTAAAATCTATTATTTTTATATTCTTCTTCTCTGACTTTTACTGACACTATGAGCAAAGTTAAAGTCATTCTTTCTTGGCAATAATCAAACTGATGTGTCCTAAAGTGACCCCATAAAATAAAAATCCATTGCAAATAAAATGTGTACCTAAAGTGCCACAGCAGGAAGCTCCCCCCCCCATCTTCCTTGGTGACAACAACACTTGGTTGGGAGGGTGGCCTAATGGTTAAGGTGCTTGCCTTACAAACACAAGGTGCAGGGTTTGGGTCTCACAAGGGATAATTGACTAGGCTTAAAATGGCTTGCAAGGGCAGTTAGCCTAGTACTAATCTATGAACCTATCTATGAACTATACAACAGGTGTACTAAATGCGTACTACTTGACCATTACATAATCCTCTAAGCAAGGAAGAGATATGAGGTTTGGGATGTACTTCCTGTGCATCAACGTACCATAAAGCATATTCTCTAATCACATGTATATTTCATCACTGTACTTCATGTAATGCTGTTACTACAAGAATAGCTTGCCTGTTTCCATGCAGCTGTTCTACTCTGCTTCACCCCCCCCCCGTATAGTTATTACCTACTGTTGTGCATCATCTGGTCTTCATGAGAAGATTGTCAAGATGTAGAGAAGCCACAAATCTTCACCCAGGATAATAGACTTGTCCAAGCATTATTCAGTTTTTCTTTCCTTCTTTGCAAGACCACCAACACTGAGGTCACTAGTCAGACTTGCATTGTCAGTGTTATTAACAAAAAATCTCTCTGTACATTTCAGACAGCTGAATACTACCTGTTTTGACTCACTAAGATAAGTCACTGATAATTACATGATGTTAAATGAGCCCCTGTCTTACAATGCAGTATATATTATTACATTTTGATAATGTTTTATCACATAGGGATAAATATACTTCTTAAATATTGATCAGAAATGTATTGTTTGTTTTTTCCTAGATACCAGCAGTTTATAAATATAGTTATAATAAAACGTTAGCCATGTTTCTGTTACATATGATATGATTATGAACAGGGTGTATGGTTCACTGCCTACAATAATTTGATGGCTACCAGAAGGGTATGGTCTCACAGTCAAATTACTGGCAGCACAAATCAGTAAACAACTTGCTGAGTAAAGTTTGGCCTCAACAGCATGCAGGAAATATGAACTGTTTTCCTGAGTTATGGGCTTATACTGTCTGCATCCAGGAATGGGCTTCACACTGAGTACCCATTGACTAGGGGTTTTGGGTCTTCATTCCCAGATCCCTTTCCTGTGTCCCTCAGGATTCAGTGCCTTCCATTTTTCTCTTCTCCACTGTAACTGCACTTTGAATGAAGTTGTACATTCACATATGCAGAGTACTTTCAAAGGGATGGCTGATAATATTTCCGAATACTACATCTTTCTGTTCCTGCCCAAGAAGAGTACTGCCCCAACACTACATTACCTGAATGGAAAACTCCAGTTACTGTTACACTCTGAGAAATAAGCCAAATAACTATAATCACATATATGTATAGCAGAACAGTCTGGTTCATCAGAAGCAGATACCAATCATAAGTACCATCTTATCAATAAATAAATATATCAGCCACAACTTTTAAAAGTGAATAAATAAAAATTATTTTCTTAAAAATAGTTGGACAATGCAGTTAAATGTTAAATATATAATTGCACAGGAGAAACAGAAAAATATTAACAATGTGAGAATACAAGATGATTAAAAGAAAATTCTGTCTAACCAGCTATAGCTTTCCTGGTGATATAGGATCATAGGATCATAGAAAGTTACTAGGCTATAGTACTGTAGTAGTGACTGCCCAAGTCTATGAGGGTTGTGGTCACTATTCCTGGTAAGAATTACAGTGCCCCATCCACTCATCCAGATTCCTTTTGACAGTGTCATAGAGGTGCTCTTCCTCACATGAATTGGCAGCTTATTCCAAAGATGTAGCAGTTGCTGAGAGATAAATCTGCTCCTCCATCATGTCTTATTCAAGTCGCAGGCCATATTTAGATTCCTGGAATGGGTAGATCTAATTCCATTTGATTTACGGATATGCAGCAAATTCATTAAGTTTGGGTCAGAGATTGCTGTGTAAGACAGGCATAAGTCTCCCCTAAGAAGTCTACACAATACTGAGTATAGTGATAGGGACTTTAGTCAGTCTGTGTAAGCAATATGCTGGAGTCCCTTGATCTTCTTAGTTAGAAACCTCTGAGGTCTCTCCAACTGCTGTAGGTGATTTGTTCTCTGCATGCCAAAAGCGGTGTTATACTCAATTATGTGCCTGATTAGTGGCAAGTATAGAGAGGTTATAACCTCTTTTGCAATAGAAGTGATGCATTTGCTAATCAAGTGTGCTACATAGAAAGCCTTCCTTACTACAGTAGACACATGGTGGTCGAAGTTAAGATCGCAATCTACTTGTGATCCTTAATTTCTTACCTCTTCTTAGGTACATAGGGTATTGTTAATTTGATAATGTGAAGGGACATTGTTTTTAGTAAGTGAATGATGATGCATTTCTTTGCATTCAGCTTGAGTAAGACACCAGTCATTTGTCTGTGTAAGACCCTCCTGAAGTATACTGACATCATTTGGAGATTCAATAACTGCACCCAGTTTGCAGTCATCTACAAACCTGGTCAGCCACAGACCCTTAGTTTTGGCCTGAACTTCTGAGAAGTATATACCAAACAGTAGGGGACAAAACACTGAGCCCTGTGGCACCTTGCTGGTGACAGATCTGCTGGTTGATGTGGAGTCCCTCACTTTGATAATGTGTGACTGGTTTGTGAACCAGTTGGCAACCCATCTTACAACAAAGGAGTTTACATTCAGTTTGCTAAGTTTATCAGTGATGCCCGAGCATGGGATTGTGTCAAAGTCCTTTGCTAAGTCGACGTATGCTCTGTGCACAGATTTTTCCTCATCAGTGGCACTAGTCACATTTTTGAAGAAATCCGCCAGATTTAACAGGCAGGATCTGCCCTTGATGAAGCCATATTAGGTCTGATCCAGGGTTTGGAGGTCACATATGTCTTTATTTATGAGGTCTATGATGATACATTCCATGGCTTTACAGATGAGGCTGGTCAGACTTATGGGTCTATAATTCCCCTATTGTGAAGAGGAATAACTGTTGCTGTTCTCCATTCTGCAGGAACAAAACCTGTGGTTAGGCTGTGATTGAATAAGGTACTTAATGGTGATGCTAGTTCATGTTTTAGTTTGTTTAGAAGACAGCCTGGGATGTCAACTGGTCCCATAGAGGATATGTTTTTTTTTTTCTTTGCCTTAGACAAGGCTTTAAGGACCTGCTCTGTGGATATGTATGGTGGGGGAAAGTTGAGAGCGAGATTAGTGTTAAGTTTGGAGGGGATAAGGGAGTGAAAGTTTCACTAAATCCATCCACTAGCATGTTTGCTATCTCTGCAGGATCGGTGTGTGTGATACCGTTAGTCACTGGTTTGGCACATGCTTGGGTCCTACCTTTTAGGCTACATACATAGCTGTAAAAGGTTTTATGGTTATCCCTAGCTGTGATTGCTAAGTTTTTCTCAAAGTTGCCCTTAGAGGGTTCTACATGTTGTCTTATTTACCTGTTGAGACTGAGGAGTGTGCTTTTCCATTGTTGAGGCACCGCCTGAGTTTTCTAAGACAGCAATTTTTTGCATTTGTTGTAAAGTTTGTTGAGGCTGGATGCCGACCAGGGCAGCTTTTTTTTTTACTTGGGGCTCTGGCTTTGATTCTTTCTGGAACACCAAGTTTATACACTTATACAAGTGATTGTACAGGGCTTTAGTGTAAACTTTGGAGTAGTTACCACTTCCATCTTGGGGTGGGGCTTGGAATGCATTTATACCTTCCCCTAGGAGGGTATAGTTTGCTTTGGTGTGTTTTTTAATCTTGAGTTCACCCTTTGTGATTTCTGGTGTTATTGCCAGTTCAAAGGTAACTGATTCGTGGTCAGATTTAACTAATGAGGGTCTGACAGTTGTGGTAGTACATATATTTGTCATGTTAGTGAGGACCAGATCTAGTATGTTTGTTCCTGTTGTTGAGTTTGAACAATTTGTTCCAGGGCATTTTACTTAACAAAGTGAAGAAACTTTTGCACTAGTGAGTTAGGGCTGGAGTAGGTTTCCCAGTTTATGGTGGGATAATTGAAATTCCCCATGACCAGAGTGTTTGACAATATTTGGATTGATTCCAGTTTGGTCAAGTAGGCTTCATGCGTATCATGATCCATGGAGGGGGATCTATAACTTGAATGGGGGTCTTACCAACAGTAATCCAAACTTGGAGAAACTCATGGATTTGTCCAGTCTAACTAGTCGGGAGATGAATTTCTCTCTAATATAGATAGAAACACCACCCCCTTTAGTTCTCATGTGTACATTTTGCGGTCTGCAGGTGTGGAAGGCATTGTAGCCTGGGGTACTCTTTGAAGCCTTGAACCAGGTTTCTGTGACTGCACAGACATCTATATACTCCAGTGATAGAAGTGCTTCCAGGGTGTGCGGGTTTTGATTTAAGCTCCTAGCATTTAGCAGCATAAACCTTATTTTGTTATGGTTGGCAATTTTCATGTCAGCAATTTGTTTTTGAGACCTTGCCTAAAAAAGGCACTATGGGGGAGGCAAGAGCCTTTGCCAGCAAACAAAAGCCTAGTGGTGCCAGGTGCAAATTGTCTCTGGCAAAGCAGAGAGGTTTGTTGACCATATCTTCCCAGACTGACAGAAACTGGATCCCCTTTGAACAACACCAGAAACTAAGCCAATTATTGAAATCGATCATTTTTTTGTTTATACTGTGGCATCACTCTATTTGATGGTAATATGCTGCTCAAGGCTAGGGGCATACCTGCCATACTCAGAGAGCTCAATCATGTCTCTCGTCATATAGTCCAGTGAAGTACATCTCAGGTCGTTCACTCCAACATGAGCTATGACAGTGTCAAAATGGTACTTTTTGCTGAAAGACCTGAGTGCATGTTTGAAATGATGAATCCTGGCACCGGACAGGTAGTTGACAGTGACTTTCTCCTTGTCTAACCTGGTGAGTGGAACAACTGTGTGTCTCACTATGAAGTCTCCAGTGACAAGAAAATTAGTTTTTTGAGTGTTATGCCTTAAGGGCTTGTAAGGTGAGACACTGGTGTTGCTATGTGTCTTGAGTGCTGTGGGAACTGTGTTAATTGTAGCAATCTTTTGTTTTGGAGATCTCTGGTGTTTCGGCAAGGTTTTGAAAGAACCTCCGTATGTTGATTTATGTGTTGGATGCATACTATGTGTATGAGTAGTGGTACTATGTGCATGAGTAGTGGTGGATGAGTTGACAACCTCTTCAGTGTTACTGTTTAGAGTGCGAGAGAGCAGGAATTCAAGATTCTTGGTGTAAATACATCTCTCACACTCTGTACTAGAGTGAGTTATTAGTAGAGCGATGTCAGTGTACATGAGGTAGTTGCTACACTGCTTCAGGAGACCCAAGTCAACAAGGCTGGCAGGAGAAACAAGGGTAGTCCAACAGTCTATAATGCTAGTTCTGAAGAACTGTTATCACAAATGAGGTGCTTTCAGGACTGCTCTAGGGAGTGCTCTATAGATGGGTGTTTCTGACGTGGTTTTTGGCTGATGGTTTAACAGGTCACAGCTCACTAGCAGTACTTCTTATACCGGAATTGTACTAAAGATGAGGACTTCACTAATGTACTACAGCTGTATCTGAGGGAAAAATTGTCAAAATTATCTGTCTAGCTATGACGCACAATTATGCTGCAGTGCATGGTGCTGCACAATGCACAAACAAGAAGAAACCCACTCAAACACAGGGCTTAAATACCAGAAGCTAGAAACTTTAAAAAAAATTCAAAAAATTCAAAAAAACAAAGAAGGTGCTTACTCAAAGCCCTAGACCAATTGCACTTCACCAGACAGGTTCCAGTCAGCACACTTCTCTCACAAGGATGCAGAAGGCCCCCTTCCAATGAAAGATGGCTTGGAAAATGTGCTCAGAATACAACAGCCACTACAAACAGACCCAAATGCAGCAAACCTGTATCTGGACTATGCTATACTAAACAAATGTTTTAAACAGCAGAAAAACAGCAAGGAGACACTAAAAAATGTTTTAAACAACAAACAAATCAGTTATTTAAAGCACTGCTTGGCAGGAAAACAAAACAAACAGAACAGATGCTTTGCAAACAGTGAAAAGTAGCAACAATTACTTTCCAAACAGTGAAAATAGCAAAAAAAAAGCTTTGCAAACAGTGAATACAACAAAATATGATGTAGCTGTCTATAAGGCAGACAAATGCAGTACAAACAGTGCAGTTTAGTTCACAGCATTAAAATAGAGTATTAAATAAGTAGAACACAATAAAAAAGTGAAGTAAATAGTATAATCAAGCAAAAAAGAAAAAAACAAGCAAGTTATGCCTTTTATGAAGCTCAGAAGCCTTTAGTAATCTGGTATCATACCTCAGAGTTGTGGCTGGTAGCTCACCTCAGTTCAGCTCAGTTCAAACAAGCTGGAAAAGTTAATGGGTCATATCTATACTATCTAAATTTTCAGTACATAGCAGGCAGTTATACAAATACTGACATAAACTCACTGGTATAGAAAATAGTACACCAATCCGTACTCAGCAAAGATCTGGGCAACAATTACTGAAGTCAGTAAAGTGATGGCTGCCAGTTCAACAATCTGTGGAGAGCCTCATTCCATCTGGCCCCTGGAGAGATGTCTTGTAAAGGGTCTACAGTGAGAGATAAAAAATTAACACCACCCTTTCAAACATTTCTCCCCTTGAATAATAACAGTCTATGTCACTTTCTGGAAACTTTCCATGTGGTCCTGTCTTGGAGAAGCCAGTTCTTCCTTACTTTAGTTAATGGATTGTTTTTTTTTCTTCTGGCTTACAACCCCCGACATAGGAACAAAACGTGAAGTTAACTACTGATTCAGAGCAATTAGCTACCCAGCGTAGCTGTCCTTTTCCCAAAGCTAAACTCAGAACTTATTTCAATTTACTCATTACAGCCAAGAGCAGCAAACTTGTTACAATTTCTTTCATACATTTTTACTTGATCAGCTATACATGTTACAGTTTTTATATTGTTGATGTGCTTCTGAGAAGGACATAGCTTCAAACAGAGTTACAGACCTTATACACCTTTTTACATACATTGTACTGAATAAAATAGCAAAAGTATAGTAATGTACTTTATATACTTTTTATATACTTCTATATAATAACAAATTCATTTTTGTTTTTCTCCCACCCAACTGTTGTGTTCTTAAAGTTGGTGGCTTTTGCTGTTGCCCACCTCCTACTCTGGGATATTCCTTCCAGCCTCATCACATTAGCTAATTCTGCCTAACATATGGATCACTTGGGAAGGCCAAACCCCTTAGTTCCTTAACCTTGAATTATCTTCTGTTCCTTCTCTCTTCCTTTCCATTTTATTAACAAGCAAACAAGAAAAAAAACACACTTTATGCAGCTGCTTTTAATGTATTTGTGTTTCCTCCTCCTACCCTTTTATGTCATCTTGCTTTTTCCTCCTTCTTGCTGCTGCTTGTTCTCTATAGTGTTCAATTGCATCTTTTCTGTTGCATTTATTTTTGCTTGTTTATAGCCTGTTTAAGTTGTAAGTTTCATTCTAAGCCTCTAAGTTTTGGTTTAAGCACTTGGGCCTTAGGCCTACCCCTTAGCTCTTCCTGGCTTCTCTCCCTCAGATTCTGACAAATATGAATGAACAATTTCCTACAGTTTCTCCTGCCAGTCTGGTTGATATGGGCATCCTGAGACAGTGTAGCAACTGCTTCATGTACACAGACAACCATCTACTACTACCACCTAGGAACACAATTTGCGAGAGATGCAATTACATTAGGAACCTAGAGTCTATGCTCTCTCCCTCACAAGCCAGTATATCTGGCACTGAGAAGGTTGTCAAGGCAATCACTACACATCAAACACCACCCACACCTACACAACACACACCCACATCTGTGGAGGTCCTCAACAAAAACATACCCAAACAAAGGAGATCTCCGAAGCAAAAACTCACACAATCTCCACAGCCCTCCACACTACATACCACACATAGTTCACACACCTGTGTCTCACAGCCACTAAGGTTTAACCATAAACCCAACATATTAGTCATAGGAGACTCCATTGTGAGACACACAGATGTGCCTCTTACCCGGCTAGATAAGGAGAAAGTCACGGTTAGTTATCTGTCAGGGGCCAGAATCTGCCATATCACATACGCACTCAAGTCTCTCAACAACAGGTACTGTTATGAGTCATCCATGTTGGTGTGAATGATGAGATATACCTCCCTGGACTATGTGAAGAGAGACATGATTGAACTCACTGAATATGTGTCCCAGGTGGGTTTGTCTCTAGGAATAAGCAGCATTCTATCATCACACAGAATGATGCCTCAATACAAACAGTAAATGATTGACTTTAACAACTGGCTTAGTTTCTGGTGCCATTCCAGGGGGATCCAGTACCTGACAGCCTGGGAAGATATGATCGACAGATCATGATGCTTTGCCAGAGATAGCCTGCATGTGTCTCATTTGGACTTCAGGCTTCTGGCGAAGGCTCTTGCCTCCCCCATAGTGCCTTTTTTAGGAAAAGTGATAAGGTTAAAACTACCAACATAAAAATTTCAACAAAACACAAATTAAAGGTCATGCTGCTAAACACTAGGAGTCTAAACATGAAACTGCACTCATTGAAAGCATTCTTAACCCTGGAAAATGCAGACATCTGCGCAGTCACAGAAACCTGGTTCAAAGCTGTGGAGAGCACCCCTAACCTTACCTGGTTACTCATCCTAACATACATTCAGACCCCAAAAGTACAGCCAAAGGAAGTGGAGTTTCAATATATATTAAAGACACTTGCAGGCTGGTCAAACAGTATGATGCACAGAGACACTCCAGGTGCAATTAACCATTGACAAGACCCCTATACAAATCATATCTAGCTACCAGCCCCCAAATCTGACTCAAGATGCACAATCTGCCTATCTGGACCTCTCTGAATCTATCAAGATTCAACCCTTTACCCAGATCCTGGATGACTTTAACTACACAAACATAGACTGAAAGAACTACTCGTGCCAGAATACAAATGCCCAAAGATTCCTCGATTTTGGCAATACAAATGCTTTGGAACAGCTAGTCAATACCCCCATAAGAGGTGATAATATCTTGGACTTGGTATTAACCAACATGAGTAACCACTGCAGCATCCCTGCAGTATCATCCTCACTAGTAAGAGCCGACCATAAAGCAGTCACTTTCAAAGTCATCATCTCCCTCAACCCCCACTGGCTAGGGTCAAACAAAAAAACTTCTCCAAAGCTGATTACAGCCTCCTGAGGGATGGTATAAACAGCTTCAGAGCCCCTTACCCCTCTCTAGGAACTGGCACCAGTATCCAAAACTATACCAAAGCACTGTACAAGCATTTATATTGATGCATGGAATCAGGACTACCGACAGAACTAAATCATCCTCCGCAAGGAAGAGTAAACCTGTCTGGTAGACATCTGCAATAAATAAACTCTATAACAAAAGGAAAAAAAATTGCTGTCCAGGACCAAGAAGAAGCAGGTGCCTAAATGGAAGCAATCTCTCCTTAGCCTGAACAACAAATAAAAACACTAGACAAATCCTCCAAATCAAACTTCGAGTCAAATTGGCCACATCTACTAGAGACAATCATAAGGCTTTCTTCACATGTGTCCGCAGCCTCAAAGGAAGCACCCAGATCTGTTGAGAACTGGTGGTCAAGGTCACTATATATACAAATGCCGTAGATATAGCAATCTTGCTGGCTGACAAATTCAGTGAAAACTTCAAACAAGTTCAAATATGGACATTCCCATTACCTGTCCCCCTCCCCTTATATCTAGGGAACAGGTCTAAACATGGGCTAAACTCTTGACTAGGCTTATAAGGTCCTCAGGGCCAATAGCCTAGTAACTTCCTGTAATCCTATAAGTCTTACAGATCATTTCAATCACATGTGCACATTTCAAACTCCACAGCCCTGCAAAATCTTTCCAAAAAACTGCACACTTATTTATTTATTTATTTGTTTATTTACATTTGTTTACCGGGAAAGTCCAACTAAGCAAAGAAGAAAAACACCAGAGTTAAAAGCAGGGGTGGCCCGTGCTATTGGACTGCTGGACTGCAGCCCCCCCAGCTGTAAAACATAAAGAAAATAAAAGAAAATAAAAGATAAAAAAAATTCAGAATTTGCGGACTTTCGTGCATGCGCACTAGTCCGGACTGCTGCTGAGACAGTCTGGAGCAAGCGCAGACTGTTTCAGCAGCAGTCCGGACTGGGAAACATGTAAGAGCAAGATCCCAGAAGTTTATGCAGTTGTAACTGCAATAGACTGTCCTGGACAGTCGCTGGGAAAACTCATCGGAGTCGGACTGCACCGTCAGCAGTCTGGAGTTTGCTGCAGTCTCGTTGGGAAGATCTCACGATGCAGAGCTGGAGGGGCGGGGTCTCGTGTGGAGCTATGGATTGTGAACGGGCGGGTATGGATGTATGGCACAAAGGGATTGGTTTGCAGCTACCGATTTATGTGTGGACAGGGATTTGGAGCAGGTTTACTACAGGTAAGGGGTGTGTGTGTGTGTGTGTGTGTGTGTGTGTGTGTGTGTGTGTGTGTGTGTGTGTGTGTGTATGCATGGCACGAAGGGATTGGTTTGCAGCTACGGATTTATGTGTGGACTGGGATTTGGAGCAGGTTTACTACAGGTAAGGGGTGTGTGTGTGTGTGTGTGTGTGTGTGTGTGTGTGTGTGTGTGTGTGTGTGTGTGTGTGTGTGTGTGTGCGAGTGAAAATGCCCCAGTTGCTATGTACTGGTGGTTAGACTCATGGTGGTGTGGTAGGGAATACCTCAGGCTTGAACCCTGTATCTTGTATGCAGGTGTTAAAGACCTGAATTCCCTACCCACCACCATTTGTAAAAAAATTGCAGATTTTTGCCTCATATTTGATCTGATCTGTTCCTCATAATATCTGTGGTTTCTAAATGTTGCAATGCTTGATATTTGATGGTGCAGTGGTAGCATTGTTGCCTCACAGCTGCAGGTTCTCAGGTCTGATTCTTGGCTAGGGTTCCTTCTTTGTAGGGTCTGTATCTTCTCCCTGTGTTTGTGTGGGTTTGCTTTTGTGTCCTCCCATGTTACAAAGACATGTCTGCATTATTTCTTCCTGGGCCTCTGCTGAAAATAGTTTTTTTGTTCCAAGTCAGACTGTCCTGATTAACAAATGTTAAATAAAATTGACAGGCATTTGAATTTCAGACTTCAGGTTTCTGAATGTTTAATTCCTTACATATTTGATGGTACAGTGGTAGCATTGTTGCCTCACAGCTGTAGGTTTTCTGGTTTGATTCTTGGCTGGGGTGCCTTCTGTGTGGAGTCTGCATCTTATCCCTGTGTTTGTGTGGATTTGCTCTGGTGTCCTGCCATTTTACAAAGACATGTGTCTGCAGTATTTCTCCCTGGGCCTCTGCTGAAATTTGTTTTTGTTCCGTCAGAAGTAAAATTGACAGGCATTTGAATTTCAGACTTCATATTCTTCAAAAAATACATAGTAACACAACCTAAGTTTATAAGATGAATATTTGAAATTTGTCGTTATTTTTATAGGTTCATAGGTTCATACTAGGCTATCTGCCCTAGGGCATTTATAAGCCTAGCCAGAATGTGTTTGGCTTTCACCACCCATTTGAAATTTATTTTGCTATGCCCTTTTTCGAGGTTAGTATACTGTGCCTCTGTCTAACAGTGACACAGAAGTGATACCCGGGGTAAACCTACGATCTCCCATCCACTCATCAAGATTCCTCTTGAAGAGAGTCAATGAGGGACTCTGCCTAACCTGGACTGGGATTTTATTCCAGAGTGAAGGGAGCCTCTGGGTTATGAATCTGTCCCTCCAGCATGTCCTATTTATTTCAGTGCTGAGGTTCAAGTCTCTCGACTGCGTAGCTCGATGGGATTTGGATTTTCTGAGGTGCAGCATGTCCATTAATTCCGGGTTGGACATGGCTTTATACGTCAGGCACAGATCGCCTCTGACCAGGCGGTATGCCACTGAGTAGAGCTGGAGTTTCTTTAACCAGGCAGCATATGGCATCTGTTTGAGCCCGTTGATCCTCTTGGTGAGGTACTTTTGGGGTCTTTCCAGTTGCTGCAGGTGTCTGGTAAGGTACATCCCAAAAGGGGCATTGTACTCAATTATGGGCCTGATGAGGGATGAGTAAAGAGGCACGATGATCTCCCCTGATCTAGATGTGAATCCCTTCATGATTAGGTGGGCTATATAAAATGTTTTTCTAACCACTTTGGCCACGTGGTTGTCAAATGAGAGATTGCTATCAACTTGGGTCCCCAGGTCCCTAATTACTTCTTCTGTACTTAATGGATTACCACCTATGTGGTAATTTGTGGGCACTTTGTTTTTTCCAAAGGGGATGACTATAAACTTTTTGGCATTTAGCTTGAGGCCATGGCTCTGGCACCAGTTGTCTGTTTCTATGAGGCCCTTTTGGAGGATGCTTGTGTCGGCTGGAGAGTCGATTATGGCACCCAATTTGCAGTCATCTGCGAACTTGGTCAGCCACAGTCCTTCCGTGTTGGCCTGTACCTCCGAGAAATATATACCGAACAAGAGAGGTCCCAGGACTGAGCCTTGTGGGACACCACTTGTAACTGTTTTGGAGTCTGACATGGCTCCAGCAATTCTAACCATGTGGGTTCTGTCCTTGAGCCAGTTTGCAATACATCTAGTGACATAGGGGTTTATATTTAAGCTGGTGAGCTTATCTATAATGCCCGAGTGGGGTATTGTATCGAAGGCTTGTCCAGGTAGGCTGTGTGGACCACCTTCCCCTCGTCAATGGCCTTGGTGACTGTTTCAAAGAAATCAACCAGGTTTAAGAGGCAGGATTTGCCCTTAACAAAGCTGAACTGGGTAGGATCCAGTGTCTGTAGGTCCCCAATATCTTTATTTATGAGGTCCATGATGATCCTTTCCATAGCTTTGCAGACCAAGCTAGTCAGGCTTATGGGGCGATAGTTTCCAGGATCCGTTGAGGCACCACCTTTATGGAGAGGGACCACTGTTGCTGTACGCCACTCTTTGGGCACATATCCTGTAGTAAGGCTTAGATTGAACAGTAGTTTTATGTTTGGATTTAGCTCTTCTTGGAGTTCATGTAGGACGCAGCCCGGGACACTGTCTGGTCCCATTGATGATGTGTTTTTTGCTTTGGAGAGGGTGGCTCTTACCTGAGCATCTGAGATGACAGGGGGGCAGCACTCTGCTGGGATAGATATTTGCCCTTTTGGTGGGGAGGGGGGGATAAGTTTGCACTGAACCTGTCAGCTAGGATGTTGGCAATGTCTGTGGGTTCAGTGTATTTTTTGTCATTTTGGACTAATTCTGAGCATATCTGGGAATTACCACCCAGGTTCCTAACATAACTAAAGAAAGCCTTGTGATTATCCTTAGTGTCCTGTACAATTTTTCTCTCGAAGCTGGCCTTAGACAATTTTATGAGTGCCCGTAGTTTTTTGCTAATACTGATCAGTGATGCCTTCCCTTTTTGGGATTTTGCTCTATCATTTAGTAGCTTCCTCCTTCTGTTGTATAGTTTGTTTATGGCTGGGGTCCACCAGACAGGACGTCTGCCTTTGGAGGATTGGGTCTTGGTTTTATTTGGGATTGCATGATCCATGCATTCCTGAAGGTGTTCATAGAATGCGTTTATAAAGGATTCTGCGGTCTGGGCCATATTTTCCACAGGCCCGGGGGCTTTGAAGGATTCCACCTTGGTTTTGAGGAGTGTGAAATTTGCTTTAGAGAAGTTTTTCACTGTGGTTTTCTGGGCAGAGGGTGGGGTCGGGATGTGAATATCCAGTGAGATTAGTTTGTGGTCTGATCTTACCAGTGAGGGATACACTTCTGGTCTGGAGCACAGAGTCCCCATGTTGGTGATGATCAGGTCCAGTATGTTTTTCCCTCTTGTGGGAGTGGTAATAAGTTGTTCCATAGCATTGGAGTTTATAAATTCTAGGAACCTTTGGGCTAGGGTGTTGGAGCTAGAGTAATGCTCCCAGTCTATGCTTGGGTAGTTGAAGTCGCCCAATATAATGGTGTTTGGAGAGACCTTCATATTTTCCAGTGTTCTCAGGAAGGCCGAGTGGGGTTCCTGGGTTTGGGAGGGTGGTCTGTAGCAGGCTATAAACTGGAAGGCAGTTTTACCCACTGTTAGTTGCACATGGATAGTCTCTGATGCTTCGTGCTTTGCCACCAACCTGGAGGTGTGGGTATCTTTGATGAATATCGATACTCCCCCTCCTTTTGTGGTTCGGTTCAAGTTTTGGGGCCGAAAAGCATGGTATGAGGTATAACCTGGTAGTGCTGGGGTGCTCTCGGGAGCCCTGAACCAGGTTTCTGTTACTGCACAGATATCGATGTTCTCCATGCTAAGGAGAGTTTTGTGTGCGTGCATCTTGAGGTTTAGACTTCTGGCGTTGAGTAGCATTACTCTTAGTTTCTTATCCCTTGTGATACCTATGGAGGTGGGTTTGTCTTTTGAACCTTGCCTAAAAAAGGCACTGGGGTAGCAAGAGCCTTTGCCAATATCCAAAAGCCCAGGGGTGACAGGTGCAAGCCGTCCCTAGCGAAGCATCATGGCTTGTCGAGCATATCATCCCAAGCTGACAGGCATTGGATCCCCTTTGAATGACGCCAGTACTTAAGCCAATTGTTGAAATTGATCATCTTGTCTTCATATTGTGGCATCATTCTTGGTGAGGGTAAGATGCTACTCAAGGTCAGGGTCATACCGGCCTGGGCTACATGCTCAGAGAGCTCCTTTATGTCTCTTTTCATGTAGTCCAGGGAGGTACGTCTCAGATCATTCACACCAGCATGGACAATGACTGAGTCATATTTGTACTTGCCTTGGAGTGACCTGAGTGCTTGTGTTATGTGGCAGATCCTAGTGCCCAACAGGCTGCTCACCGTGACCCTCTCCTTGTTCAGCCTGGTGAGCGGGACGTCAGTGTGCCTGACGATAGAGTCACCTATTACAAGTGTATCAGGTGTGTTGTTTAGTCTTAAGGGCTGTGACTGTTCGGCACACTGGCTTTGTGAGATATGTGTTGCACGTGTTTTGTTTTGGGGTAGCGGTTGCTTGGGTGTCTGCTTTGGAGGTCTCTGCTGCTTAGGCAGATCTTTATTTAGAGCCTCGAATATGTTTTTGTGTGATTATGTGTTTGGTTTGCTGTCGTGGTAGGTCTATGTGAGACTGGAATTGTAGTGAGTGTGGTTTCCTTCTCCTCCTGACTGGTTATGACAGTACTGAGTTGAGAGAGCTTAGCCTCCAGTTTGGCTATATGGTTGCATCTCTCACATGTGTTGGAATTTGTTGGGAGGAGGAGAGGGTTGTCTGTGTACATGAGGCAGTTGTAACATTGCCTCAAGATTCCCAGATTCACCAGCTGGACCGGAGAGGAGATTGACAACTGACCTTTGGACGTGCTAGAATAATATTGGGAATTCCTTAATAATTGAAAACAAGGGCCAGTGGGGAGTGAGGGTGTAGTGCTTTTAATTTTTAGTGCTGACTTATATAATTGCTTTAGTGAGCAAGTGCCAGGTAACTTAAGTGCAATGTGTTACAGGTAACTTAAATGCAAAAACGACAAACAGTAACTTTCTTTCAAGTGAAACAAGGAAATAAGTACAGTAAGCAATGCAGATATCACTAGTGATCCACAGAAGCGCTGAGAAGCTGCGTATTAGGTGGAATTAGCGTTCCAGGGAAATAACAAGCAAACAAACAACAAGCATATAAACAAAGCTAGATTCAGCAGGCCTGGATCTAGTCTATGCTACAGCAAACAAGGTGTACCAATTTCAGTAAGATATAGTTCAAATATTCAATCTGGAATTTGAATTGAAAATTTGGATTCAAATTTCAATTTGGAACTGTATTACCCCATTATTGGCTTTGTTCAGGTTTTTTGTGCTAAGGTTGACAGCTATGGCAAGAACTGAATTCACTGAATATGTTTGAGGGCTGTATTCCCTCATTACTGGGTTTGTCCAGGTGTTTTGTGCTAAGAGGTTGACAGCTATGGTGAGAACTGAATTCATGAAATGATAAAGCCATTTAAGTTTCAATCTTCTGCTCTTTCACAAAGCAGCTGATTTGCCATAGTGGTATGTTGCTCTGACTGTTTTGCACAGGGACCTTGGCAGTAAAATGTATGGTGGTAACACAGCATTTTTCTTTCACAAAGCAGGTGATTTGGCATAGTGGTATGTTGCTCTGACTGTTTTGCACAGGGACATTGGTAGTAAAATGTATGGTGGTAACACAGCATTTTTCTTTCACAAAGCAGCTGATTTGGCATAGTGGTATGTTGCTCTGACTCTTTTGCACAGGGACCTTGGCAGTAAAATGTATGGTGGTAACACAGCATTTTATTCTAGCAACTTTCCAAGATTATACAAGTAATGTTTAATGTGTCCCTGGTTTTTGGGCCTTTGACCACCCCCCCCCCAATAAATTTGACTTTTTCCAGATTTCTTGTGCTGCGAAGTTGAGATGCAGTTGAGTATTGAGTAGATTTTACAAGGAGTTGAGAGCTGCAGGGGAAGAGAAATTTAGTGCTGCTTATGCTAAGTCAGCTTGCATTGTTAATAGCACAACAGGTTGTGTACTTGCTTTTGATGCAGAAGGTTGTTGGTTCTACTCCCACAAGGGGTGGATGCTGCCGTACTGAAAAAGTTAAGATACTAACTATGAGCCTGTTATCAGTTTGCCATCCATTTCCTGTTGCAATATTACTAGCTTATCATTTTTAATGTAATATAGGCAATTTATTCCTCAGGGGCATTAGACACTATTTTTCGATGAAACCATGAAATATAAAGGTGTTTGCTAGCAGCAACCTCTTCATTAGTTACAGATTTATTTAATGTGGAATTATTTAGATGACTTTTTTACTTCTTCAGAGATTGTATATATTTACTGATAATGGTGGACTGCAGAATTGTGCATATTTACTGATAATGGTGGACTGTAGAATTGTGCATATTTACTGATAATGGTGGACTGTAGAATTGTGCATATTTACTGTAATGGTGGAACGTAGAAGTTTGAGTAGACTTTTATGATGGAAATGTTCTGAACTGGGCAGTTTTGTCATTATGGGTGCATGCATTTTGTTTCATTGTTTACTGGAAAGATGTTCTGAATTGGGCAGTTTTGTCATTATTGGTGCATGCGTTTTGTTTCATAGTTTACTGGAAAAATGTTCAAAACAATAGGAAGGTGTATCAAAGAGCACATGTATGTTTCATATGCAAGGGGCCTATGATTTGAAAACAGCCCAGAATTAATCTTTATTTGCCACTGGTAAAATGTATTTTCTTTGAATGTGGGTTTCAATGCTGTTTCAATGAATGTGAGTTTCAAGGGCAGAGAAGTTTTAATGCTAAGTTTGTTTAGCAGATGTCTTAGTGTTTGTGCTGTAAAATGCAAAATAAAACTTTCAAATGAAGTCCAAATCATCATAGAAGTAAATCAGTTTGCACATTAGTGTTTATGGTAAATGGAGTGAAATAGCCAAGTAATGGATCACTGGAATGGCTGCAGGGGGATGCTCCATTCAACCATGATTTTGTGAGGGGGAAGGGTGGCAAACTTAAAGACAGCCCTAGCTGAACTATACCTCCCAACTGTCCAGATTTTCAAAGAATGAATAGATTTTTCCTTCTTATTTTTGTTTTTTTCCTCATAAAATTTGTGGTTTTCTGGCAAATCATTTAGGAATTAAGTCACTAAATAATGACACACTAGTTTCAGACTTCATAACCTTCAGCAAAATGCATGCTAAAGTAAGACCTGTTGTTCTATCAACTGTCTCAGTTTATACAAGAGCAATTTTTAGTACTGTTTATATGTTCCCCCAATATATTTGACCTTGTCCAGATTTATTGCATTAACAGGTTGAGAGGTACATGCAAATAAATTGCTTTATAGAATTAAGCATAGCCAAACCTCTCAACTGTCCCTGATTTTGCCTCAAAATGTTGCTCTTCCCCCTAATAATCCCTCCACAAAATAGCAATTTTGGAAGAAAACATGGAGGGTTTACAATTAAGAAATAACTGTAATAATCAGAGTTATAGATTACTTTTATTTCAGAAATGCATGTAGATTCTTTTATTTTGTCAGCTGCTCAGGTTAGCAGTACTAATATTAAAGTGTCCCTTCTTTGACAGGTTTCCAGCTGTATTGTGTGGCTATTTTATATTTTTACATCACATATTTGGTCCATTTTTCATAAAATTGTGGTTTTTTGGCAAATTAGTGACAAATCATTGCAGACTGAAGTTAGAAAATAATGACAGACATTTGAGTTTCAGATTTCATACCATTCAGAAAATTCATACTAATGCAGGACCTATTCTATTATCTTTCTAAGTTTATAAGAGCAATATTTAAAAATTGTCCTTATTTTTGGGCCTTTGCCCCACTTCTTTGTATGGCTTTGTCCAGATTTCTTGCTCTGAGGTTGAGAGGTATGACAAATGTGTCAGGGCCATCCCAGTCAGCCAGAGACATTTCAAATTGTGACATACTTGTTGCACCCCACTCCCCCATGTAGTGACTCTGGATGTGTCGGAGCAAGGCAAGGAGTAGTTATGCAGTGTAAATGTGCAGAGTATCCCCCCCATCCAAGGTAGACACAAGTACTAGAGTGGCTTTTCATCTATCCTTGATTTTTGCAGAATGGTCTGGTTTCTGTCATATTTTTTGTACTGTTGATTTATGCTTATTACTCAAAGTGCCTGTTGCTCTGTATTTATGTAGCAATACTTTAATGACCATCAGGTAAGCTTGGCTGAGATCATAAGCTGCAATAATGAGCATACTGTTAAAGAATTGCCAACATTGAAAGCCTTTCTGTTGATGCCATGTAGAGAATACTTAACTAGATAATGTATAAGCCTTGGGTATTGAAATGCATATGACAGTATTTGTCATAAAGGACAGGATTACATTATTTTAAGAAGCTCATTGCACTTGGAGACTCCCAGTCATCTCTGCAGGCTTTACCCCTAAACTAAACAGAATGCCAGTCGTGTGGTCCATAACCTGTACAGTAATCTTTTAAGCAATGTATCTTGAGCTTATTTCTTGTTTGCTTTTCATTTTTTACTTTGATCATGTTTTCCCCATGAAACAAGTAGATAGTTGTCAGGCAGCAGGTCTTTTTTTGGATAAGAAACATTTTTACAAGTGGGGGCATCAGAGATTTCTACTTTCAGCATGTTACTTGATACTTTAATAAAGCTGAATATAAATTATAATTAGAACTGCAGTGCAAGAAGTGGTTTGAGTTGAGTGCTGCTTTTTTTTCTTATACTTGATTTTGACTGTCATTCCATTAATGCATTTAAAAAGCAATTTATTTTTTCATGCCTCACAACCTTTTTGTTTCCATCTAGATAGTAAGTAAGCTGTCATGCAGCCAATGCATTGAAATATTTTATTCTTGTACACTTCATTTTGTCTTGATTGGACTCTCATAATGCCGGTTTGGCACCCAGGGCAGTATATTTAGTTAGTTTTTGTGGTTTTGAGCATAGCTCCTCCCCTTTCTAGTTGGCCACACCCCTTCCCAATTGACCCCACCCATTCAGCTGTCTCCTGCAGCCCCCCTTTGATTTGAAGTCACCAGCCACCACTGGTTAAAAGTACATAAATCTGTGGCACTCGTTGATGATAACTTTACATTTATACTAAATTAATCTGTTGAATAAAAAAGAACATTATTGAAGGGGAAAAAGAACATGTAAAAGTGAAACCATTATCTAAAGAATGATAATTATTTTGTAAGAGTGAGTGATGGAAGGTGCATTTAAAGCTAGTATAGGTAATTTCACTAGTGTTACAGTTAGTGAGTCCATAGTTGGTATTGGTATTAGAATTATTTACAAAATATTTTCATTGTATACAGTTTATTTACATTAGGAGAATCTTTTGATTATTTTAATGAACTATTGCAAGGATAAGTGATGAGGTCAGAGCTGGAAAGTAAAGAGAGGTAGATGCTGATATCATCCTTACGTGTTACAAGAGCATAGCCATGACTGTATTTGGTAGATTTTCAATTGTATTTTGAATGGGGACAGGATGTCATTGAGTCTTAGATTTAGAGGTAGAGAGTTCCATACCCCAGAGGTTTGGATCCCATATAGTGCTTTGCCTACTGAATCGTTAGCTTTGTATATTTTTAGTAAGGATTTGCATGTGGATGGTATAAGGGTATTTTGTTTAGTCTGGGACATTTATTTGGTTTATAGACTACATTGTGTGGCATAAGTAGTTGAGGGTAGCTGGTTTGTTGAGTTAATTCCAGCCATTTGAGTTTTTGAAGGGCTACATAATGATGAGACCTATAGGGAAGAATGTATGTTTGTTTGTGTCTTTCGGCTTTTCCCGGTTAGGGGTCACCACAGCGGAACTCCGGTCCGCTAATGATTGGTAGTTGATTTTTACGTGCCGAGTTACCAGCCCTGATGCACAACCTTCAACGAAGGTACGCCCATTCACGCATGTCTCTATGCAGAAGACGCTCTAGCTGAGAATCTAATCAGACAGCGTCTTACTGTGAGGCGACAACGCTACCGCAGCACCACCACCACGGATTATAGGGAAGAATGTATGTAAATGTTGCAATTTTATTGTGACATGCTACAGTTTAGTAGACATGGAGTGCAGATTAGGGAGCATAGGTGAATCACAAAGTAGTAGTGGAAGTAGGTAGGCAAAGGCTACATTTTTTCTGCTGTCATTAGTGACCATTTTATTTATGTAGTATAGGGTCTTGAGGTTTTGATATGTCATTTTTACTACTTAATGTATGTGTAAGTCAGATTTTAGGTTATCATCAATGGTGACCTGGAGTTTGATAATAGTAACTCGCTGAATACAAGTGTTGTTTAGGGAAGTAATGATTAGATCTGGCTTAATATCACTGTGTGATTTCAGTGTAAAGAGAACTAATTTGTTTTTGTTTTTTTAGGATTTATCAGGTGTTGGGAGTTAGTAAGCCAGTACTCAATGGAGGAAAAAGATTCTTGAGTTTTTGTTTGTAATTAGTTAAGATTTTCTGCTGTACAAATTAGAGTTGAATCATCTGAATGTTATACCAGCATGGTATAATTAAAGGCTATCTGAAGGTCATTATGAAAATTTTGAAAGATAAAAGACCTAAGACTGAACCCTGGGGTATCCCTACTGTAACTGGGTGAAATGAGGAAAGTTTGGCCTCCCACATGACAACTTGGTGTCCGTTTGAAAGACAAATATTGAATCACTGTAGAGCTGACTTTGAGAGCCCTGTAAGTTTTAGTTTTTGCAGGATATGTTGTGGATGACAACGGTGGATACTTTTGAGAGATCAAATAATAGAGTAGAGACTATGTTCCATTGTCTCTACTGAAGTTGACAGTAGTCGTGAAGTCTATGAATGCTGTTGCAGTGTTGTGATTTGGTCTGAAGCAGCATTGTGCTGTGGAGCAATTTCCTTGTTTAGGAGATACTGGAGAAATTGTCTACGGACATATTTCTCAGGGATTTTTGAGAGGGGTGGAAGGATGGTAATTGGGCAACCCTTAGATAGTTTTTCAGAGCTCCCCCTTTATGTAGCGGTAGAATGTAGGATATTTTCCAGATACCTGGACTGTACTGTTCCTGGATTGATCTTTTGAGTAGAATGAAAACTGAGTGGGCTATAGCATCTATGGACATTTTAAGGTTCTCTACTGGAAAGTTGTTTACAGTCAGAGATGTGGGTTTTAATTTTTGCAGGATTTTTTGGTTCTGTCTGCAAGTATTGGTTTTATGGTGAAAATGGCCTTGGGAAGAGTATGGTACATGTTGCTGGTGGTTTGGATAAAGTAGGTACTGAAGATAGTAGTGATAGTTTCAGGGGAAAGGCTAATAAAGTAAGTTAGCTTTTTGGTCCTACCTAGGTGAAGCAATTTATTTACTGATTTCCCGAAGAATTTTCGGCTGCTTGGGTCTGCATGTTGTAGCATAAAGAAGAAATTTTCTTGTTTCTAGTTAATTTCCTTTTAGTGAGATTTCAAAGTTGTTTGTAGGTTTGGTGATTCATCTGCATTTATGTATTAACCATGCTAACCAGCCTTTATCTCTGTTTCTCATCAGTTCTTTGATTGAATGTTAAGCCATGGGTCAGGGTTTACTTTCAATCATTTTGCAGTTGCAGCAGCCATTTTGTTTAGAATGCTAAGAGATGTTTAGTTAGATTATACCGTTGTTTTATCAAATGGAAGATATTTAAGAGATTCCAGTTACATGATTTTAAGGCCACCACAAAAGTATTTTTCTTGAATTGTGTCCTGTTCTGTACATTGTTAAAGTCATGGTGTTTTAGGGTGGATAAGAGTTGCCTGTTGGCATAGGTTGGGAGATGATCATTAACAGTGTTGGAAATTGTTCCTGGTGATGTCATTTAGTAAATCATGTGTCTATATCCAGTCAAAATGATTTTTCTTCATATTATTTTTATGGTGATGAGTTAGGTGAAACCATATAGATTTATGGAGTGTTGGGTCATGTCTGAACTGCAGTCCATATTGGTTTTCTGCGGTTACAGATTCATGGGGGATATTGCTTGTTATCCAGGACAGTATCTCTTTGATACTAGGGATGTTGTTTCCCAAGGTATGATACTGAGGCAAATGTTTCTGGGTATTTAATTTAAGGAAGGGGATATACAGTTCAGAGTTATTAAATGAGGGAGAGACTGGGTGTAGGTGGTTTGTTGTAGTGAGTTGGAGAAAAGTAGGGTGAATCCTCCACCTTTTTTGCCCATTTCTATCATTCTGTCCGAGTTGCTGGTAGTTCAGATGGATGTACATGATCTCATGTCATTTATCAGAAAGAGTAGGATAATTTCCCCAGAGCTCTGATGAAATTCCCTTCAGTCAGTATAAAGTATAAATCCCACTTTGGGTCCCCCTTAAAAGAAGCCACAGCCAACTAGGAGCAGCATGGTCAACAAAGGATAAATACATGAATGAATGAATGAATGAATGAATAAACCCAATGAAATAAGTAAATGCCCTGATAGTTGTAACTGACATATACATTAAGTAGTAAGTACTGCCATGCCCTTCATCCTGCTATATAACTCCGGTTACCATTCATACATACATACATACATACATACATACATAATTTCAATGCACTTGTTATTGGTTATGTAATTGTTATGGTTGTGGTACTTGATTGTTGAAAGAATTTATTTAATTTGCTACACTAGGTCATTGTACTTTAATGATTGCTAATAGATTTTATTTAAGTTGATAGACTATTTATAGTGTTTCTATTATCTGTTTCTTCAGCTGAAGGTATATAATGTTGTGTCATTAAGATTATGAGATTACGATTATCTGAGTTTTTATTTGGTTTTCTTCTAGGTCACTGATGAAAAGTCCTCTGCATCTATCTAATTACCTAATTATTACAGTTATCTGGAAATGCTTTCATGACTTATAAGGGTTTAAACAACTGATAACGGATAAATATGTTGAATAGTTCTTGGAACCCACTTTGTAAGCTTTGATAATACTGTGTAGGGGAAAAAAACAAATAGCTAAGAAGTGACAAAATATGCCTTAGCCATTCTTAATTTTAAGTAAGCTAGAGAAATGTTCTTCATCCTCCAGCCCAACTCAGAAACATAGGAATCTATGAATAAAAATATCTGTCTGAGGTCAGTGTGTGGGAAGGTCATAAGGTCATGAGGTTAAACATGTCAGATGAATGTGACCCATTAAAGCTACAAGGTCAGCAATATGACCTCAAGATCTCTCTTGTGTTTAAGTTACAGCAATCTCTGACAAATCAGTTATACTTTATTATGTTCTGCCTCCAGGGGTTCAGATTCAGGTAGGGATAAGAAGATCTAATTACAGATATCTAAGCTCATCTGGCAGGTAAGGAAATACTTATAAACTGCACTGAAACAGCTAAGGTCAGCAGTAGTATGCTAGGCTGGATTTGTCATCTGTATTGTCGTGTACCAGTCTCTGCAACAAATTAAGTAACTAGGCTTCCACTTCTGTTTAGCTGTCCTTCTCTAATTTTCTTCCTTCTTGCCCTCTGGCATTTGTTTATGTATAATTTCCAAAAAAAGAGGTGGAGAAGTCAAAGTAAGGAAAGATCTGGATCAGAATTAAGTTAATGGGTTTAAATTAAGGCTTGTAGTCCCCAGAACGTGAAGGCAATGACAGCATAGCTCTCAAGTGTACCTCATTATGAGGAACGTACCTCATTTGGGGTCTTAAAAGGTGCATGTTCCTCAAGGTTCCACATTGAAAGGGTCTGTCACACATTCATTGTTGGAAATTGTTTACCTGCTAGCCATGGCTAAATAGATGGGAATCATATTAATTCATTAGAATATCTTTTTTATACGTAAAACCAGCCTATTTTAGCCATCATATGCCCTTCCTAGTTGAAGCTGTTAGTAAGCCAGTTGTAAGTGTTCCACATTTTGCCCATTTGTCACACATTATGAGGGCTAATGTTCCTCATTTTGGGGACAGGAGGTTGACAGCTATGAATGACAGTAGATATTTATTGTTCCTGTAAGCTATTACATCAATTTTGCTTGGAGGCAGAAAGAGACAATAAACCTATCTATTCTGCCCTTTTCATATTCTACCTCATTCCATGCCTTTCTTCCCCTTATCATTTTTTCCAGCTGCATCATACCCTCTTTAATGCCTCCGTGGATTCTCTCACCATCACTTATTCTAGCAGTCCATTCCATTATCCTAAACTCTCTCTGTGAAAAAAATACTTTTGGAGATCCAGGGATTAATAAGTTGCTACAATCTGCTGACTGCACCCCTTCCTTCCTTCCATCTCTCTTCTCCTTCTGTAGAATGACCTCTTCACATCTCCCTGATATGATGGTGTGCACCAATCTCATGTCTCCCCCATCTCCTCTGGTTTCTAGTCTCTTGTCACAGCCATTCCCTCCATCCCATGGATTTTCCCAACGTTTTCCTGTGAATTACTTTTTGTGGCATGCTGTCCATTTTTTAATATGGCTTCCAGAACTGTATGCAGTTCTGAAGGTGTGGTCTGTCCAAAACCATCTAAAGTGAAGGTATTAACTCCCAGCCTCTGTACTCTATCAAATGGGGTGTACACCACAGAATTCCATGTGCTGGAGCTACTGTCTCTCACTTTGCTCTCATCTGTCCAATCCATGTGTAATTAACACCCCCAGATGCTTTTCCTACTGTACAGCCATTAGCTCCACATCGCAAATGATACTTCATTCCAAAGTTGTTGTGGCCCAAGTGCAGTACTTTGCAGTTGCTTCCATTAAGGCTATGCTGGCTCCTTACTGTCCATTTGCTCAGTGTTTCCAAATCTGTCACTTGAATCATACCCCTATTTTCCACTGCTGTGCTTATCTATGTATCATCAGCAAAGAAGTTGATCCTGTTTTCCCTCTTCTTTCATATACATCTCAAACAAACACATAGAACCTCTCTGGATTCAGGACAGGCCCTGTGGTACACCAGCAGACACTTTCCTAATTTCTGACATCAACCTTCTCATCACAACTGCCATTCAACCATACAGTTCCCCATTTCTATAGTCATGATTTTACCACCAACCCCAATAGTCCCATTATGCAATGACAGTTTGACTACCAGTATCCCAGCTACTGGGCAAGTATGTGCTGACAGATTACTTTAGCCTACCTTAAATATGACAATAAAAAATTAGCCAGTATTTCATTGTTAAATTAGTGCAATACTTTTCAGTCTTTAAAGCAGACTTCTTCACATGTTTAGCACAAGCAATGAATAATTCACACACAACTAAGATAAGTCAATCATGGTCAGACCAGTCCATATTACTTAATGTAGTGTCTATAGCATACTGGCTATGGATATTTATAATACACCAATCACATATGTATACATCAGCACCCTTGACAAGGTACCCTTACTGGACAAGGACAAGGAGCATTTTATTACTGCTAGTGATAAAATGATCAGTGCTTTAGTTCCATTCAAAACACAAAGAGTAAAATCTGATCTGATGTTGTTAATCTTCGTTCATTCCTTACTGATGGGTTATGATGGCCAATATCAAGCAAGCATCAGCCAAAAACCTCTCGAGCTAAGGTACTACCCAGAATGCTCTACTCCCTGTTACCCCAGATCTTGTTTGCCACATTGCTGTACAGCCGTGTCAAGCCACACTCTCAGCTAAGTGTCTACTTTTTTGAAAGTTTATATATTGTTCTAAATCCATATTTTTCTCAAAAGTTTATTCTAATATTTTTCTACCCTATCACACACTTTAGACTTTCTCCCTTTTGTCTTTTCCTTTTATTACCCTTTTTTTCTTACCTTGTGGTAATTCTCCATTACCATCATTGGTAATCCTTCCTTTTCTCCCTTTACCCTTTTCTTTGGGTAGCCTTTATTCTTCCTTTTGCTACTGTGCTTCTTCTCCACACCAGTTATGTCAGATAAGAAAAGTACCGTTGGTTTCAAGCAGTGCAAGGATTGTGGCCATAAGTTACCACTTTCTGATGGCCATGACTTATGTATCTACTGTCTTAATGTCTCCCACTTGACTGTGGATCCTCCGTGTGGTATTTGTAAAAATTTCTCCACCAGGACTCTCAATGAGAGGAAAATTAAGTTAATTTTGAAAGGTCTCCTCAAGTCTCCTTTCTCTGAGGCTATTTCTGGGTCAGAGGGCTCACCCCCTCCCCCCGTTAAACCCTGAAAGAGGTGTTCTTCCTCTTCTTCATCAAAGTCACTCCCTTCTTCTCCCTCTGGAGATCATAGGGAGATGACTCACAAGAAGGTGAAATTGATTACTACTACAGCGCTGCCACCTGTGACCTTGTCGGCTTCAGGCTCGGCACCACCCCAAATGATTCTGACTACAGCCATGTCTCTTTTATCAATACCAGCACCAGAGTTCCTGGTTCAGACAACTATGGTTCTGACAGCTCTGTCGCAACCCCTAATGGCACTGTCAATACAGGTTCAGTCCCCTTCGGCACCGTTGGTACAGGCACCTTCGGCTCCAAGTATGAATCTTCTGTACTCCACGATGCAGGCTTTTTTGGCACCAACATGTACTTTGATGCAGTCCTTCATGGCACCGTCCTTATTGCCAATGCAGACACTTTCCACTATGGCACCGTACCCTTCAGGACAGACTTTTGCCTTTATGGTGCAGACATCTTCAATTACAACGGCACTGACATCCTCGGCACAGGCTTTTTCCACACTGTTTTCTTCAGTGCAGACATCCTCTGCTCTAACCTCTGCACCTATTGAATTAGCAAGGACCAAATATTCCCTTTCACTGGATCCTTTTGCTAGCAGTCAGTATAGTCCTTTCTTGGAAAGGCCAGAATCACCATCAGCCTTCTCCATGAGGCCAACCAAGAGTCTCTCTGAACAGGATGTGTCGCAGCTTGTTGACCAGTTGCTTGTGGCCAGAGGTCTATCCCAACCGTCATAGTCCACGTTCCCTCATTCAGGTGAATGTATATCTCCTCAAACCCCTACATATACTTCTCCTTCGACTTTCACTCAAGTTTCGAAGCATATTACTCCAACAGCAACTTTCCTTCCTCCGACTCCAATAGTGGATCTCACTTTGGAACCAGAGTTGTCCTTGTGGCCTTCGGTGCACTGGGCATCGGGCTCATCTCAGGCCAGTGGCTGTGCCATTGGGGAGGGCATTCCTGGCTCCATGCTGATTTTTTCTATGGCACCTTCCAAGGATGCTGTCTCTCTCTCTCTCTTGCAGTTCACGGTCCTCTTGAGACTCCTGGTTTGGGAGCAGGCTCGTCGGGGTGGGGTGTGACCCTGGTTCTGAGGTTGTCATGCTCAGTTCCAGGCTCCCATCCCTCCTTGGGGGGGGCCAGCCTTCCAGGCCATGGAGAGGGCACTTGCCTCCACTGGAAAAGCTCACATGTCGGAGTCCCCCCCATGCCGCAACTGTCACAAGCTTCAACTGCTGGACACCAGGCACAGGAGCCTCAGGTTTCTCCTCCTCAGGAGACCTCCTCTTTGCAGTCTTCCCCAGAACCTCCCACTGAGGAAGTACCCCACAAGGTGCCATGTAAGAGGAAGCACATGGACTCCACTGAAGAATCATCGACCGAAGACACAGATTTTGATGACAGGGCAGGGTCCCCATGGTCACCCTCTGATGAGGTGCCCTTTGGTGACATCCTCAAGATCCTTAGACAGAGGGGTGGCTGGAAGCTGTCTAATCCGTCCTCTGAGGAATCTGTATTCCTGCAGGCCTTTTATGCCCGACCTCCTACCTCCTGTGTCACCCCGCCTGCTGATGAGCTCGTCCAGCTCATCATGCAGCACGCATGGAAGGCTCCTGACACCATGGAAGTGATACTTAAGAGGCCAGATAAAATATTAATGCCCCCAGATGAGCACCCCCACTGGCCACGAGGTCTTCCAGTAGATGTTATGGTGGTGGCAGCTACTACTAAGGAGGATTTGGCAGAAGAGAGCCATACTGTCCATCTGCCCAACAAGGAGTCCCAGGTGACTGACAGATTTGCTTCATTGACCTTTGCCATAAGGTCTTTGAATTATTTGGCACTTTTTACCAGGCTTCAGCATAATCTTATCAACCAGCTCTCTGAAACCTTGGCAGGAGCTGTTTCTGATGAAGTCCGTGATAAGGTGACTTCTCAGATAGCCACCCTAGAGTCCATTTCCAACTCTTTCATACATCTTATTTCTCACGCAATGGAAGGGGTGGCTAGAGTGGCAGGGGCAGGTATTGTCACCAGACAACATGCCTGGATGTGCCTTTGTGACTTTGCGGACTCCTTTAAGTCTTCCTTCATGAATGCCCCCATAGAGGCCACGTCTTTGTTTGGCCCTAAAGTCATGGATACGCTGGCAAGGTGCAAAGAAGATGGCAAGACCCTGTCTGCCATTGGTGTTAGACACTCCACACCTCAGCGATTCTACTCCAGAAATCAGAGGAGTGGAAAGATCTGGCACAAGAAAACACAGGGGTCTTTCTGGGTTGCATGTGCCAAGTTCTCCCCTAGAGGCAGAGGGGGAAACTCCAATGGAAGATGCCCCTTTTGGGGAAGAGGAGGTCTGTGAAACTGGGGTTCCAGAGATTCTTTATCTGGCCAACCCTATCAGTGCTCCTGAAGCATTGCCCAACTGCTCACCTCTGGAAGCAGTCGGGGGTCATTTCTCCTTGTACCCCGCTGCCTCGCAAAAGATAACAACTGACTCTTGGATACAACGGATAATATCCAGAGGCTATCACATCCCCTTCCATCTTTGCCCAGTCTCATCAAGAGTATTCCTGACATTCCACCCAGTCAAAGGGGAAACAGCAGCACATGAAATCCAAAAGCTGCTACGAAAAAGAGTCATCCAGACGGTCCCCTCAAGACCTGATAGGATCCGGTATTTACTCAAGGTTCTTTTTGGTGCCAAAAAAGACAGGGGACAGGAGACCAATTCAGGATCTCAATACACTAAACAAATTTGTAAAAACAAAGAAATTCTGGATGGCCATGTTTCAGTCTATCCTTCCTCTTCTGGAAGAAGATGATTGCATGTGCTCTGTAGATCTTCAAGATGCGTGTTACCACATAAAAATGGACAAATTCTGAAGAAGATACCTCCACTTCCAAACAGGAGCCAGTCACTACCAGTTTTGAGCCCTGTCCTTTGGCCTCTTTACAGCCCCCAGAGTGTTCACAAAATGCATGGCAGTGGTTATCGCTCACTTGCAACTTCAAGGATTCCAGGCATTTCCATATCTAGACGACTGGGTCCTCACCACCCCCACCATGCGTCTACTGGAAGAAGTCCTGCAGTATACTCTCTTAACAGCTCGAAGCCTGGGAATCACTATAAACTGGGAGAAATCCAACACAACCCCATCTCAGTCTTTGGAATTTGTAGGGGTACTGATGGACATGAGAAAGTGCACAGCATCCCTTCCAGAACACAGGCTTCAGAGAATAAGACAAGTTCAACCGCTGCTCTGTCACCACAAATCCCCAGCTCGATCTATACTCCAGCTATTGGGGGTCAGTGGCAGCCTCAATTACCATTGTTCCTCTAGCCAGATTCCACATGAGGCTCCTTCAATGGCTACTTCTCACTCATTGGTACCCTCTACAACATCTTTTGTCCTTTCAGATAAGTGGAACTCAGAGATACAAGCAAGATTTACTCTGGTGGACGTCTCGAAATCCCCAGCAATGGTCTCACCCTTTCAACCTCCATCAACCGATAGCCACGGTGACCACAAATGCTTCCCTGATGGGGTGGGGGGGGCTATGCCAGGGAAACTCGGTCCAAGGCACCTGGTCGGAATCAGAGGCCCTTTTGCATATCAATGTCCTGGAACTGAGGGCAGTGCTTCTAGCATTGCAAGCATTTCACTCCATCCTTCCGTCAGGGACTATTGCGATCCAATCAGACAATATGTCAATGTCTGGTACATCAACAAACAAGGGGGCACCAGATCTTACCCATTGTGCCAAGAGGCCTTGAGAATATGGCAATGGGTGATAGCTTATAACTGCTTTCTAATTGCAATGCACATTCCCAGGAGTTCCAATGTGATAGCAGACAAATAGAGCAGGTACATTCTACAGCCTCATGAGTTGAAGGGCCAGCCTTGCTGTGACCTATTTGCCTCCCCAACCAACTACAAGTGCAGCAACTACTTTGCCCTGATCCCCCCTTGGGGACAGTCACCAGGGGATGTTCTAGTCCACGCTTGGCCCTCTGGTCTTCTTTATGCTTATCCTCCTCTCCCCCTCATCTCCCAATTTCTAAAGAAAGCACGACAGTTCAAGAGCAATGTGATCCTCATTGCTCCATATTGGCCTCGACAAGTCCGGTTTCCCTTCCTCTGGCCTCACCTGCTAGATCAACTGTGGAGCCTCAATCCATCCCCAATGTTGATATCCCATCCACAGGGTCTGATTCACCCCAATCTAATAACCCTTAAACTGACAGCTTGGTTTCTCCACTTCCAATTATTGCCAGGCATGAAAACCTTTTGGCCCCTGTGCACAGTATTCTTATTGCATCTCATAAATCCTCCACCAGACTAATCTATCTTAACAAATGAAAAAGGTTCTCTCTATGGGCAGCAAATAAACAATTAGACCCCTTGTCAGCCCCAGTCTCAGTGGTATTGGATTACTTATCACATCTTTTCCATTCTGGGGTGTCTGCCTCTGCTATCCGTGTACATTTAGCTGCCATTCCAAATTTTCATGTCGGTTTTCAAGATTCTTCACTTACATCACACAGACTCTGTATGACTTTCTTGAAAGGGGTTATCCACCTAAAACCTCCCTTCAGAGAACCCATACAACCTTGGGATTTGGCTTTGGTTCTGCAAGCTCTAACAGCTCCACACTTTGAACCTGTGTTTTCATGTGATTTAAAGTACCTCTCTTGGAAAATTTTGTTTTTGATTGCAATCACATCGGCCAGGTGATTGTCAGAACTTCAGGTCTTATGCATCAAACCTCCCCACCTTATCTTCCATAAGGATAGGGTATCACTGAGAACTAATTCTGCCTTTTTACCAAAAGTGGTGTCAGAGTGATCTATCAAGCAATCTATTGACCTTCCAGTGTTCTTTCCTAACCATTCTAACAAGGGAGAGTATTGCCTGCACTCCTTGGATGTTCATAGGCAAAAACGATTTTATCTGGACAGAACAAAATCTACCCGTTAATCAGACCAACTGTTTCTGGCTTTTTCTGGACCTAGACGGGGTCATCCAGTGTCAAAAGTTACATTGGCTTCATGGTTGAGAAATTGTATTACCCTTATCTGCTACAAAAACAATCTCACCTTGCCTCATAGAGTGAAAGCACATTCTACAAGTTCTATGGCAACTTCAGCAGCTTTCCATGCTAAGGCTTCCCTCAATGATATTTGCTCAGCTGCGACTTGGGCCAAACCTCATACCTTTATTCTTCATTACAAATTGGACTTGGCCTCCAGAGGTAGAGCTTCCTTTGGCTCCATGGTGCTCAGGAATGTCCTTCCATGAGGGCCACACAGGAATACAGGTAGCTAGGGGCTCTGTCCCATCAGTAAGGAATGAACGAAGATTACCAACATTAGATAAAGAAGTTATGTCTTACCATAATGCTCGATCTGTGTTGTTGATCTTCATTCATTACTTCTACCCTCAGTCCCCCATCCGGAGGTTCTTGGTTGATCTCATGGACTCACTCATTACTGTCTTGTAAGTCTGTTATGACCAGAGGTAGACTCTACTTTTATCTATCAACTTGCAAACTTGATCTGAGGTAACAGGGAGCAGAGCATTCTGGGTAGGACCTTGGCTCGAGAGGTTTTTGTCTGATGCGAGCTTGATATTGGCTGGCTCGGTCCCAAGGATGGAACCAATAACCCATCAGTAATGAATGAACAAAGGTCAACAACTCAGATGGAACATTATGGTAAGATATAACTTCTTTTTTCACAGACAAGGATAGCAACTGAGCTGAGCTACTTATTGACTGAAAGAGATTCCACAAAATAAAAAAATGCAAAGATACCCTTCTGTCAGCAACATAAGATTTCAGAAGAGTAAGGAAAACTATAAACAAGTTCTATATGAAAAAAGTAAACACTTTTTTGAATGTTCTCAGCTCCATGGGTCATCACCAACAGAGTCACTGGTTGCAATCACTGTGTTCCTCATTCCATCTAAGAAGGCTGCAATGCAACATAAATATTCAAAACTTACTCTGAGTCTCCTGTGTGCCCCCTTCCCACAGAATAAGCTCCAGTTTAACTCAGCACATGATGTATCACAGATGTTAACCTTCTTACAGCTGCACACAGTAAGTCAATCCAAAATTAGAAAACTCCTGAGTAATATTAAGGACGTTACATGTCTAGCAGCTGATGACACCAGAGTAGTAGCAGACACATTCCCATGACCTATTGTCAGATTATTATGAGTTTCAGAGAATGATTAGTACCATCCATCTGGAAGAAAGATCCGGTAATACCTTTTTATACGACAGCTACTTCCACTTCCATACTCACTTACAGGTTCACTGCACCAATTTTCATCCATAACCAAGGTCACAGAGAAAGTGAGTCCATAAACAACTGTTTTTTTTTTTGTTTGTTTGTTATTGTTTTCATTACAATTTGTACTTCTTGCTAAATGCTGGTCAGCTATAAGCTCCTCCAGTCATGACACCATCTGAAAGTCCATTCATGGTAGAGCCACCATCTAGTCAGTTATCAGGGGTCATTGTCTTAACCTTGGCACTTAGCCCCATGCATGTGTGACAGTGTTTGAGGAGTTGGCACACAATGGGTACAAAACAGGACTTTCACTCCCTTCCACAAGTGGTATATGCCTGCTAATAGCCCCCCACCCCAAAAGCAAATGTTCCCATTCTGTCCTCTGGCCATGAAACAATAACAGTATGGGCAACCCTCCCCTACCTCTAAGAAGGTGGAGGTCAGTGGGTGCTGCCTTATCACTCTTCTCTTTTACCACATGGCTTCGCCAGTGCCCATGATGCTATTTTATCCCAAGTCATCTGGGTCATAGTCAGGGCTTTATCCCTCTATATCAGGCAAACACCTGTTCATGAACTGCTTTGAAGCCACTTAATTAAGAATGCTCCACTGACCAGCTCTTAGCATGCTTTTTTGGTCTGGATACTGAGGCAACACTGCCCTGTCTAGGCTCATTAACAACAATAGTGTTAAAGATACAAATGGTAGGTGTAACAGAACAATATTTACTGGAGTTTTGCAAGGCATTACCACAAAACATCTTTTCTTAATTTCCAGACTGTTACGTTTAGGCTTTAACCAATACATTAATGGTTTCAGTATACATAAATAGTTTTAGTAGTTGGCTAAGCAGCAGGCTATAGCTTATCCATACTTATCAACTAGCCAGAATGTTGTAAAATGTCTACATTTTTGCCTTATATTTCTGGTTTGTTCTTCATTAAATTTGTGGTTTTCTGGCACATCATTGAGGATCACAATCATTAAATAATATACATTTAAGTTTCATATTTCATATCCTTTAAAAAATGCATACTAATGGAAAACCACGTATTCTAACAACTCTCTAAGTTTTTAAGAGCAATATTTAAAATCTGACCCTGATTTAGGCCATTTGTCTCCTCATTATTTCTGGTTTTGTCAGAATTCCTGAGAAAATACATTGAGAAGCATGAGGTTATCAGATGAAGTGAAGTCACAACACATATTTGGTGGTCTTGTGTAGTACCCCACAAACATTTATCCATAGTCCCCTTCTGTTTTCTAGAATTGCCAATAAAAGATTGTTATACCATGGAAAATATATCTGTGACTCTACACCATTCTGTCCAGCTGACTCCAACTCAAAACTGAATCAAAACCTTCAAGAAGGTTTGGCAGTCATACAATTTGATTCTCCTATTATGGCACATTCCTCAATACTAGCAAAACCACATATTTGTAGCTTGGTTAAAAAAATGTGTGATCTCTAGACAGTGCCTGATACTACAAGAGACAATTCTGCAATACAGCAAGATGATTTTATAAAAGACCGCTAAATTATTTATGGCCAAGGTCTCCATTATGAAAATCACAATTATACTACTGTTAAAAAATCAAAAATTTAGTAAGGACTGAAATATTTCTTCTCAGACACTGCTAATAAAACATTTGGCAACTCTCTACGCGTAACTAAACTGCTTTATAAAACACTTAGGTTGAAGAACCTTTCTCCAATCCAAATACAAAACAAAAATGAAAACTGCCTACAAGACAATGAGTTCTGCCACCCACTCAGGTTGAGGTGAGCATAACTGCTTCTCAAAGAAGTCAGCAGGCTGCCTTGACCCATACATAGAAACTAACTAGCCCAGTTCAGAAGGTACTGCAATATTTTGGGAAAATATAATGAGAGACTTTAAATCAGAAGGAAATTCCCTCCTGGAACCATCCGGAAGCTGCAACAGACAACAAGATGGACTCTTTTCATGCTACATACATGCATTCAGAGATGCACTACATGCAACTCTCAAGAGGAGGATAACAAGGTTGCATTTTATTATGGTCTGAAGGATGTGGTTACCTAACATCTGGAGCATGAATGCCCTGAAAACTTGACCCAACCTGCTGTCACATTCCACCACCACATTTCTTTCTTGAGCAGCTAAAGGGCAATCCTACCTGTACTTTCTTACTTAGTGAACAGCTATCATTTTTTTCAAGTGAACTCACAATTCTGCTTCTACTATGTCCCTATCTCCAAATCTCCCAGTCACACTAGAATTTGATGGTCTTATAACTACCTCTCCTCCCGATTTGTATCCACCCCCATACTACCTATGATTCATCACTTTAGAATATTGTTTCTATATCCACTATTCCTTTATTTTAGTGTCCTTAACATGCTGTTATATATCTTTATATATTCATTTATGGACTAACCAGTGCTATACTCCTATACCTAGAACCTTGCCAATCAACACTTATGCTGTCACCTATCCAGTCCAATTCTATTTGTTCAATGTCTAACTAACTGTGAAATATCTACTGACAATACTATACATATTTTCTCATGAATGTCTGGCTGCTCTTGTTAACAGATCATATATCTATATATTCTGTGCTGTATTCCTGTGCTGTAGCCAGTGGGCTAAGCTTTTATTTATCAGCTAGGTTTGTTACAATCTACATTAGCAAGTGTGCAACTCCTGAAATTCTACTTTCAGTTTTGTGTAATTTTTCGATGTCTGACAAGCCTGACATCTTAGTCAATAAAACATACATAAATAAAAGAAGAATATTACAAAATGCAAATATCAGCTCCACTTTGAAGCTAGCATTTCATCATTTTCCTGGCTACGATCTCTCTCAACATGTAGATGAACAATCTCTACTTCTATATATGACTGTCCCATAATAGTACCTTTTTAATATTGGATTAATTAATTTCATTATGCATTTTATATGTTTAAAAGACTGAATACCTAGTAAGCTTTGATTAAAAATTATAAGACACAGCATCAGCATACATTACAGCTTTTTCGTCTCCCTAGGTTGTCTAAAAAACTTATAATACTTCTATTAGATTTATTCTGCTGCTGTATGTGTGATTTTCCATCTGTAGTTGCTATTTACTACCGCATATAAAATCCAGTAAACATATTTACCTATTTTTTATATTTCTAGTTCCTTCTCAACATAAGCAGTATGAAACGGAGAGAAATATCAATAAATATGAAAGACAATGTAAAACAAAAATTAAACAGTAGTCAAACAGTATAGTAACAAACAATGTTCTAAAGTTTAAACCAGTCTCACTGGGATAGAGTTACAAACCATCCCAGAAGGGGATGACATGAAAAGATCTAATCTACCAGGAAGACTGTTCTTATTAATCTTTACAGATCTACCTGCCAGAGGTTTACTAGTCTGTAGAAGAACAAGCTAGAAAAATCAATTCTGTGCAGCAAGTCCGCCACCTTAAAAAAATAAATAAATAAACTACCACCCTGCAGCCTAGAGCAGGAAGGAATGTAACATTTCTGACAGGATTGGCTTTTAGTTCTCTGGGGAGCAGGTAGTAAGTAGGTACAAACATCAGATATCTCACACTATGACCTGTGGGAGATGTCCTCTGGCAGAAATACTTAACAGGTTTATGGGCAAACTGATGAAAGAGAAGGCTTGCCCTAGCAATGAATCATTAATCTTGGTTAAGCATAGGACTGTCTGAAGAAATGTGTGGCTGTGTTTTATTTGTGTGGTCAGCCTTTCAGCTCCATTAATTGCTGTGAGTATCCATGTGGGTTCAAATGGATGTGTTTCTAAAACAGCATCATAAAATATTGTCAACACTGCCAAGGGCTGTAACATGTACCTCTGTGCTGAAAGACTGCATTGCATTTGTTGAGATCAATTGTCAGTCCTTAGAAAAATAAAGTATGCATTTAAAAGAGTCTGCACTGTTCTGTAATTGCTTTACTAGAAAACCAGTTATTAGATCCTCTTTTGAAAAATATAGTTATTTAAATGATATGCTAATTTTCTTGGCTTAATTAATGATAAATGGTGACTGTTATGATTTATGCATTCCATGGTAATAATACTCTGAAGAACTATAACAGCATGTACTGGCATTGTACAGTTTATAATAAATTAATTCAGAAAAAACACATTAACTGTTATTAAGTAGAATGCACATTATTTCATAGTAGTGGGCATTTCAGAAGGTAAATCAAATGTAGTACCTGCTGAGATCTCTATGAAAGCAAGGTCTACCATGCAGCTTTATCTGTAGGAGAGATCAAGCCAAAGTCTTGATACATGTAATAATTAATTAATTGATTGATTAATAGTGTGGTATATAACTTTGAAACACATTGCGCATATGAATAACATTGGTGCAAAGCTAATAGAAAAGTGTGATTCATACAAAGCAAATTTGCACATAATGTTCTGCAGTGTACAATAGCACATTTTCTCCCAAACTTGCATGCAGGTGAATGTGTATGAGAAACAGAGCAGAGTATCCATGCATGAGTACTGCAACATAAAAGCAGGTACAATTGCTGGTTGGTTATAGAAGAGTGAGAAAAGAATAGATAAGGTATAACAGATGAAGCCAGGTTTTTAAAATGACAACAGATATGCATATATCTCCATACCTCTCAACTGTACATATTTTCGCAGAATGTCCAGATTTTTGCCTTATATTTTTGGTCCGTTCTTATAAAAATTGTGGCTTTCTGACAAATCACAGGCAAATCTTTGATGGTTGATGTCAGAAAATAATGAGAGGCATTTGAGTTTCAGACGTAATACCCTTCTAAGCTGCAGTGGTGCAGCGGTAGCATTACCTCACAGCAAGAGGTTCTCCCATTTGATTCTCAGCTGGAGCGCCTTCTGTGTGGAGTCTGCATGTCCTCCCCGCAGTAAAGTAGCATTCGAAAGACATGCGTAGAATGGGTGTGCTTTCGTTGAAGGTTGGGCGTTGAGCTGGCACCTCGACACCCTTAAAAAAATCTACTACCAATCATTAGCGGACCGAAGTTCCTCTGTGGTGACCCCTAACCGGGAAAAGCGGAAAGAAGAAGAAGAACAACAACAACAACTTAATACCCTTCTAAAAATTCATGCTCATACAAAACCTGTTATTCTATCAACTTTCTAAGTTTGTAAGAGCAATATTTAAAAAGTGTCCCTGTCTTTGAGCCTTTGTACCCCCACTGTTTATGGCTTTGTCCAGATTTTTTACTCTAAGAGTTTGAGAGGTATGATTTCCATATGTATTCACAGAGAGGCAATGTTACAGATAGGCCAAGGTTACAGATAGGACAAAGTTACAGTTAGGCCAAGGAGATCAAGAAGCAAAGAGGGTAAGGATAGCAGCTGCCCAACAATACAGGCTCAGTAGTAGCCAACACATCCTGACAGACACAGAAATCTTGGACAGGTGACCATTTGTCTGAATTAATTATTTATTCATATTGAGCACTTGCTATAGACTGGAGCCATCTATGCAGTTAATGATTGTAATGCAATATGCACTTCCTTGTGTGCTTCCAGAATAATACAACAACCAATTTGCAGTTGCAGAACAAGGAAAGATTCTAAACTTTTCAGATGCAAGTGTCCAACAATTAAGCACACATGAGCTCACTAAACCCTAGTACTGCCTTGAGGCATTTCTCTAGGATCAGCCATGTGACACCACTCTTCATCTAATACTGCTTGTTTATACCTGTATGATCAGTAATTGCAAAACCATGCTACATAAAAGCTACTGAAAGATTTAATTTTAAAGTTTACATGAAGGGCAACACAACTACATTGATGCTTAACTTCTTTGTAGTACTTCAAAAAAGATCTTCAATCATTGAACATAGACAGCAGTGCTATATCTATATACATGTATTTTTGTACAAAATATTATAAAATTAGTATTTACTGAGTCTGTATGAGTTATAAAATCCAGTAAATCCAGATTAAGTTATGGAATTTCATGAATGCTAATAATATCACTATGTCTTTGTACTCAATAGTTTGGTGTTTAAACTTCTCAAGTGTCCCTTACACTTCTGTATGAACATTTGTTTGTACTATGATTTTATAACTATGTTTTCTATAAAGGCTTAAGATGCAGTCAGTGGAAGTCAGAGTAGAACCTTCAGGAGACCCGGAGAAAGCAATGAGATTTATGGTCTGCTAACAAGCTCGATTCCCGTCACCTTCTGTTTGTCTACTATGATTCTGAGGAAACCATTAACCCGACAATTCTCCCACTTTGTCCCAGAAAAGTTTGTGCCTAGTGGACTTACCCAGTTAACAAATACATAAAAGAAAATTAATAAAAGTGTCTGCCCTCCACACAGAAATTAACTTCTGGTTTATGGTGGTACGAGAGCAGTTGTGTGTGACATCTATTGTTCAAGGAAGACCTAGGAAGGCAATCCAGTAAATTACAGTTTATAAATTATGCATGAGCAGACTTATTTATCTTTCACTAATTAGCGATTTTGCTGTTTTCAGTCATAATCCATTGATCTTTTCAAATGTAAAGATACTAAATGTTACAGTTAGTCAGATGAATTTGATGTATTTTTTCAATAGACTTCCATGCAAGTGTTGGAGTGTTTTATCCTATAAAGTAGATTATGTTCTGTTGAATCAGTTGAAAGGACATACCTTTTTTTGTTTTGAAAAAGGACATACCTTTTTTTGTTTTTTTGCCTTTGAACTTAAGTGAAGTTGAAGAGAGGATGCAGATATGGGAGTGGTACCAGCTACAACATGAACAAGAGCTTTTAAATCAGATCTGGTTCTCCATAAACTCAGATTGGATTCCTGTCAACTCTTTAATGACACTTTTGGCAAAGCAAATGGATCAAGGGTTGTTGGATGAAACTACTTTCACTGGCAGTGGAGCTTTCATTTTTCTTCAGTGTTGTAGGACCCCAGAGTTGGTATATATAAGTTTGGGACATGGGGGGTGTCCACCCCACATGCAAAGTGAAACAAAGCTTGCCCCCCTGCAAAAAAAGTTTATGTCTGAGGTTCAGTGAAAGTAGCTCTGTCAAAGAGCTCTCAGTCTGTTTGCATTCATTGAAACTGCTGTTGATTAGTCAATATTGCATCCACTTATACTGCTTGTGTCACCAGTACTGACATACTGGTGTAGCTAAGATTCTCTATAGCTCGTCAGTGCTACAGACCCACCTGCACACTCTCTGTAACACTGCATGTATGACATGGAAATCACTGTCAAGCAAGCATCGTTAAGGACCAAATTACAATAGTGGCAATTTATTCAACTGAGAGACATAAGTACAGCTTAAAATCTTTCAAAAGAAGAAGTTTGGAATAATCCCATGTGCATGACAGAAATGGCTTTTACATTGGGTTATGTCAGATGCATGTGGTCCTTGCCTGGCACCCCCCCCCACTCCACTTCTTCCGGGGACCAGATCCACATGTATGTTAGACCTGATACTACAAATAGTAGAGCTATCACCCATCTACTGCCTGCATTACTGCATTCAACATATTTTTTCTTATTTTTATTTTTTTTATAAAGGGTTATTGCAGTTTTGTAGTTTATTATTCTCTCTATTCCCCAACTTTGAAAGCACAGGATCATAGGAGTTACAAAGCAAGCAAGTCAAGAGAACATTTGTCCCTTGCTGATACTACACACACCTAGGATCTACCTCCTACTTCCAGGAGGGAAAAATTATGTTATGTCAAGGATGAATTTGCAGATACCCATTCAATTATCCAGGTTCTTTTTAAAGACAGGGATGTGTCTCTCTATTTAACATGTAAAAGTAATTTATTCCAGAGACACAATAACCATTAAGGACTACATCTGTCCATTCAAAATATTTTACTTATGTACTGCTGGAGGTTTAGATCCTTAGTTTGAGTGTGGAACTGTTTGTCTTATGGAGGTACAAGAGTTCCTGTAGGGTAAGATCTTTGATGCCATGGAATGCAAGACAGAGCACCTCATAGGAGTCTGTAAGATACAGAGTATAAGGCTACGGCTTCTAGCATGTCTTAGTAGCTTGTTTTTTTTGACAAATAATTTTTTAGTTAGTAACCTTTGAGACCTTTCTAGCTATATGATATGTCTGCCTATGTACATGCAGAAGAGGCTTTGTGGTCAGTGAATGGTCTAATTAGGGTTGAGTAAAGTGAGATGATAACTTCTGATCATGCAATGTTTGCTGTGAAACACAGCTATTAAAAATGTTATTACTTCACGATTCTGTACACATTGAGAAAGAAAAGGTTTTATTACTTTTGTCAAGAGAAAAATATACTTTAAAAATGATCAAAACACGGTAGGTTCAGGTTAAGGCACTTTAATCTTGCAGCAAGGAGACAAAAACGTGCAAATACAGAGTTTGTCTAACCAGAAACAGGAAATACTTTCATTTTTATACATTTCTAGACTAATTGCATCCTACCATGCTGACGTAACAGATTACCACCTTTTCATCATCATCTGCTGACCATCTTTCCCATGAAGTTCTGCTGATTTATCAATTTTTATGTGAAACTTCCTGAGGAAAACAACATGGCCTTGGTTACTCTCAGTTAGATACATGTTATATTGCATTCAAGATACTATGACTAAATCAAGCACAATGCTAGCAGTTCATTTCAGTTCAGAAGTTCCGCTCCTCCGGACAGAGCTGTTTGTCTGAAATCATCACATTTATAACGTAAGGCATTGTTCATTCATTCGCTTCTGACCTAGCAGATAAACACCTGCTTCTCAAGTACATTTCCACAAGGCATAAACAAGAATATTGCTGTGCTAGCAGTTACTAGGTCAGAGGGCAGCTTGCAAGTTTCAGAAGGCATACTACAGTTTTCAAAAAGCATCTTTTTCAGTCTCGTATGAAACTCAATTTGTATAAAATACAGTGCATGAAAAATAGAATGAAAAGCATATTAAACTACTCGATTATTAATTGGTATTAAGCATACACACATTAATACATATTTTTCTAACATTTCCCTCCTGTTAATACTTTTTATTCTATTTTCAAAAAAGAATAAACAGCTTGCTTCTTTTCCTAACCTCTTCCATTCAGGATTTGCAGTTAAGAAAGTCATTCAGTTTAAACTTTTATAAAAGTGTTTCGCATTCTAGCAGCTCTTCAAATTCAGAACTTTGATACATAGTCTCAGATACAGATATATCTATGAATTATTTAACTAATTTCTTCATGCAGGGGATTCCACAACAAATACAAACTCCTATTAGGAGTAATCCTACCCCAATAGCAATCAATATGTTCATAAAAATGGAGCCCCACCCCCCCCAAAAGCATTCTGGAAAAAGTCTGTCAGTGGGTTTGGGCCTGGCTTGGTCATGGCCAACACTTGCTGAATCACCTCGAGATGGTCATTGATTTCATGTTGGTGATCAGGAATAAACGCACAGCATTCTTCTTTGATTAAAGTGCACGTCCCACCCCTCGCCGCTAGGGTGAAGTCAAGGGCCATTCGGTTTTGAAGTACTACAGTTCTCATGGCATTCAGTTCATCAGTTATCAGTTCAAGAGCAGAAAAAGTCGCATTACTCATTACTTCGAGAAGTTTCGACAGTTTTCGCAGCTCCCATATTGATTTAACTCCGCCATACATGGGTGATATATCTGCCCAGTATATGACAGCATCACTCAAGTCCATGTGCGCTAGTTTGGTTCCCACATCACAATGGTCTTTCCAGCCCACTTCGATCCGTCCCACTGGATTCTCGGGTTTCTCAGCAGTCTTTTTGGTTACGTCTCGAGTATTTCGAATATTCCCTTGAGGCAAGACTGCAGTGTGTCGGATGGCCGGAACCAGGTACCCCAAAAAACAACTGCCAGACCAATTCTCAGGTAACCATTTATATGCTTTTTTACCACACACAAAATAACAGTCCTCTACCTTAGTTATTACTTTGTTACAAAATGACTGCCCTGCATGAAACATTTTCTTGTCTATTACAGATAACTGTTTAAAAAGCACAGGATTACGTTGTACCTGGTCAAGAGTCTTATGCATGGATTTCAAAAATGAGTCATAATCTATACTACAAAATCCACTCAAATCATTTGGTTTTCTATAACATTTATATTGTACTGTAACATTATACTTGCTCCATCCCACCTGGACGGTATCATTTTTATAGAAACATACAATTCCTTTTTGTGTCAGGCAAATACAGTGCTACCTTATCATATGCTTTAATAGCAACTGTGTCAAAAAACAGATTTTCCCAGGTCTCATTGACCCCTAGCAGGATAGCAGTCATTAATAAACCCCCGTATGCTGTTGGTATGGCCGTGCAGACCCAGCAGTTCGAAACATTAAAAGTCTCTGCGTACACACGTGTAATTGCCTGATAAGTGTTAAAGTTCGGATGCCAGTCTATGTTTGGTTCATTACGTCTAATCAGTTCAACCTTTGTGGCAGGGAAAAAGAATGGCCACAACAAAAAAGAACAGTGTGATTAATATTACAATAAGAACGAACATACAAGCTTTCTGAGGTTGCTCAATGTCTCTATTCACTCTGTACCTGGCCATTTTGTTCTTGTTGTGCAACAGTAACAAAATTTTTGTCCAGTTCAAAGTTTTTAACCAGTTTACAGTGAGTCAAATGAATCCAGGAAGCTCGTTCTGTGATCTTGACTGCAGTGGGTGTTGACAGTAGTACCTGGTACGGCCCTTCCCACTTCGGAGAACTCCAATTCTTTCGCTTCACAATCTTCACCCAGACCCAGGTGCCTGGGGCTACTGGTGCTTCCAATTTTGGTTGCTCTTTATCTGAAACAGAATTTAACTGCAAAAGTTTGCTATTCAAAAATCACCTCATATACCCTGCAAGTGAACTGTCAGCCTCCTGCTCTGTAGACATGAGAGGTTTCCACTGAGGTGTATAATATGCCCTCCCAAACAAAGTTTCAAAAGGAGATAATCCCTTTGCATTTGGAACAGTTCTCATACTCAACAGTGCTAAAGGCAAACAGTGCACCCAGTTTTTCTGTGTTTCTGCTATCAACTTCCTAAGTTTATTCTTCAGCATCCCATTATGCCTCTCTACTAGCCCTGCAGATTGGGGGTGGTAAGCACAGTGGTTCTTTAACGATATCCCGAAATAGTGACTAATTTGCTGAATCGTTTGGTTCACAAAATGTGTCCCGTTATCACTATAAATCTTTTCCGGTATACCAAATCTGGGTATAATCTCTTTAACAAGGACCTTTGCAACAGTAGCTGCATCTGGATTTTTAGTTGGAAACGCTTCTACCCATTTGGAAAACATGTCTATAATAACAAGGCAATACTTCTTATTTTCACATTTATTCAATTCTATGAAATCCATACAAATAGTATGGAACGGATACGGTGGTATAGGAAAATTCCCTCGCTTAGGCTTCAACGCCCCTTGTGCATGATGCTTGTTACAAACATGGCATGCTGCACAAAACTTTTTTGCATAATTAGTAAATCCATAGGTTGTAAATACTCGATTCACTAACTGTAGCATCCCCCCTGTTGAGACATGGCTCTGCCCATGGCTCAACAACGCTGCATATCTAAATAAATTAGATGGCAAAATCGGTTTCTTCTCCTTGGAGATGTACAGTCCCTTTTCAAGGATTGCTCCTCGTTTTATCCACTTTTGTTTTTCTATATTCATAGTAAGTGTCTGCATTGTTTTTAACATTTCAAAATCTAAAATTTCAGAGGGTTGTAATTCCTCACTCAAATGAAAAGTTTCTGTGGCTGTAGCTGCCTGCTTCGCAGCTGTATCAGCCCTTGCATTACCTTTTGAAATCCTGTCCTGTTGTTTTGTATGAGCTACGCATTTGCATATAGCTACTTTTTTAGGTAACTGAACTGAATCTAACAAATCTAAAATAAATTGCACATGATTAATCGGTTTACCCGTAGATGTTATCATTCCTCTATTTTTCCACTGCTGCGCAAACACATGTACAGTAGAAAAAGCATACTGACTGTCAGTATAAATGTTCACATTCTTACCTTCTGCTAAGGTACATGCCCTTGTTAAGGCAATCAATTCTGCCACTTGTGCAGATAAGTTGTGTGGTAAAGATTTTGCTTCTAAAGTTTCAGTATCAGAAACGACTGCATACCCCACTAGGTTCTGTCCTGTAGGACCCCTCCTGCACGAGCCGTCCACATAGTATGTAACCTCGGCATCATCCAAGGGAACATCCGTAAGGTCTTGTCTAGGTAATGCTTTTTGCTCAATCTCCTGCAGGCAACAGTGTGGTTTGCCATCTGCAGGGGTTGGAAGCAAGGTTGACGGATTCAAAGTCATGCATCGTTCAATTGTCATATGAGGTTGGCTCAACAGTATGGTCATACAGGAAAGATGCCTAGCTGGAGAAAGATATGCTACTTTTTCTTGCAGTAAAATAATTGTGACTGCATGAGGCACTCTCAATGTGAGAGGGTGGAATAGTACTACTGAGGCCGAAGCCTGCACTGCCATTGCAGCTGCAACTACTGCTTGCACACAGTGGGGCAGGGATCACGCCACTGGGTCTAACTGTGATGAATAGTAAGCTATGGGGCGTTGCTTGCCCCATGTTGCTGTGTCAATACTGATGTCATATAACCTTGCTTACAGTCTACAGTTTGAATAAACTGCTTGTGATAGTTTGGTAATCCTAAAACTAAGGATGATGTTATCAGTTGTTTCAGCTTACAGAAAGCTGCTTCTGCTTCAGGTGTCCATTGTAATAAATCTTGTGCTGCCATCGGCTTTTTAAATATTAAATCGGCCAGCGGAGCAGATTCCAAAGCATAGTTTGGTATCCAGCTCCGACAAAAATTAGTAGTGCCCAGGAAGGACATAATTTTTTCTTGGTAGTTGGTCTAGGTGCTTGTAAAATTGCTGTTTTTCTATCTTCATCTAATATTCTACCTTCCTTGGATATTACATATCCCAAATACTTAACTTGTTTTCTCCAAAGCTGTAGCTTGTCTTTGTTTACTTTGTGACCTTGAGTAGCTAAAAATTGTAATAAAGCTATCGTGTCCTCTTTGCATTCTTGCTGGGTGGGGGCTGCCAGCAGAATGTCGTCTACATAAAGTAAAATCTAACTACCCTTTGGTGGGATAAATCCCGCCAGGTTGCTTGCCATTTCCTGTGCAAATATTGTTGGACTTTCACAATATCCCTGTGGTAATCTTGTATATGTGTACCGCTTCCCCTGAAATGTAAATGCAAACCAATATTGGCTGTCAGGGTGTATCGGTATCGAGAAAAATGCATTGCTAATGTCTACCACAGAAAAATATTTCTGCTCTGGCTTCAAATCATTCAGTAAGGTATGTGGATCTGGCACCATTGGTGTCCTGGGTATAACTGCATTATTTACAGCCTGTAAATCTTGGACCATACGCCATTCCCCATTTGCTTTCCTGACAGGAAATAAAGGTGTATTACATGGTGAATCAGGGGATTCTATTAAGACTCCTTCCTTAAGTAAGGCTGCTATTATAGGCTTAATTCCTATCTCTGCATCCTTTCTCAAGGGATACTGTCTTTTCTGGGGTCTAAATGCTGACTTTGGCGTAATAGTAACTGGTCCTGCTGTTCGTATAAGTCCTACATCTGATTTCTCTGTTGACCAGAGAATGCCTGGTATGCCTCGCAAGGCTTTTTCCTCTTCTTCTAACAAGAGGAACACTCAGCTATTCTCACTAGCCTGTGAGTGTACAGCTGGGTGTGTCTGTGTAATCCAATTCAGTTTCTGTTTCTGTACTCCTTGTTTGGAGAGCTCTAATTCTGTCTGTTTTTCCCATCTTGTGACTTTTTCACCTAAGTCTGCCCATTTCAAATTTTTATTCTTAGTTAAACTAACATGTGGTAGTCAATTAGATTTATAAAGTGCTAAAAATTCTTGGGGCAATGAACAGCTTGCTACACTGTTCCCCTCTGTATCCCAGTACAAATTTCGCAATACTAGCCTGTTTGCCTGGTTCTGGAACAATTCCTGTTCAAAATCTTTATCAGGTCCTGGTCTATTACAGTAATATAGAGTACAATGCAACAAATGCTGTTTGTCAGTGTCGAGGGAGGGGGACTTACTGATGGCTACGTTCATCAGTTCTTCGGTTACCGCCCCTGGACCAGTTGTAACTAAGTCCTGGCTGTACCAGTAATATGTCTCACCCTCCAACCGCACTACAAAAGTATCCATTTGCCACTGTGCTTCCATACCCTCCATGGTTGGAACTACAGCTATGCCAGATATCTGCATTAAGTCTCTACCCAGAAGATTTACTGGGCATTTTGCAGAAACTACAATTTTACTTTTTTGGGTCATTCCTGAAACGGGGTCTGTTATTGCTATGTCATGGGAGAGTGGCTCCCGATATAGCTGTCCATTAGCTGCTTTTACTAGTATATAATCTGGTGATTCTGAATCTTCCGGTAGCTTGGAAGGGTGTATCAGGGTCCGTGAAGCCCCTGAGTCGCACAGAAATTTGACTTCCCTCCCCTCTACCAGAAGCGTCACTTCCGGTTTCGTGTCTGCTAAGTAAAGCTCTAAGCTTAATAGAGCTAGGTCTAAAATTTCATCTTCTTCTATGTCTGCGAATTCATATACATCCCCTACTCCTTGTGTCACATCCTCTACTCCTGCTATCATATTTGCACTTGCCTTTCCCTGCTTATTCTCATTCAATGATTCCTGACTATCATATAGTCATTCCTCATCCTCCTTACTTTCCAAAGTCGCCTTCTTGTTTGGCCTGCAATTCCTTGCTAAATGTCCTTTTTTCCCGCACTTAAAACACTCACGCTTTTTCTTTCTTTCTTCGAAATCTTCTGATCGCTTGTCAGATTGTTTATTTCCCTGGGTATTTCTCTTACCCTTTTTCCCAGTTTGTACTACAAATACTTCTGACCCATCGTCTGCTGAAAATACTTGAGTTTTCTTTTTCTTTTTACTATTAAAATGTCTTTCTGCATGTCTAGCATATTCAAGTAATGGCTGTAGTCTACTTGTTCGATGATCTACCATATGCTTTGTAATAAAGCTGCTAATGGGAGTTATACTACCCTTCAAGAATGCATTCTTTAACTGCTGTTCATATGAGGAATCTTGTGCCTGGTTTTCTGGTATCTGCATTCCGCAGTGATTATTAAAACACTCTAACAGTCTAGCATAATATCTATCAACCATTTCACCTTCCTGTTGAATGCATTGATTAATGCAAGTCCAATCAGCCCTAGGCTTCCATTTTTCAGAGATTCGGTCTGTCAGACCTTTTACTCTGCCATCCAGTTCTGCATTAGTATGTGGGAGTGGTCTAAGTTGTGCGTCACGAGGATTCCAGTCGCCACTGATCATGTGCCAATCTGGACCCACAGTTTGTCTAACTACTTTTTCTACTTCCTCTCCATTTAAACAGTAACTCAATCTCATACCCTGTAAGTCTTCTAAAATTTTCTAAAATTCACTTTTGGGTGGGGAATTCCCTCCGTGACTTTCCTGATATCTTCCGGTGTCCACGGTCTATAAACTAAAAGGGTTGGATCTTGTCCTGCCTGTCCTACCTGAGGATTTGGTACTTCTGTGAGCGGACATATCTCTTCTTCACTCATAGTCGGTGATTTTCTATTTAATTCATTTAACTCACTCTCCCTCCTCAAGTCGCATGTTTGAGACCTGGTCTCGATAGGATCCCTGACAAACGGTTGTGATTTTGCAGGAACAACCGGGTATAGCGGGGGTGGATCAGCTTGTCCACTTGCTTCGTATTCTGGCAACGGAAGCGGAGGGGGTGGCAGAGGGGCTGTTGCTATTACCAAGTTATTGTCTTCTTTGTCTAAGAACATTGTCTTTGAATTTTTAATTCTCTGCTCCCTGCGATTTGCTTCCTCAAGCCACCTATGTGCCTGAGGAACTCCTAATTGTCTTTGCTTTTTTAATTGACCTTTCGCGTCTATTTTCAACTGTTTTACAAGTTTCATAAGTGCAAGTTTATCTAAATTGCCCTCGAATTTATACTTATCAACCCATTTGGTGTAGTACTTAACATTATCTGCACGCTGTAATTGCATATACTTCACGTCTTCAGTTAGGGGCGGGTCTCGGGAACTTTTTGTGCACTGATTTCCCATTGCTGTCTTAGCTTAAGCTGTAAATTGTTACATAACCCTTTTTATCACGTGGTACCACAAACCTTATGCCTTTTCACAGTTTATCTAGAATAACTGCCTACCTATTCTGTTTCCCTGATCTATGACAAAAAACAATAACCCCTTTTCTTCTCCCTGATCTACACATGCAAATCTACCTGACAAAAAACAGTTTGTAATTAGTCCCTGATCTTGAAACAGAAATAAGGTAATTCCTCCTTACCTGACCCTCCGTGAGTTGATCCACCGGATCGTTGACTCGTCCTCCAATCCCAGATCAGAAACAGTGGCTGGCATCTTTCGAACGACAATTCAGTCGGAGGTCTTTCAAAGCAGAAGAGCCAATTTGGCCTCTTCTCCGCGCGGATGCATGCCACCGGGCCCAATTCTGACCTAGGCCTAGAGCAAGAGGTCGATTCCGGTCCGAAGGACCAAACTGTCAAGAGAAAAATATACATTAAAAATGATCAAAACACGATAGGTTCAGGTTAAGGCACTTTTAATCTTGCAGCAAGGAGACAAAAACGTGCAAATACAGAGTTTGTCTAACCAGAAACAGGAAATACTTTCATTTTTATACATTTCTAGACTAATTGCATCCTTTCATGCTGATGTAACAGATTACCACCTTTTCATCATCATCTGCTGACCATCTTTCCCATGAATTTCTGCTGATTTATCAATTTTTATGTGAAACTTACTGAAGAAAACAACATGGCCTTGGTTACTCTCAGTTAGATACATGTTATATTGCATTCAAGATACTATGGCTAAATCAAGCACAATGCTAGCAGTTCATTTCTCCAATAATCCTTTGTCTACTTTATCTCTAAGTTACTACAGCTGCAGAAGTTCCGCTCCTCTGGACAGAGCTGTTTGTCTGAAATCATCACATTTATAACATAAGGCATTGTTCATTCATTCGCTTCTGACCTAGCAGATAAACACCTGCTTCTCAAGTACATTTCCACAAGGCATAAACAAGAATATTGCTGTGCTAGCAGTTACTAGGTCAGAGGGCAGCTTGCAAGTTTCAGAAGGCATACTACAGTTTTCAAAAAGCATCTTTTTCAGTCTCGTATGAAACTCAATTTGTATAAAATACAGTGCATGAAAAATAGAATGAAAAGCATATTAAACTACTTGATTATTAATTGGTATTAAGCATACACACATTAATACATATTTTTCTAACAACTTTATTAAAGCCTGAGCCTCATATAGATAGATAGATAGATAGATAGATAGATAGATAGATAGATAGATAGATAGATAGATAGATAGTCTGCAAGGGAAAGCTTTCCCCACTGCCAACAAGCAAACTGATATACAAAAACTATAAGCAATGCCTAATTTTTCCAATGTGGATTTGTATAAACATGTCAGAATGATTAACGTCTACACTAAGTGTGCATGATCTGTATTCAAGAACACCCCTTCCACACTTTTTGTGCTTTCTAGTCACTCATAAAGATTACACTGACTGTACATATACTGTAGTCTACACTTCATGGTAACCTTTATAGGATCATAGGAGCATAGGAACTTACTAGGCTATTGGCCCTGAGGCCCTTACAAGCCTAGCCAAGAATTTAGCCCATGTTCCAACAAGTCAGCACCTATGTCACATTCCAGCAGGAACACAGGTGGAATCCCAGGAATGTATTTTCTGTTCCCCATCCAGTTATTCAGGTTGTGCTTAAAAAGGGTTAATGAGGTACTCTGCTTGACATGGGAGAGGGAGTCTATTCCACAAAAGAGGGAGTCTCTGGGTCACAAATCTGTCCTGCCAACAAGTCCTATTGATGTCACAGACCAGGTTGAGGGCATGCGGGTTACCTGAGTGGAGCTTGACTTGCGAATATGCAGCATTCCCATCAGGGCGGGGTCTGAGATTGCTTTACATGCCAGACAGAAGTTACCTTGAGGAGTCTGTATAAGACTAAGTAGAGGGACAAGGTCAGTAGCCTACCTGTGTAGGGTAGATGTTTGAGGCCCTGGATTCTCCTGGTGAGAAACCTCTGTGGTCTCTCCAACTGCTGCATGTGCTTTGTGAGGTACATGCCGAAAGGGGCATTATACTCAATAATGGGTCTTATAAGGGAAGAATACAGGGATGTTATGACCACCTTGTCCCTGGATGAGATACCCTGCATTAAACACATGTCCTACACAGGCAGACTCAAAAGACTCCAGCTATTCTCTGTCTCATATCGCCTACTTAGAGGCAATCTCTGCTTGACTTACAAAGTCATGTCTGACCCAGCTCTGTCTGAAATGCTACATCTAAAGAAATCCCAATCCCTCCGCACCACACACTCCAGAGACCTCAACCTCATTACTACAATCAACAGAACATACTGGAGGGACAGGTTCCTCACCCAGAGACTGCCCATGTTCTGGAATAGACTTCCCATACATGTCAAGCAGAGCACCTCGCTGACCCTTTTCAAGAGAAATCTTGATGAGTGGATGGGTAATAGAAAGTTCACCTCGGGGATTCCTCCAGTGGCTCTACTTGATAGAGGCACTGGGAACTAACGTTGGGTGGCACAATGCCAGGGCACTTCTACGGGCCAAGCTTGTAAAGGCTCCAGGGCCATTAGTCTAGTACATACCTATGAACCTATGATAATTTGTGGGGACATCACTGTCCCTAAAGGGAATGATGATGCATTTTCTGACATTCAGTTTGAGTCCATGTTTCTGGCACCAGTCATTTGTTTGGGTGAGACCCTTTTGCAGGATGTCCAAATCACTAGGGAAACTGATGACAGCACCCAGCTTGCAGTCATCTGCAAACATGGTCAGCCATAGCCCATTGGTTTTGGTTTGCACATCAGAAAAGTATATCCCAAACAGCAGAGGCCCCAAGACCAATCCCTGGGGTACACCACTCATTACGGGTCTACTGCTTGAGGTAGCTTCCCCTATTTTGACTAGGTGGGTTCTATCAGTGAGCCAGTTTGCTACCCATCTGGTAATATACAGACTGATGCCTAGTTAAGAGAGTTTATCTATTATACCCGAGTGGGGAATAGTATCAAAAGCTTTGGTCAGGTCAAGATAGACAGTGTGTACTGTCTTCCCCTCGTCCATGGCCTTGGTGACTGGCTCAAAGAAGTTGACCAAATATAACAGGCATGACCTCCCCTTGACGAAACCAAACAGTGTGTGATTGAGTTTCTGGAGGTTGCCAATGTCCTTGTTAATGAGGTCCATGATAATCCACTCCATGGCCTTGCAGATCAGGCTAGTTAGGCTGATGGGTCTATAATCGGTGGACACTCCACATTTGTGCAAAGGGATGACAGTGGCTGTCCTCCAGTCAGCTGGGATGAAGCTGGTACTCAGGCTTTGGTTGAATAGGGTGCCTAATGGTGCTGCAAGTTCCTGCCTGAGTTCATGCAGGATGAGGCCTAATGGTTAAGGTGTTTGCCTTACAAACACAAGGTGCAGGGTTTGAATCTCACAAGAGATAATTGGCTAGGCTTAAAATGGCTCGCAAGGGCAGTTAGCTTAGTACTAATCTATGAACCTATGCAGACTGGGAAGTTATCAGGCCCCATGGAGGCTGTATTTTTTGCCTTTAGGAGGGCAGTGATGACTTGCTCCCTAGAGATAAGGGGAGGGGGACATGTACTGGGGATGTCCTGTTTTACTGATGGGGGGACAAAGGGTTGAAGTTTTCACTGAACCTGTCAGCTAGCAGGTTGGCTATATCTACAGCGTTTGTGTATGTGGTGTCCTTCACCACCAGTTCTGAGCAGATCTGGGTGCTTCCCTTGAGATTGTGGACATATGTGAAGAAGGCCTTATGATTCTCTTTAGTAGATGTGGCCAGTTTGGACTCAAAGTTTGCTTTGGAGGATTTCACTACTGTTCTTATTTGTTTGTTCAGACTAAGGAGAGATTGCTTCCAATTAGGCACCTGCTCCTTCTTGGTTCTGGACAGCATTTTATTCCCTTTTATTATAGAGTTTATTTATTGCAGATGTCCACCAGACAAGTTTACTCTTCCTTGAGTAGGATGATTTCATCCAGTTGGGTATTCCTGATTCCATGCAGCTATATAAATGCTCACATAATACTTTGGTGTAGGTTTGGGTATATATGCCAGTACCAGGAGAGGGTGAGTGGGGCTGTGAAGCTGTTTATACCTTCCCTCAGGAGGCTGTAATCAGCTTTTTGTTTGACCCTAACTGGGGGGGGGGGGGGGGGCAGGGAAGAAAATAAATGCTTATTTTCTCTTGCATGTATTCAAACCCTGCACCTATTGCTCATGGGGCTATACCTCTACCCATCTAGCTATGAGGATATATATGGATCCCGCCTGATATTTAAGGCTGCAAGAAAATCAGAAGAAAAACTAAAATCAGGAGGAAAAAGGTGTGAGTTATGCTTATGCTGTCTGTTCACTCAGAACAATGTACACTTAGTGTAAATGTTAATGAATTACAGGGAATATGTAGTAATCACAAAAATGATATTTTAAATTTTTTAGTGTTGTTTTGTTTATCATTTGCACCAAGTTTAATTTTCAAATCCATTTCAAGTTTCTTACTAATAATAAAGCAGAGGTCATGTTTCTCTTGGAATACTGTTCTGAATCTGCCCATTAATTTATCAGTGATGCAGCAGTCAGGGTTTGGTAGGCATTTGCTTTCCCCAGAGCACAGACCAGACTTTAAACACAGGTAACCAGTAATATTATCAGCTCATTTTCCTTGCTTGTTTTATAGATTAGCATTACACCAATCTAAGTCATGTGAACCAAACACCCTTTCTCTGAATTCCTCTTGGTTTAGTTCACAGAACTGTTATATATAGCAGAGAGTTGTGCAGGGTTGCCTGGTGAAAGACACAGCAGTGTAGCATGTGACCCAGAGACCTATGAGACGTGTAAACATCATGGGAATATACTGCAGTGCATCACATGCTGACTGTGGTGTGGTGCACCATATTTATACAGATAAGATACTTTATAACCATCTGAGCATGATTCACAATATGCACAACCATCAATGTTAAAATAAGGGCTTTGGGGCAAGGAGTTATAACTTAGGGTGGTTGTAGACTAGACAGCATATAGCATAATACAAAGAATGTTAAATAATTTCAGCCTGTGCTGTTACTCCTCTCCTGCTTTGTCAGTAATATCCATGCTAAAAGACTGTTGTGCTATTCTTATCCTCCTGTCTTTTTTTTGTTGTATACTTCTTTTATGTGGATTAGCTGCTGCCCTGCTACCTCAAGTTTGATAAGACAAATTTATTTATTTAATTAATTAATTAATTAATTAATTAATTAATTAATTAATTAAGGCTCATAACAAACTCTAACTCTTGTAGCACAGTTAGCTTCAAGCTTTAAACATCAAACTGATGCAGAATTCTATCTCTTTGCAGATACCAGACAACCAATGACACTACCTCTCTCCCTTGCATGATTTTCAGCTCATGTCACTCACCTAAAACACACCTGTTCTTCTCCCTCCAGTAATAATATTCCTTCCCATACCTATGTTTACATTTTCCAATCTTCTGTGAGACCATTCCACTAGAACTGCATACATTAATTACTAGCTGATTTGAGACAATAATATTTACTGCGCAGTTTCCCACAAACTCTCTGTGAACTGAATCTAACTACTATCTGAAGTTAGGGCATGACCACTCTGCTGTTATGGGGAAATGGTGGACAGGAGCTATAAGCTATGCAGGTGAGCTGGTCACAGCTCATATCCTGGGAAGATTGGCACACAGTGATGCTCCCTTGGCACAGCCCTCACTTCCATATTGACTACCTAAGTACTGGCTACACTGTGCTTCATAGAGTTGAGATGTAGCCATATTTCTGGTTGACAAAAGTTATGCCTGTGACACAGTTCCTCTGCACCTTTCCCAAGTTGACTGTAGCCATGATCTTGAGACCAGCATTGCCACGACATCTGCCTGCAGTGGTATACCAAGTGGTATATTTTGAGTAGCCCAGCAAGACATATTCATAGCGTACATATTGTTTGCATACCTCTTTTGCATCAAGGTTGCATTTGGTGTTCAATAACATATCAGGAGGAACATGATGTCAGATCCACATATATGTATTGTACAATACCACAATGCTAATCGTATGTCATGTACATCATCTTTACAAATTTCAACCCTTTAGTACATCCCTATCTTGGGGAAGTATTAAACTCTAATGACACCTTCAAGATGTTTTATACTTTCAGGCTAGTAATGCTTAAAATGTGAAATATTTCCTGTTCATATTTACATTAAAATTCACAAAAAACAATATGTATACATGCCATTAATTCATTTTGTCATAAAACATACATGATGAGCAACTCTACTGCATTGATACTTGACCTCTTACTAGTGCAGCTACAGATATATTAAATATTGTACACACACTATTAATTTTTGTTGCACTAATGTTATATTTCTATAAATAACTCAATAATGAAAAACAGTGGCAGAAGTGCTTAGCCTCATATAAACCTCACAGCTGAATGAATAAAATGTTGGCAACAATATTTGCATAGCCTGACAGATTACTGAGGTACTGTATGATGTTTATAAGCCATTATAAAACTTAATATTTATTACATTTATTATGACTTAAAAATTCATGTCAGAGCCAACAACTGATAAATGCTACCATTCTAAATATTTTGCCATTTATACTTTTTATGGTTCTGGAGAGAGGAACATTTGTTTGATCTGTGAGGATATAACATGGTTTTATCAAAAGGCCCATGATGCAACCACTGGAAGTCAGAATACAAATTTCCAGAGCTCCAGTGTAGGGAAGACTTTTTAATAAGCCAATATCTGAAAATCAATGTTTTAAACAGAAACATTTTAAGCAATAATTTAAAAAAAAAACATAAAAGGTTACTGACTTTTTAAATCTTTGCAAAAATAAGACATTTATATTTTTATTTGTATTTATTTACCTCTTGACAAGGTAAGTTGGATGATTCAAGGGACATTTTTTTAGTAATGACGTGTCATCTAGAAAACAAGTATAGTAAATGCACGAATGTTAGACTACTGCAGTACACTGAAACTTGAACCCAGTTTTCTTTTATATATTTGACCATACCTGAGTAATGTCATCTTTACTCAAAGTTAATGATCCCCAGTTTGTTAAAAAAATGGGAATCTGTGCATATAGAGAAGTCATAGAAATGTAAAACATTAATACCTGGCGACATTGTGCATCAACATGTTTATTAAAAGAACCTGAAATGACACTGAGCAAATCTCCAAAGCTAGTTATCTCTGCTTTACACTCATTGAATGCTGAGATAGTTTCTGGTTCCCTGTTACCCTGAAAAAGATAACAAGAGGGTATTAGAACACAAATGGCTGAAGTCTAGGATAGGTTTGGACATTATAGTACCTGTATCCTTAGTTGTGTCCACTTCTGAAAAGTCTGCTTTTAATGGCTGTGAGAAAATATCTGAGCATCATTAAACCAATGCACAAACTAGGAAATGTAGTTGAATGAATCCTGGTAGTTCTGAAAATTACATGAATTTCCAAGTGCAGGTGTTTGGTAAGGTATCACAGTTTAGCATATCTGTTTTCAAGTGTGTCATGTTAAAAACTATTTTATTAATTATTTTCTGATAATGGAATATGTCTTTCCTTGATATAGCTGTCTAGATAGTTACTCCAATGTAAGATGCAGGGAACACATGTATGGATAGAAGGAAAGAAGTGAGGGTGTTATGCAAATAAGTAAGAAAAAACACTTTTCTATGCAGTGTTTTTATTGGGGTAAGGTAGAAATGAGGGCTCCGTTGTTCACATTACAAGAAACAGCTGTATGTATGGCCATTCATATAGACTACAACTTAGCTTTGACAAAGGTGTGGTTCATTAGAGAAAGACACTTCTGCACCATCTGTGGAAAACTAGAATATCTATTGTCTTATACAACATGATGTACTGTCATGTGAATGTCGGTAATTACTAAATGTGTTGGAATGTTCTAAGATGGACTTGTAAAGTTTTTACCTTTTTTGGGGGAGGGAGCACAACAATATAACATCATTTCAGTTGTTAAGGCTGGCATGTCATTTCCAGAGCAGATGTGTGTATTTCCTTTCTGGATGATGAGCTAAGTAAATACATTGATGGTTCTCTTTCTACTACATTGTTTAGGAAAGCATTTCACAACAATAAATTTCTGTTTGTATCCAATTTTCATCCAGCATATACTGTTAGCAATATTACAAAATCACAATTTCTACTTTTGAAAAGGATATGTTCCCAAGCTAAAAACTATAAAGCATGCACCTCAGTGCTAGCTAATAGGCAGCAGCGAATCCTGCCATTATCAGAATATTATGTCAGGCAAATATTCGGCAGGCTCTAAGGACCATTGGTGATTTATTAAAACACATAGAAAAAAAATCTAGTGCTGATTTTAGCCTAAATTTCATTACCACCTATGGAAAACAGTTATGGCTTTAAGAATCTGACAAACATTGGGGTATTTTACAGTCTGACAGAGATTTATGTGAATTCATTCCTTACTGATGCAAGTTTACTTATAAAAAGGGAAAGTCCATTATTTCTTTACTTAACTCATATAAAAAAAAGGTTTTCATAAAATTCAGTACACTCTTCCATTTTGGTGGTTCTTTATTGGGTTGTTCTCCCTGTGATAATTGTGTATTTTTGCAAGTTGGTAATTAGGACCAAGGAATTTACTTCCATGAATTTAAAAAAGTTTTTTTTTTTTTTTCAAATTAGTGAACTGATTACCTGATCCAGCTGGATAATATTTATCCATATGCAACTTTTCTGCCATTTACATAGATAAAACATCTCATATGTTTAAATTATGTAGAATATCTCATTAAATATCTTCTTGCAACTAATGTCCTATATAAATACACGTAAACAATCGTACATCTAATTTACTTTTCATTGGTTTTGAAAGAATTGTTAATGTTGCCATACACAAAGCTGGAGGCAAAGTTCTACTTAGTTCTATGGAAAGAAAATGGATCATTTTATTGGTGACATTGGGGACATTATTCTTACCTAATTTAAAATATATTTATTTGCTATATTGGTTTATATACAACAGATATAAACACGCCGCTGTTGCATTTATTTGATTTTGATGTCATTCTTTCCAGTACTTACATATATCTCATACATTTTGAAATCTTACATTTGACTTGGGTGCCGTGTGGAAAATTTTAAGTGCTTTCAATGTTTGTATTTACTATAAGCATCATTGTCATATTTTGCTTTGAATTTATACTGACAAACATGAATTATGTTATTTTACCTACTAATTGCTATTAATTTTTTTCTTTGGTGTTATTTAGTTTCCTTCCTGAAATTAATTACATCATCCTTAAATGTATTTTACTCAACATTGTGTGAAACACAGCTACACTCTTATCATGTGTAAGCCAATTAGTTCTCCCTGTAATGCAAGAACAAACTATTTTTTATTAATGAATTAACAAGATTTTGTCAATCCATACCTTTGGGTTTGACTCATACTTCCAGCACCCTTGTCACCTGGGAGGCTATTACAACCTTTCATTTTTTTCATTTTTTTAACACAACTTTATTGAACATTATATTACAATCATGTATTTTCTGAATTTACATATTCACTTTTTAACATCTTAAATTATAGGCTTTTTGCAACTAATAAACCTATGTGCTATTTACTGCTCCCTTATTTTTGCACCATTTTACATTCCCACATATCCCTTTGTTCCCCATAATGCTGGCCTCCTTGTAAAGGAAATGGTTCCACATGTTCCATATAAAGGTATGTATCTTTTTGTGTCTCGTATCTGACAAGCCCCCTTCAACTGCTTCATTTCCTTTATATTGCATCTTCCAAAGTCAGTCTAATCCTTGATTTACACTTTCTGGTTTTTACTTTTTTGGTGCTAACATAATTGGCAGTAGGAAACAGGTCCTTAATGCTTTCTCTAAGACCAAGAACACTGCATCAATGGGCCCAGACAATATCCCAGGATGCCTTCTAAATAGCATGAAACATGACCTATCAGGGTCTCTAGAAACTACTATTTAACTGTAGCCTCCAAACAGGCTTCATGCCTCATGAATGGAGAAAGGCAACCGTCATCCCTCTGCACATAGGTGGGCCATCTACAGACCCTGGAAACTTCAGACTCATAAGTCTTACTAGTCTTATATGTAAAGCCATGGAAAGAATTATCATGGAGATGATCAATAGAGATATAGTAAACCTCCAGACACTGGACCCAACCCAGTTTGGTTTCATCAAGGGCAGATCATGCCTACTCAACCTGGTGGACTTCTTTGAGAAGGTCACCAAAGCAATGGATGAGGGCAAAATAGTTCATACTGCCTACCTTGACCTGGCCAAGGCATTTGACACAATACCCTACCTCGGGCATTGTTGACAAATTCAGGAGGTTAGGTACAAACCTTTATGTCACCTGGTGGATAGCCAACTGGCTTACAGACAGGACCCAGTTAGTTAGAATTGGGGAGTCCACCTCTACAAAGAGGCCATTCACAAGTGGAGTCCCTCAGGGATCAGTCCTTGAACCGCTCCTTTTTGGCATTTACATCTCAGAAGTCAAGGCCAATGTCAGTGGTGTATGGCTGACTAAATTTGCAGATGATTGCAAATTAAGAGCAGTCATTGAATCTCACACTGACACAAATGTTCTCCAGGAGGGGCTGACACAGACAAATAACTGGTGTCAGAGCCATGGACTAAAACTAAATGCCAAGAAATCCATAATAGTATCCTTTGGCAATTCATCCATCCCTGGTAACTATCATATTGACAACAAACCCTTAGAGTTGACCCAGTACTCATGGACTTAGGGGCAAACATAGATAGTAATCTAGCCTTTGATAATCACGTGTCTACAGTGGTGAGGAAATCATTCTTTGTTGTGCAATGTATAAACAACGGTATGGCATCTAAGTCCAAGGAAGTCATTGTTCCACTGTATTCGGCATTCATCAGACCTATCATTGAGTACAATGCACCCTTTGATATGTACCTAACCAGGCATATCCAACAACTGGAACGTCCACAGAGGTTCCTCACTAAAAGAAAACAGGGCATAAGTAATATTTCCTATACAGACCATCTCAAGGCCCTATCCCTGTATTCTGTCTCCTACAGGCTTTTGAGGGGAGATCTATGCCTGGCATACAAGGCATTGTCAGTCCTCACTCTAATGGACCTCCTGCATATCCACAAAACAAACAGTACCAGAATTGCCCATTCTAAGGACTTAAACCTTGCCTGTGATATAAATAGGACCTGCTGGAGAGATGGGTATGTATCCCAGAGACTACCCCATCTATGGAACATGCTTCCCATCTGTGTGAAGCAGAGTTCTTCCCTAATGCAATTCAAGTGCAACCTGGACATTTGGATGGGAAACTGGAAATTCATCCCTGGTTTGGCACTTATGTCTCTAATGGACACAGGTAACCTATAAATGGTTCATCTCCCAGGCCCATGCTTACACTTATCAAGGGTATCAGAACTTGTCAGAGATTTGGGATGCATGGCTAGGCTTAAAAAGCCCCTTGTGGTCATTAGCCTAGTAAACATCTATGAACCTATAAATTGAATGTAACAGCCTTGTTATGCCCTGCCATTCTATTTCCCCTACTCCAAATCATTAACATCATCTCTTTAGTAAATTCTACTTATTCACCCATGATCTACTCTACAGCATTTTGCAATGCATTTTTAAACTCCATCAACTCTTAGCACTCATCTTTCCAAGGTTTTACTATAATGTTATGATATATTTGTTAAAGTTTTCTTTCATGTGGTTTCCTGTTATGTATGCATTTCAGTTTCCAGAGACTTTGTCATATGTTGCCAGAGTCATAACAAGGGTGGTGTGAATGGTGCTACTGCTACTGATACAAGAAGTCAGTGGGTACAATCAACAGGTGCCAAAGGTGTGGGAGTGCATTAATGGCATTGATTTCTGAAGCCATAAGGACAGCATAGCTTCAGAAATCAATGCTGATACTGTACTTGCAGTCATAGCCGTAGTGTGTGCAGTAATTTAACTGTAGCAAGCTACTTGCCTGCACATGTAGCAAGCACAAGCAGCTTGCTACATATTTCTCAATCTCATAGTGCAACAGTCAGAGACAAAGCCAAAAATAATGGGGGTACAATGACACAAAAATAGGGACTAATTTTAAACATTGTTCTTATAAACTTAGTTGCTACGCTAACAGGTTTTTGAATTAGCATGCATTTTCTGAAAGATATTAAGTCTGAAACTCAAATTTTGTGCATTTTAATGACTGCAGTCCTCAATGATTGCCAGAAAACTACAAATTTTGTGAGGGACAGACCAAAAATATGAGGTGAATTTTTAGACACTTGAGTGGGATGGCTTGCAAGAGAATTTTTTTTTGTTTTTTGTTTGTTTTGGTCTTCGTATTTGAGAAGATCTTTATTTTTTGATTGAGTTGAGGGGGACACTACTTGTGGAACTGTACAGGGCAAAAGATGAACCAGGTATGGTTCTGTATGTTCACTCACTGCAGATCTAACCTGTTCTTTTCTTTTCTGAACTTCCAAGGTACAGTGTAAGGTTGTATGTGAAGCAACTGCCTGACACTTGGGACAGGTAACATAATACCTTATGAAGGCAGAAAAAAAATTCTGGCCAATAAAAACTACACAGAACTCATTCATTCCTCTTCCTTCTAAATGGCCACCTAATGTATGGCTGTGAGCCAGGCTCATTTGATTGTGAAGTCTTTGTTCAAGGCTCCAGAGAGCACCCCTGCAATACCAGGCTACAACTCTTACCACACTTTTCGTCCACCAAACCAGGACCGAAACACTAAAGATGGAGGAGTGTCAATATTCACCAAGGATATTCACACCACCAGGCTAGTTGCCCAACACAATGCATCTGAAATTCTCCAGGTGCAACTAACACTAGGTAAGACTGCAATCCAAATTGTAGCTTGCTACAGAGCCCCCACCATACCCCAAGATTCTCACTACACCTTTCAAAACATACTGGAAAATATTAAGATAGAACCAAACACCCTAATACTGGGTGATTTTAACTACCCTGCCATTAACTGGGAAAACTACTCATGTACCAACACCTTTGCCCAACGGTTCTTGGAATTCATAAATTCCAATGCCCTGGGTCATCTAATCCATAGTCCCACCGGGGGATCCAATATCCTAGACCTGGTCATTACCAACATGGGAAATCAATGCTCCACACCTATGGTCACCCCCTTGTTAGTCAGGTCTGACCATAAGCTAATCACCCTTAACATCCACATCCCACCCCCACCCCCAGTAAGGAAACCTCCATAAAAAACTTCTCCAAAGCCAACTTCATGTTACTCAAGTCAGAAGTGACAAACTTCATGACACCCATGCAGATGGGAACTGAAAGTTCAACTGCTGAATCCTACACTAAGGCACTGTACGAGCACATCCACTCATGCATGAATCGTGCCATCCCAAATAGAACCAAGATGCTCTCCTCCAAAAAAGGAAGCCAATCTGGTGGTCCCCTGCCATAAACAAACTTTACAACAAAAGGAAGAAACTGTTGCAGAAAAGAGGAAAATCCCAGGATGCAAAAAACTCCCTTACCAGCCTCAGTAAGAAACTGAGATCCCTCATAAAATCCTCCAAAGCTAGTTACGAAAATAAAATTGCCAAAGATTCCAAAGACAACCACAAGGCATTCTATAACTATGTCAAGAATCTAAATGGCAATGCTCAGACCTGCTCTGAGCTAAAACAGAATGGCATTAAATATACTGATCCCAAGGATATTGCCAATATCCTGGCAGATCGATTCAGTGCCAACTTCACCCCTCTCTCATCCCCTAAATGGCCCATCTCAATACCGGAAGATTGCCAAATTCCAGTAATAACGGCCACACAGGTAAAAAGTGCACTCTCCAAAGCTAAGAATACAGCATCCATGGGACCAGATGACATCCCGGGCTGTGTACTACATGAACTACAATATGAACTGGCACCTCACCTAAGTGTCATGTTTAATCATAGCCTCACCTCAGGTTTCGTGCCCACTGAGTGGCGCAGAGCTACAGTTATCCCACTCCACAAGGGGGGATCCACCTTGGATCCCAGAAACTACCGTCCCAGCAGTCTGACAAGCCTTATCTGCAAGGCCATGGAGCATATTATCATGGAACTTATAAACAAAGACACTGGCAACCTTCAGACACTGGACCCCACCCAGTTTGGGTTCGTGAAGGGCCAATCTTGTCTCCTGAACCTGACTGACTTCTTCGAATCAGTCTCCAGAGCCATGGACAAGGGTAAGGTGGTCCACACAGCCTATCTAGACCTTGCCAAGGCCTTTGACACCATCCCCCACTCTGGAATCATAGATAAACTTACTAAGCTGGGCATTAATCCCTACGTCACCCAATGGGTTGCTAACTGGCTTACTGATAGATCCCACATTGTAAAAGTAGCCGACTCCAAATCCAGCTCCAGACAAGTGACAGGTGGAGTACCTCAGAGTTCAGTCCTGGGACCGCTCTTGTTTGGCATCTACTTCTCTGAAGTACAGGCCAACACTAAGGGACTCTGGCTTAACAAAATTCACAGATGACTGCAAACTGGGAGCCATTATTGAATCCCCAAATGATGTGGATACTCTACAAAAGGGCCTTACAGAAACAGATGCTTGTTGCCAGAGCCATGGGCTCAAGCTCAATGCCAAGAAATGTAGTTATCCCCTTTGGGAAAAAAAACATGTATCCGTGAATTACCATATAGGTGGCAGTACACTAAACACCTAAAGTGTGATAAGAGACTTAGGGACACAGGTGGACAGTGGTCTCACCTTCGATAACCACATCGCCACAACAGTCAGGAAATCCTTCTATGTGGCACACCTCATCACTAAGGGCTTTTCATCCAGAAAAAAGGAGGTCATTGTCCCACTGTACTCATCCCTCATTAGACCCATTATAGAATACAACACCCCATTTGGTATACACCTCTAAAGACATCTGCAACAACTGGAAAGGCCACAGAAATACCTCACTAAAAGAATCACGGGCCTAAAGCAGATGGCCTACGCTGACCACCTTAAAAAACTCCAGCTATACTCTGTCACATATCGTCTACTCAGAGGCGATCTCTGCTTAACATACAAGGCCATGTCAAACCCAGAGCTGTTGGACATGCTACACTTAAAGAAATCCCAATCCCTCAGAGCCACATGCTCCAGGGATCTAAACCTTGTCATCACAATAAACAAAACATGCTGGAGGGATAGGTTCCTGACCCAGAGACTCCCCAGACTCTGGAATAGATTGCCCATACATGTCAAGCAGAGTGCCTCTTTGGCCCTCTTCAAAAGGAACCTTGATGATTGGATGGGAGAAAGGAAATTCACCCCGGGGATCACGTCAGTCGCCCTGCTAGACAGGGGTCCAGGGAAGTAAATAGTGTGGGAAGAAATAGCCAGGGAATTGTTATGGCTAGGCTTGTATAGGTCCTAGGGCTGATAGCCTAGTACCAACCTATGAACCTATGAATCTATGAACCTATGAGTATTAACATCTGTTTAAATACCTCTTCCTCTTTCCTGTCAACTCTGTAAATACACTCTTTATTTGGTTTGAAATGAGGAAAAAAAAGGCAACACCACCTAGAGCCTGTATCTCATTCCTGGCCTGTCTTAAAGTAAGATAATCTTACTGTGCTTTATTAAGGTTCATGTGGCCAGTGCTCAACTTCATCAGCTCTTATTTCTGCTACTGTATTTGGATCCAGATTAATTTTGGTTAAACCCTTCCTTACTAATATAGGCAAAGTATTCTTTGCTTTCTACCATTCTGACTTTCCTTTAAGTCAATCTCCAAATTAAGCAAACGCTTCTCACAATCCTTTCCCACCCTCCTTGAATCCTTGTGACACACCATTCATGCCTGCCCACAAATGAAAGAAAGAAGTCAGGAGAATCTTTTCCCACAACAACCTCTTGCCCAAGTCTGGGTATTATCCCATCACAATATTTTAGTGTATTTATTGAAGTATTAAATACTACCATTTGTGAAGTAGTCTCTCCTACCCCATACCCATATACACTGAGTATGCAATTCTATTTACTAATGACTCAGTAATTGAAGTTAGTCTAATTCTAGAATGGATCAATGGTTGTACTCATTTCCTATATGTCACAGTTTTTAATTAATACTATTAATGGTGCCTGACTCACCACTCATCTGTAACCACATAAAGTGTTTCCCTACTAGCCAGTTAATTTTCAGTTGCAAACCTGGAATGTGTCAGCCATTCATAGGTTCATAGGTAAGTACTATGCTAGCTGGTCATGCAGGTCATTTTAAGCCTACCCAGTTTCTCTCTTTGTGCTCAAAATAACCCATCCCATGATTGATAAGTATATATTACCCCTAATGGGAATAACTGGAATCATACCATGGATAATTTGAGGGGACCCATGCATGGGAAAAAGCATTTAGGAGTTGCCTCTGTCCATGGGGCAGTCCTGGGGGTAAATTTTATGTTTCCCATCCATAGATCTAAGATGCACTTGAAAATGAACAGGGAGCAGCTTTATTTTATGTGCATGGGCAGTCTGTTCCACAGCAGTGGTATTCTCTGCAAAATATGCCTGCCCCTCCAAACTGTTGTGTTGATGTTGCAGAAGAGGTTTAGATCTCTATACCGAGTATTTCTGATGCCATTTGACTTGTTGATGTGCAGTAAATCCATCAGTAATGGGTTAGAGGATGCCTTGTATGCCAGACACAGGTCACCTCTTAGTAGTCTGTAGGATATCAAGTATAGTGACAGGGCTTTGAGTTGGTCGATGTAGGACATGCTGTTTAGGCCTTGTATCCTTTTAATAAGTTACGTCTGTGGACATTCCAATTGTTCCATGTGCTGGACAGATGCATGCCACAAGGGGCATTATATTTAACGACTGGCCTAATGAGGGCTGAGTAAAGGAGACAATAACATCCCTAGCTGTGCAGTATAGAAGGACTTTCTTACAGCGATAGACATATGTTGGTCAAAAGTTAGGTCGCTGTCCACATAAGTTTCCAAATCCCAAAAAACTAGGTCAACTCTTAAGGATGTATTGTCAATGTGGTAGCTTGCTGGGATAGATGACCTCCCAAAGGATACTATAATTAATTTTTTTGGCATTTAGTTTCAGACCATGATTTTAACACCAGTTAAATACTTGAGACAAACCTACATACAGTATAGCTAAGACATTTGAGGATTAAATAAGTGCTGCTAGCTTACAGTCATCTGCAGACGTAGTCAGCTAGATCCCTTTGATATTGGCTTTTACTTCTGAAAAGCAGCTGTCAACAGGAGAGGTCCCAGCATAGAACCCTGGGGGAACTCCACTTGTGACTGGTCAGTTTGTAGCAGTAACTTCTCCTGTTTTGATCATGGCAATCCAGTGGGTGACACAGGGGTTTATTTCCAGTTTATTTAACTTTTCTACTATGCCTGAGTGGAGAATTGTGTCAAAAGCTTTGGCCAGGTCAAGGTATGCATTGTGTACCATTTTGCCTTCATCCTTTGCTTTGATGACCTTTTCAAAAAAATCCAACAGATTCAGTAAGCATGACCTCCCCCTGAGAAATCCAAACTGAGGTGGGTCCAGAGTTTGGAGGTTGTCTATGTCCTGATTGATTAATTCCATGATAAGTGGCTGTGCATGAGAGGCTGGTCAGAATTATGGGTCTGTAATTGCCTGGGTCTTTGGAAGGTCCTCCGTTATGCAGGGGAATGGCTGTAGCTATTCTCCATTTGCTTGTTACAAAACCTGTATGCAGGCTGAAATTGAACAGTGTTGTTAGGAGTGTGGCTAAATCCTGTATCACGCTATTTAAGATGCTATTTATTCAGCTTATGGGTCACATTGCATTGGCTCATCACACAGTGAACATTAATCTTAAGCCTGTCTTTGAATTCAGAACACTAAATGTACTTTACTTTTTCTAAGGTATTTTAGTCTGTGACCAGTTAAGGGTTGCCTGTCATTGTGTCAAAAGTTCTGAAAATGTAAATGTCCCTCTTCACGCTTATGCTTCAGAAAATTCTTACAGGTTGTACTATTTACAGGTTGTACTTTTGTATAGGCACTCATTGGGGCTGCATAGTCTCCAACATTTTGTAATAACTCACATGCTACCACCTGTCTTTCAATCAAGTCTACTAACTGGTCTGCAGGCACTGAATTCCCATAACCTATCCACTGGAGGATGGGTCAGAATAGCCTTCTTACAAAATGATCTATTGGTGAATATGAAGGATGGAGAAGTAATACTTCCTGTTTGAATTTTTAATTGTCTGTTACTAATAGAGTCTTTGAAGCAGTGAAAGGTGTCTGGTGTTATTCTTACTGAATGTAGAGAATTTAGCAAGAGTTTGTGATCTATAAGCTTGAAAGCTTTAGTAGGGTCTGTAAAAAGTTATCTTGTCAAGAGACCTTTTTCCACATTTTAGATTATACCATTGGTTAGGGTCTACAGGGCTATTACCTTGCTCCTTAATGACCAGAAACCATGCTGATAGAGTGACAGCACATCATACTTATTAGTAAATTCAATGAGGTGAGTAAAAACTAGTTTTTGAAACTTTTCCCAGGATTGGTAGAATAGATACAGATCTAAAGTTTTTTGTGTACTCCAATTTGGCATGTTTAGTGATAAGTATGACTATGGCTTGTTTCTATTCAGATGACATTATATTTTTGGTGAGAGAAAGCTTGTACAGATGACAGAGCAGTTATAAAATATGATCTTTGTATAATATAATGACCCAGGATCATTTGCTCATGTGAGAGAATCTGAGGTTATGTGGTCTATCTGTGATTAATAGCTTTAGATTTGATGAATTTGAAGTAAAACCCCGCTGGGAATGTGGATGGTTCAGACTGTGAAAAGGGAGTTAGGATAAGTACAGCTATACTGGGATGAAATGAGAAGTCATATAGAAAGTCTGTGGAAGATAGGGTACTTGATGGGGTGGTGATAATGTCAGCTTTTGGGGATCTTTTTATTCGACGTGCCTGGTGATATGGTTATGAGGTTCCATCACAGAGTATTGTTATGATGTGAGAAAAGTGGCTTTCTGCATTGTACCAGCTTTTTGATAATTTTTTTAGATTTGTAAATGTATTTCTGTTATCTGCAGCAGGTGTATATTTCCATTGTAGTCGGGCTTCATCCCTTAGTTTTTAATGAGCCCAGATTACTTTAGTGTGACACTGGTTGAGATTATTCTTAAAGAATTCATAAAACATCAAGTAAATAAATGTCTTGCAGCTGTAAAAGTGTGTTTGTTAACAAAGATCTATAACAGAACAGGTCATCATTGTTCTAACAAGTTTCGAGTTAATTTTGGATAGTTCCTCTCTTAAATTCTAAATTGTCATCAATATGGGTGAGTGGCGGCTTACTAAATTAAAGTCTGTAGAGTAAATGTTATGGAATAGTGATCACGCTAAGATGGTACTTATTTTCCTTAGACAGCTTTATTCTGTTACCATCAGACTGCGTCAGCTGAAGCCAGAATAGAAGAAGAACAAAATCAGAGTGTTGAGACAGATCCTGTGCGACTTTTATCATTCTACTAAACATGAGATCAAGCATTATCAACAAATGGACAGAAGAACCATCTTTGGTATTATATCTATAAAAAAGTCAGCCAAAAAGCTCTTCTGCCACTTTAAAGATAGCTGGATAACATATAAAGAAGTTAAAATTAATCTGAAGAGGAGGGGAGTATCAAATACCCATCACACAGGACTTAGTGGTTCCACAATCCTACACTAAACAAGTTGCTTTGAGACTGAGCATGCCAAAAGAAAGGTGTAAGCTTGTTAACATCTGAGTGCAACAAGACAAAAGTGACATGATTATACTATGTAGAAGTTACGTCACCTGTCACATATCAAAATACTATTGTAAACTGTGTCATATTGCTCTTCTAGAACTCGTATCTTATATTTATGCTTTAATTGTTACTAGGCTATGACAGAAAAACAGTCATTTGATACAGCCCATCAACCTATTGTCTGTCTAGGTGTTATGCAATGTTTGGACTCCTAAAATGTTAAACTACCCATATTGTCTATTTATTCAGATGTGTGCTTTTTCACAACCAGGCTGCATCTGAAATAGGACCTCCCGGATCAGTGTTCTACCCTGTTTAACAAATTAAAACAAATAAATGTCTGATATATAAATAAACAGGTAAATAAATACATGCTAGCTAACTGTACATCATCAGGCAATTCAAATAATGCATCCTTAGGAACTACTGGAATTGTTAGTCAGATGAGTATGTAAAGCCCCTACAATCACAGGCTAACAATAACATAGAAAATTTGTGTAACTCTGGCTGGAATTTATAGATGAACTGCGTAGTGCAAAGCAGCAGTCTGTATGGTTAGTGACCACCTGCAGGGTCTGGGTGATTCAAAGGCACAAGCTGTTCAACAATGCAGCAAGTACTGCTCCTCATTGTGCAGTGCATGCAAAATGACTGCATTAAGAGATGTAAAGCAAGTCATGCAACCGAATGAAGATGCAATAACATGTAAATGTAGTCAGACAAAACAGTGCCATGAGCTTGCAAATTCCACTGCTTAACTCTATAATGATGCATAGTAAATGGGAAAGATACACATTGCAAATGGCAAAATGCTAGTATTCACAGCAGGCTCTGTCAGCACTTCTTTGTACCTACTGTCACTGGATCTGTCCTGGCTACATGCTGTAGTAGACTGAGGTAATGGCAAAGATATACGCAGTGGATAACATTCCATAATATGATCAACCAGCAGATAACTGTGTGTTTCTGTGTAGTTCAGAATACAGTAAGGAGGCTGGTAGACATGTACCTGCCTTATGCTAAATTTATGGGAATGTATGATCTTCCTATCCATGTGGAGACCAAAGTATACCACTCCTGATTTTAGCTGCTGGAACCTGTCAGTGACAACTGGAGAGATGTTAGGTATATCACAGGTACCTGTCTTATGAAGTGATGTTTTGCTTCTGTATGTGGAATAGCATATCTGGCTCCCCAAACAGCAGAGAAGAGGGTACACATTGGTAACAATTAATGTCACACATGGCCCAGATTCATACAGATGTGTGAAAAGAAAAGGCTACCATTCCCTGAATTGCCATGTCCCAAGCAATGCAGAAGGAATTATTTCCAGAGTGCATGTTTATGTGTGTGGCACTCACGCAGTTCCACCACTGCTCATATTTGGCAAATGTACCACTTGTATTGTCACTTTCTACAGGATGACTTCCCAAAGGGCCATATAGTCCATAAGTAGAGGATCATTGTACAAAATAAATGATCTCTGATACAGAAGGTGTTCATTTATCCACTACCCTTCATCAAAAAATGTTGTGTTATATGCCGTAGGTGATACTGCATACCTCCTTGAGCCGTGGTTCATGACTCCTGTTCACAATCCCATATCTTGGGTGGAATGTAATATAATAGCAGCCATGTTGTGACATGGAATGTGCCTGAATGTGCCTCTGGAGTGCTGAGAGTGCATTTCTACTGCTTAAACACATCTGGTTGGTACTGAAGTACTACAGTGACACAACCAGCAAGCTGGTCATTGTCCACACAGTGCTATATAACACAATATGCAAATCTTTAGCTTGTCCCCTTAGATTTTCCTGCTGTTAGCACTAATCTAAATCACTACCTGCCTAACCACCCTTCCAACTCCTCCAAAACACAGCTCCTTACAACTCATAAACCCAAAAAGTCCATAAGACACTCTTTATACTCAGACTCAGTAGCCAAAGCTTGAGATAATATCCCAATTGACATTAGACTGATATCCATCACTTACTTCTTTAAACATCTACTATAACACTTTCTCACCCAATCCTGGCTCTCTCCTTGCATCACACCAAGCTGAAACATCATCCTTTCTCTTCTTCTGGCAATCCTCTCCTGCCCTCCTTCTTTTCATCTATTACTCTCTTCGCCTCTCATCTTCCTTTCAGTTTTCCCATATTCTATACTATCCACTATCCCCTCAATCTATTTTTGATAATGACTCATCTTCAAAGCCTAATCTTAGCTCTCTTCTGTCAACAAGCAAGATCCCAAATTGTAAAAGTTGTAGAAACACAATAATGTCACCCAGCTAGTTACATAAAACTGTAAACATTTATAAATGTAAATATTGTACTGTCATTTCTTCTGCAACCTCATTTGTATTATGTAAATATTTCACTGTTGTTTCTTCTGTCATGACACTTGTATTACAAATTGTGTATTGCTGTACATCTATTAAATGTCCAGTTATTGGAGCTTTTCTCACTGGGCGTCTGCTGAAAATGTCCAGTCGGATTTTCCAGGTAAATGAATGTCAAGTAAATAAATGACTATGCTGAAAGAAGCTGGTCAACCCCATGGCATAGCATGGCTGTGTTATGACCTGTACCAGACACCATAGTATCGGAAGCAGTAGCATCAGGACAGAATAGGCAAGTGGAGGGCTAGCATATGATTGACAACTATCAGTCATGACAAACATAATGTGAAAGTGACTTACAGACTAAATGTGATACATGTACTGGTACTATCAGGTTATGCTGATTAGTGCATGTTCTAGTCAAACTATGCCTCAGACACCACCTCAATGAAATACAGAAGGAAAGGCACTATGGGTCACAGATATCATCACTTATACAGGTAACAGGGAACATAATAACAGAAGACTGTCAATACAGACTGGATGTGGGAATACACTACAAGAGCTGAAGACAGAGGCTTCATCATGAGAAACTCTCAAGGCTGTCAGGGATCATAATATCGGTGACACAGATGTGGTCCCACTGCATGGGGTTGCTTTGTTTTGGTGACAAGGCTTGAGGCCTTCTTTGCCATGGATGAGTACTGCTGCATGAAATAGACCTGGAATGAGCTCACTAATGAAGGGTTTCACAGGACTGAATGTATATAATCATCATCACTCACCAGGAGAGGTGGTACAGTGACTCACTGCCCTGACACTGCCACTGAGTGAGGACCCTGCAAAGGCCCTTATATATGTTCATCCTCTGTACATACATTCCCTACCATGCCCACAGATAATACTGCTAATGTTGGTAGCCATGATGGTACTGCCAATCTTATGCCGGGATTTGTTGACTGAAGTAGTGTGTGCTACAATAGATCTCACTAGGCCAGTCATTTCACAATGGCTTAACTCCATGTCCACATGGAGCTGATGATGGTGTTGGACAGCATCCACACAACTACCACATAATGTATTTGCCAGTTGCATTGTGGACTATGTGGTAGTAAACTGGATGATATTCCTACATATCTACTGATTTATTCCCAGTGCCATCCATATATAAGGGTCAAATGTGAGGTTTAATGGCAAAACACACCCCCTGTATTGCTGCCTGTGGTGTGTATTTCCACATCAGAAGCAGTGTGCATAACAGAAACTGTTCCATTAGACAAAGGGAGAACACTTTTAAGGCTCCTATCCACTGGAGGTCCTTCTCCCTATGGTGATGCTCCATGCTAGTACAATCACTGGACCCTCAATATATTCAGCTGTAAGTGCATCCTGCTTGGAAGGTGCCTCATTACCAGGTATGACACAAACAATGTCACTGTGTCTTCTGATTGTGATTCACATCCATTACTCAAGGATCAGTAGCAGATGCACCAGAGGTGCCAACCTCCAGCCTTTGATCATAGTGTATGTCACTGCAGATACTTGTGAATGAATAATCTTAAAGAATACTGCAGCAAACTCAAAGGCACATTCTACAAAGGTACCCAAGTGGCATGCAGAGCAATGGTGTTCATGCAACAAATTGCTCTGTACTCAACTTTACTGACAGCATGACACAGTTGACCTGAGCTGCTTATGAAGAGAAATGTACATCATTCCATTTTTATCACCTAAAATTCAGTATGTCTGAGAACAGCATACACAGATCTTTGCTAGATACCACCAACCTGCCATATCCTTCAATGAAATATGCATGAGCTAGGCCACCTGGCACTGATGCCCAAACCACTTCAAGAGATAAGCCTTAGGAATCTCCTCCAGCCAGGGACATAAGAAATTCCTCTATCTCTGTCAGTCTTTTAGCCCTTTGAGGGCCACTCCCTATGGTAGATCTGTAAAAAGTCAATCTGCCATGTCTTTTACTTGGTGTAGCTAATCGTGTCTGTCATGTAATGCTGGCAATGGTTTATTGTACAGCTATGTCTAACTACAGCATTGATTCCACACAGAAGGGACTGCGATCCAGATGGAGAGATCATAAAATCAGCAAGCAAAGAAGAATAGTATTGCTTGAATTTAATTCATCCTCAAGTCTTGGTGAGTACCTTCATGAGGTGGACCATGTTTTTACAAAATCTCAGTAAGACAACACTAATAAATAAACTGTACTTTATATAGCATATATCATGGACATATGTAGGTTAAAAAATAAAAGACAGCTGGGTGCACAAGTCCCAGGATAAAAAAGTGCCCAGTCCTGGTAGGCGCACTGGTGCCAGGACTGGAAAAAATGACAGTATAGAATCCTCAAGACAGGAAACATTCCTACAAAGGGGTTAGGCCAAACTTAGGGGGGAGGATGACCCCCTCTGTTGTAAAAGAAGTAGTAGCCAACAAAAAAAAAACCCTCAAAAACTGACAGGCCAAAAAACAGCCATAAAAGTGATAGAGTGGACTACTGAGGATAAGAAAGAAATCATGCATTATTACTATTGTGCAAGAAACTCAGAATTTCCATACAGAAGATATACAAGCAGATTAGGAGAGAAATTAGAGGAAAGAGAAATACTTGCACAAGAAAAACTGTCAAATGCTTCAAATGAAAACTTGTGTTCACTAATACAACAGATTCATGAAAAACATTACATAGGCCAAGAAACCTTGGGCCATTTGGAAACAGAAGTGACTAAGGAAGTGTAAAAATATAAAGAACAAAATCTAGAGATTTTTGAAAGGTATAAAAAAAATAAACATGGACATGGGAATTGGAAAAGAAAAAGAGGGATCTGATATGGGGCATTATCTATGCAAAGGAAAAAGCCAAAGTAATCAATACAAAAAAGCAGCTCCAAAGATATTTGAAGACAAGTACAGAGAAAGCCACTCAGATATAGAAAATTTCACAATACAAAAAAAAAATCAGATCATAAAGGGAGAACATAGAACAGAGGATTAGTAAACTAGACATTAAACAAATAGAAGCTGAATTATGGAATACCTGCAAAGTGAAGAACTTAGTGTAAAAAGTCTAACACAGGTTATGTCACAACATGATGGAACAATGAGTCCCCAATGTAAGGAGAAACAGGAGTGGGAGACATCTGAAGAAGAAATACGGGCATGGGAAAGAAAAGGAAATTTAATATGATGCAATATTTATGCAAAGGAGAAAGTAAAACTAATCAATACAAAAAAGCAGCACCAAACATACTTGAACAGAAATACAGGAAAAGGCATCCGGATGTGGAAAATTTTGACTTTTAGGAATGGAGTCCATTCCTGTCATAGTGTTAGAAACCCAAAAGACTTGGAGAAATTAAACAGGAACTGGAATACCTGCTCCTCCAACTGTTGGTCTGCATCTCTCTGCTCAACAGCTACAGCCCATATACTGCATGAGGACTTGCAGTGGGACGCCATTCTAAACAGTGCTGAAATTTTGCAGCCTTTGACTGTCTTGTCCTCTGAACACGCTAAATCCAGTATAAACATACAGAATGTGCCAATACATATTTATTGTGATTCTAAATGATAAATGTACAGATATTGTTAATGATCCTGTTTTTCATAGGCACACATGCAAAATATTCTGGTGCTAACAGTTCTGGTAGGTTACAACAGATTACTTCATGACAGATGTTAACATTCAAAATAGTCTGCTGACATGTTGCATGAAAACATCCCAGTATAAAACACAAGAGTTTGAAACCACACAACAACTTCCAATATGTAGTCCCCCCACACACATACACACACACACACACACACACACACACACACATATATATATATATATATATATAGATATAAATATGGTTTACTATCATTTGTGGGAACGACATTCTGTCAGCACGTACACTGCTGAAAATCAAAATGCCGTGCACAAAATGAAAAGTGTATGGGATAGAGAAATCAGCTTCAACATATGTTTTGTCTATAATAACTGTACCTGCTTCTGCCAATTAATATGCATGGTAAGGACTAATAACATGGATTACAATTTTGAAGTATGACTTTTAATTTTATTCTGCTCCTCTTTAGGGTGCCACTATAAAAGTGTGAACCACAACTCCCTGATGTAGACAGTAGATCAAAAGGCTGAAAATGAAAGTATCTGAAACGCGGTATCCTGAACTAAACACTGTTAAATATTAAAGATCCCAAGTAGCAAGGCATAAAGCTGTTATAATACAGAAATTGCCAGTGCTGTAAACCACTAAGTGCACATTTAAGCAAGAAGGCAAGTCCCCACCACCCTGTGGGAGATGTACATCCCACACCCCCTTCTACTTAATTATTCTCACTCTGAGTCTGTAGAACCTCAGAAAGTACGGCAGCACAGTGTTTCAGATGCAGCACACTAATTTCCAAGAGAATGCAACTTCAGAATGTGAGTAATTATTTAAGGGTTGCTGTCCTGCATATACACTGTTGCTATTCTTTAGGTGTTCTACTAGGACTGAATCTAGCATTTTTGATTCATTGTCCATGAGTCATCTTCATTTTCAGCCTTTTGGTTTTTGCTGTTATGCAGTACGAAGTAATAACTTTGGCATTTCTATTGATCCCCTTCCACATGCAGGACTGAGGTGAAGTTTATCAACGAGTCAGTTTACTGCAGCAATTTTTTTCTAACCATTCATGAGTAGAGGAAGTCTTATCTTCCTTTTTAACCACTGGGTACCCGATTAAATAGCAACATTTCAATGGGTGTCTCATTCTGGCATATTAAGACACTGGCTTCATCCATTTTATTTCTCAGCCTAACCAGTCTGCTCCATTTGTTAGTAAAAGCATGTGTGAGTTTACAGCCCTTATGAAAATGTATAACCTTTCACTTAGGTCACCCCTGAGAGCAGTCAATTCCCTAATCACTCTCGAACAGAGCACAGATTTCATTATTTTATGCCATACACATTCTGCTAGATGCAGATGTAGATACTATCAAACTACAAAAGCATTCTTTAACTAATTTAAGTAATTATGTTTATTAGGTTGCAGTTGTACTTTGTGTATTCATATCTACTGTACACCTTGTTCAGATTGTAATCTTGTCTACAACCTCTTTATTAATGTTCAATGAAGAGAATGGGGTGAGCTTTTGAGAAGCACATTTGCTTTTATAGCGGATTTACATTTTATGTTCTGTATCACCATAAAGCAACATATAATAGTTTGCCAGGTGCAGTTGTTCAGCATGAGTGACTGCCAGTTTCATGGTTAAGGCTTCAGACAAGGCATATTGCAAATGCTGTGGCCTCTCAGGTAGGGTTTCAAAACAGACTCAATTTTAAATACATCTACAATGTTCCTTTTAATCTTATTTTGTAGTGTACTGGATTTACAATGCATAACACATTACCAAGCTCCATACACATTGTATAAAAACCTTTATTTGCCATTACGTCAGTAACCCTTCAACCACACACACACTCACACACACACACACGCACGGACACGCTCGCACACACACACACACACACACACACACACACACACTCACACACACACACACTCACGGACACGCTCGCACACACACACACACACACACACACACACACACACACACACACACACACACACACACACACACACAGACACATGCTCCAGAGAATGACAAGACTATGTTTCTCTTTTTTAGGGATACTAGCTAGGAAAACTACTCATCAGTCTTAGAACTCATATTAGCTTTCCTTTTTCTTTCAGAGTTGTTTTAGTTGGATTTAAGAACATTTTAACATCTCACCAATAAGAAATGAATGTAGCTTGGATGGGTTTCATGTCACCTCTGTAAATTGCAATTGTTTAGATTTTGGTCAGATGAAATAAGAATTAAATGAAAAGCAACATTCAAATTTAGTTTGAACTTGGGGCAAAGGTCACCACCACCACCACCACCACCACACACATGTACACATGCAAGCAAAGCGTTCACCTTCTGTACCATTTAATTAAATTCTGAGGTCAGTGTTTTGGAGAAATTCCCTGCAGTGTTCTCGCACAATTAGTGTAGTTTTGCACTCAGTAATATTAACCCCAGTGGCTGCTGCCATCATTTTACAGAACCAGCCCAGATTCTTTAAAAGCATTGGGAGAAAACAGTTACTTGCCATTTTACTCATCTAGTCAGACATGACTGCACATGATCTTCCCCTTTCAGGAAGCCATTTTGGTTTTGTTCTGGAAAAGTCATCTTTGGGGGAGGAGAAATAATACTTGATCTTCAGAGGTGAGGTTTCCTAACAAAAATGTCACAGCTAAGATTTAAATGTGTATAGCTGTACATGTTATTTAGCATCAGTGTATACATTACAGTTCGTAAATATCTCTCAGTAGGATATACAAATATTGTCCCAGTCAGTAGTAAAAGGCATCACATTCAATTACAGAACTCCCAACAAAGTCCAAAAATAAAGGATTTACCTGAAACATTTCTGAAATACCCCTGCTGGATTTTTCTGGACATTACAAACACTTTACTTCTCTTTACAAATAATAGGAGACACAAATGCCTAAGGGGTGTGGTAATAATAATAAAAAAAGATAAAAACCTATACCCCATACATTTAGCAAAAAGAAAACTATCTGCAAAAATATGGTTACTTCAATAACTTAAATAGGAAGGACATAGAAAAATTATGTTGGCAATTATTTCTATCCCCTTTCCTCAATAAGTTTAATGCTGAACCTTCTTCAATAAATCTTCCATATCTCAGAACAACACAGGTTAACAATTCAACATGCACAGAAGGTTGTGAAGAGTAAATAATGCATCACTCATAAATACTGGAAGTGTATACATTTTCAGTATCTCAGGGCATAGCTCAGGTTATATTTCATACAAATATGAGAATACAGAGGTCAGTTGTCTGCAATCTGGATGATATCAGGATTACAAATACCCTGTCTTCAAATGTCAAAGTGAGACTTTTTATGGAATGATGAGATTTTGCGGTATGAACCATACCCATAACCAGGGCAAATGAATGGACTTCACTTTTTTTGCAAGAAAATAAAAGTTCAGCATTGAATTTGAGTAGTTTCTTTTATTTTATTGTATATACTATTAAGGTTTTTCAGATACAAAATTAGCCATTTATGCAAACATTACTGGAAATTATTGTTGTCCTAAAATCTTAGGACATTTCTCAGTTTTCATATTTTTGGCAAAACACAACTGTCTTGTGTAAAGAGAGACAGGGGGTAGGTAACTCTAATCATGATTGTTCCTGACTGGATATGCTGCCTACAAGATTCCTACTAGCAGAGACCTACAAATGTGTAAAACATTGCTGGATACAATGTGGTTCATTCTAATCTCCACTGAAGTGCAAAACAAGTCAAAAGTCCTAGATCAAATTCCTAGGAACATCAGAATCATAGCAGAAGTTAGATATGAATTTATGTTTATTACCCATCAAACACTGGTATTATCCATGTGCTAGATGAAGAACAGAGATTAAATGCTCAGTCTAGTCCAGGTATGTCCACTCCCATTGGTTCCTCTTCCAAAACAAATGCTGACATCCTGCGATGAAACATCAGTTCAACAATACAACCTTCTAAAATAAACATTCAGCTTAACAAACATACAATCAAACACACAGAACCCAAAATAATACATAATTATTTTTCCTGTCCAGCTATCAGCACTATTCTACACCACTATCTCCCAAATCATCCCCTTCAATCTACTAAAAAAACCTGCTTGCTAGTTATAAACACTACAAACTATTGTAAAAAGTCTATATTCAAATTGTGTGAACAAACCCTGGAACTGTGTCTTTAGATCTATCAATCAGGCCAATACTTAACATCCATTCATTCTAATTCACCTGTTCACCAAACTTCCATATTACCCCCCCCCCCCCGATAGGTACAAAATACTATAACAGCTTCTTCTCTTGCCTGCTTTCTCCTTCTTATCCATGCCTTCCCACTAATATCGCTGTCTCATAAATATATAGAAAATTCTAGCACATAGTTTGTCTACTCTACATCTCATTCCACTTCAGTCCTACTTTGTACTTTGAATCCAACATCTTATTCTCTACATGTACTAACTTATTCTTATTTAGCATTATCAACTTGATAATAAGGTTTTGAATTTTTGCTTTCTATAACTGTGATGTTTACCTATTATTCATATGTATGTCTCAGTGTTAATATACTCTATAAAGCTTTCTCTTTGGGCCTCAGTGAAATTGTGTCTCCAGTGTCATCAATATTCTGTGTCTATATAACATTATATTTTATAGATAGTAACTTGTAGTTTTTTACATTTGTAAGTTATTCCCCATTTTTGATATTTTTTGTACACACACTCTAATTATGGTGTCATGAACTCTCTCTCTATATATATATATATATATATATACACACACACACACACACACACACACACACACACACACACACACACACACACACACACACACACACACCCTCATAAATACATTCTAATTTTTATAAATGTATGGCGCTTTTCTCAATGGACATGCACAGAAAATGAGTACCATTGCTCGGTGTGATTTTCCTAGTAAATGAATGGCAATACATAAATTAACCATTCCCCCAAAATGCTTCATTGTCATAAAGGATGGAAAATCATTGTAGTTCACCTATATCTGAACTAGAAAGGGTTACTGCATGAAGTGGGCCACTTATTGTAGGGCTTACTACTCTCAGTAACCCTTTCTGAATCCCAGAAACAGAGAAATGTTTTTGAAAACAGCTATTTTTTGACAATAGCCCTACAGCAACCAAATAACTGTCTCAAATTCTGAGGCACCAAAAGGTTGAAAGGATGATAACTAAAATCAGGAATTATAAGAATAGTAGAGTAGAAGTGAAACCATGAAAAAATATGAATGTAATAGGAAATTATTATAGTACTCTATACAGACAAGAAATAAAGATTGAGCAAGGAGCTAAAAATGTAGGAAGAGATTACTAAAAATATTACAAGTATGATAAGACTATAAAAAATGTTATTTATGGACATCAACAAGAAGAAACATCCTATTAAGATGTTTTTAGCCCTGATATATATATATATGTATGTAAATATAGATTTAATATCTAAAGTCTGGAAGGCAGAATATTTTTCCATCAAAAGATCAAAATATAATATTGAAAATAAAAATAAAATTTCACCTAAACATCGAACGTGATAAGAATGACGATCGACATTTGAAATACCAGACTTCTAGTTTCAAAAGTCCATGTGTCCTTTTACATTTTAGCAGGGGTGGTAAGCTCCCTGCACCCCCGCACCCACTGCTTATTGTATATACCAACACTGAGATTGCACTACAGTGAGGGAACGGTTAAATTACCTGATCCACACTATACCCCAATCTCCATTCAAAACATCAAGTTTATATTAGTGAATGTATACCCACTTTCACTAAAATAAACTTGACCACTTTCTGTTTGACATGACGGCATCTTAGAAACCATGCATTCAACCAAGCTTTATTTGACTGTGTGCTTTTCAGAATTTTGATAGTAAACCACATACACACACACACACACACACATATATAAATGAGATCTGATATGGAAGAATATGAAAAAGGAAATTAAGGAGTATTTTTGGGGATAACAAAAGAAAAAAAAGAAAAAGTGCAGTGGGAGAAACTAGTACTAATGAAGGAAGAGTGTGGTTTGGGGGCTTCCATATTTGGAGGCATATTTTAAGACCACACAGGTTAGATTAATATATTTCATTTAAAACATGGAATATATTCCCAAATGAAAGCACATGATAGGCATAGTTCCTGATGAGGTAATGATAAGTTCACACATGGGCATTTAGGCAGATCTAGTAAGGGAACACAAAGAGAATTATTTAAAGCTTTGTATGCATGAGAGTATTAAGCAAGTTTTTATGTTAAAGGAAGTTAGTCCTTGGAAAAATAAAATAAAACCAATAGGTTATTCTACTTATAGTAATAAGAGAGACAAAAATAAATGTTATGATCATTTGGAGAAGAAAGGTAAAAAAGTCAGATTTTGGGAGGAGATGATAAAAGTGAATGAGATAATAAAATGAGATGAATTTAAACAAAGTCTTGGTTGTTGAATTCATGTCAATTTGCATATACAGGTCTAATGTTAGAGTTCGAGGAAGATATGCAGAGGTTGAATAGTAATTCTGTTAAACCGCAAATAGTAGATTTTATAACTGAGGCCAGAACAGAAATGGCTGACCAGAAAAAAAGGAATAAGTTAAGTATATAAGGCAATATTATATTTGAGAAAAAATACAGTATAACGGTAAAAAATATTAAAGAATGAATGACTAAAGATAAAATGGATGATTAGTGGAGGGAAATATGTTTTAAACTTAGATATGCAACTAAACTGAGAGTATTTTGGAATTTGTGCATGTAAATGTTTGCACAAATATTTTTAGACTGCTATGAGACTTGGAAAAAAAATTTCCCAAAGACAAGAGGCATCTGACATATATGTGATCATTCAGAAAGAGGTTCAAGGGAATATATTTTGGAATTTTGAATTATATTGTATATAATTATATGTAAGATTATATATCTTATACTTGGAAGAGAATTCAATATCAGTATAGAGATATTTTTGTTTACTTGGTGTAAAATAGCATGTCTAAAGATATGAAATCATGGCTATCTTTAATGTAGATAAGAAATGTATAACTAGAAATGAAAAACCAAAGACAAATTATCAGTAAGAGCTGAACAAGATGATTATAGAGATTTCAAAATATGGAACTGAAAACTATGAGACATCAGAAATAGAATACCATAATAAAAATGGCTTTATGGTATTCTGCAGTGGACTTTAAAGAGGACATCTGCACAGAACAAAGTACCTAGAATGTTATCTGTTTAATACAGTAGACTGCAGTACAAGGTATGAAGCCACTGGTCCATTTGTTAAGATTTGTAAAATAATACAATTAAAACACCATGCTTGTTCCTTATCACAAGCTCTGCTGTAAATAGTTAATCTGTGCGTTTAACTGGATTGTTCAATGAGTAATGTTAAATCTATCTTGAGATTAAGACAAGATAGAATAGTTGCCTGTGATATTTATATCTGCTTTCTTAACTTGTAAGCACTGAATGTCTGTCATGAGGCAAATTAATTAGTATTGTATAAATAGATAACTATAAAATGGTTATGGACTGCTTCTTCCCTCTACCACAGGGGGACCACTTGCAGTGTATTTTAGTCCATGAAAGGAATGCTTCCTTTTTTTACCATGAATGGGGATTGCAAAATTAAAATGTGGTAAGTAATATGATATTTACATTGCTTAAAAAATAAATAAAGACTTGTATTGGCAAAAATACATTGCAAAGTACTTATTCAGTCAATCCACCTTAATTTGAATGGCTTTAGCTGACTTTTATCCTCTGTAAAATACCAAGGAAGAACAATGTGTTACTAGAAAGTATTACATCTTCAAAGTCACTGCTAGAACAGAAGTTAGAGATGGGAATATGCAGATTAGGATGGACTCAGTAGTGATTCAGAAAAGGAAAGATACGGCCTAAGAAATTAAATGTAGATACCAGTGTGCATATTATACAACAGTGATAAGAAGACAATAACAAATTCAGGCCAGCTTTGAAAGAGAAGTTCATGTCATGAAGTATATACTTTCCTTTATTCTGTTTGTCTTATCATTATAATTTATAATGCACTATAGCTCAAACATAATAAACAGTAAAAAAAAAAACAGTACCTCATATAATAGCTTAAAAATTACTTTTCTCATGTCCATGTCTTTTTTATGCATTTTGAAAGCCTCTATTTTTTTAACTGTTTCTTTTAGCACTTCCTCAGTTGCATTTTTTTTTCCAAATGATATAATGTTTCTTTATATATATATATATATATATATATATATATATATATATATGTATATATATTTTTTTTCAGATCTTATTTGTACAGGCCTAGTCCCCAAGTGTCCCATGTCCATGCCAGGGTCTACTAGCTACCTTCCTACCTTCCAAGACTAACTCTGGTATTGCTGGGGCTGGTTATGGATTCTAAAGGTGTCCTGGAGGCTCGGCTCATCCCTTTCCATGCACCCCACTTTCACTGATTGTGTCCAGTGGCAGTTCCTTTCTATGGACCATGCCTCTCCTTAGGGAACATATCAACATGCACCCTCTCACCCAGAACAGACAAACCCATCCTTCCATGCCACTCACCCTGAACCACTACTCAAACATGGGTTGGCTGGGCCATAGTCAGGGCTTTATTCCTCTACATCACCAGAGCAACTTTTCTAAATATTGCTTTGATCTAATTTGTTTTGTTATTAAAGACCTTAATTTTTATATCTGTATCTTTTCTTCTAACAATTTTATGATACAATTAGTTTTATTTCATCTGACCTTTACCTTGCTCTTGCGAAATCAAGTCACTAGTTACTGTTATTCCAAAAGAGTGTGGATTTCAAGCTATTAGAGAGTTTATATGTGATAACAGTGTTAAAACGTCTAGACAGATAGAAACCATTTGTATGTTATTTGATATAGTGTTGACAAATAATGTTTTTATATTGGATGAAAATATTTATTATCAAAAGAAAAGTGTGACAATGGGGACACCTGTGGTAAACATTTATGCAAATATTACATTATCAAGCTGGGAAGAGCAGTTTATATATAATGGTTTGCTTGCATCATATATTTTGTTTTAAAAAAAGTTTAGTGGATGATATTTTTGATATGGTTAGGAGATTAAGGTCAGTTGAGGCTTTTTTTACCATTAGCATGTAACTACTACATTTTTAACATTTAACAATTTCATTGAAAGAAATTTCTTTTTAGATATTTTCATCTATGTTATGGATGGTGCAAATACATGCTAAAATCTATGAGAAGGATGTTCAGAAGAATAAGTATCTACTCAGGAGAAGTATGCATCCTAAACATATCTTAATGGAGTTGTTTGTGGACAATTTAAGCAGGATAAACACAGAAATCCATAATTTTAATGAACAAATTGATAAAATCATGACAGATTTTATAGAAAGAAGTTATCAACCTGATCTTTTACAATTAAATAAGTTAAAAGTTGAATCAGAATGTAATATTATAGGAGCACCTTCTTTTTCTAAACACGATAATAGGAAATTATTGCAAAAATTGGCTTATTACAGTTAGATCCCCCCCCCCAAAAAATGGACATTCCTTCTATTGGCACAACAGTCAGGTGGCCAGATGTACAACAGCCCCCTCACTGCCCCAGCCATTCAATTCCTGCTTCTGTGCCCTACCCCCAATCCTCCTTCAATTCATTTTATTAAAATTAATAAATAAATAAAAAAGTCTTTGTTTAAACTGCTACAGTTTACAGCTTGCCTGCACAGAGCACTGCAGTGCTCATGTTTTAGTTTAAACAAAAAAATTTTTTTTTTAAACTGTAGCAAACTGCTTGCTACAAATGTAGCAAACAGTTGCTACAGTTTGCAACTTGCCTGCTACAGTGTACATTTTTTAATTTAAAAAAAATCTTCTTTTTAAATTGCACCAGACAGTTGCTACAGTTTATACCTTGCTGCACAGAGCACTACAGTGCTTGTGTTTTTGTTAAAAAAATGAAGCAAATTGCTTGCTGCGATGTAGCAAAGTAGTTGTTACAGTTTAGACCACACACAAAGTGTTACAGCACTTGGGTTTGACAGCAAATGCAATACCAGATTTTAAAAGTTGGTATAGCATTAAAGAGAGACTGGGGTCAGATGATCGCAATCACAACACTCTGCACCCAAGGGAGTTGCCCTGCTCACCCTGTCCTAGCTTTGCTACTAAACAAACTGATCATTGACACATTATCATATATACGCTGAGAAAAAAAAAACTCAGAGCATGCAAATTTCAAAGCATTTTTTGCAGGGGGCAAAATCCACTGCAACCCTTCACACACCCACTATTCATTATATACACTAACTCTCAGTCCCCAGGAAAACAGAATATTCCCCTATATGGGGATTGTCGATCTCACACACCTGCAGACCATCTGCATATATATATATATATATATATATATATATATATATATATATATATATATATATATATATATCTTTGTTAAATTATACAGGATATTAATTTTGATGTTCTAGGTCATTATTGCACTCATCATACTAGACAGAGGTTCAACATGATGCCCACAATGGAAATGGAGTTTAAAACAAAACATCAAATTGTGGAAGGAATGGTATATAAACAACAACAAAAACACTTTATGCCTATGTATAAAGGGCTATATGTCTGTCTCATGTAAGAGTTCATTATGAAACCTGTTTGCTGCAACAATGCAATTACAAATTGCACTTAAGACAACTGTTCAACCTTCTGGAATTTCAATGCAGATCAACACTGAATTTGACCCTAACACTTTAGATGCACCAAAGCATGGCACTATAGCCATAGCAAATTACAACTGAAAATGTATATTTATTCTGATGCAATATATAGAATTTTAATTTTTAATCTAATCAAGATTTCGTGCAGATATACTCTCGACATTGTTAAAAGTGTTTTGTTTCATCTTGTTTTGATCCAGTGGATTATTTAGGAAAAGTGTTTTAAGTATTTGTTTTCTGATTGATCGTGGAGTAGTCTGCAGTTTTTAAGAGAATACTCTGGATATTAGTTTTACCTGTCCTTATGAGTGGTGGTCAAATATTCTCCAGATTGAAACTCGGTGTAGTGCTAGACTTTACCAGCATAAGGCTTTGAAACAGTCTTCTTGTTAGCCACATTTTAGATGCTGTACATCCTTTACCCATAATAAAAACTTCAAGGAATTCAAGTAAGATACTTGGATACAAAACACACTCAGAAATGCCATTCTACCTCCAAGGACTTCACTGTACCTCAGTTCTGATTTACATGCAGCACACTGCCTTTACCTGTATACAGCATATAAGCACCATCCTATAGACAGTAGCAGACGTGTTGCCTTGGCTGGTGAAACAAAATTTTTTTTTTTTGTTTTTGTTTTTTTTTTTTTACTACTTGTCTAATGAAGACATACTGCACATACATTCTGACTTCAGCTTCACCCAATTGTTTTGAGTAGAAGTCAAATATCACCCTGGGTGGAAAATGAGTATAATGTCAGACTGTGTCAAGAAAAGCCCCCTAAAAATTAGAATTTACAAGCTGTATGCAAAATATTATATGTCAGATTTTCTAAGGCAACCCATTATAAAACATTCAGGAAATGCTAATTTGATATGTAGGTGCAAAATATACTTATGAATGATATTGTACTTTAGGAACTTCAGTGTATCTTAATTCTGATTTATTTGGCAGCACACTGTCTTTGTCAGTACAAAGTGTACCCTTCACTCAATATGCAGTTACATAAATGTTCCTTGGCTGATGAAACAAAATTATTTTTTTTACTTCTATTAAGGCACATGTATTGTCAACATTAGTTTTACCCAGCCTTGTGAGAAGTCAGATAGACTGCACATTGAATTGAGTGCATTGCTATATTGCATAAACTACAGCATTTTGAAAATTTAGACTCACTAGTTGTACATAATAAGTTGTATGTCAGTTCTCTTATGGCAGCCCACAATAAAAAAAATCAGGCAAGTCTAATAAAATACTGGTGTGCAAAACACATTCAAGAATTCCATTCTATCCCCAGGTATTTCACTGCATCTCAGTTCTGATTTACATGACAGTATATTTTCCAAGTACTTACAAAGGCATCACCCTATATGCAGATACAGAAATGTTGCTTTGGTGAAATAAAAGCTAGTTTTATTGCTGGTGTAATAACAGACCAATGAAGACAATTTATACATATAGTTGTGGTCTGTCACCTTGAGAAGAAGTTGTATTTTACACATAACAGGGAAAAGGAGTATTACTCTATTTTGGTAGCCTGTTACATAAAAATAACCTTGTAGGCCTATTGATGAAAACTATCAATGACTGTACTGTGACATTTTCTAGAATTTTCTTTTGGAAAACAATTCTCTTTATTAAATGTTGTAGCTAGGCTGTGCTTTTAGTTACAAAGGTAACAGAACTTATGCATATTCAATTTCTGAGTGCCTAGTCACAGTTCAAAGTAATGCTTTCTTTTTAATTGCATTAGAATTATGAATGACAGACAACATTATTTTCTGGAATAAAGATTTAATAGTTTTTATACTTATACTGAAAATGTAAATTATATTTATGATTTTATATATTATTTATTCATCTCCGTGAGGAAAAGCAAACATTGCCAGGTTTGTTGTTCTTAAATTTCATAGATAAGTACTAGGCTAGCTGCCCTTGCAGTTATTTTAAGTATAGCCAATTTTCATTTTGTTGCTTGAATTAACCTATCCCATCTTGTGTTAGAATGACCTTACCCATACCATGGTCAATAATTATATAGTGAGAATAACTAAGATCATACCATACATAATTTGATAGGGCCAACATATGGAATAAAGCATTTAGGAGATGCCTATGTCCATTGGCAATATAGGGGGCACTCTGGGGTAAATTTTCTATTACCCATCCATAGATCCAAGTTGCACTTGAAGGTGGACAGTGATTAATTTTATTTTATGTGGATGGGGAGTCTGTTCCAGAGCAGTAATATCCACTCAGAGTTATAACTGTCCTCCAAACCATTCTGTTGTCATCCAAGAGGTTTAGATCAGTGGATTGAGTATTGCCAATGTCATTTGACTTGCTGATATGTGCAGTAGGTTCATCATATTTGTTCAGAGGATGCCTTGTACATGTCTCAGTCACTCCACAGATGTCTGCATCTTCCAGGGTGAGGAAGGCTTGTAGGGAGGTATTGATCAGTAACACCTTCATATTTTTCTTTGTGTGCTTCATTATGTTGGTAGGCTTATGAGACTGGCATTGCCTAAAAAAAGGCACTATAGGGGTAAACAGATGCTTGCCATCCCTGGCAAAGCAGTATGGCCTGATGATACTATCTTTCCTGGCTGGCAAATATTGGACCCCCTTCAAATGACACCAAAAAATAACCAATTGTTGAAGTCAACTGTTTTTTGCTCATATTTTGCAGCATCATCCTTAAAGAAGGTAGATGCTGCTGAATTCTAGTCTCACACATGCCTGGAACACATAGTTTGAGAGCTCTATCATATCTCTCTTCATATAATCCAGGGAGGTACATCTTAAGTCACTGACATCCATATGTACTGGCACTTGTTCAAAGACTTGAGGCATGTGTGATCTGACATCCTATCACCAGAAAAGCAGCTAACCATCACTCTTTCCTTGTTCAGCCTGGTAGGAGGTACATATGTACATCTTACAATGGAGTAACCTATAACTAGAATGTTTAGTTGGGTAGATTCAGGTCTTTGGGACTCTTAGTGCTATGTGAGGTGGTAGCTTAACTTGCTTTGTGACTGGTTTGCTATTTGGAGGTCTTTGTAATTTAGGCAAGTTAATCTTTAGAACCTCAACATATGAAGAATTATGCGTATTGCTGTTGAAATGCAAATACATTGTGATTCTCTGTACCACAGAAGGACTAGTGCAACTAAATGTCATAAGTTCTATAAAACAACTAACCACATGCTAGTGCAACAGACATGAATTAACATAAATAAGCACTGATTTTATGTAATCACGTTCACACAGTTCTCTGTTCACCTCTTGGTAGACCCATTGTGCTGTACTGCTTTTAGTGGATATACAACTATTAAGAGTTTTTGTAGAACTGAGACAGTAGTCTACCAGTTTGTGGCTCAAATTCAGCTGTGCCATGTTCTATGGCCTATATGTCTAAGATGCAAAATACAGGCCCTTAGATCATACAGCTGACCCATAAAAATTCCCTACAAGATCTGGTATAACTAGGTAAACTAAAAACGAGACTAGGACTTTCCTGACTGGATAGCCAATGGCAAGAATCCTTCTGCAGTTTATTTTTCAAGGAAAACTTACTATAGCTCTGTAAATTGTTGTCACTGTAGCACTACACTACAAGGTCCTTATTGACAGTAAGAGAAAGTGCAAGACAGTCATTGGAGGAGTAACAAACCAGGAAGTAAAGAGCAAGAATTAGGTATAATGAATTCTGGCTCTTAGAAACTATGCAGCTTGTCCTTAAGTGGATCAAGGTTTATTTTGCGTTCTGAGAATCCTACACTGATTTTGATCTATGCATGTCATAAAAAAAAAAAAAAAGGCAGATGAATGTTTAACTGCAATTAGCAAGTTGTTTGTTTATGAGGTTCAATCAGCAAAGTGGATTTATACTTTATGAATTTCATCTGGCCTGATTTTGATTACTTTATGTCTACAAAAATGTTTGCTCCTGCTGATTAATGTCCCCAATATATTTTTGTCATTTTCCATAAACTATGTTTGGAGATTTTGCAAGACATTCTCAAGTTAGCGATTGCAGTAATTTGTTCTGCTTACAAGTTCCTATATATGACAACACGAAACCTGGCCATGAAAATAATTGTTTCTTTCAATAGAAAAAATATACTTTTTGTTTTTGATGGGGAAAGTTAATTTTTCTACTTTAATAATTGTACTACTTTAATAATTAAGTTTTCTTGTTGCAAAAGAAGATAAATTATAAAAAAGCAGCTTCAAATAAGTAGCACAAAAAGTGACTTTTCAATATTTTTCTTGAAAGACTGTTGCATGTAGAGAGTCTCCAAGTGAATAAGGCACAAAACAATGGCACAGTAAGTAGTAAAAATATAACACTGAAGTACAGAGATAATTAAGAAATTGTGTGCACATATTTCAAGCATGTCCACTTTAGACAAAGAATGTGATACCCCCAAAACAAACTAGCATACCTCTCAAAGTCTTAGCACAATCTGGAAAAGCCAAAAATAATTGGGGACAAAGGCACAACAATAGGGACAGATTTTAAATATTTCTCTTACAAACTTAAGCTGATACACTAACAGGTTTTATGTTAACATGAATTTTCTGAAGGGCTGGAAGTCTAAAACTCAAATGTCTATCATTACTTAGTGGCTTCAATGATTTATGATTTGCCAGAAAAACAGAAATTATAAGAAGAATAGACCAAAAATATTATGCCAAAATCTGAACGTTCTGCAAACATCTGGGCAGTCAAGAGACATGCAAACTAGCATAGGAAGCAAATGGTAGCAAGATTTAAATTTTTTTTACTATTGCCATAAATTCTTCAAGAGATGACAATCTTAAGGCTTTTCTTGTACAGTTGGCAGAACAAATCTATGACCTACATGAACCAACATCAGGACAAATGACAGGTTTTGGTAAATAAAATGTATAACCACAATGGTGTCCTAAAAATGGCTTTATTACATAGAGGTAAGTGCTTTCATCTTTTTTACAAAGACTTCATCAGACAATTCTGAAATAGCATTTGAACAGATAGAAATAGGAGTGGTGATGATCACATGATCAGATATACTTTATTTAAAGAAACAATGTAACATTTTAAAATTGAAACATAATAACACATTTTAAAACTCCTAAAATACAAAGCACAAGCTTCCACAAATAAATTGTAATACATTGTCATTCTATTGCATTATATTCAATTAATACATGTGTGTGAAACTTGTGTGTTTATTATGTGTGAGAACTGTTAATATTAAATCTAGGTTTCAGTAACTAACAGAAAAGCGAAATAGTCACCCTGAATCAAACAGCACTAGGCATAAAGTATACAGGCTGACTTAGGACTGGATGACAACAAGAAACCTCCATACAAATATATTATTAAACTTAATGGCTTTATCAAGACGTTGTTACTTTACATTTACAGATAAAGAAATGAAAACTCTATTCCTGTGGAAGTTTGGAAGTTAGGAAGGAAAAAACTGCTAAAGATCTGGAAGGTTTTGTTTAACAGTATGTTAAGAGGAGGAGAAGCACCACCATCCTGGAAGAAAGCAGTGGTAGCTATAATACCTAAAGAGGGTAAAGATCCATCAGATCCAGATTCATGCAGGCCCATTTCAATCCAAACCATAATTATAAAGTATGTATGTCTATAATGGCTAAAAGAATGGTGAAGGTGATGCCAACATTGATAGATATGGATCAATGTAGTTTTATGGAAGGGAGGCAAACATCTGACAACATTAACAGAACATTGGTGATCCAGAGGGAAGCTGAATGTAAGAAAATACTACTGTTGTTGATGGGTCTTGATGCAGAGAAAACATTTGACAGACAAAGATGGGAGTTTATGAGAAAGGCAATGGAAGCATTTGCATTCCCTAATAAAATTATAAGGTTGATTAGGAGGATGTATGAGGGGTTGGAGGCAAAAATTAAAGTCGGTGGATTCATCTCTTATAATTTCTGTTTGAGCAGAAGAACCAGTCAGGAGTGTCTTCTTTCCCCTTTGTTATTTGCATTATATTTAGAACCACTGGCAAAGAAAATCGGACTCAGAATTTCAAGGATAAAATTGGTATGGTAGTCAAGAAAAGCTGGCTCTATTTACAGATGATATTATTTTATACCTGATACAACCAGAAAAGGACATTTCAGTGTTGTGGAACATTTTGAGACAATTTTAAATCTTTTTGGGATACAAAATTAATGAAGATAAAACAAAGGCAATAGCTGTAAAGTATGTACCCACATATGATTTAGTTCAGCAATATCCATATTTACTGGGACATGATAAAATGAAGTGCTTAGGAGTATGGACTAAAAAGGATTCTGGTGTGGCAGCTAAGGATATGTGGGAAGAGACTAAATAAAAGATATTACAAAAACTGAGAAATTGGATGTTCTGTTTTATGCATATGGATAGCAAGATAAAAGTAGTTAAATTGTTTTTAGTATTTTTATTTTTATACACAGGTCAGGTATATTTTTATCAACAAGAGGATACGTTGTGGATAGTAATTAATAAAGAACTGAAGGGTTTTATCTGGGAGGGGAAGGTAGCAAGAGTCAAGTAGGATCGGCTGATTCTTCCATAAGAACAAGGCAGTCTGGGTTACCCAATCTGAATGGGTATTTCAGAGCAGCACAGTTAAGGCTCCTATACATAGCACAAACAGAAACCTATAATTCAAAGTGAAATGAGATGATGACAAAACAGGGGGAAGCTCAAAAACAAGAAGAGATTGGGATTTTGGATTCAGATCCTTAAGGAGAATAACAATAACCATACATAATATTATATTCATAAAGTAGCAGAAAATATTCTAAGAACAAAGCCAACACAGGAATGGAGAGATGAGAGTCTGCCTTTAGGGATGACTGCAATTAGGGATATAGGCAATAGGCAAGACAGTTGGAATTTATTGGAGAAAAATTGCAAAAGAACCAAAGTACTGGGAGCAAACAATTAGACAGGGAAAAGTAATAGAATGGGAAGAGGCATAAATTTATTTATCCTGCAGGCTAGAGATTGCCTTCACTATCAAGGATTGATATCAGAGTATAGGTAAAGAGAAAGAAATAGGGCATCCTACATGAAAGACCAGCACTGGTAGAGTTTTTAGTAGAATCTAGAACAGAAGCTGTTGTTAAAAAAGGAATAATTAGTAGAGCATATAAAATATTGCATGATAACTATAAGAATCAGTCAGAGGAGGTTAGAAAGGATTGGGAGGAGAGACTGAATAAGCAATTCACAAAGAAACAGTGATGGGATATTTGTATGTCTCCCAAATATGCAACAAAGTCTAGAAGATTTATTATTTTTGTTAGGAAGTGTTTACATAGGTTGTTTTATACCCCAAATAGACTACAAAGATTTTTTTTCTCAGCTACATAGCAAAAGTTAGAATTGCGATGGGGAAGAAAGAGGCATTTGGGAACATACTTTCTGTGAGTGCAATGAGTTGTCAGACTTTAAAAATTCCCTGCAGACTAATCTATCAGAAATACTGGTTGAGGAAATTGGTATGACTAAGGAAATTATTTTTATGAGCTATGATACACAATTGGAATGGCCTAGACATAGTAAGGCCTTGCTGAGTCTAATTATGGTGGCTGCCAGAAAAAGCAATTGCTAGGGAATGGAAATCAAAATAAAAGAGATAAAACAACTGGAAATGGAAACTTTAGAAAAGGGTAGGAGCAAATTACATAGAAAAAAATATAAACTGTAGGAACAATATATGCAGACGAGGAATGAGGTTTAAAAGAACGCAGGATATGAATGAGATATGTAATGTTTGACTGGCAGTGACCGGATAGATTATAAGTGATGTATAATGTTTGCATCTAAAATTATGTCAATATGGTTTGCTTTCATTTATATAAATGTATGATTGCTTATGTCATAACTGATAATTTAATAAAGATGTTTCTTGTTTAATAAAAAAATAAATAAAGAAATGCAAACTCAAATGATACAGTCAAGTAGAAGTGGAAAGACAGACAGGAAAGTCCTAGAAGAGAAAGGAATTACCTTAGACAATTTGCCACATTTTGCTAGGCCCCTAAACACATTTCAGAAATCTAAGCAAAGAGAATAGAATGATATAAGGAAACATAAGTGAATAAAATAAACCAAAAGAGAGAAAACGACGGCAAAATGAAGGCAAAAAAAGCAATAGATGATGTGTGAATGCAACAGCAAAATGAGATAGAAAACACATTTCAGATAATGTGGTGGCTAGTGTTTTCTAAGGTAAAATATGTGCAAAATGCATGAAGCACAATTTCTTTACAAAGATATGAAAAAACAAGTGTACATATAACCCACGGTGGTGCAGCGGTAGCGTTGTTGCCTCACAGCAAGAGGCTCTCCTGTTCAATTCTCGGCTGGAGTGCCTTCTGTGTGGAGTCTGCATGTCCTCCCCATGATCAAGTGGTGTTTGAAAGACATGCGTGAAGGGGCGTGCCTTCGTTGAAGGTTGGGTGTCGGGCTGGCAACTTGGCACCATAAAAATCTACTGCCAATCATTAGCAGACCGGAGTTCCGCTGTGGCAACCCCTAACCGGGAAAAGCCGAAAAAGACAAACAACATTTGACAAGTCATGATATAAGAAATATAGATCTCAAAAGCAAAATGAGCCAATGAGAAAGAGTAAGAAATCATATATAAACAATACGGCATACAGCAATCATATAATGCACAGGATTAAGACAGTGTCAAAGAAACTGACAGAAGAGTTTACACCCTGAAGAAAGAAATCTCTGACAAGTACTTTACAGTAAGAAAGTTTTTGAATATGCATATGGTTGTTTTATTACTAAATTTATAATACTCCATGTCATGCTGTGCTTTTCTCACTCTGATGCTATCATAAGCAAACTCTTCTGATTGTATCACTCTGCATTATGCTTGACACTTTATTAGCCTTTTACACTAAATATTATGTTTTATGCTTAAACTTTCTTTCTCTAGTTATTGTATTCTGTAAATATCTGGGTTTTTTTTTCATTGCACTTGTTTCATCAATGTTGTTCATAATTTATTGTTATATTTTTGATGTATGCATCTTGTTTTGGCCATCTTGGCCCAGGTCATGACTGAACTGTATCCTCCAACCAATCTGCTTGCCTCATTAACAGATGTTAAATCAATCAATCAATCAATCAATAAATAAATAAATAAATAGTGTGAAAAAAACATGTCAGTGTAAAAATAAAAAAAAAGGGAAGTAGTTAAAATGTTGATAACTACAGGGTACTCAGTAAACATACTGTCATAAGACAGCTGCAATATAATAGTACCACAATCAGTTCTAAATAAGTGAGCCACAGGAACATAAGCATATAGATCAAAAAAAGAATCAAAATAAAAGTCCACTTCACAACAGAAATAATAATGAAGGTAAAATGACTACATAAATTAATTTTTTAAAGGAAGATGGGCATAAATTAATTTTTTAAAGGAAGATGGGCAGTCTTAACAAGATAGCTTACAGCTAAAGTATTGGGTATGGTCACCATACTAAACAATATGAATGAAAGTTAAATACAGATAGGACACTGACTAGGTAACTGATGAGATAATATAAAAGTTCGTTTGGTGGCAATAGAACATTAGAAAAAAATAACAAGTCAAGCTATACACAGACACCAAGTGAGTGAAGTAGCACAGCCTTGCAGAGGAATTAGTTCTTACTTAAAGCCAGGCCAACTGGTGTAGAAGGACAATGGCCTGACTACAGTCCAGGTGGCCGAAGTTCAATTAGTGGCTGAGGCACCTGCTGGAGTGGGTATGGGGGAGCAGGGCAGCTTTGCCAAATGACCTCTCCTCTTAGGAGGGTACACATTCCTATGACTGAATCTCTGACAGAGACCAAAGACCTCAGAACCATTGAGAGTACTGGGCCTATCTTGAGAGGTTATGACACTTGATGACTCAAGTGACATACCATCTTTGATGTCTATTGCATGATAAACCCTGGGTATGATACAGTACATGCACAGTGTATCTGTGGTTATAAAAAATAACCCCTAATAGTTGCCTAAGTGATCTAAGTCAGTTCCCTACCCAGTGTGTAGGGAATGAATAATCCAACTGACCCACAGAGAGTATAATGGCTGGCAGGCAGTGGAGCAAAAAACTCAAAAATTGTTCTCATTTAACAAATAAAGTGAAAAATGATTTAAAGAAAATGTTGAAAGCAAAAATTATAGAAAAATTGTTTGCCCTCACTCAGTGGCTACCAATAGTAACACCAATTAAATGTAAACAAATAGGTGAATTTAGAATCTATGTGGATAAAGTAATTGCTAATAAAGATTTTGAGGAATAGATAACACAGTGGCAGATGACAATCATAAGTGAAATTGATACTTGAAGAGTATTTGATAAATATGACTTGAAGTCATATTAATCAAGTCAGCTTTCTCGGCATGTCTTAAAATAAGTGATACAAGGGATAAAGAACTTAATGAATTTGGCGGTGACATTATAATGTATGGAAGAAATGTAAAGAAGCATCATAATATACTGACCTAGTGGCAGGACTGTGCAGTTACAACTCATCTGAGTGAAGGTTGCTGGAAAAGGGCTCAGTTTTGAGCTTTTTTATTAGTTAACTTATTTAGATTAGTTTATGCTTGTTTGCTACATAGCACCGCAATTATGCATTGTGCACTACCACAGAGTGGTGGGCACCATTGGTGGTTATAGATGAAAACACATTTGCCTGCAAATTTTCCCTTATTACTCTGCTGGTGCTCCACCGGTGACTTCTCATGACTGTCCCTCACTAACAGGTGATACATTCAGCAAAGCTCCTGAGGTATCAACACAGATCCTACCTACTTGCCCTTCATATATGCTGACAATTGTGCAGTCGCTGAGACCTGGTTTAAGGCTGTGGAGAGCACCCCAGCTATACCAGGTTACATTTCCTTCCACATGTTCAGATCACAAAATGAAGGCATGAGAGCTAAATGTCTAAATTGGTTAAACAGCACGATTCCCTTGAGTTACTTCAGGGGCAATTGACTGTAGGTAAGACCCATCTTTAGATCATTGCCAGCTATAGGACCCCCTCCATGAATCAGGACATCCACTCAGCCTATTTGGATCTACTTGAGTCAATCAAGATACAACCAAACACCCTGGTTTTGGGTAACTTTAAATATACGTCCATAGACTGGGTAAATTACACATGTTCTAACTCACTTGCCAAAAGGTTCCTGGACTTTGTTAACTCCAGTGCCCTGGACCAGCTGGTTGACACACTCACAAGAGGCGCAAACATCTTGGACATAATGCTCACCAACATGGGGGACCACTGCACCATTCCCAGTGTGTGTGGCCATCCCTGGTGAGATCTGATCAGAAATCAGTCTCACTAAAAGCAACCGTAACACAAGACCCCCCACCCACCCACCCACCCATAGCAACAATTAGACTAAAAAACTTTTCCAAGGCCATTTACAACCTCTTATGTGATGGTATAAATAGCTTCATAGCCCCTCCCCCCACTGATGGAAAAGACACCTATGTTGAGTTATAAACCAATGCTTTATAAAAGCACCTGTACAATTGAATTGACTGTGTTGTACCTGATAGAACCAAAGCATGATCTTCAAGGAAAAACAAACCTGCCTGGTGGACAACTGCCATTAATAGGCTATACAATAGGAGAAAGAAATTGCTGTCTAAGAGTATGAAGGAACGGTCTCAAAACTGGAAACACTCCCTCAACTTAAACAAGCAAATAAGACTCCTAGTGAAGTCCTCCAAAGCTAACTATCCAAATTAGCTTCCCTAACTAAGGACAACCACAAGGCATTCTTTAGTTGCATCTATAACCACAAAGGTAAGGTCCAGATTTGTGCTGAACTCGTAGTTAGTGGTACTAAATATATAGAACCTGTGGATATAGCAAACCTGCTGGCTGACAGCTTCAGTGAAAACCTCACTCCCCTGTCCCCACCACATGTACCCCAAAGTATTCCTAACACCTGTCCCCTGCCCAGTATCTCTGATAAGCAGGTCTTAAATGCCCTCACCAAGGCCAAAAACACAGCTCCTGTGGGACCAGACAAAATCCCAGGCTGTTTTCTACATGGGTTAAAACACGAATTAGAATCACCATTGAGCACACTTTTCAATCACAGCCCAAGCACTGGCTTCATCCCAGTGGAATGGAAAACAGCTACCATTATCACTTTGCACAAAGAGAGTGCATCCACGGACCCTGGGAACTATAGACCCATTAGCCTGACCAGCCTTATCTGCAAGGCCATGGAATGATCATCATGGACCTTATTAACAAAGATACAAGAAACCTCCACATGCTTGACCCCACCCAGTAACTTGGTGGACTGCATCAAGAGAGTCACCAAAGCCCTGGATGAGGGCAAGTCTGTGCATATGGCCTACCTAGACTTAGCCAAGGCCTTTGACACAATCCCCCGCTCAGGCATCATTGATAAACTCACCCAGCTGGGTATCAACCCATATATTGTCCAATGGGTTGCAAACTGACTCAATGATAGAACTCATATGGTCAAAATAGAAATCCACCTCCTCCAGCAGACCTGTAACCAGTGGTGTTCCACAGGGATCAGTTCTGGGACCCCTACTGTTCAGAATCTATGTCTCTGAAGTGCAGGCTAAAACTAAAGGACTGTAGCTGACAAAGTTTGCTGATGACTGCAAACTGGGAGCAATCATTGAAACCCCTAGCAATGTCAACATCCTGCAAGAAGATCTTAAGCAGACTAATGACTGTTGCCAAAGTTATGGACCTAAACTTAATGCAAAAAAATGCATTACCATCCCCTTTGGCATGAGTGATATTCCTGCAAACTACCACATCAATAGCAATACCCTAAGCACACAGTCAGTGGTGAGAGGTCTGGGCACACATTGACAGCAACCTTAAATTCAATCACCATGTCTCCACAGTGGTAAGAAGAGCATTTTATATTGTTCAGGTCATAAATAAGAGCACCACCTCCAGAAAAAAAACATCCCACATATACTCTTCCCTCATCAGGCCAATAATAGAATGCAACACTCCTTTTGGTATGTTCCTTTCCAAACACCTGCAGCAATTGGAGAGACCACAAAGGTTCCTTACAAAGAAAATTCAGGGTTTTCAAAGATCAGTCTTGTGCTGACAGACTGAAATCATTGTCACTTTACTCTGTCTCATACAGACTGCTTTGTGGCAACCCCTGCCTTGCATATAGAGCAATTTCTGACCCAGCTTTAATGTAAATGCTGCACATTCACAAGTCAAATGGCACATTGGTAACTCGCTCAAAGGACCTTAACCTGGCATGTGACATCAGCAGAACTTGCTGGAGAGACTGACTGGATGGGTAACTGGAAATTCACTCCAGGGGCTCCACCTGTGTCCCTCTTGGACAGGGGCAATCAGGTGCTGATTTAAGCATCTGCTTTAACCAGACACCCTTGGGAACATGGGTTGAACTTGGCTAGGCTTGTAAGGGCCATAGGGCCATTAGCACAGTAACCTCCTATGATCCTAAGAAAGATGTTAGGCTAAAAGAAAATTATCTTACTTTAAGTAAAAGATATGTGAGGTGAACAGTAATGGCCCTGAATGCTATGTAAAATCACCTTACCACAAGAAGTGGAAGTCACATCATAACATCTATAAAAAATACTAAAAGGGGAAGTCATTAAAATGTGGCTAATTGTACAGTCAGGTTCGTAAAATACTTTAGCAGGGCCAGTCAAGGAGCTAATGAAGAATAACATACTATCCGCATCATATGAGAGACAGCAGCATGTATTAGAGTTGTTGAAAAGGGGTCATGTTCAGATAAAACAATGTCATTGTTTAATAAAAAGAATCCAACATAATTAAAAGTTGGTGCAAACCGAGTAGGAACATGGGGGGGGGGATAAGCCAAATACAAGAGGGACACCACAGAGTTACAGCAAGTAGGTGCTTATTTGATGTACAAAAAAACAGCAGTTAAGTTCAACATGAAAAGAAAGCCATGGTCATTTTCTAGTTACACAAGCACTTTTGTACGTAGATGTTTAGGAACAAGATTATTCACAGTTTACAAGTTATCTGAAACTGTAGCTAAAAACCTCAAATCAAAGCCTCATCTTAGAGTATGAAAATAATCCTTAAGGCTTCAGCCATACTAGTTCTCAATTTAGTATAGTACAGGAAAGTAAGGACAACATGGCAGATTTTTGTACATGCACCCTGTAAATTCAAGAGAGTGAGATAGGAGGCATGCTAGAGCTGATGATGATTATGTCAGTATGACTGCTGAATATGTTGTCCAAGGGCACTGATACTGGAACAGAACCACATTACCTTTGCCAAATCTAAAAGGATACTATATAAATGATGATTAACACAAAACTAAGGGAGGACACAGATGTTGAGGTACCATAGAGATATGAAAAGTGCAAAGAGTAGATAACTGTCCTGCAGTTTCTAAACTGGAGTATGCAAATGGCAAGATGTATTACTCAGTCACTCCCATTTTAACAATACAGGTGTCTTGGCACAGGGTCCCAAGTGTAACTTGTTTGGGAATTCTTGGGTATATCATAACGTAGAAGGTAAAAATGCATTGAATTAGCATATAAAGACTATTTAGGGATTGCAGCAATCAATCCATTAGTTGTAAAAAAAAATATGATGCAGCTTAATCATAACTTTAAATGTTTTCGCGTCATAATAGATTTGTTGCAGTAAAGAGAGTAACAGGAAGTGTGGCAGAGTTTCCAAATGTGTTGTGCTTGGAAGTGTATACTAAAGAGAGGAGGTATTAGAAGAGGGATGGGTGAAAGGTGGAAGGAAAGAAAAGCATAATTAGGGGTAATGGAGATGCCACAGAGGAATGATTTAAAAGGGCACAAATGTGACAAATATCAAAAGTAGAGTTGAAATAGTGGTGATATGTCTTAAAAACACAAGCACTTATCTGATGTAATCACATTTGCAGGGGGCAGTTAGGAGAGAAGTCGAGAAAATGATGTAAGAGGGGAATTAAATGCTATGAATAGGATAAACAAATAGAGAGACAGACAGATAGACAATCACAAGTCAAAAAAGAAAAAAAGTTATGTTTCTATATTTCTTAAACAAACTTGAACAGTATTCAAGCAAAACATGATATCTGGGTATTTCATCACAAAATGGATTCAGCATATAATTATCTGCAAACTGAGTTACACTATAAAACAGCAAAATCCCTCACAGAAAGTGATTTCCAGCATAATACAAAAACTAACTTGAATAATTAAAAAGAAACAGATTCTAAAACAGTCTAAGAGCAAATGTTGCTTATCTCTCAATGTTGCAAAGTGCTAAATTACCTTTTCTATAAAATTGTGATAAATCCTCAGTCATTTTCTAAAATTTAAACTGACAAATATGGATAATTTTATGGATAATTTTAAATCAAAAACGTATTCTAGGATAGTAGAAGAGATGATATTGTTTGCCTCCTAAGTAGCCAAAATAAGAGAGAACATTTAACTTATACTGATTATTTAGACTGCCAGTTGTACAAAATGCATGAAAATAACTTACATGGTTTTGCAATTTACAACACTGGAATAAGCTAAAAGTGATGAAAACGTACTGATTAAATGAAATATTAAGGGCTTTGACATAGGACATCATTATGTACTTTGTGGGGGTCCCATGCTCAAATATTTAATTCAAGGCACTATTTGTGAGATAACATACTCTCCCCCAGTGTACCAGACACCACCCAAAATGCACATACACACCACACACACACACACACACACACACACACACACACACACACACACACACACACACACACACACACACACACACACAAACACACATCTATATATATCTAGCTATATATCTATATAATATATGTCATTCTACTGCAGTTGGTCAACACAGCACAATGTTAACTGAAAGAAAGTCAACCTCAAAAGGTTGACATATACAGAAGGTTGACAGTAGTGCTACATCAACAATCCCCGGGTGAGGGAATATTACTTTTCACTCAACAACAGTACAATTGAATTAATTTGTGTCCTCTTGGGAATAGTGCTGGAGAATGATATTTTCTGCTTTGATGGTCAAATATATTGGCAAAAATGGGGGGTAGCGAGGGTCACCCCTGTGCCAATACTTATGCGAATTTGGTGACAGCACTTTGGGAGAACCACACTGTCTTCAATAATGATTCCTACAACCACCATTTGTTATATTATAAAAGATTAATTGATCACATTTTTTGTTATGGGGAGGAAAAATTGAATGTTTTTCAGAATATGTTGCTTACTTGGAGGGATCAACTGAATTCCTGAGATTTACTACGTGCACCTCTTCTAGTAAGATCGACTTTTTAGATACAACTATTGAAATGAACAGCAATGGAGAGATAAATACTTTGATAAGCCATAAAGACTGTAGGAAGAATAGTATACTCCATCAATCCAGTATGCACCCCCACACACATATACTGTAACATTATCAAGGGTCAAATGTTGCACATTTCAAAAATGCATACTAGGGATAATAACTTCAACGCAACCAATGAGAAATTAATTTACCAATTGAGAGCCAGAGGTTATAAGAAGAAAGAAATTGATTTACAGCAGCATGCAGCAGTTCAATTAAGGAATACCAGAGGCAAGCCCTATTATTCATAGCCACCATCCCAGCATTTGGAACTATCTGGAGACAACAACCACATAAATGATATTACGGTTACCCTAAAGTAATAACTTCAAAGCAACCAATGAGAAATTAATTTACCAAATGAGAGCCAGAGGGTTTTTTTAGATATTTTCATCTATTTTATGGATGGTGCAAATACATGCTAAAATCTATAAGAAGGATGTTCAAAAGAATAAGTATCTACTCAGGAGAAGTATGCATCCTAAGCATATCTTAATGGAGTTGTTCATGGACAATTTAAGCAGGATAAACACAGAAATCCAAAATTTTAATGAACAAATTGATAAAATCATGGCAGATTTTATAGAAAAAAGTTAGCAACCTGATCTTTTACAATTAAATAAGTTAAAAGTTGAATCAGAATGTAATACTATAGGACCACCTTCTTTTTCTAAACACGATAATAGGAAATGATTGCAAAAATTGGCTTATTACAGTTAGACCCCCCCCCCCAAAAAAAAAAACGGACATTCCTTCTGTTGGCACAACAGTCAGGTGGCCAGATGTACAACAGCCCCCTTACTGCCCCAGCCATTCAGTTCCTGCTTCTGTGCCCTACCCCCAACCCTCATTCAATTCATTTTATTAAAATAAATAAATAAATAAAAAGCCTTTGTTTAAACTGCTACAGTTTACACCTTGCCTGCACAGAGCACTGCAGTGCTCATGTTTTAGTTTAAACAAAAAAAAAACTTTTTTTTAAACTGTAGCAAACTGCTTGCTACAAAATGTAGCAAACAGTTGCTACAGTTTGCAACTTGCCTGCTACAGCGTGCATTTTTTAATTTAAAAAAATCTTCTTTTTAAATTGCAGCAGACAGTTGCTACAGTTTATACCTTGCTGCACAGAGCACTACAGTGTTTGTGTTTTTGTTAAAAAAAATGAAGCAAATTGCTTGCTGCAATGTAGCAAAGTAGTTGCTACAGTTTATACCACACACAAAGTGCTACAGCACTCGGGTTTGACAGCAAATGCAATACCAGCTTTTAAAAGCTGGTATAGCATTAAAGCGAGACTGGGGTCAGATGATCGCAATCGCAACACTCTGCACCCAAGGGAGTTGCCCTTCTCGCCCTGTCCTAGCTATGCTACTAAACAAACTGATCATTGACACATTATCACATATACGCTGAGAAAAAAAACTCAGAGCATGCAAATTTCAAACAGCATTTTTTACTATGTGCACCTCTTCTAGTAAGATCGACTTTTTAGATACAACTATTGAAATGAACAGCAATGGAGAGATAATACTTTGGTAAACCATAAAGACTGTAGGAAGAATAGTATACTCCATCAATCCAGTATGCACCCCCACACACATATACTGTAACATTATCAAGGGTCAAATGTTGCACATTTCAAAAATGCATACTAGGGATAATGACTTCAATGCAACCAATGAGAAATTAATTTACCAATTGAGAGCCAGAGGTTATAAGAAGAAAGAAATTGATTTACAGCAGCATGCAGCAGTTCAATTAAGGAATACCAGAGGCAAGCCCTATTATTCATAGCCACCATCCCAGCATTTGGAACTATCTGGAGACAACAACCACATAAATGATATTACGGTTACCCTAAAGTATTCAAATGATATTCACCACATTAGCAAAATTATTAAGAACAACTGGAAGATCTTAACTAGTGATGAGGCTATGAAGAAGATCGTAGGAGAACATCCTTGCTTTATATACAGGAATAGTAAGAACTTAAAACAAATCCTGTGTGATAAACCGCTCAAGAAGATAGAAACAAGAACCAATAGAAAGGGTACTTACCCATGCAGAACATGTTGTACAATGTGCAAATACATCCATAGGGAACAGACATACAAACATCCTGTAACCAATAAGAGCTATACATTTTATGGTTATGCAGATTGCAAGACCAAAACTGTGATGTACATAGCATGCTGTACCATCTGTGACATGTTCTATGTAGGCAAAACTAATAGACTTTTTAAAGAACACATCTCCAAATGTGAATGATTTGAGGCTCAGAAATATAAAGAATACACTTGTGTGGCATGTATCAACCAATCATCACCATTATTTCCATTTTATGGCTTTACAAACAATAACTGGTGATATTAGAGGTGGTGAATCGCGGTGGTGGTGCTGCGGTAATGTTGTCGCCTCACAGTAAGACGCTGTCCGGTTCGATTCTCCGCTAGAGCGTCTTCTGCGTGGAGACATGCGTGAATGGGCGTACCTTAGTTGAAGGTTGAGCATCAGGCCTGGCAAGCCAGTATGTAAAAATCAACTGCCAATCATTAGCGGACCGGAGTTCCACTGTGGCGACCCCTAACTGGGAAAAGCCAAAAGACACAAACAATTAGAGGTGGTGACATAGCACTTATGACTGACTTGGCTAAAATGAAGTAGGTTAGTGAGTTACAGGTAAACAAACCATCAGGTCTGAATTCTAATATACCTTTGAAACCAGCACTGAAGAAACAACATATAAAATGAGAACCTTGCTATGTCTCTCTACCACTGATTGTTGCTCAAGTACTAATCATTGTATATTTTCTGTAATATATCATTACAATATTTATTTTTGAACTTCACTTTACACATGCCGTTTTTTCGGCATCATATTCTATTGGCAGCTCAGCTTTGTCAAGTGCCATGAGTCAAGGTCACTTAACCCTTTTTTGCCTGACTTTGTTTTATATCTGGTTACGAGATGTTTGTGTTCGATGATTGTTCTACTTCAGTTAGTGGTGATGATTTTGAATAAGCCCTTTAAACATCTTTTACTTTTTGGTAAATTCATGATGTTTGCATGGAGAATTTTATATAGTGTTCCTTCCTGATGGTTTATTAGTTGAGATTCAGATACAAATCACTCATGGTCACACTACCCTGAATGCTTCTGATCTCGTCTGATCTTGGAAGCTAATCCGGGTCGGGCCTAGTTAGTACTTAATGGGAGACCACCTGAAAACCAGGAGCATTGGCTGTTTAGCTGTGATTAACCTTTACAAAGCTGGGCACTTTGCTGTTTTTCATTTGCTATTTATCCTATTGGTCTATTTTTTACATTTAAACTATCTGATTGTCTGTTTGCTTCTTAATCCTTTATTGGCAGAAATTTTGATTTGAGCTATGACATTGGCTGACTATTCCATTTGTTTATACACATATTTAAATAATCTGATTGGCTGTTCACTTCCCAGTTCTTTACTGGTCAAGATCTTGATTTGAGTCATGGCATTGTCTGTCTACTCCATTGGTCCATTTTTAGATTTAAACAACTTGATTGGTTGTTTGCTTTCCATGTTATACGTATTCAGACCAGACCCATCTGCTGTTTGTAGCAATGCTGTCATTTTATTGGCTCTCCAGCTGGTATTAGCCTGATGATTGGTTTGTGAACATTCTTCACACTTGTTAATTTTAATGAATATTTTTTATTTTGAGACTTAGAGGTCATTATAAGAAACTATGTTATTTATTCATTCTATATATGTCTTGGCCACACTTCTCCAAGTAACAAAGATAAATCTTTAGTTGAAGTATTTTATTTGTATCTACAATACTACAGTTGTGATTAATTTTTATAAAGTTGTATACTCTGTTATTTTTTTATTTGCTATTTATCCCATTGCTCTATTTTCACATTTAAACAATTTGGTTGGTTGGTTGCTCTTCCAGTCCTTCATTAGCTGAGTTTCTGGCTTGAGTTATCACATTGATTGACTTGGTTTATACATATATTTAAACAATGTGATTGGCTGTTCACCTCCTAGTCCTTTATTGGTTCAGATCTTGATTTGGGTTATGACACTGGCTGTCTACCTCATTGGTCTATTCTTGGATTTAAACAACTTGATTTGTTGTTTGCATTCCATGTCATACTTATTCAGATTAGACCTACGTTTTACCATTGTTCATTGTTTGTTACAATGCTGTTATAGGTTCATAGGTTCATAGGTGTGTACTAGGTTAATGGCCCTGGGGTCTTTACAAGCCTAGCCCATAGGATTACCCTGGCATTGTGCCACCCAACCTTAGTTCCCAGTGCTTCTGTCAAGTAAAGCTACTGGAGTGATCCCTGGGGTGAATTTTTTTATTTCCCATCCACTCATCAAGATTTCTCCTGAAGAGGTGCTGTGCTTGACATGCATGGGAAGTCTATTCCATAGCATAGGCAGTCTCTGGGTTATGAATCTGTCCCTCCAGCATGTTCTGTTGATTGTGGTAATGAGGTTGAGGTCTCTGGAGCGTGTGGTACAGAGGGATTGGGATTTCTTTAGATGTAGCATTTCTAACAGAGCTGGGTCAGACATGGCTTTGTAAATCAGGCAGAGATCACCTCTAAGTAGGCGATATGAGACAGAGAATAGTTGGAGTTTTTTGAGTCTGTCCATATAGGACAAATGTTTAAGGCCTAGAATCCTCTTCGTGAGGCACTTGCAGCCTCTCCAGTTGTTGAAGGTGTTAAGTGAGGTATATGCCAAATGGGGCATTGTACTCAATGATTGGCCTAATGAGGGAAGAGTAGAGGTAGACAATGACCTCTTTCTTCCTGGATGCAAAACCCTTAATAATGAGATGTGCCACATAGAAGGACTTTCTGACCACAGTGGCAATGTAGTTGTCAAAAGAGAGGTTGCTGTTAACCTGTGTTCCCAGATCTCTTATAATGCCTTCTGTGTTCAGTGGACTACCATCAATGTGGTAATTCATGGGAACCAGGTTTTTCCCAAAGGGGATGACAACACATTTTTTGGCATTGAGCTTAAGGCCATGGTTCTGACACAAGTCGTTGGTCTTAGTGAGGCCTTCATGTAGGATGTCAACATCACTTGGAGAGTTAATAATAGCTCCCAACTTGCAATTGTCTGCAAAGTTTGTCAGCCAGAGTCCCCTCATGTTGGCCTGGACTTCAGACAAGTAGATATCAAACAAGAGAGGACCCAGGACCGAACCCTGTGGGACTCCACTTGTGACTGGTCGGCATTCTGACTTGGAGTCAGCTACTTCCACTATTTTCACTTTATCTTATTGGCTTTTTGGCTGGTATTAGCCTGATGATTGGTCTGTGAGCATTCTTCACATTTGTTACTCTTAATGATGATTTTTACTTATTTTTTTATGATTTAGAGGTTATTACAGGAAACATATAGCTATTTAATCATTCCATATATGTTTTGGATGCACATTTTTCTAAGCAACAATGATAAGTTTTTAGTTGGAGCATTTCATCTGTATACATAATACTACAGGTTAAATTACTATTTTTAATTGGTTAAGTATTCCATGTCAGCACTTTTAGTGGTCAGAATTTTAATATGTTTTTATTGGTTCATAATTATTACAAATGTGATTGGGCAGAATTTATATAAATATTTCTTGTTTGTTCAGACAATTTTGAATCTGAAGTAGGGTGGAAGCCACCCGAAAGTGCTCATTCTTTTTTTTATGCTCTTCAATAAAATAGTTTTATGACTACAGCCGTGCTGACTGCACTGGTATATTTTGGGATTTGCATCTACTTTCTACAATGCTGTTCTTTGGGTAACGTGAACTACACCACTGTTCTTATTTTTTATATATATATATATATATATATATATATATATATATATATATATATATATATATATATAGGTCCTCTACAGATGTTCAAAATTCCAAAAGGCTGAAGCCCACATGGCCGAGACCATATGTTCAACTTCTGAAATTCCGATCCTTCTGAATGGACAGCTCCTCATTGGGCAGAATGGAAGAATTTCCATTTACCACATTGAAGTATGATCTCAGAGTTGGTATATTAAAGTTAAGGGTGGTGTGGGGGGCATAGCCTTCAATGGGGGTGCAGGGGGGGGTGTAGCCCCCCTGCTAGCATCTTTAAAATAATGTAGCGTTTTGTTTTTATTTCCTTTTTTTTTGCATGTTTGAAATTTCAGGAGTCAAACATATGGTCTCGGCCATATGGGTTTTGGCTTTCTGAAATTTTGATCATGTATAGTAGACTTATATATATATATATATATATATATATATATATATATATATATATATATATATATACATTACATACACATACGCATACACATACACACACACACACACATATATATATATATATATATATATATATATATATATATATATATATATGTCGTTCTACTGCAGTTGGTCAACACAGCCCAATGTTGATTGAAAGAAAGTCAACCTCAAAAGGTCGACATATACAGAAAGTCGACAGTTGTGCTACATCAACAATGGCCAGGTGGGGGAATATTCCTTTTCACCGGGGATTATATGATCTTGGAGTTGGTATATATAATTAGCAGGGGGTGATGTCACAGCCCCCCACATGGGAGGTGCACAAAAAACAATATTATTTGTGTTTTTTTTGGTTGCATGCAGCAAGAGTTTACTGACACGTGCAGTTGAGTGTAGGCATTACCGTTATCAACCTTTTGCAGGTGACAGTCTTGCTGCCAACATTGTGTTGTATTGATGGGATGTAGCGATCCGATACATATATATGAATATGCAGATACCCACGCGCACACCACATACAAATCCTCTGTTAGGATATATATCAAAAGCATCCAAATACATCAAAGCGACAAGAGAGATAAATATAGGTATTCCATCATTTGCAGTCAGCTCAATACTTTATTTTTAAAAACAGTTATTTCTAAAACGAAATCTCATCAAAGTCCTACTTTGAATTGAACTGCTCATTTCATTTTGTATAACTGTGTAAGACTTAAACACCATTTAAAATTATGCATCTTTACATATTTACTTTAGACATATGATTCTTCCATGTTTTATAAATGATAGATCTCTATATGTATACCTATGATCTTCATAAAACACAAAAAATGGGCTACATTAAATATTTAATTGGATGATTTAAGTGATCACTCAAAGTTAGAACTAGTCTAGATGAGAAATCTTTAAACCCCACATTATTGCTTCCTTGATCAGATTTTATGTTTGTCTGATACAGAACATACAATATTTTGATTCTTTTTTTTAAATGAATATTCCAATTACTGTAAGTGAAACCAGTTTAATGCCTTGAAAAAAGCAGCCAATGCAATCAGTTAAGCAAAAGGAATTTAAAGAGCACGCAAAAGTTTTGGCTCAAGGTATAAATGGAACTGGATAATACCCAACAGCAGATATGCCCAAACAGTGCTCTGCAGACCATCAAGAACTAAGAATAAATTGTTGATGATTTTGAAGAGGAATGCATAAACAAGTATCAAAACACAAAAGTGAATGACAAACATAACCAGTCTAACGATTAATCTAATTTTTCCAGTTGTGAGCAAAACTGACAGGTAATTTATCATTGGTCATATAACATTTAGTTTGGTTCCCAAATTTTGTCCCAGAATGTGCTTGCAAATACTACTGAATGAATAAGCACATGTTTTATCTCTCATATCTTTAATCAAGCAAACTATGAAATTACTTGTGAAACTAAATAAAAGCTACACGTTGTTTTATGGCAAGTTCTTACAATAACATTGAAATGTAGATTTGGACAGCAGTTTAGGGCCACGTAGCCCACATATCCTGACTATTTCTGTACTTTCTGGATAAGTTACAAATGCTAATTAGCCAACAGATGACATCCTTCTTATTTAAATCCATCCAGCATAATGCATTCTTGAATTTGACACTGTTTTTGATGTTGTTGCCTTACCCATCCTCTAAGAAGACTCAGGACATTAAAATTATGTAAGGATCCTAACTTTAAATATATATCATTTGGTAAAGTTAAAGAATGAACTATTGTTCCAACACGATGAGAAAGAATAATTTCATAATCTCCTGTACTCATATTTTTCATTCCTCAGGAAGTGATGTTAAAAAGTCATTGTAACATGAATGCAACATGAAATATAGAACAAATGTATGACCTAGAATGCTCATACCTGTATTTATCATGCTGTATACAGAGAATAGTTAGTAAATAGAAAAAAGACAAAGATTTGAAAAACAATAGGAACACCTTTAAGTATAGCCATATCTGACCTACTCTAGTTTTTTTTTTTTTTTTTTTTTTTTACATATGATGACTGGATTAATAAAGTAGTTTGAAGACCCTTTTCAGATGTGACTCAAGCCTGAAGAATAAAGTACAAATACAAACATAAAAATACAAGTGGATCACATTCAATTTCAGACAGGGTGTAACATAAAATGTATACAAAAGTTTTAGTAAGCTTGATTCCCATAACTACATACAAGGTATAAAAACTGCAGCAACAAAACAAAAAAGCAATGAGGCCTGTTATAGGGCTCATTATAATGCATTATGCAACACATACATCCAGCTGAAAAACATTCAATGTACATAATTAAAATAGGTGGCTGCAAGCACTCCTTTATGAAATAGGTGTGGGGGGGGGTAGGGATGAGAAGGAAGAAGAAATTGGAAGTAGGTGGGGAGAAAATGAAGGGCAGGAGAGAATATTTAATTAGGGAAACAGTTACATTTGCAATATGCTTATTGATGTCGAATGGCTGATCTGAATGTAGACACGTAATCCAACACTGGAGGGAACTGAGTTACAGACAGCAGATTAGAGAATATTCTTTCTGAAACATAGAGTGATAATGGAAGATGATGACTCATATGCACCCCTGCATTTTTTTATATAATAAGATGGGTGCCATAATTTGACTCATTCTTGGAACATAGTCTTTGCCCTCCTGTTATGTCTACAGTTCGAGTAATTACATCAATATTCCAAATACGCTGTCACACACTCCTAGATTGCAACCATTTTGTTTGTTATTATTCAAAATTCTCCTTGCACCATCCTTAGTTGAATATCCGCAATAAACAATGACAACAATGCTGAACCTGACTACTCCTTCACACTTACATAACTTTCATTATCTGCTATTACTACATCTTCCAGTTTTAGATGGCATCTATATTTTATTTTATTATTTTTTTTATTTTATTTAACATTTGTTGACCGGGAATGCCCGACTAGGTTCCACAGAGCCTGTTTTCAGCGGAGGCCCGGGGAGAAATGCTCCAGACTTTATTACTGACAGATATTACTGTTACTACATCACCCCTGTTTTCCATTTTCCTCCAAAGGATTGCATCACTCTACCCAATACTCTCTAATCAATGACTCAATTTAATTTCTGCTAAATGCACTTCCACAGTGCTGGTGCTAATGGTTCCAATGTTCATAAGTATGTAAATATCCTATTTTTCTTGTTTGGATTGGTTAAACTATTTGCATTCCCTGTTACTGAACTAATTTTCCTCAATCATATATTTCATCAATTTACCCATCCTATTTTATAACCTTTGTAGTACCTAACCATGTACAATTTCACCTTTATCTAGGTTCATATGTATTGATTAGATATGTGGCCTAAAAGACCAAGGAAGAGCTTAGTCTATTTTCCAAATTGCTCTACAGTACTTTCTGCTTAAATGCTTTGCTTAGAGTCATACAATAGTCAAACAGAGGCTGAGGGACTCAAACTCTAGATTACAGGAAGCAGCTCATTAACAACTGACAACTTAATCATCTGTCCTTACAAGTGCTCTATACTGGGGGTCTGAACCCTTGTCTCCCAAGTGACAGGCAGCAAAACTCACTACCATACTAACAAGGGATATATTAATGCTTTCAAAACGGTCATCACGACTTAAGCATGAATTAATATCAGTTTGTAAACAAAACTATACACATGATGGAATATAAAAATCAATTTGATTGATATGTACCCTACTTTACAGAGAAATATTGCTGGTACTATTTCAGCTGCTAAGCATCACACTAACACCCCTACAGCCACCTCCAGTCATTTTTTTTTAAATAAATAACTGTGAATTTAAAGTGCTTACTGCAGTGGTGGTGCTGCTGTAGCGTTGTCAACTCACAGTAAGATGTCCTGTTCAATTCTCAGCTAGAGCGTCTTTTGTATGGAGACATGCGTGAATGGGCGTACCTTCATTGAAGGTTGTGTCAGGGCCGGCAACTTGGCATGTAAAACTCTACTGCCAATCATTAGCGGACCGGAGTTCCACTGTGGCGACCCCTAACCGGGAAAAGCCGAAAGACACAACAACTTAGCATGTTATAATTGCGTTATCTCATGATTAAACCCTCTAAGTTTTAAACCCCACATGAATTCCATCTCTAAATGGCTAGCCCCATATGTAGTGAGCATGCATCCCAGTAAAGCAACTTATCCCACAGTTCATCTTATAACTGGAAAGATACTTCCCCTACCAGTCTGTCAAAACAAACTAGTTTTCAACCCGGAAACTAAATAATATTAGTTATTATTAAACACTGCATTAAGATTTTCTTTGCTCTCAAAAACATAACAAAACTAGAAGTGCCCATTTTAATTACAATAGTGTATTTTCAGCTTCTTCTGCCAGAATTTTGGCACAAACTACTTTCCACCTTTTTGATTTTGCCTCAAGCAACCCATAAAACTTTGAAAGTCTTCTCTCTGTGCTCACCTCTTAAAGTATTTCACCATGTTCCAAGCCACAGTCTGAAGTCTTTCAACTACTTCAGTTCCCCACCACCACCACCACCAATTGCCATGAACCTTTTGGTTTTGTTGTACAATCACCTCTTCTTGGGGTTTATTTCCCATCATGGCTCAAACTGTTTCATATGACAGGGAATGTCTTGAAGCCATTCAAGAAGAATGTTAGAAAAACAGATGAGTAATACAAACAAAATGTAAGTTATTTCACGCTACAATCCCTCATGATGACTGTAAACAGCGCCCTCCACTTTCTTGTATGAAATGCATAATCATGGTTGAAAAAACTCTTTTGTCCCCCAATTTATATATTTGCCTTATCTTCATAAAAGTACAAAACTTGTCCTTTAACCTCAGCAATATACTTCAATTTTTTATTACAAGCCAGGCTTAGCATATGTAGCTTGTCAACCCACTCCATTTTAATTTGTTGCATTTAACCCAGTCCAGCTCATTAGTTTATCCTCTATGTAAAGTGTACAGCCCTTTGTCTTTATCTCTCTCTCTCTCTCTCTCTCTCTCTCTCCCCTTTCTTACAATCAATATATTCTTCCTACAGACACAATCTTTCATACCTATCTGTTTTTCTTTCAATATTTCTACTTATTTAGCAAAGACTCATATTTCTGTTTTAAGTCCAGATTTTACTTGCATGGTGTCAGTTTGTGTATTCATGATAGACATTACCTCCAACTCAGGTACCTTCGCCTTCACATTATATTCTACCCATTTTACATTAATATTCAAAATCTCTCTAAATATCTTACAGGAATTGGATATTTCTTTGCTTGGCATCCCGAAAGGACAAAGAACATGGAAAAACTTCCTTCACTGCTAAACAACAGACTCCTTTCCCATATGACAACACATTGCAGTATGCAAAGTCCCAGAAAAGGATGATAAATGTGAAGGTAGTTAAAGGCACTCAGATACACAGCAGCCTTAATCTGGTTTGAAGTTAGTTGGATTTTTTATTTGCATTTCCTTTCTTAGAAAAGGCACAAAAAGGCTAGAAGAATGCACCGCTGTATCTTTTGGAGGAATAAGAATGGAAAAAATGGAAGACAGCAATCAAAAGACAAACAGTATGAAAATCAAAATTGATAAAAGGGAACAAACATGGAGTGAAGAAAGTCAAAGATGAGGAGATCAGGGGAAGTAAGGAAGTAAAAAAATGAAGGTAAAAAAGGAAGGAGGGAAGAAAAAACAGGGCAGAGCAGCACAAAAGTGATTATTAAATTACTGTGAATTACTGACAATATGGAATCAGGAAAGGATTCTTGAATGGGGTCATTTCAGGTATCAAAACAGAATGCCTCTGTGATAAATGGTTCCCCCTCTAGTACCAGAGTCCTAAAATCAGTGAACTAGACAAGATAAGCATAGCTGATGTATTTTCTTCAAGAGTGTCTGAAGGAGTATAGCTATGTTCCTATCATATGACTGCTACAAATATGCAAAGCTGTATGCATCTGTGACACTGCACATGCAAATAATGAAGTAATGCATACCATAATGAATGAAATGTTCCATATGTAAGCAAACATCCTTCAAAGAAAGTGTGTCAAAAGCATATACTTTATTTATTGCTTTTTACTCATGAAGTGCAATGCTGTATTGGCTGCAATATTAAAATAAAAAAGTAAAACAAAAATCTGAATAGGCCTGTCTCAGACTGTACGCTAGTGTATCAAGAAATGCCTTTCTCAAACTATGTGCCAGAGTTAAAGATGGTATGTCTATGAATTGCAATCAACTGTAACACCTTTGTAACCTTACAAAAACAATTCTCTTATATTGTGATGCTTCCATACATTTTCTAAACTATTTCTCGTTGAACCAGTTGTGTTATGTGGAGACCTTTGTTTTCCTGTTGATACCATTGTATTCAATGTAGACCAGTGCATGTGATACATTCAGAATGCAAGCAAAAGAACTTATCTGCTGATTCAAAATCCAAGAATTCTGCACTTACAGCTCTTTCAGGTCTGTAAATAATTTATGCATTACTCTCACCGCTTACTATCATTTCAAGCATTTACATGTCCAGAAATGCACTGAACTGCATAAGATTAAAACAGGGAGGTGCACCATGAAAGGCATATGAATTTGATGGACTGAAACTAACTGCCAAAAAATGCATTATTGTATTCTTTAGGAAGTCAACTACCCCAGGGAACTACCGCAGTAACAATACGTCCCTAAAAGTTGACCCATTTGTTCAGAATTTTGGAACTTTTTTTGGACAGTGACTTAACTTTTGACCCATGTGTCCATTGTTTTAAGAAAGTCCTTCTATATTGCACATCTTATAAACAAAAGAATTGTGTCTAAATCTATGGATGTCATTGTCCCCCTTTACTCAGTCCTCATTAGGCCAATCACTGAATATAATGACTTCCTTTGGTATGTACCTGCCAGACACATGCAACAACTGGAATACCTGCAGAGATACCTTACTAAAAGGATATAAGGTTAAAACAACATATCCTACATGGACTGACTAAAAGCCCTGTCATTGTTCTCAGTATCGTACAGACTGCTTAACAGGTGACCTGTCTCTGGCATTCAAGGCATCCCCAAATGGCAACATAAATATTCAGTCTAGTGATCTAAACCTCTTCTGTAACATCAACAGAATGATTTGAAGGGACAGGTATATCACACAGAGAATATGGCTGCTGTGGAACAGACTCCCCATCCACATAAAACAAAGTTCATTCCTGTAAATATTCAAGTGCAACTCAGATCCATGGATGAAAAACAGAAAATTACCCCCTGTACTACTAATGGAGTGGGGCAGCCTCTAAATGCCTTATCCCATGCATGTGTCCCCTCAAATTATCTATGGTATGATCCCAGTTATTCTCATTAGGGGTAGTATATAATTGATCACTAATGGGTAAGGCTAATATATAACCAAATGGGCTAGTTTATTTCAAGCACAAAAAGAGAAAATGGCTAAGTTTAAAATAGTCAGCAAGGGGAGCTAGCCTGTACTAACCTTCTTCTTCTTCTTCTTCTTCTCCTTCTTTCAGCTGTTCCCATTATGGGTTGCCACAGGAGATCATCTGTTTCCATTTCTTCCTGTCCACCACATCTTGATCTGTCATACCAACCACCTGCATGTCCTCTCTCATCACATCCATAAACCTTATCTTAGGCCTTCCTCTTTTCCTCTTACCTGGCAACTCCATCCTTAGCATCTTTTTCCCAATATAACGAGCATCCCTCCTCAGTACATGACCAAACCAATGCAATGTCGCCTCTCTGGCTTTGTCTCCAAACCATCCAACCTGATCTGACCCTCTAATATACTTATTCCTAATCCTGTCCATCCTCATCACACCCAGTGCAAATCTTAACAGCTTTAACTCTGTCAACTCCAGCTCTGACTCCTGCCTTTTTGTCAGTGCCACCGTCTCCAACCCATATAACATAGCTGATCTCACTACTCTCTTGTAGATCTTTCCTTTCACTCTTACTGGTACCCGTCTGTCTTAAATCACTCCTAACACACTTCTCCACCCACTCCATCCTGTCTGTACTCTCTTCTTCACCTCTCTTCCACACTCACCATTATTCTGAACTGTTGAGCCCAAGTATTTAAACTCATCCACCTTTGCCAACTTTACTCCCTGCATCCTCACCATTCCTCTGTCCCCCCTCTCATTCACACACATATATTCTTTCTTAGTCCTGCTGGCCTTCATTCTTCTCCTCTCTAGAGCATATCTCTACCTCTCCAGGGTCTCCTCAACCTGTTCCCTACTCTTACTACAGATGACAATGTCATCCGCAAACATCACAGTCCACAGAGACTCCTGTCTGATCTTGTCTGTCAACCTGTCCTCACCATTGCAAATAAGAAAGGACTCAGAGCTGACCCTTGATGTAATCCCACCTCCACCTTAAATGCATCTGTCACTCCAACTGCAGACCTCACCGCTGTCACACTAAGTCTTACATACTTCTCTGATACTCCTGACTTCCTCATACAATTCCACAACTCCTCTCTAGACACCCTGTCATATGCTTTCTCTAAGTCCGCAAAGACACAATGCAACTCCTTCTGACCTTCTTTATACTTCTCCATCAACACTCTCAGAGTGAACATCGCATCTGTAGTGCTCTTTCCTGGCATGAGACCATACTGCTGATCGCTAATCATCACCTCTCTTTTTAACCTAGCTTCCACTACTCTTTCCCATGAGTTCATGCTGTGACTGATCAACTTTATCCCACTGTAGTTACTACAGCTCTGGACATCACCCTTTCTCTTAAAAATCGGTACAAAAACACTTCTTCTCCACTCCTCAGGCATCCTCTCACTTTCCAAGATTTCATTAAACAATCTGGGTAAAACTCCACTGCCTTCTCACCTAAACACCTCCACGCTTCCACAGGTATCTCATCTGGACCGACAGTCTTTCCATGCTTCATCCTCTTCATAGCTCTCTTTACTTCCTACTTCCTAATCCATTGCACTTCCTGACTCACTATCCCCACATCTTCTAATTTTCTTTCTCTCTCATTCTCTTCATTCATCAGTCCTTCAAGGTACTCTTTCCATCTGCTCAACACACTCTCCTCGCATGTAAGTACATTTCCCTCATTATCCTTTATCACCCTTACCTGCTGCACATCTTTACTAGCTCAGTCCCTCTGTCTAGCCAATCAGTACAGGTCCTTTTCTCCCTCCTTAATGTCCAACCTTTCATGCAACTCTCTATATGTCTTATCCTTAGCCTTCTCCACCTCTCTCTTTGCCATATGCCTCATTTCCTTATACTTCTGTCTACTTTCTTCATCTCTCTGGACAATCCCACTTCTTCTTCGCCAGCCTCTTCCTCGGTATACTCTCCAGTACTACTTCATTCCACCACCAGGTCTCCTTGTTCTCCTGCCTCTGTCCAGATGTCACACCAAGCACCTTTCTGGCTGTCTCCCTTACCAGCTCTGCTGTAGTTACCCAGCTATTCAGTAACTCTTCACTGCCACCCAGTGCCTGTTTTAACTCTTCCCTGAACTCCACCTCACAATCACCCTTTTGCAACTTCCACCATTTGATCCTTGGCACTGTCCTCACACTCTTCTTCCTCTTCTTGATCACTAATGTCATCCTACAGACCATCATCCTATACTGCCTAAGTGCAATTTCCCCTGCCACCACTTTACAGTCACCAATCTTCTTCAGACTAGCCCTCCTACATGGGATATACTCCACCTGTGTGCATCTTCCTCCACTCTTGCACGTCATCCTATGCTCCTCAGCCATGTCCATCCTTTTCACAAAATCCACTACCATATAACCTTCTGAATTCTTCTCCTTAACACCATACCTACCCATCACTTCCTCATCCCCTCTGTTCCTTTCACCAACATGTCCATTGAAATCCACATCAATCACCACTCTCTCATCCTTGGGTACACTCACCATCACTTCATCCAACTCACTCAAAAAATGTTCTTTCTTATCCATCACACACCCAACTTGCAGAGCATATGCACTAACAGCATTCATCATCACACCAACAATTTCCAGCTTCATAAACAACACTCTGTCTGACACTCTTTTCACCTCCAAATCACTCTTGGCATACTGTTCCTTTAGGATAACCCCTATCCCATTTCTCCTTCCATCCACACCATGATAGAATAATTTGAACTGCCTCCGAAACACCTGACATTACTCCCCTTCCATCTGGTCTCTTGCATACACAATATGTTAACCTTCCTTCTCTCCATCATATCAGCTAGCTCTCTCCCTACACCAGTAATACTGCCAACATTCAAAGTTCCTACCCTCACTACCACACTCCTAACCTTCCTCCTCTCTTCCTGCCTTCAGGCATGCCTTCCTCCTCTTCTTCTCCTTTTTTTTCTGCCAATAGTAGCTCAGTTTCCACCAACACCTTGTTGGCTAACAGTACTTGTGGCGGTTGTTGTTAACCCAGGCCTCGACCGATCCAGTGTGGAAATCTGTATTGTTCTCCACCTATGTCATTTGGCAAAGGTTTTACACAGGATGCCCTTTCTGATGTAACCCTCCCCATTTATCCGGGCTTTGGTCCGGCACAAATAAATGCACAGGCTTGTGCATCCCCCGTGACTTACCTATGAATCTACAAACCTATGAGAAAGATTACCTTCCTCTACAGTGTGACTGTTTCATTATGTTCAATGATTTATGCAGTACATAAACTACATTTTGGAAAGTCACCTATTGTGTAATTTCTCTTATCAAACTAGTGCTGCCTTCATAATTTTAATGACATACAGCAATCTACAGCAAACTTTCAAAGTTCATTATGGCACTTGCATACACTGGTCACATAATGTCCATTGTGATAACTGGAAAGTGTGAGCCTTTATATCACAGACATCTAAGCAGATTTGTTTTATGGAAGATAAGATCTGTCTGGCCCACCAGATCTCTCCATTTCCCAGTTTACTGAATATACTAAATGTTCTAGAATCACCAAATTAATTTCCCACCCCAATGTGTGTAAAATACATTTAGTTATTTTTTGTTGTTATTGTTTTTTTAAACACCTTTATTGGCTTATCACTTGTGACACAGACAAATTTACATTTATATAAAAGTAATCAAACCGTATTAACAAGTTCACATTTACAAACATTCTACTTCATATATATTGCTATATATCATATAACCTAAGCAACATTACATAAATTATTTAATTCCTGCCCCCTTTTTTTAAACAAGAAACATCTTTATTAAACCATCACTTATGACATAGACAATCATACATTTATATAAATGAAAACAAACCACACTGACACAATCCTAGTTGCAAGCATTTTGCATCACAAAACATGCTGACACTCCCAGTTTCAAACATTATACATCGCTAATAATCTAGCCAATTATTTTCAGTCAAACATTACATAGCTCATTTAAGTGCTTCTTTTAAACCTCATTCCTCCCCTGTATGTACTGTTCCCACAATTTCCATTTTTCCTATGTAGTTTGCTCTTACCCTTTTTAAAAGATTTCAATTCCAGTTTATTTATCTCTGTTACTATATACACTACTTCTAGTATAGTTAATTTAGATTTTGATGTCCATTTTCTAGTAATTGCTTTTTTGGCAGCCACCATAATTAGATTCAGCAAGGCCTTACCATATCTAGACAATTCTGATTCTGTATCATAGCTCAGAAAAATAATCTCCCTCGATACACCAATCTACCCACCCAGCATCTCCAACAATGCATCTCGCAGGGAATCCTTAAAGTACACCCTTCCAGAAAATATGTTCCTAATTACCTCTGTATTCCCTGTCACACCTCCAACATTTGCTGTCTAATTGAGGAAAAATTCTCTGGAGTCTACTTGGGGTATAAAAATACCAATGTAAATATTTCCAAGCAAAAATCCTAAATCTTTTAGATTTTGTTGCATGTTTGGGAGACACGTATCCTCCCAGTGTTTCTTTGTGAATTGCTTATCCAGTTTCTCTTCTCAATCCTTTCTAACTTCATCTGATTGATTCTTATAGATATCATGCAATATTTTATATGCTTTACTAATTATTCCCCTTTTAATGGCAGCTTCTGTTTTAGATTCTACTAAAAACTCTACCAGTGCTAAACTTTTGTTTAGGACCCCATTATTTATTTCTCTTTACCTATACTGTGATATCAATCCTTGATAGGGAAGGCAATGTCTAACCTGCAGTCCAAATAAATTCTTGGCATTTTCCCATTCTATCATCTTTCATTCTCTAGTTATTTGCTCCCAATACCTTGGTTCCTTTGCCAGTTTTCTCCAATAAATTCCAACCCCCTCTTGCCTATTGTCTATATCCCTAATTGCAGTCACACCTATTGGCAGAATCTCCTTTCTTCATTCCCATGTTAGCCTAGTTCTTAGGATACTTTCTTCTACTTTATAGATATAATATTCTGTATGATTATTGTTATGCTTCTTAAAGGCCTGCATCCAAAATCCCAGTCTCTCCTTGTTTTTTGAGCTTCCTCCCTGTTTCATCATCATCCCTTTCCACTTTGAATTATAGTTTTCTGCTTGTGCTATATGTAGGAACCTTAAATATGTAGCTCTGAAATACCCCTTCAAATTGGGTAATCCCAATCCACCCTGTTCTACTGGAACAATCAGTTTATCCCACTGGACTCTTATCATTTTCCCCTCCCAGATAAAGTCTTTCAGCTCTTTATTAATTGTAATCCACATCTTATCCTCAGGTTGATAAAAATTTACCTGATCTTGGTATAAGACTAAAGGGACTAAAACATTTTAATTGCTTGTATCTCACTATAAATATCCATATAACAAACCTCCCATTTTCTCAGTTTTTGTATTATCTTTTTTAGTCTCTTCCCACATATCCTTCGCTACCACACCAGAATAATTTTTAATCCATATTGCTAAATACTTCATTTTATTATGTCACCATAAATATGGATACTGCTGAGTCAATTCATATGAGGGAAAATAATTTACCGCTATTGCCTTTGTTTTAGCTTCATTCATTTTGTATCCTGAAAAGACTTGAAACTATCGCAAAATGGTCCACAATACTGTGATGTCTCTTTCTGGTGTTGTAAAGGTATAAAATAATATCATCTCCAAATAGAGCCATCTTTTCTAGACTATCATACCAATTATATCCTTAAATTTCCGAGTCCCTTATTTTTTGCCAATGGTTCTAAATATAATGCAAATAACAAAGGGGAAAGAAGACACCACTGCCTGGTTCCTCTGCTCAAGCAGAAATTATTGGAGAATACCCCACCCACTTTAATTTTTGCCTCCAATCCCTCATATATCCTCCTAATCGATCTTATATTTTTTCAGGAAATGCAAATGCTACCATTGCCCTGCTCATAAAGTCCCAGAGTACTCTGTCAAATGCTTTCTCTGCATCAAGACGCACCACCAACAATGGTATTTTCTTACATTCTGCTTCCCTCTGGATCATCAATGTTCTGTTAATGTTGTCAAATGCTTGCCTCCCCTCCACAAAATCACATTGATCCATATCTATCAATTTTGGCATTACTTCTGCCATTCTTTTACCCATTATAGACATGAACACTTTATAATCATGGTTTAGTATTGAAACAGGCCTGTATGAAGCTGGATCTGATGGATCTTTACCCTATTTAGGTATTATAACTACCACTGCTTTCTTCCAGGATGCTGGTACTTCTATCATACATTTAATTCTGTCACAGTTTTTGACTCTACAACCTGTTCTAGAAGATTGTTCTACTTGTCTTCTATCGTCAATGTAAAACAAATAATTATTTGAAGGTTCCCTAAGCCATCCACCTTGCATGTCCTCTCTCTTGCTGTTATGTAGTTATTTTTTCCTTGTTTGCTTTAATATGGTACCCACTCTGTGATCTTACTGGAAGTACGTAAATACGCCTGTCACAGAACCCCCTACTGCTGTCTTTCTTTAAGACTGAATATATAAAGCTCTTCTAATCTCAGTCTTTACAATGGTTCTTTTGGAAATCATATACCATTTTATTATCCTCCTTACAATTGCCTCTTTGATTGTATCCTTTTGAAAATAATCACTGACATTACAGCTACCAGTGAACCATGGAAATTAACCCTTGCACATATTACCTCACTCCTCAACTGTGGCAACGATTTTTGAAAAAAAGCCTTAAACATTCTAATGCAGGTACCAGCAGTGCACTTAATTCTCTGATACTGTCACTGGTAATGATGCCTGTTATGTCCAGTAACTAACAACAATAAAATAACTTTGACCATGACTATATGTGCTAAACCACTTTAAAACAACAAAAAACTACAGAAGCAGAAAACTGTTTATTACTTGAAAAAGGTAACTAAACATAAGCCTTTAACCTGGGATAATTTTTATTTTGGTAATGTGTTAAAGTTTAGATCATACCAAAGGGTTTAAGGATTTTTAAATTTCCTAATGACATTAATGATAACAGTCAATGATTTACAAAGCCTTTTATTTTTATTTTTTTTATTTTTGATGGAGGCATATGTAAACACTTTAGACTGAGTTCTTCAACATAAGGACCTTACACCTCATCTCTGGAAGATTTTTCTGAAAATAGATTTATTGGAAACCACAAGTAAAAAAAATAGGAAAAAATATATGATCTTTAATTTTTGGTATTTTGGTAATTCTTTATGTTTTTGGTGTTCTAATGACAGTAACATCAATGACAGAGAAGTTAATTCCACCAATAATGTGCCAGTTGATGTCTATAATGAAAAGATTAAAGGAGTTTTAAAAAGAATTGTAGAACAGCAGACATAACTGAGGAAGTTTTTCTGACTTTCAGAAGGGATGCAAAGGAATTCTCATTTAGGTTTGGGTTCTGTTTGTCATCAAATGGAAACACAAATGATAGCTCAAATAAGGAGTTTTGTTTTTTGATACCTCAAGTGACCTTGCCAGTTCACAGATGACAAGGACTGCAAAACAGGTGCAACTACTTAGACAGAGATCATGGAAGGAGTAATTCCAACACAATACAGTTAATAGGAAAATACAGAAATAGATATAACATAATTTAAGATATTCAACCTCAGTTCATTTTTACATCAATTTTTACCTCAATATATGTAAAATGTTTTTCATTTGTCCCTATCAGAAGGACTAATGTCACTCACATGCTATTAGAATAATGTTATTTAGTTGTAGACTTACTTTAAAATACTTCTTACAAGACAACTCATTTTTTTCAAGTATTTCTGATCTGGCTTGGTTTTAAAGAAATGTACAAGCATTTTCAGTGTTAAAGGCCTTTTGAAAATGTATGTGAAAATGATATGCATGAGGTCTTCAAATGTGATGTTTTATGTCTGGTTTATTGATGACATTTTTATTTTGTGGAACAACAAACAGTTGTTTCTAGCCTTTTTATAAGAGTTGGATCACAACACTGGATGTTTGTGTTTCATTGAAAAACATGACTTCCATCAACTTTCCTTATTGACTATTGATGTTTGATAAGACAGGATAGTTTATGTTTTAATCCTATGATTTTTCATATCCAGTTTGTCAGATATAACAAGACTTTCAAAGTTAACATCTAATAATGCTGAATTTGAATGTTACTTGGCTGAGGTAAAACTACTATTGTTGGCATGTTTTTGTAAAGCACAACACCTGGAGGAGTTCCTAAATTAAGTTAGGCACACTAGGGCCAATACTCACATCCCCATTTCAAAGAAATGTGATGATGGTTGAACAAGACAGGGAAATAGAGGTCTGATAAAGAATTTGTTTACATGCTTTTCCTTTCACTTTTTCTGTGGATAATAGTCCAATAAATGCCATTATTCAGGATAGCCTACAAGTCTTAGCAGGCTTCCTAGTTGTTATGAAAGAGCTCAAATTCTATTTATAGGCATTATGATTTGAATTATATCTTGGAGTTTGATGGTGGTGGTAAGTAATAAGAAATGTAGTATCTTTCTTTCTTTGCAGAACTTATAAACAGTGCAGATTTGTGAACAGGTAGTCTATTATGAATATTAAGCTCTTATTTTAATATTTCTTTTAGCAAAAGTTATAACAGTATTATAACTGTAATATAACATAATAATTGTAATATAACATTGCTGCACTATATTTATCCTTGTATTCATTCTATAAAAGTTTATATTCTGAGAAAACCACTACAAAGCTCTATCAGAGCATTTACAAGAATTGTTTGCCTTTAGAATCAGAAACAGTAATAATTATTTGTTCAAATATTCTCTTATTTGTCATAATGACTTTTGGAAATTTGCCTTTACATTACTTGAACATGTTGTTTCTGGATACATGGTGCTGAATTAGAAATCATGATTGAAAAAGGGGAACTTATAAGACATCTTTGATTGAATGTTATATAATTCTCAGGGCTTAAAGAATCACTTAATACAAGAGATGTCCTAAGATTAAGACCATTGACTTAAATGTTCTACCCTGTAGTTTTAATTTAAAATGCATACTGACTATGAGATTTATTAACTATTTATGTTATTTATACATTAATGCCCAGCTTTATATGTTTTGATTTTTTAACATTTATTCCTGATATTTATCACAATTTATGTAATTTTAAATTGATTATTTAATTGCTGAGCACATGACTTGTTAATGCTTTTAAAACAAAGCATTTTGGCACCTAGTATTTATCTGAAGAAGTCTTGATATAATTTAGATGAAAATGCTAAAAGCATTTAATAAATATTTTCTGTGTCTATAATCTCAGCTCTGTGTGTACATTTTGTTTTATTTATAGACACTAACATACGTTTTGTTTAGATAGCTGAATGTTTTGTGAATAGAATAATGACTCATGTGATACCTAGAAACTGAGCACTTAAACCAATTTCTTTTTTTTTCAATAATAATTCTTTATTATTTTTCAATTTGTTCATACAAACATTGACTGGGATATACACAGGTAATTTCCAAACAATACTACTAACAACAATCCTACAACATATGTACACTATATACATGAATGCTTCCATTTTTAACAAAAAAGAATCTTATAATAATTTGATTTCTGATAAAATTTGACTTTATAGTATTTATATCCAAGGGTTATCCTGGGTTCTGTACATTAAGCCAATATAATGTTGAAAATTTGTTCCCAGATCTTCAGATTATTTATATGTTTGGTATGTTCATTGATTAGTAATTTGTGGGCTAGTATGTGTTTTATCGCTAAAATCTTAAAGTTGTCCCATGAAGTTTGCGATGGATTCAACCAATTAGTAGCTATATAGAGTTTCATTAACAAAAAGATATTCATAAGTATGGTCATTTGGGATCTAGATAGATTATTTGGGGGGATATGTAATATAGTAAATTCCCAGGAAAGCGTTGAATTTTGATAACCCATCTTCTGCAGTTGTAGTTTTAAGGAATTCCATAGTTTGTATATACATTTGCAGCTCCAGAACATATGGAGGAGGTCAGCAATTTCATCTTTACAGTATGGGCATTTAAGAGAATTTTTGGAGTTAAATTTATGCAAGCTAAGACATGTATAGTATGCATTATTAAGATGAGTTGAGTAAATGTTAACTTTTGGAGGGAAATTGATTTTATTGTTAACTTGATTGATTTTACTATTTTATTTTTTTCAATCAATGGTATTTTTTCTTTCCAATAATTTGACAAAAGGACTTGATCTTGATAATTAAAGTCTTTTATTAGTTTATATGCAGATGTTATACACTTAGCATCTTGTAAGAGGGCTTGCCATAAATTTGTACATTTTGTTAAGTCCTCATCATTAATTTTTAAATCTTTAAAGTAGCTTATAGATAAATCTTTGATCTGTCTCAATATTATTAACTATGACTTGGGAAGGCTCAATTCCTGTCTTAATTCATGAGCCGAATAATTCAAATAAGGGTATATATCTCTTAACGTTAAATTTATAAGAAGTGGAACATTTTTTAGATCTATTAATTGATTATTAATTCTCAGGTTTGGATTCCTATGAAAAGGTTGTAAGATCATCATGTGTTAGATAAGATTTAATGAACTGAAGAGATTTTGTAATAATGTTATATATATTTTAATATGCTCCATTAAAGCAAATGATTTAAAAGTATCTTTTCTTAGGAAAGGTAATGATTTAGGATTAATTTTCAGACTCTCAACATGTTTGTAATTCAATCTTAACCAGTTAGGGGACCAATTATTACTACGTGCATCATAATTAGCAATTCTTAAAATTCTATTAGCATTTATTATTAAGTAATATTTTTCAAAATTGGGTAATTCTAAACCACCTCTGTCTTTTGGGGTCATCAATTTGTCGTATGAAATTCTAGTTTTCCTTGGATCCCATATAAATTTAGCAGATTCCATGTGAATTTTTTTTAAAGAACTTCTTCGGGATTAGAACTTGAGTAGATCTGAAGATATATAATACCCTAGGTAATACATTCATTTTAATAATTGAGACCTTTGCTAGTGGTGGTAATTTCAATTCATTCCATCTCCTTAGGTCAGATAGAATGTGATCCCAAATTAGTTTAACATTATTAATATAAAAGTCCTTATTATCTGTGGAAAATGTAATACCTAAATATTTAATCTTTTCTTCAGATTTTACTTACCCAACCAATGGTAAAAGTGAAAAGGGTTTTGGAGTTTTTAAAGGAAATAGCTTGTTTTTTTTAAGGTTTATTTTGTAGTTAGATATTACTGTGAAATCTTCAACAACTGTTAATAATTTCTTGGTGTCTGCAACTGGTGTTCTACAATATATATTAAGATCATCTGCAAAAGCTGCCATAGAAATCTTGGTACCATAAAGTATTGGGGCATTATGGTATACATTTTGTTTAATATAGAAAAATAAAGGTTCTAAATATAAATTAAATAATAAAGGGGATAGAGGACAGCCTTGAAATTTTAGTATCAATATTTAAGAGTGAAATGGGCCTATAATTATCTGGGTTTTGGTGATCCGAATTTTCCTTGAGTATTAAAATTGTTTTAGATGCATTAAAGTGAGGGTCATTGATGTTATTATTAATTATATAGTTAAATGTATATGATAGTATTTTAACAATCGTACTACAAAATGTTTTTTAAAACTCTGGAGTAAGACCATCAGGGCCTGGCGCTTTGTGGGATTTCAACTTTTTAATTGTAGTTGTTCTTCAGTGGAAATTGGTTTAATTAAATCTTTTTGCAAATTGTAATCTATTTTCGGGAAATTAATTTTTTGTATAAAATCATTATTAGTCTCATTTGTACGTGACTCATCTTGCTCACCACAAATTTGAGAGTATATCAATTCAAAGGTATTGATAATATCTTCAGATTTTGTATATATTTTGCCCTTGTAGTGTATTTCCGGAATTTGAGAGGGTGATTTAGATTGGTTAATAATTCTTGCTAAAGCCATTGATGGAGTTTGAATATGATTAGCATATCTTGCAAGTATTTTGGTTTCATGAAATGCTAACCTATTATTCTGGCTCAAGAAAGATCTTTCTGACATTTGAATAATTCCATTTCTGTTTGTGTGTTATGATTTTGCCTTAATTCCTGGTCTAGTGATTTAATTTTAGCCTCTAAGATTTGTTCTTCTCTAAGATTAATTTTTTTATAATAAGAGGCTTTTTGAAGAACCCCCCCCCCCTTACTTGAGCTTTAGTTGCCGCCCATTCAATATCAGGTATATGTTGCTGTTTGGCTAATCTAACCAGTAAGGAATTGAGAATGTCTTGAATTTCCTGGATTATTTCTTTTTTATTTAACAAGTTTGGATTTAAGGACCAATTATAGCCCCTGTGTGTTCGACTGTTTCTAAGGTCTTTGGCAAAACTTAATGAAATTTTAGAATGATCTGATAGATAGTGAGCTTGTATAGATACTACTGGATCAAAATTGATCAGTGTTTCCGAAATTAGAAAAAAGTCTGTTCTAGACCACATTTTATGACAAGTTGAATAAAATGTAAAACTATTTGTGTTAAAAAGATTGTTTACATATTTAAAGGGATCATATAATTTAAAGTCATACTTAAGCTCACTTAATGCTAATACTGCTTGACTATTAAATGACCTTTGTGGGCTTGACTTATCCAATTTAGGATTCTGATAAGCATTCCAGTCCCCCCCTATAATTATATAGTGGCTAGTATATTTGTTTAAAATAGGATAAAGCGATGCTAAGAAGGACTGTTGATTCTTACATGGAGCATATATGTTAAGAAGTATGATAGGTTTATCATAAAGAGTAGAAGAGAGAATCACATAACACCATATTCCTTCTTTATCCATTTTAGAATCTAAGATTTCATCTTGATATTGATTTTTTTTATCATTATCGCAACTCCCGCACTATTAGTTTCACCTTCCGAGGCTATAATTTCTCTTATCCATTTTTTCTTCTTAATTTCTGTCCATTGATCATTGGTCAAATGAGTTTCCTGAAGTAATATAAAACATGCCTTAGCTTGCAGAAATAAATGAAGCAACAATTTCCTCTTTTTCAAGTTCTGGAGCCCCTTAATATTCCATGAATCTATTTCCCACATTCCAAAAACTTTATTTTGTGTAGGTATTCCAGAAATCGGAGATAGTATAATAGAATCAGTTGAGTATTAAACAGATATATTTTATGAAAGCATTCTTGAAATCCTGTCCCATACCAGTGCCTACCCACTATACCCCTGGACCAGGAAAAATATAGGTCTTTAACATAGTTAAAAATTTTGAAAATTAGTAGTATTAACGAGTATACATTATGGAAATTAACACATAAAAAATATATAACATATAATGGACCTATACACTCTACAACTATATCTACAAAGCCTAATCTACACATTCCCTTTTAAACACTACTAGTCATCTACACCTCTTGTCATTGCAGTTGAAATAAAAGAGTCAGAGAAAAACTTAATAACAAGATGTACAAATATTGTCATTCGTCTCCATTGGAACACCATCTCTTATTTATCAATAATACTTTGTGACATTATTAGACATATATTCTCAGATTTATGAAATCATAGTGTTCATATGAAAGTCTTTCTACTACCTGGAGAAGAAACCATATCAATTTTTAGTAAATCTAACTAATGCAGATAAACAAACTTTATATATTTAGTCAGGTAACCTAATCACTAATAGACTTAGGTCATAAACTCAACTTCATTGGTCATGCATTTTTTAGACAATCATTTTTAGTTTTAGGAAAGAACTTATTTAACACTGAAAAAGCTTACATCAGAAAATGACAAAAGAGTTAGCATTTGACCTTTGGACTCCAGAGCTTGCGTAATCATAGGCTATATAACCTAAACTTAATGTCTGTAGTCTCAAGTGTGTGTTAAAACTATATTAAGTGGTCCTGACAGTTACCCTAGACCTGTATTGATAACTCTTCACAAAGTGTTTTTAAACTAAATATCAGCTATAAGTGTAAATCATGTTATCAACTATCTATAAGCATATGTTAACATCTTGGTAACATTAAATATTCCCTTACACTTTGATCTACGAATGAGGTAGAAGTGTAACATCAGAACATCTTAAGCATCTCAGTGTGTTTGCCAAAAGAATGTCAATATAGTGCTAATTAAAGCTCACTGTTAAGTAGTAAATGTGAGACAGCTTCATATTAATGGGTTAATAACATGGATTATATGTAAGGGAGATTAAATCTATATAGGTAAAATATATATGTACACTGGTTAAAATAAAATGTGTAATTACACCTTGGTACAATAATTAAAGTAGTTCCCTAACCCCTCTTACCAAAATTCTTTCACCCTCAGATATGTTTTATGTGTTTGGTTATGTCACTGTATAGTTGGACAAATTAAGTATTTAACTTGGTGTTTACGAACATTGAAAGTAAAATTTGGGCTAATGTTGTGTTTACTGTGACTCTTCCAGTACTAGAGACTCTATTTTAAGTTTATTTCACTTTCTTACAGTCCTGAAAACTCTTCGTTGGATTTGCGACTATTCAGAGCGACTGACGACTTCACAAAGGGGGACCCTTTATCCAGACGGACTTCCGGAAGTGCCACATCAATAATACGCCCTCTAAAGCAGCAAAACCATTTCGGCTCCATCCGTGGGAAATTTCAGCATCGTGGAGGCTGTAAATCTTCGGAAATGCCACAGCGAGAGTAAACAACACAAAATCAAGGTCGTACCTGTTGCAAAAAACAGCCTAGAGCAGGAAACTGCCAAACAAAGGAAAGACAAGACCACAACCTGTAGTATAAGGAGGATCCGACCTCGGATGTCATGCCAGTCCCATCGGAAGCTTATTCTAGGTCTCTGAAGCAGGCAAGCTTTTACAAATCGCCAGAAAAGTAGTTTTAGCTTCTTTTTTTGTTGTGACTGAATGTCTAGTCCCATCCAATGTAAATATTAATGTATTTGGGTACTTCATTTGAAATTTTATTTGTTTTTCAATACGAAACTTGCAATAGGGAGATAAAAGCTGTCTGGCTTGCCTAATCTGCAAAGGCAGGTCCTGAGCCAAAGAAATTCTGTTGTTTTTCCACATAATAGAGCATCCATTTTTCTTAACAGTTAGTAATATTTTGTTGACATCTTGAAAGTTAAGAATTTTAGCATAAACAGGTCTTGGGATATTTGAAGCTTGGGATTCCCTCAGGGCTCTGTGGGCTCTCTCTATTGTTATTTGTTGTGCAGTCACTGAATAATGTTGTGAGTATTTGTATGATTGATGGAATTAGATCATTGTATTGTACAGATTCCAGTATTCCTCTGATGATTATATTGTTCCTCCTGGATCTCACCTCTAGGTCAATAATTTTAGCTTGTATAGAGTGAATTTCCTGCTCCTGTGCATCAGATTTTTTGGCAAGCAGTGCTATTTTGTTTTCATTCTCAGTGATCCTTGCTTCATTTTTATCCATTCTTTCCAGAATTTGACTGCAAGAAATTCCAAAGGATTGGACTTGGTTAGATAGTTCTTTTAGTGCTTCTTGAATAAAAAGTAGAGCTGTTTTAATATCCTCCATGTTTGCCATTTGCTCTGGTTTATTTTTATTCCCTGGTTTTAAATACTCCTGTTGTTTTGTAATTTTCTGTCTTTTCAAATTTAAATCTTTCTTCGGTGATAGAAGTTCTGAGAGTTTAGTTTTTGTAGTTGTTGTGTTCATATTTTTTTCTTCTTTCGACATTATAGATCAGAATTGGAACTTGATGTAAGTCAAGTGTAGTTAGGTCAATTGTTCTGAGCACACGGTTCCTTTGTTTGAGACTCTCTTCAGAGTCAAATAATCTGTTATAATCCTGTTTGATTAGTTAATTCTTCAGTTCCAATCACCTCTTGTAAGATACTTAGTTGAAGTTAAAGTTGTTTTTTTCTTAGATTTTCTGTTAAATAGATCATAATATATCCTCTGGGTTAGATTTTCCTCTGATTGTAAGGAGAGCTGTAGATTAGTAGTGTTTACAGAATGGAAGCCATCTTTGAATGTTCTTAACTTAAACCAATTCCTGATAATACAAACCACTCTTTTGAAATGTAGATTCCAAGGCTTGAAAGTTTAAACATTTCACATTGTCACTATAGTCTAGTTATTTATTTATTTTTTGCAAATTCAGTCATTTAGACTCCCTGTTAACTTTAACTCCTTTAAGTCCCTCCGAATCTTCATGTGAGATCACCTAGATGTATAACCTGTGCAGGTCAGAGTCACTAGCCTACCACATATTGGTGATGAGAGGACTTACTCAGGAGGTCAGTGAGCCTAGGAACCATCACTATTGCTTATAGAAGAAAGATCTGATGGGAAAGGTCTCTACTTTACTCCTCTGCACTTTCACTTTACTATCCATTGGACTGGTATGAAATAGGCTGTGTAGTCGAAGTACATGCACTCGTGTGTAGCATAATCCAAACCTGACTCTCCTACCAAACGTACCTGTGTGAAGGACTGTTCCACAGGAGTGTGTCCAGGGCACATGCTCTCAAATCCTCCCCATGAGAGGAGGTAAGAAAGCTAAAGACTCATCATGGCCCTCCTCTCCAAAGTCAGTCAGATTAGCCGTTGTATATGCTAAGTGATAGCAGGTTGACTGGGTAGTGGACAAGGCTTTACCCTCATGACAACAGAGCTGGTGACTGGTTAAGATGGTATTTAGTTTAATCCCAAAAACCTGCAGCTAGATTACCTACACATACATGGGTAAAATGCAGCATTCAGGCTTTCTGTTCACATCCTCCTATCCTGTAATATATATAACCACTCAAATAGATTGTTTAGAAATGTTTGCTTCTAATAATTGCTTGTATGTATATTGAAATAAGTTAAAAAGTTTCTTCCTGTCTAATGTCTACTTTTTATCCTGCCTCTTAAATGGCATGACTTTTTTAAATGCTGTATGCCTTATGAGACATATCACATCTGAAATGCATTTTTTCACAACAACACAAAAGTGCTGTGACTTATTATTGATTAACTGTGCAGCCATAAATAACTATCAGTTACAGTGAATGGACTTTAAGTCATTGTAGAACAACAATGATTCTGTGAAACTTTTGACAAATATTAAACAGTGTATTTAGAAAAAATGATTACAAAACTTCTATTCATCAAAGGTATGTGCATTCAAATATATATTAGGACCAAATGCACTATCCTTATGACTGAAATAATAGTACTATCAAAATCAAAGCCATGTGACCTATGGTTAAACTAAGCAAAACCTCAGTAGTTCCATACTTGCTTTATATTTTGCATCCCATTATGAGCAGCTGGACTTTTAGGGCAGGTGGGCTTCATTAGTACTATCGATTCCATGACTTAATTGTTTTAGTTATGACAATTTGCAGAGCTTGTTAGTCCAATGATTTCAGAAAGGGCTCATTATGTGCTAATTTAATGAGCAAGATATTAAGACTGGGTTAAATTAAAACATTCCATTCCACAACACTGTTGCTGCCCTATTTGATGATAAAATGTCTAATGTACAGATACCTATGTAAGCATGTTAATTTTAGCAAAAAAATAGGATACTGTATCTTTAAACAGTACATTGGAAACTATTAGGCTGCGTGCTGTAACTACAGGCTGCTTTCTTGGATGTTGTGGATATCATCACAGTAAATGACTCACCAATAACTGCTAAGTTTTAAATATCAGCTGAATTATGTACCTTTGTTATCAGTACCTGCAGATGTTTTACAGTGATATCCACCTCCCAGTAACTGACAGGTTCGAAATACCCAGCTTAAAATTATAACGTATTATCTTGGTTTATAACTGAAGAGTCAGACATAAACAAAACATGTTAACTTGTCCTATAACATGCATTAGCTTGGCTGCCAGATGTTGACAGCATCTCTGTGTTTTAGGGAAAGGAATTAATAAAGCTGGAAATACAACTACAGTTGGCAGATTTGCTGGGAAACTTGAATTAATATTTGTGTAACCTTTTTGACTTGTGTAGGTGGTTGTTGCTTAAGTCCTCATGTCCATTGATACACAACATCAAACAGATGAATGGCTTTTGTTAGCAGCAAGGGAATTACAACAAAGGAGACATAAATGAGATGTGTCAAATGACAAGAATGTTATTGTGACAAAATCAGATGCAAGCATCTCTCACACACATACATATGTTTTATGTATGTATGCATACATGTGTGCATTGGAGAATATGTTTTTTAATTTTCTAAAATGCAGCATACTAGTAATTTGCTTCTGAAGTATAGTTGTTATGGTACAATTCCTATAGAGTATGTTTCAAGAACGCCTTATTCAATCCTTACACAACATCTATAACTTTTGCTTTTTAATGATACAGATCTGGAACAACAGACCTTAACACCTTTCAAGAATTCCCAAACCTTCGTCAACCTATAGCCTATATCTATAATTTCAGTGTTATGAAAACTCATTGAGAAACTAGTTTTCTCTCAAATTGATACTTATATGAAGAAAGACTCCTTGGTATCCTATAATCAACATGTCCTTTGGGCTGGCTACACCAGTTTGGTGGAATTATATTTAGTTTTTGCTAAGTACCACACTTATATATGAAATTCTTACTAACATAGACAAAGGGAATCTTACTTGTTCAGATTTAATTAACTAACCAAACCTTTCTACCTCACTGACACCAGGAGTTAGTACAGATGTCATTAATGGTTCAGAGACTACCGATCACTTATATCCTTTAAAGTCAAACAGGGCCAATTACCTCCTCTTTTACCAACCTATAGAAACATCTTATCATCCATGCTCTTCTCTATATTTATAAACATGCTTCCTTCAGACCTCCCTAACATTTCTATCACTCTATATGCTGATGGCATTACATTTTTTTTAGATTGGCACTGTCTCGCTCCAACATGAAAAGAGATTTAAAAATATATCTTAACCTTCTCTTACACTTGCTTCAGCAAATACACTGGTACTAATGTTTATAATATGGCCAATATTTTCAGTACTGAACAAAAACTAAATTCACTTCCAGCAAACAAGAAAATCCTTAGATTGATACATCACTTCCAATAATTATGCATCTATCTCAATCCTCAATTAAATTTCCAGCACCACATAAACATATCTAAAGACAACATATACATATCCCTTTCCTGAGTAAGAAAAAAATTCTCCCCTCCTCTCTTTCTCCAGAATGGAAGGAACATGCAGGTAAAGATATTCTGCTAACCCAGCTGAAATGCTGCATACTAATTATTTTTGCTGCGTCCTGGACAGAAACCTATAAATCTTGCAAACAAATTTCAGCAAAAATGGCAGGTTCATAACTTCCTCACCTAAAAGAAAACACCAATGACACACACCTGCACTAGCCAAATGGCTGCTAGAGTAGCACAGAGCACAAATACTGCCCGGACCACTCACAGTAACTGCTTAACCTAGAGTCCTTCTCTGCTCTAGCAAGTCAGCTTACAGCTAGAGCTTCCATTTATCAACATAGATCCCTATCCTCCTCTGGAAAATAGCTTTGCCCCCCTTGATAAAAAACTATACTGCATTGATCACACCTTTTCTATCACCATGCAAAACTTTGCAAATCAGTACTATAGAAATTAAAAGATATTCAAGCTTACCTTAGATTTCATTCTGAATGGGGGAAAATATTGGCCTTCAGGTACTAAATGCAACTGTCTTCATAACATTGCCATAGCACAGATCAGTATAATCACCAGTCTTATTCATCTGAGATAATGCCTTCTTGAAGCTTTCATTTCTCAGTCATTCCCACTTCTTACTGTCAGCTACATACTGAGTCCCACTCCCCTTTTTACCTAATCTCCTCCCTTTGTTTCCCCATCTTTTGTTGCTCCTCTTAACTTTCTCATTCCCTGCCACCAACTTTGTCCTTAATGTAAACCGAAAACATTGTATATGTTTCTGTTGTTTTTGTTTTCCTTATTTTATTATTTTCTTTTAGTAGAATAAATGTATTAACTGTTATTATAATATCATATATTCTTATATTGTTTCTCTGTACATTTCTCAGTAATTGTTTTTGTATTTTCTGGGCTGGCCAGACAATGATCCATGTGGATCTACACCACTTAACAAATGTACATAAATAAATAAATAAATAAAACAAAGATTATAACAGGTCCATACAGAAAAGACGCTGGAGCTATCATTAAAGAAACAAACCAAAGGAAACCTAGAAAAAATGGAAAAAAAAAGGGTTTGATGAGAGGTGAGGGACAAAGATGTATCAGGTGCTCTAGTTATGATACAGCAGTGTAACCTAGGGACTTATGAGGCAAAAGTGAATGCAGTGCCTGTTTCTGTCAGTTACAGCTGGACAGATGAGAAATAACATGATCAAGGTAAGTGTAGTTCAATTAAACAGGAAAGAGAAAAGGAAATCTAGGGAAGAAATCAGATCTGGAAAACATAATACAGAGACAAGTGGAATAAGAACCAGGAAGGGAGGTAGTTATACTGAATCAGGTCAAAACTGGAAGTGTAGAAAGAAATCTTTAGATACACCAGGGAAGAGTGAAAGTCAAAGGCAGAGCTGCAGAGCTCGATCATGATAGGGGAAGGAATACACTGTTGGTGAGGAAAAGATAGAAATGTTCAACAAATTCATCACTTCCATCTTCACAAAGGAGAAGGAAGGAAGAGTGCCAGCTAGGGATTGGAAATTGAAAAGAAGGAGCAGATATGGCAAACAATCACTTACCAATGGAAATTATAAAAATGAAATTCAAGGAGTTAAGGAAAAATAAAGTACAAGGTCATGATGTTATACATCCCTCCCAAGCACAGTAAAGGACCAGGCAGGTGTACTTACATATTACCTGGAAAAACTCTTTAACCAGTTAGGGACCAGAAATTAAGCTCCAGAGAAATAGACGGAAGCCATTATTGTTACTTCAAAAGAAGGAACTTGAAATGAGCAGGTAGATATAAACCAATAAGATGACTCTAGTAGCAGGGAACATCAAAGAGAAAATATTTAGTGAAAGGCTAGTTTGTTTGCATGAACTGGGATAACAACCAATTTGGGAAACAGATTATGTCCAGAAAACACAGTCAGCATTGCATACATTGACTTCATTAAAGCTTTTTACTCAGTCCCTCATAGAATCCTAATAGCCAATCCAAAGGGGTCTAGAGTAGCAAAGAAGGAGAATAAGTGGGTAGAAGGGTAGCTGTCTGACAAGAGAAAAAGCTCAGTAGAACCCAGTCAAAGTAAGGAGAAGTAATCCATAAAGTTCCACGGGGATCTGTACTGGAAACAGTGTTCTTTGACATATTTGCATCACTCAAGATTGGGGAACAAACTCAACTTATTTGCAGATGACAGTTGACAGAAGGGGTTGCAGATGGTGGGATAGGAATCCTTTAAAGGCACCTGAGGAGACTATACAAGTGACTCAAACAGTTTAATTTCAGCTCTTCCAGTCTGAAAGAAAAAATGAGAGATAAGGGCCAGTAACACTGCCAGTTTTAGTAAATTAATTTACTGGCTAGTATGTACAATGCCTGGATACCAGCAAAGAAGAAATTAAAGAGCCTGAAAGAAAATCAGCTATAAAAGGTGAAGAAAAATACTGAATGGGAAGAATCCTGCAGCTGTTCATCAAAAAGCAGTTCAAGCTCCAGCTTTGGTGCAAGACAAGGCTTCCAGTAATCTAGAAGGAAAATAAATCAAATGTGCTCATAACTGATTAAAATAAATGAAATACTGAAGGCGTATATCATCTTAAAGAACAAAAGGCTTGAAAAATGTAAGAAGCTTTAAGCAGCTATTTAGATGAACTGATAAAACTGCAAAAATCAGAGGTCAAAATGAAGAAAAGTCTTACTAAGTATGAGACTGCTAAAGAAGAGCTGTTTCAAAAAATGTAGAGTTTGAGGATGGACCACACAGGGAAAACATGAGATGTTCTGCTGTACCAGTGAAACTAGAAGGAGCAGACAGTATTAATTTTATGAAAGTAGAAGTAAGCAACTAGACTGGTATACCACAACAGGAGTTGTTACTTGAAAGGACACATTGTGTGTATGCTCTAACTCTGGCCATGAGAAAACAGCCAAGACCTATATTCATAAAGTTGCAATCATAAATGCAGAAAGAATTGATCCTGACAAAATTGTAGCAGAAGTGCAAAGTATTAAAAATTGGAGACAATACAGTGTTTGTGGAAAATGATTATTCACTGTACACCAGGCAGAAGAGTAGCAAATTTATTCCAGCAATCAAGAAACGTCAAGAGACAGGTGTGTGATTCAAGCCACTGTATTCGTCTGTCTTCATAATATTTTTCCTGGAGGATCAACATAATTTTTTGATGCAGAACAGACTATGGAGGAAAATACAAATGTTTGTACAACAAAAAGTGAGCCATCAAACAGAAGTGGACTCTGCTTTCCTTTTTCTAATAATAAGGCTCATAGAAAGACTTTGCCAGTCAAATCTTTTCTGATGTCCCAAAGAACAATGCTTGAGAGACAGAAAAAAGTACAGGCATTAACTAAAAGAATCCGGAGTAACTTGATTTGAACCAAAGTCTAGGTTGGAAGATGAGTTTGACCAGGAAGAAGACCAGCAACACTGAAATTAGTGAATAAATGTGAGATAATAAAGCATCAATCAGCGTAGGAGTTATTCTGAAGGAACGGTATGCGAAGAGTGTTTTGGAGGTGAAAAGACTGTCGGATAGAGTGATGTTTATGAAGCTGGAAATTGATGGTGTAATGATGAATGTTGTTAGTACATATACTCCACAAGTTGGGTGTGCAATGGATGAGAAATAAATTTTTTGGAGTGAATTGGATGAAGTGGTGATGACTGTACCCAAGGGTGAGAGAGTGGTGATTGGAGCAGATTTCAATGGGCATGTTGGTGAAGGGAACAGAGGGGATGAGGAAGTGATGGGTAGGTATGGTGTTAAACAAAGGAATGCAGAAGGTCAGATGGTAGTGAATTTTATGAAAAGGATGGACATGGCTGTGGTGAATACGTATTTTAACAAGAGGGAGGAGCATAGGGTGACATACAAGAGTGGAGGAAGATGCACACAGGTGGATTATATCTTATGTAGGAGGGGCAGTTTGAAGGAGATTGGAGACTGTAAAGTGGTGACTGGAGAAAGTGTAGTTAGGCAGCATAGGATGGTGGTTTGTAGGATGACGTTGGTGATCAAGAACAGGAGGAGGAGGAGTGTGAGGGCAGCACCAAGGATCAAATGGTGGGAATTGAAAAAGGGTAATTGTGAGGTAGAGTTCAGGGATGAGTTAAGACAGGCACTGAGTAGCAGTGAAGAGTTACCAAATAGCTGGGTAACTACAGCAGAGCTAGTAAGGGAGACAGCTAGAAAGGTGCTTGGTATCACATCGGGACAGAGGAAGGACGACAAGGAGACATGGTGGTGGAATGAGGAAGTACAGAAGAGTATACAGGCAAAGAGGTTGGCAAAGAAGAAGTGGGATTGTCAGAGAGATGAAGAAAGTAGACAGGAGTATAAGGAGATGAGGTGCATGGCAAAGAGAGAGGTGGCGAAGGCTAAGGATAAGGCATATGAAGAGTTGTATGAAAGGTTGGATACTAAGGAGGAAGAAAAGGACCTGTACCGACTGGCTAGACGGAGTGATCGAGCTAGGAAAGATGTGCAGCAGGTAAAGGTGATAAAGGCTAATGAGGGAAACATACTCACAAGTGAGGAGAGTGTGTTGAGGAGATGGAAAGAGTACTTTGAGGGGTTGATGAATGAAGAGAATGAGAGGGAGAGAAGGTTGGATGATGTAGGGATAGTGAATAATGAAGTACAATGGATTAGCAAGGAGGAAGTAAGGATATCTATGAAGAGAATGAAGAATGGTAAGGCTGTTGGCCCAGATGACATACCTGTGGAAGCATGGAGGGGTTTAGGTGAAATGGCAGTGGAGTTTTTAACCAGATTGTTTAATGAAATCTTAGAAAGTGAGAGGGTGCCTGAGGAATGGAGAAAAAGTGTTTTGGTACCGATTTTTAAGAATAAGGGTGATGTGCAGAGCTGTAGTAACTACAGAGGGATTAAATTGATTAGTTACAGCATGAAGTTATGGGAAAGAATAGTGGAAGCTAGGCTAAGAAGGGACGTGATGATTAGTGAGCAGTATGGTTTCATGCCAGGAAAGAGCACTACAGATGGGATGTTTGCTCTGAGAGTGCTGATGGAGAAGTACAGAAAATGTCAGAAGGAGTTGCATTGTGTTTTTGTAGACTTAGAGAAAGCATATGACAGGGTGCCTAGAGATGAGTTGTGGTATTGTATGAGGAATTCAGGAGTGTCAGAGAAGTATGTAAGAGTGGTACAGGATATGTGTGAGGGTAGTGTGACAGCAGGGAGGTCTGCGGTGGGAGTGATGGATGTGTTTAAGATAGAGGTGGGGTTACATCAAGGATCAGCTCTGAGGCCTTTCTTATTTGCAATGGTGATGGACAAATTGACAGACAAGATCAGACAGGAGTCCCCATGGACTATGATGTTTGCAGATGACATTGTGATTGCACTGGGTGTGACGAGGGTGGACAGGATTAGGAATAAGTATATTAGAGGGTCAGCCCAGCTTGGAAGGTTTGGAGACAAAGCCAGAGAGGCAAGATTACGTTGGTTTGGACATGTGCTGAGGAGGGATGCTGAGTATATTGGGAAAAAGATGCTAAGGATGAAGCTACCAGGTAACAGGAAAAGAGGAAGGCCTAAGATAAGGTTTATGGATGTGGTGAGAGAGGACATGTAGGTGGTTGGTGTGACAGAGCAAGATGCAGAGGACAGGAAGAAATGGAAACAGGTGATCCGCTGTGGCGACCCCTAACGGGAACAGCCGAAAGAAGATGATGATGATGATGATGATGATGACGATGATGAATAAAACATCAATCACATTTATGAAATATGGCTTTACAAGAAAAAGTACAACAATTGGACCTTTGTTGACTTTGTTAACATTGCGAAGCTCTGAAAAGTATATACCCCACTTCATATTATTAATATTTGGAAGGACAGTAAAATGAAAGGAAAAAAGAAAACTGTAAGTAAAACAATTCTTCTCCTTAACAGTATTTGTATAAAACATTTCATGACACAAATTGAATGTTATATAGTAAATCATTTTCAGTTATTTTTATATGTGATAAAGATGCTAAAGACTAAAGTTAACAAGTGCATGTCTCTTCATGCTTAGTTTTAATTATTGTAGGCATTACAATGTAAAAAGAGAAGAAAGGATGGACTAAAGCATGTTTACATTAATATGCAGTAATCTTGAGTTATTGAGGTGTGGGATGGGGTGTAAAAGTGAACAGATTATAATATATGTACATATGATATGTTTTCTCTTACTTTTGCATAGCAGAATGGATTGAGGTCCTTGATTTAACTTTGTGTGAGCAAGTAAACAACAGTACACTGAATGCAATGAAAAGTTTTCTTTTAGCAAATAAAGGTTCAGTGTGAGTTGAGCAGTATACAGCTGTACATTATGTTGTTATATTTCCATGGAGACAACCTGACTACAGATGAAGGCAATAAAAGCCAGAGAGAACTTTTTTGATTTAAAAAAAACTCAGTCATATTTATAACAGGTGGGAATAGCAATTTCTTATCATAATGATTACATTATCCATATTATTTTGGAACACAGATGGCCTCACGGGTATAGACAAAAAGGAAAGAGTATTGAATTATATTAAGAAAATCAAAGTGCAAATAGTAATTCTACAGAAGACATATTTGGAAAGAAGTGAGCATGTGAATTTGATAAAAAATGATTTTGTGAAGGATATTCAGCAGGTTATCAGAGATAAAGGAAATGGGAGCACTTTCACTAATTGCTAGAAGAGCTCCGATAGTGATAGAAGAGCGAAAAGATAATAATAGTAGACTTGTGGTAGTGAGGGGGTAGTGGAAAGGGAAGAGAATTACACTGACATGCATTTATATTTCACCTAAACTGCTATTATGGAGCTTAAGAAATTTCGGGGAGAAATAATCAAATCATTCAGCATGGAATATTACTTATACGTGGGGACTAGAATTTGATTTGCAATAGTGAGGATGAGCCCGGGGGACATAGAAAGGAATACATAACAAAACAGGTTAGATACAAGAAAGGATTTATGAAAATATTTGGAATGGAAGACATAAATTCAGTAGTATCAACCCAGACAATATTTTCTATATAATTACCCAAGGTACAATAACTGTTCCAGACTTGGCAGAAATTATATTTCACAGGAACATGTGCACTTAATTGAAAGCTTCGGCACACATCCATAACTATTTCAAATCATACACTAATAACAAATGAGATAAAAATGAGACACTGGCACTTTCCAACCTACCTGTTAAAAAGAGAAGAATTTAAGGAATGGGTAGGGGACATTATTCAAGAGTTATTAGGGAAGATAGAAATTTCTTCAGATGTTATAGCAAATGAGTGGGATAAAATGAAAGGAGAGCTGAAAAACATGGTAGAAATGAAAGAAAAACAGATATGGTTAACAGGAATTATTTAGAGGAGCTGACAAATTTAAAGTATTGCAGAATAAGGGGAATATCACTGAACAAGAAGAGATGCAACTGCAGAGTGCTAAAGAGAAAATAAGGGAGTATCTGTATAATACACATGAGTTTAGAAAGACTGCTGTTAACCAACTTTTTTTTTTTATAAGTCCAGAGCAAAAATAAACCTTGTAGCACAATGACATCAGCAACACAAAGTAGAAAGGGTTATTGCCAAACTTAGGGAGCCTATACCAAGAGATCCTGTAGAGATATTAGAGATATTTTGGAAATGTTATAAACAATTTGTATAAAGCAGAGAAATGTGGAAATCAAAAAGAGGACAAATAGAAATATTTATGGAAGATTTAAGCATGCTAAGGTTAAGGCAGATGAGGCTCAACAATTACTAGTTAAGGCAGGAGGAGATGAGATGACATACAATCAATCTGCAGGAAAGAATCCAGGAATAGTTGGTATTTGAAGCTAGGCAGGAAGAAAATGATAAAGATCTGGAAGGATTTGTTTAACATCATTTTAAATGAGGGGAAGCACCGACATCTTGGAAGAAAGCTGTAGAGGCTTTAATACCTAAAGACAGTAAAGACCCATAGGACCCAGCTTCATATAGGCCCATTTCAATTCTAAACCATGATTATAAAGCGTTCATGTCTATAATAGCTAAAAGAATGGAAAAGTTGTTGCAAAAATTGATAGGTATGGATCACTTTTTGTGGTGGGGAGGCAAACATTTGACAGCATTAATAGAGCAATTATGATCTAGAGGGAAGCATAGCATAAGGAAATACATCTCTTGTTGTTGGGTCTTGATGCCAAGAAATCATTCGAAAGAGTAAGCTGGGATTTCATGTGTAGGTCAATGGAGGCATTTGAATTCCCTGATACAATAATACGGCTAATTAGGAGAATAAATGAGGGATCAGAGGCAAAAATCAAAGTGGGAGGTTTCCTCTCTGAACATTTGTGTCTGAATAGAGGAACCAGGCCAGGCAGGGTGCCCTCTTTCCCCTTTGTTATTTGCTTTATATTTAGTGCTCTGGCAAAGAAAATAAGGGACTCAGAAATTCAAAGATATAATTAATATTGTAATCAATAAAAGCTCACTTTATTTGCAGACACTATTATTTTCTGCCTGTTAGAACCAGAAAAAGAGCATCTCAGTGCTGTGGAACATCTTCAGGCAGTTTCAGGTCTTTACAGGATATAGAATTAATGAATATAAAATATCCTAAAGCTGTAAACTATGTACCCACACATGAATTGGTCCAGCAATACCTATATTTATGGGGACACAAAAAATGAAATATTTAATAGTATGGATTAAAAGGGATTATGTTATGGCAGCTAAGGATATGTGAGTAGAGACTTAACAAAATATAATATAAAAACTGAGAACCTGGAAGCTCTTGTTTATGGATATGGATAGTAAGACACAAGCAGTGAAAATGTTTTTAGTCCCTTTAGTGTTATATACAGGTCAGACACATTTTTATCAACCGGAGGAAAAGTTGTGGACAATAATTAATAAAGAGTTGAAGAAACTTATCTGGGAGGGGAAGAGGGCAACGGTTAAGTGGGATAAGTTGATCTTTCCAACAGAACAAGGTGGTTCAGAATTGGATTACTATAATTACCAAAGTCAGAGTAATTTTTGACTAAAACATCGAATGAGTAGAATGAAAATAGTGTTTGAATGTTAAAAATGTCGAATTCTGTTAAATAATGTAGAAAAAATTGCAGTCAACATTTTTCGACATTACAGATATTTGCGAACCTTCCTGGGCTCTCAAATAGTAGATATAGTGCCCTGGACATCCATGAATTCCATATATTGCAAAAAAAACAATTCTCCAACACCATGTGTACCTTCAAAGACTACAGTAACATGACACCAATATGAATCACGCATCTTCCATGTCCCAACTTCATATTTGTGAATGGGAGCACCATGCTGTAAAGTAATGGCGCCTTATTTTAAGCATCAGAAGTGGCAATAGAATTACAAGCTAAATCAGCATAAATCACACATATGCTAGGAAAAACGACAAGAAGAATAATGTTGTGTTAAAACGAGCAGTGATGAGTGACCAACTGAACAAATCCAAGTGGAGTAAGGTTGTCACGTTTATACAATAGTCTTTGTAAGATTGCTTCTTTATCCACAAGTCTACGCTTTTTAGGGGATGAAGGAAGATAACATAAGAGCCTACTTTTAACATCTTCCAGATGGTTTTAATCTAAACTAATATCATGTAAGACATCCATTATGCATAGTGTTTTTTTTACCCAGCAAACTTCTCAATCGGCGATGACAACCCTCCACCGCATTTTGGCTTCTAAGGTATCCCTGGGTACACGTATGTTCATGGTTCCAAAAGGACATCTCAGACAGTGGTGGTTGCCTTTCTGAAGTACAATCACACATGCCATAATGACAAGGTTGTCCTACAATGTACTTATTTTTAAAAAAGTCACAGAAAGCTGCACCATTTTCTCCTAGAGCCTCTTCAATAGATCTAAACATTGCCAACACATGCTCTGTAGGTATAAAAGCCAAAGCAGGAATCTGCTTGCACAAGAAAGCAAACTGCATATCATTGCCATATAAAGTTGTTAAATTAAGCTTTTGAATCTGGCACCACAAAATTTGACACATATAGAACCAACAACCCTTCGAAATACTATGGGGAAGGTGTTTCATAATACTGTTAACAGCTCCTTTTTCAAAATTGCTTAGGATCATTTTATGTTTTAATTCTAAATTGAACTCATCACATATGCATAGCAATGTACATCAAAACTGATTGTAACACTCTTCGCATTTCAGTGGTAATATCCCATAAACAACAGTCACGACCTTACTGAGTCCACCTCCTTCCAAACTACAGTGCACTGAGTACACTTGCTTACATTCTTTGGTACTTAGAGGGAATGTACCATCCACTAATACAAACTCAGATGCACATAGTAAATTAAGATTACCCTCTATAGTTAGAATAACAGCATTGGATGTATGACTCCTTAATGAACTATGTTTCACAATAAGATGTCCATGCTTTAAAGGTAGCATGTCTGCTGTCACCTCTTTCAATGATGACAACTGAACAGTAGGTAAACCACGATTATTCATTCTTAGCCTATGTACAGACTGCTTTAAAGCGTCTGTGTTTGGCATAGTTGTCACAACATCTGTGGAAGTGCTGGCGAGCACTTCAGTCACAATTTTACATGATTCCTCCATTGTCTGCTTTGCTCTTCTTTACATTATTTCTCAAACCCTCAAATGCTCTGCTTTTATAACATCAGGACCATGAAAATGCTATGTGCTTTTTTTTAATATCTCACCATTAACAGTTGATTCTGTAATGCATCGACCCCAACATTTACTTGTACTTTTCATTGTACAACACCAGTACTTTCTACTCATAGTACTTTTGTCCATATAGTATTGATAGCCGTCTACACACAATATACTACGGCCCTTTTGTGACATTATAGTGCTGTATGCATTTCCATTAACACCTGGACAACTGCTTGTATTGCTCTCTGACCTGATGTCTACAGCAATCCTACAAATGGAAATTAAACAGTTAATAAATCACTGATACATATACTCCAGACAACACCTATTGCTTATATACTCACTCTGTTTATCAATTAAGTAATTCCACTACAATAAAAGGTATCAGCAATAAGTGTACCATCATCCTTTATTTCCATGTAACAGTTCATGTAATTTACTGCTGTTGATAATGTACGGCAGCACAGCACACGTTTTCGACGCATACAACTACGAAATCATTTGTGTGCCGTTCACATGTGCAAATGTACTGTATTTTTGGTAATACAACTTTCGGTATAATACTTCTGCAAGTACATGGCATTCGCTTATGTAAGTTTCGACATTTCCATCACCATACATGTCAGCATCACTATTATGATAGCAACCCATTTAGAATTACCTGATTTGAAGGGATATTTTACAGATACATTGTTGAGGTTCATGTACATAACATAAGCAGAAAGTTATAATTCAAAGTGGAAAGGTATAATGATGAAACAGGGAAATTCAAGAAATATGTTGAAAGAGTGATTTTGGATGCATTTCCTTAAGGAGAATAACATCAGCCATAGACAATATTACAGTCATAAAGTAACACAATGAATCATCTTCTTTTTTCGGCTTTTCCCAGTTAGGGGTCACCACAGCGGATCACTAAGACCTAATCCAACAAGAATATGGAGAAAGGAGATTTTACCAATAGGGATGACTGCCATTAGGGGTACAGAGAATAGGCAATAGGGGGCTGGAATTTATTGGAAAAAATAGTAAAGGAACCAAGGTATTGGGAGCAAATAACTAGAAAGGGAAAGGTAATGGAATGGGAAGTGACCAAAGAGACTTTTGGCCTGCAGGCTAGAGACTACATTCCCATTGGAGATTGATATCAAAGTATAGGCAAAGAGAAAGGGATGGGGGATCCTAAGTGAAAGACTTACTTTGGTAGAGTTTTTAGATGAATCTAGAACATAAGCTGCTGTTAAAAAAGGATAATTTGTAGAACGTATAAAATACTGCACAATAACTATAGGAATTGATCAGAGGAGGTTAAAAAGCTTCACACACACACACACACACACACACACACACACACACACACACACACACACACACACACAAACAATGGGAGGACATATGCATGGCTCTCAAGTATGTAACAAAGTCTAGAAGATGTAGGATGTTTGCTTGGAAGTGTTTAAATTTGTATGTTTATGCCCCAAGCAGACTCCAAAGGATTTTTACTCAGGTAGATGGCAAATGTCGGAGGTCTGATGGGGAAGAAAGAAGTAACTGGGAACATATGTTTTGGGAGTGTAATGAGTTGGCAGACTTCAAAAATTCCTTACAGAGTATGCTGCCAGAAATATTGGGAGAGCAAATGGATGTAGCTAAGGAAATGATTTTTGAGCTAGGATACAAGATCTGAATTCTCTAGACATAGTAAGGCCTTGCTAAGTTTAATTCTGGTGGCCATAAAAACATTAGTTACTAGAAAATGGAAATCAAAGTCTAAACCAACTGCATTTGAAGTACTGAATATTGTAACAGTGAATAAATAAATTGGAAGTGGGATCTTTAGAAAAGGGTTTGAGCCAATTACATAGAAAAAAAATGGAAATTATTGGAATAATACATGCAGAATCATGTTTTGGAGGATGAATGAGATTTAAGGGACGGCAGGAAATGAGCAATTTATGTAATGTTAGATTGATGATCTTTATATAAAAAGCACGTGATGTATAATATTTGTAACTAGGAACATGTTAATATGGTTTGTTTTTATTTTCTTTTATATAAATGTATGTTTGCCTGTGTCTTAAGTGATAATTCAATGAAGGTGTTAAAAAAGAAGTGTCACATAAGGTTTAGTGTAGAGTACTCTAAAATATTTCAATTAGACTGTATCAATTCCAGATTGAAATACTAGTTGGGAAGAGAAAATCTAAAAAGCATAGATCAATAACATTATATTGATGTGGATGTCACAACAGAAATTAACTATCAGGTACAAACTGAGAAAGCTGTAACTGGTAATACGCATCCCTGTATCCTTACGTAACATTACCTGCACTACATGCCTCTGCAATCCTGTCCTCATCTGCCTCTCCTGTTAGACATGCTGTATTGTGGCCTGGTCTACGGAGTACCCAAAGGAAGTTTGGTATCCATTCTGATCACAGCTCTGTGGGGGATCTGGCCCTCCTTGGATCAGCATTTCACAGCAGGGTTGTTCTCTCACAAATGGCACAAGTGACAGAAATATTACCAAATCAGCAGACCAGCCAAGAGCATGGGCTCTTGTTGTAAACCCAGCAAACCCTCTGCTTTCTTCTAACATCTTCTGGTCCACTTGGGGGGGAGGGATAATGCAAGGTCTATTAATCATAACACCCTGTCACTTGTCTGGATCCCACTCTTCCCACTTCTGCACTTTGTTAATGGCTTTTCATTTTCTGGACTTTTGGTCATACCAATACCAGGCCATACCACCTCTGAAATGGTGAGCCTCTATAATAGAACCTGGATGAGTGGATAGGGCATCATAAATTCTTACTGAGGATAGTGCCCACAACCTTTCTGGACATGGCCAGTCATCACTAAATCCAATCTTGGGTATTGACTAGTACCTCTGTGGTATTACATTGAGTTGAAATGGCTAGGCTTAAAATGACCTCTTGATCTATAGCCTAGTAATCTCCTACGATCTTATGATCCTATAACAAGGAAGTACATATGTAAAGGCAAGACTTGAGAAAGATCTTTTTCTACACAAACAGTAATGAAGTATGTGAAGTCCAGCATCCAGTTATCCATGCTGCAGATCCTGACCCTGGTGGACTGTTTATGTCCAATGGCTACTAAGGAAAGATATTTAATCTCCCTGCAATCAGTTTCCAAAATACACTGTACACTATCTGGGTTTATTAAATAAAAAAACATCAATGAACTCACCTCCCAAAATTTTATCTTTAACTGTGGGTGGGATATGTGCTGTCAGTGTGGGCTCAGACTGGGAGGGGAAGGCTGAAGACTCCCCCTTGCTCTATCAGTCTCCATAGCCAGAATACCTACAGCTTGTATCAGAGGACCAGACAACTGTAATACATAACTCTTGTCTCTAGAAACCACAGCTTCCTTGTTCAACCTCTTAACATTTTTGTTAATGCTCAACACCTTTATCAATGACCCAGTCAAACAACCTAGCCTTGCTATCCTTTGACAAGGCTTCTAAAAACTCTACCATGTAGTCCTCATCATGTTGTCCATGTACCACAGATTCCCCTGTTTAGTCTTCTTATGCTAGACTACCATAATTGCCAGCCCACAGCTGGTTGTAATCTATTCCAATAAGAGGAGTTGTAAAGTTGCCACCTCTGGAGTACCCTTATAGTTCCTTCACTGAGGTGTTTTAGTTATCTGGAGCAGACATCCTTGGACCACTGAAAACACTCATCTCTGCCACAGATAGACCTGGAGTACCAGCCAATGGCAAAACCCCTCCAGCAGGCTTGAACAGTGATCTGTTCCCAATGTGCCTTCATTTGAATTTACCCAATAGATGCCACAGTACCTGAAAAGTACAATTTTAATTGCATTGGACAAAACTAAACACCAATAATATAGGGATATAGGCTAAAAGCCCAATTGACAAAGCCTGAAACAACAGCATACAAAAAGGAGAGGACAGGAGAGGTATAGACACATTCTTGAAAACACCCTAAAATACCCCTTCCTCAGAGAGCCCAGAAGCTGTAAGCTGCAAGGAAAAGATGGCCCTCCTGAAACCAAAACCATACCTAAGGTAACTGAAAAACTGATCGCAGGGAAAATGCACTTTAAACACCGTGTGGTTCGAAGAATATATCCTATAGTTTATTATTATTATTATTATTATTATTTTATATGCGTATGTTTGCAAACTGAATTTAAAGTTGGAGTGAAGTTGCTGCCTGTTTTTTTGGATAACAAAGCCTCTATAACTCTCAAACCTCTTAAGAAAATGGCACCATCCTGGAGTTAAGCCGAAGCAGACTTTAAGAAACATAAAGTGGAATAAGAATGACCTGAGCATATATCCCTGCAGTGCAAATTGAACTGTGTTAAGTTCAGATGAGACTTGTGAGTAACATGTGCTGCCTAACCTATGAAAAGTAACCATGGCTAACAACAAAACAGATAAATCTCAACAAAGAGAGGGACCAGTGCCAAAATAATAAGTGACAGTAGGGACTTGTAACATATTAATACTATTAACTAGAGATTTTGACATAATAAAAAATAAGAAGTAATAAACATTTCTGAAATAAAGAAGTCTATAACTAAATATAGATAAAATATGCTGAGTGACAATATCTCCTCCATACCAAAGTTCATGAGTATAGACGAGATGAAAGAAAACCCAAAAGGGGTAAGACTGGGAGTGAGAGAAAAAAAAAACATCCCTTGGTGGCTGGAATTGGCAGAAAACTATGGTTCATACACCTGATTATTGTTTTATATTATATCTTTCTTTTTTATTTTTCTTATTTATTTTTTCTAATATTTTTTTATTGTTATTCCATTTTAATAGAATATGCAGAACAGAGGGTCATGAAGCAGAAATAAAAGCAAGGAAAATAAGTACGCACCCTAAGGCTCACTGAGTTCATCAAATCCAGTTGGAGAATGGCTGGAGCAACATGGGCCTGGAATGCTGCTGGCAAAAACTTTGAGTGTGGAGGAAGCTTAAACAGATACTTTCCATCCAGGAACAGACCCCAGCAATATATGAAATGATTTAAGTTTATTTTTTTAAATACAAACACACACACACACACACACACACACACACAAGACGGTGGAGTGAGATAAGTGGCTGAACATGCTAACAAAGTGAACCCCACTGGCCAACATTTCACCTGCAGTAAAAGAGTCTAAATCTAATATTGATAGGTTCATAAGTACTGTAAGTACTAGGCTAGCTGCCCTTGAGGGCAATTTTATGCCTAGACAATATCCCTTTTTGCATTCGAATTAACATATCCCATTTGGTTAGAGATTGGCCTTACCCTTCCCATGGTCGATAATTATATATTATCCCTAATGAGAATACGTGCATGGAATAAAGCATTTAGGATCTGATTCTGTCCATTAGTACTATAGGGGACAGTCCTGGATTAATTTTCACATCTGCAGATCCAAGTTACTATTGAATATGGACAAGTATAAACTTTGTTTTATGTGTATGGGGTGTCTGTTCCAGAGAAGTGGTATTCTCTGAGAGATATACCTGTCTCTCCAAACTGTTCTGCTGATGTTGCAGAAGAGGTTTAAATCCCTAGACTGAGTATTCCTGATGCCATTTGACTTGGTGATGTGCAATAAATCCATCAATGTTTGGTTGGTGGATGCTTTGCATGCCAGACACAGGTCAGCTCTTAGCAATCTGTACGATAGCTAGTATAGTAACAGGGCTTTGAGGTGGTATGTGTAAGACATAGAAAAATTAAAACAAACTGAAATAAATAAAACAAAATCCACGTCAGCAGAACCAGCAGCAAAAAATCCAATGTTAAGTGTTTTATTAACATCCACTTTTCGTTCAAAAAGACTGAACTTCTTCAGACAGACATCAAAAGGTAGCAAATGTAAAAAAACTCCTTAAATACACAATTAACAACACATGATACATTTGAATGGACCAACCAACTGGTTAAAACTCACTGACATCAATGTGTGGGAAAAAGCTGATCTCAAAACTTCTTAAAGTACTACTGCATACAAAAGTCGAATCTATGAAAAATGTGTTTTAAAAACAAAACAAAATGGAAATATATATAAACATAAAATGTTTAAAATGTTTGAAACCAAAAAACATAGTATATAAAACCTTTTTAATGACAAAAGGTAAAAAGTAAAAAATAATAGATGAAAAGTAGTAATAATAAAATTACCTCTGCATACTTCTAAGTTTCAAAATGCAAGCTAAACTTACTCTGTTATTGAGACCTGGAAGTCTATATGAACAGAGTTTCAGCTGCCAAATCACTTCTAGACGCTCTAATAATAGTTGGAAAGGACCCCCCCCCCGATGTCAAAGGATATCTGTCCTAAAACCCTAAAAGTAAAACTGTGCTGAGGGTGGTCATTAACATGTTTCGCCAAAGCATATTCACACTTGTTTTTCCTAATACAGTATAAATGCTCATAGATTCTTTCATTAAAACCTCTGTCAGTCTTGCCCACATAAAATGCTGGGCAAGATTGGCAGCAAGCCAAATAAACAACCGATCAAGATTTACAGTTGAATCTACCAACAGAGGAGAAAGAAGACCCATCAATTTTAAAGCTCGAACCAGTGGCAATATGTCTACACATGTTACAACTCTCACATTTGAAAGTGCCCTCTATTCTAACACGAGTGTCCTTTTTTGTTTCTAATATCCGTTTGAGGTTGTCACCCCTCCTATATAGAAACCTCGGCAAAGTACCAAACCTGGCTTGTAAGGCATCATCACACAAAAAAATACTCCAGTTCTTGACAACCACCTCCTTAATTAGGTGAATCTCAGCACTGTAATTGGTGATGAAAGAGATAGAAGTGTCAACTTTCTTGCTGTCTAAAAAGACTTCAGGCATAACTGGAGATAGATGTTCTAGTGAACAACTTGTGAACGAACTGCTTTGTAAAATAGGTATATAAACACCCCCATACCTTTAAGTCTGGACCTCAGTAACCAGGTCATGAATAAACTTGTCTGGGTAACCTCAGTGTAGAAACAATCCCTTAATAAACTCACATTTTTCTAAAAAGGATTCATCATCAGTTACCATTCGAGCAGCGCGCACAAGTTACCCCTTGACTACCCCTCTTTTCTGGTGCCCAGGATGGGCACTGGTGAAGTGTAACATGGTGTTAGAGTATGAACTCTTCCGAAATATTTTAGCCTTAAAGCTACCAGCAGAAATGTCTTTATATAAGTCTACATCCAGTTAAGAAATTCTATAATCAGAATCTACAAATGTGAAGTTCAAAAAAGACGTGCTGGAGTTGAGATAGTCCATGAAGGTTCTCACATCATTAATTGAACCTTCCGTCAGTATAAAGATGTCATCCAAAAATCTGGTGTAAAAATCGATTTTGAACTGACCATTGTAATTGCCAAGCACATATCTGTGTTCCCATTCAGCCATAACAATGTTGGCAAAACTGGCCCCTACTGGTGAGCCCATGGCTACACCAGTCTTCTGTAAATATATCTCTCCCCCAAATGTTACAAAGTTGTACCTCAAAATGACAAATAACAATTCCTGCACCAATCTGATTTCTATACTGCTAGCATTGTGATGCAATAAACGGTCAGTGACCCAGTCTATCCCTGTGGCATGAGGAATAGATGTATAGAGGTCTTTTACATCTATTGTCAAAATCTATGACCTCTCTTGAATTCTAAAGCACCTATGGCTTTCAAAAAAGCCCAAGAATCTTTACAAATGTGTGTTTCCTTTTCAACATATTTTTTCAATATGTTGTCCACATACTTGGCTATCGGGTAAGTGATTGAACCCCTAGCGTTAACCAATAGCCTCATGGGGGGGTTGTACACATCTTTATGGATCTTGGGCAATCCAAAAACTGTTGGAATCTTAGGAAATGAAACAGTCAAATATTTCAACACATCTTGTTCTATAACATTTTCTAAAAACAAATCATTCAAGAAAACATGGATGCACCTATACGCTGCATTCAATTCATTAATGCTAGATAGTGTATAAGCATCCTGCAATAACATGTGGAGGAGGCAGTTTTCATAATGACAAGTGTCCATTAGTATTAAACCACCCCCCTTGTCCGGTTTAAGGATCCTGACAGGTAAACTTTTTAAAGTGTCCAACAAGTCTACTTCGTCATCAGTCAAGTCTTTGTTCGAAAGTGTCCTAGAACAGTTAACCAAGTTTCTAATTTCAATTTCACACAAATGTTCAAATAAAAAAAGTAAAGGGTGGATAGGGGGGGTTGAATGTACTTGGGACTCTCAAAGTTTTTTTGTCTAAAGCAGTGTTACCAAAAATTAACAATAAATTCAACCTACGTATAAACAACTTCAAATCAAGTAGTGTGTATGCTAGGTTAAAATGTCTCCATGGAACAAAAGTGAGACCTTTTGAAAATAAATCAGACATCTCCATAGTGATTGTAAAACTCAAATAGTTATAAACAAAAAAGTCTTCAAAACTGTTACTGATAATGTCAGGATTTATCCTTCCTGTTACTTCTGAAAAGGCTTCTTGCTGTTGTTCCTGTAATGGCTCCTCGTGTTGTAAAACCTCTGGTGGTTCTGTCTCCGGTTTGAGGAAAAAGACGGTGTAGGACGAGAAATCTCCTCATCCCTACCACCATCAGTTACAAAATTTTCTGTAGGAACAACATCATCCACACCCTCTCCAGTGGCCGGCCTACTGGAACTAGCTGTCTGCCTCATAACCCCATTAGTTAGGTTAATACGAGCACCTAAACTGTCGCCAACACTCTGAGAATGGGGGGGGATATGCAGTTAGTTTGTTATATGCATCTATGTCTCTTTTCAGTTTTTTCATTTTCATCACCATGTTACGAGATATCTGTTGGTCTTTAGTCGAGAAAATTCGTTTATACTCATAATTATACCTGCTGAAATCTACATGTGACTTGATATTAGTGTCCAAAATTTCAATTTCAGCGCTCAACTGGTCTATAAATTTCTGATAAAATTTCGCCATTGAGTCCATTAACTCATGTCCATGTCTATCAAACAAACTGATCAGCTCACTGTAGAACTCTGAACCAGCTATCAGTCCGGTGGGGTACTGCCAAGAGTGCAAGCCCTTTGGCACAACCCCACTTTTTTACATTCATTAAAATAGGAAATCTCTAACTGAAGCTTCTTTACCTTTAAAGATTTGTGGTCCAAGGTCTTCAGAAAGTCCACTATAGGAGCTTCTGGTGTCCCTGTGTCACTGGACGCAAACCCGTTCCTGTTCTCAAAAACTGGGAGTTGCTCATTCAACCAAGATGTAACATTAAGTGGGTCTCCAGTTCGGCTTTTAGTATGGTATATCTGTGAACGTTCCAGTTGTTGCATGTGACTGAACAGATACATGCCAAAGGGGGCATTCAGTGATTGGTCTTGTGATGCCCCACCGCTGGACCGGTAATTAAGGAGCCTAAAACCTCACCACTGGCACCAGTGGGGGACATACATTGGGAGGATGACAAGTACACACAGTATTTCCAGATGCAGCTCTATGTATCAAGTGCAATTTCCCCTTAGGAGCACATAGAGACCACAGTCAGTCCAGAGTTGATTTCTCCCTCTTTCTCCTGATCCCCAATGAAAAAGTGGCACAGCTCTAGAGTTGAGATCTCAGCTGAATGGCCAACCCAAGACCTCCAGCACCCTCTCTGTCCAAATAGTGTTGCATGTCCCTGCCGAAGTAGCTGTCACACACACACTTTGAGGTTTGATTTATACACACCACACACATGCACACACACATACACACACACACACACACACACACACACACACACAGACACACATACACACACAAACACACCTGGGAAAGACTGTCCCAGGTTTACTAGCTATGCCCCCTTTTGCCCAGACTGTAAGGTAGTTATCAAAGCCACCAGCCAACTCTTTATCAGCTACTTTAAGGCCCTTAACAAATGATGTCCAATCTTATTGTGTAATGTTACTATCAATACAAATAGTAGTTTGACCAAGAGCAAGGCTATTAGGAGTGGCCTACACAGTGTTACCAAATAAATATGCAAGTACTCTTAGAACTTAAATATATCTCACAAATATCAGCCACAATAATAAATAAAAGAACAAGAAAATGCTCAGCATATAATCACAGTAACATCAGAGTTCAAAATCACAGGGAATATTTAAAACAACATTGCAGGACAGTCTCAAATAAATAAAGAAAACATCTAAATTAAACTTTGCTATATTCTTGACTGTATCTAAGAGAATTACTATATCCTAATAACTTAATTAGAGCAGCAATGCAGATGTGTTGTGAATGGATGTTGCCAGGTCCAAGACAAAATACAGAATGCACTGTCTCTCTCAGAGAGTTCTTACATTAATATCTCAAATATTACTGTTGGGATAGCTTGCAGAATGGCATCATTTCTTGTCATCTGACTCTATCCCAGGTAAAACCCCCCACTGCTGAAAGCTATCAGTATTTAGCATCCACTGTGAAAATACATAGACAAGGGCTTTTCCTCAGATCTTTGCAGCTGTTGGAAGTCATAAAACAATAAAATACTTCCACATCTCAAGGCTAGCTATTATTTCTCCTTCAAGACAACATAGAGAGCTCCATAGTAGAGACAGCCTTTCTCTTGCTGTCATAAAGTAATTTAATTTCAGCTATTTTTCTGAAGTTAACTTTCTGTATTCCAGTTTCCCCTGTTAAAATTATACATTTAAACAGCTACAAAAGCGTATGTAAATTTCTGCTCTATCCCAGTAGATTACACTGTGGATACATTTCAAACAGCACTTTGTAAAATACCTCTCCAGCACACATCTGTACAAACCATACAACTCTAAGGTTCCCTATTATGCTGTCGCCGACGCAGGTTGTCGAATGCATCTTTGTCAAACAGTAAAGCACGAAAAGGCAAAATAGCAAAGCGGCTGTTTAGCAAATTCTTTCCCTGGGAAATAATTTGTTTGGCTGCTTTCTCTACTTTATCTTTTTGGCACTGTAGTGCAATCTCAGAGTTGGTATATTTAAGCAGGGGGAATGTGGGGGCACAGCTCCCCACGTCAGGGGGTGTGGGGGACAAAGTCCTCCACAGTAAGTAATGTTTTACTGTTATTTTTTTTTTGTTTGTTTGTTTTTTTTTTTGTTTTGGAACAGCGATTGTTTTCCATTGGAAAATAATCGCTGTTCTGAAGTTTCAATGTTGTAAGCTTTCGCTTACATGGGGTCAATTATCTGTCTTTTGCACTTCTGAGTGTGCAATATGTTAATATAGACCCCAGCTCTAATACAGTTGTAATACAAACATCTTATATGAATTATGTTGATATTCACAAATGACACATAATTATTTACAGAATTCCAGATATCTGGACTGGCAGTGCCTCCTTTGAAACAGGTCTAATGAGGGTTGAGTAAATGGGACAATGACATTCCTAGATCTAAACACAATCCATTTTTTTATAAGCTGTACAACACAGAAAGACTTTCTTACAACAATGGACACATTGGCCAAAAGTTAGGTCACTGTCCACATTAAGTTCCCAAATCCTGAACAACTGGGTCAACTCTCAGGAGTGTATTGTTAATGTAGTAGTTCCCTGGGATAGATGACTTTTCTAAGGATACATTAATACATTTTGTGGCATTTAGTTTCAGTCCATGATTTTGGCACAAGTTATTTATTTGAGACAAACCTTCCGGCAGGATGGCAAAGTCATCTGGGGATTCAATGACTGCTCTTATCTTGCAGTTATCTACAAACTTAGTAGGCCATTGCCATTTGGTATTTGCTTTTACTTCATGTGAGCCATTTGGCAATCCGTCAGGTGACACAGGGGTTTATTTCCAGTTTATTTACCTTTTCCTATAATGATAAGTGGGGAATTGTGTCAAAAGCTTTGGCCAGGCTGAAGTATGTGCCTTGTACCATTTTGCCTTCATCCATTGCTTTGATAACCTTTTTAAAAAATCCACCAGGTTCAGTAAGCATGACCTGCTCTTGATGAATCCAAACTTAGATGGGTCCAGTGTTTTGTCGATCCCTGTGTTCTGCTTGATTAGATCCATGATAAGTCTTTCCATGGCTTTGCATATGAGGCTGGTCAGACTTATGAGTCTGTAATTGCCTGGGTCAGTGGAAGGTCCTCCCTTATGCAGAGGAATGACTATAGCTGTAGTATATATTGTACTATCATTGCTGATAAAAGAACCATACAAGAAAGCACTATTCACACCATCTAGAAAATCTCCTACATTATCCTCCTACACAAGGGTGGAAACTCCAGAGAATATTCTAACTATTGTCCCACAGCTCTACTTTCCCCATTAGCTAAAATGATGGAAAAGTGCATCCACAGACAATTACTAGACCACCTACTCCAGAACAATTCACTGGCCAAATCTCAACATGGCTTCAGGTCTTTCCACAGTACAACAACTGAATTCCTATCCTTCACTGACAGCATCAATAAAAACCGTAATAACAATCTTCTCTCTTCAGCACTTTTCATCAACCTTTCAAAAGCATTCGACATGGTCAACCACCACTTACTTCTCAATATTCTAAAATCCTTCTCTCTGGACACAAAGACTATAAAATGGCTCCAGTCCTACCTTGATAATAGACAGCAGGCAGTGCTATGGGACAACAACCTCTCATCCCATCTCCCAGTTACCCTAGGTGTTCCTCAGGGCTCTATATTGGGCCCCCTCTTTTTCTCAATATTTATCAATGACCTCAGCCTAGCTATTCCTTTAACTAACTGTGTACAATATGCAGATGATTTGGCAATAATCTGCTCAGCTAGATCTCAATCCCAACTACAGACTCTAACTCAGACAATGTTCAATAAAACAGAAAATTGGTTTCTACAATGCTGCCTCCTCTTGAACCCCCCAAAAAACGAACTCCTCCTCTTCACTCCTACCTGTAAATCACTCCCAATGAACTTTTCAGTCTTATCCAATAATGGTACACTCATATCTCCCGATTCAACAACTAAACTTCTAGGGGTAACCATTGATAACAATCTGAACTTTGAAACCCATATCAACAATACCATAAAAACTGTCAACAGGAAACTAGGCTCCCTCTATAGGATAAAACCCTTTCTCTCCCCACTAGCCAGAACCACTATTGCCTATTCCCACCTTATCTCCACACTTCTCTATGCTTCTTCCATATATATACTAACTTGTCAAAAAATAACCTTATCAGGCTAGCCAGCGCTTACAATAGCATTGCCAGATTTGCTACTGCTTCCTCCTTTAGGACCCATCACTGCCATAATCTGAAACAATTAGGCTGGTTAGAGCTTCTGAATCAGATTCACTTTAAACAACTCACCATTGCGCACAAAACCCTTTTCCAACCTACCAATACCACAATACTTGCTAGTCTCATTACCCAATATAAGAACCTTTCAACTTCACGCTCATCTAATAAACTACTTGTATCAACATGTAAATCTAATAACATGGCAGGAGATGCTCTGTTCTCAAATGCAGTTGGAAAGTATTGGAACCAACTCCCCCATGAACTTACATCACTGTCTACATTTACACTTTTTAAACACAATCTGAAACTCTATCTTAAAACCCATTGGTTAAGTCCCTGTACAAATCCAGACTAATCTCATATTATATCCTACATACCCTCTCTTAAGACCTAATTCCTGCTCTATCTGTGTCTTTTTAGTTCAAGGCCTATCCTTGGCAAAAACATATCTTATCCTAATAGAGATAATTTAAAATACCTAGTTAAATTCTTCTGCATATAATTCTAAAGCATCCTACCTAAGGCAGGCAACAAGTATTGTTTAAACTGTGAGCAATGCTGAACTGTTGAAACTTGAAGTATGCATTTGTTTAACAATTACTTTCTAGTTACTAATGAAGTCTTGTACATAAAGTCTAAAATATCTTATCTAATGCTTGTAACATGTTTTTTTGTATAAACTGTGAAGATTCCTGCACTGTTTAAAATTTGTAGTATTTAACTGTATAACAACTAGTACCTGTATGTTAGTAGTCTAGTGATCTCTTGGAGCTTATCTCCCCGGGACTCTACTGAAAATGCATATAAATCCAGTCAGACTATCCCGGTCAACAAATGTAAAATAAAAATAAATAAATCCTACTGATGTAGTAGTTAATAGTATAACTCACTCAACAAAACAGCCAGCCGGACTTACACACACACACACACACACACACACACACACACACACACACACACACACACACACACACACACACACACACACTCAATGATACACTTCCAAGTAATGTAGATAGCCAGCCAGACAGCTCTGACTACAGAACAAACAAGGGGGAAAGCTTCCCTCTACAACAGAAATCAATAAACTAGTAAACCTCAAGCAAACTAAAATATACAGAATATTCTAACAAATATTTCTTGATGAAACAAAAATATTTATCTATGTACTTGTATAAAACTGGTTACAATTAGATGATAGGACCACCATCCACAAAGTTTAACAACCCTGCCTGTCAGGTCCCAGGGCAAACTCAGTATGCAGCTGAGATGACATCATGATGCCAAAATGTGACTTACCAGGAAATCAGGGCCTATATAAGTCCCTGAAAACACACACACACACTCTTGGATATAACAGGCTCCAAACAAAGTGGTCTGAATGCAAAATCATCATTTACACTGACAACAATATCTCAGGACATCCTCTTTTGAAAAATTACAAAGTATTTATCTGTCTGATCTTCTGCTTTGATTTTTAAGGGTTAATTGTGTGACTTTTTCATGTACTGAGGTTAAAGACATCAAACTATGTAGTCAGCCTGGAAGCCAGCTGCTGGTGTGCACAATTTTCCTTGAAGAAGGTACAGAAACACTATTAATACAGGGAGAGGACCAACACAGACAAGCATGTCTAGGGAACACATTCATTCAAAGGCTTCCCATAGAGTGTATGCCCAAGTAGGCACTGAGGTCTGTAAATCAAACACAAGAATATTTATTATGAAATACAGACACTGGGTTAGAGGATGACAAAAATATATCTTGGCTGTTTCCTTGGTATTTACACAGAATGTAGAATCATCACACATACAGAGTCCCAGCAGTACAACTGCCATTTGGTCTCATTCTCTGAAGATGACCCTCACTGCATTATAGCACCCTGGTGGGACGGCCAGAAAAACAGTGCATAATAAATAAAAACACTGTACTCCCTGGTGTTTTGGCACTGGTCCCATGCTTTGATCATTTTATGATTTTGGTTTATCAAGCCTTGAATTAAAGTTCAAAGAGTATCCATACAAGATGATCGACAAAAACAGAGTGACCACAAGCAAGTTCTATCCTGGAGGCTCCTGTTTCACTGATCAGTGGGAGACTAGGTAATGAGACTCTCATATATGTGGAAAGTGGTAAAGCCATCTACTTGCAAAATCTGAAAAAGTCAGAAAAAAACAAGATCCCAGCTGAATGACTAAGCATTATCCAATGCTATACAGAGTTCAATAAACATGCAATAACCCTTCAACGACACTTAATATTTCTGAGAAAAAATAAAACAGAGAAATCCTCTTTTAAACTATGATTTTATTTGTGATTTGTTGGTAGCATACATTCTAGCCTTACATGCTTCTGTTTGGGTAATAAACTAGTTAACAACTGCACAAGTGATTTAATGAAATGAATGGAAAAGTACTTCAGAAGTAAACACTGCAGTTTGAGGCTGCACTTTATGAAGATAAGTAGAGGAAAACTCATGGCAGACACAGTAATGGTTTTGGGGTCTATATCAGTTCAACGAAACAGCTCACCATCGAATGCAACAACCTCGAACTTCTAACCACGAAATCTACAAACATCAAAAGCTCAGAACAGCGAATGTTTTCCCTGGGAAAAAATTCACTGGTCCGAGAAACACACACACAACACAAGCACACCAAAAAAACAGCAATCTACACACATACACTTAAAATCCTACATCTAACCCTACACTAAACTGTACATACAGTACTATCTATCCACTATCCTTAACCCAAACCCTAACCCTAAGGTCCGTCACTATCGCACACTCACCTCACCCACGCCCTAACCCTAACTCACATACCCCGCCCTAACCCTAAAGTCTGTCACTATTGCACACTCACCTCATCCGCGCCCTAACCTTAACTCACATACCCCGCCCTAACCCTAAAGTCTATCACTATCGTACACTCACCTTATCCGTGCCCTAACCCTAACTCACATACCCCGCCCTAACCCTAACGTCAACACAATTGCACACTTACCTGATCCCAACCCGTAACTTTCCACCACAGTGCTGAAAATAGCGAAGCCACAGCAACAGACAACCAAAGTCTTTCCCTAGGAAAAACTTTGGTTGTCTGCAGCTTCGTTATTTTCAGTTCGATATTAGACCATTCGAAGTATTAACACTTCCATGATCTAATATAGACCCAAGGGTCTATATCAGTTCAACGAAACAGCTCATCATCGAATACAACAACCTCGAACTTCTAACCATGAAATCTACAAACATTGAAAGCTCAGAACAGCAAATTTTTTCCCTGGGAAAAAATTCACTGGCCCGAGAAACACACACACAACACAAGCACACCAAAAAAACAGCAATCCACACATATACACTTAAAATCCTACATCTAACCCTACACTAAACTGTACATACACTTCTATCTATCCACTTACCTTAACCCAAACCCTAACCTTAAGGTCCGTCACTATTGCACACTCACCTGACCCATGCCTTAACCCTAACTCACCTATCCCACCCTAACCCTAAAGTCTGTCACTATCACACACCCACCTCAACCGTGCCCTAACCCTAACTCACCTAACCTGTGTCTTAACCCTAGCTCACTTATCCCGCCCTAACCCTAAAGTCTGTCAGTATCGCACACCCACCTAACCCATGCCCTAACCCTAACACACCTAGCCCGTGCTTTAACCCTAACGTCCGCACAATCGCACACTTACCTGAACCCGACCCGTAACTTTCCACCACAGTGCTGAAAAAGGCGAAGCCACGGCAACGGACAACTGAATTCTTTTCCTAGGAAAAAATTTGGTTATCTGCAGCTTCACTATTTTCAGCTGTTTTCGGTTCGATATTAGACCATTCGAAGTATTAACACTTTGATGATCTAATATAGACCCATGGTTTTGTGGCGATACATATAATAACTACAGATTAAAGAAAAACTTTTGAAGGCAAAGGTTAAGTTTTTATAATGGCAAGATTTGATGCCCATACAAAGAACAGATGTCAGACTCCTCTTTTTTATTTTGCCATACCTGTTGCTCCTGGTATTAATTTCCAGAAGTTATTTAAATATCATTAATCTGTTCTCACAGACCATTCTCTCTCTACTTGAGCATTCTTAAATCTAAAGTGACTTTGATGAATCATGCCATCAGTACTTATAGATAATTAGTAGAGTATATACAATTCCAATATTTAACTGAAAGCCAAGCAACTAAATGAAGCAATCTCAGCACTAACATTGTATAATACATTCATTCTACCTTATTTAAAAATTGCAGTTGGAACGTTAATAATAATATGAAAGCAGTAACTAGCCTTAGGAAATAAGTGGTAAAATAATAGTAACCATTACAAATAATAGCTGGATAACCTACTGGTGGATGAAAGTTGAATACTCAAGCTTCAATTGCCCATGGTTCAACCCACTGACAATCAGAGTTCCCCCAAGTTGTGCCAGAAGTGATTCACTTTTTGTGCGAATTTCTCCCTTTGTCTAGTTAGTGTAACTGTGGAGTTGGCATATATAAACTGGTGGGGGTCCTGTCCCCTATATCAGGAGGTGCAGGTGGACTTGTCCCCCTTTGCAAAACAGTTTTATAGCAGTGTGTTTCGGCGAATGCAGTTTAGGGATTCTGATCCTCAGTGCATTCACTTTCATCCACTCATAGCGGAAGCATAATAGCCCCACTGCATTGTGTGACTGTTATTGGACTAAATAGGCAGTACATAGGCAGTTCATAATGTTCCCTTGTTTGCAACTTAAGACCACGATGTTCAACACACAACTGTTATATGTCCTGCACTGGCAATCATTATATTCTTGGAACCACAGCTATCACTTCAGAATCATGCTTCTCAATTGTCCAGAGTTTTGAAGAATGTTCAGATTTTTGCTATCATATTTTTGGACTCTTCCTCATAAAAATTGTGTTTTTTCTAGGAAATCAGTGAAGACTAAATTCACTAAATAATGACAAACATTTGAATTTCAGACTTCACTTGCTTCAGAAAACGCAAAGTGATAAAAATATTTTATTCCATAAACTTTCTAAGTTTGTAAGTACAATATTTAAAATATATATCCCCATTTGTGGGCCTTTGTCCTCTGATTATTTCTGGCTTTGTCCAGATCTTTTGTGCTAAGAGGTTAAGAGGTGTACTCAGAATTTACATTACACTTTGCTGCTAAGGCAAAAACTGATCCTGTAAGTTTATGGTATTTGTCTTGAAAATATGCCAGAAGGTACATAGAAAGAAACCAGGACTTCTAAGTGCAATGGCAAAAAGTGGCAATCAGAAGTGGCATTTTCTGAACCACAACACTTTTTTAAACATCCTTATTAAATCAAAACTGCAACAGTGATATAGGGACAAATACATTAATAGAAAATAAAAATAGTGAGATTTGTCATTATTTTTATGCAGTATACGTTTTAACAATTATCATCCACTCCAACATTACAAAAATTATTCAATTCCTATCATTCATTAACCTTCACTCCTCCTTAATATTATTCTGTATGTACTGTCCCCACAAATGCCATTTATTTCTATGCAAGTTGCTCCTTCCCTTTCATTTTTTTATCTCCTTTACAATATTCAGTACCCAAGTTACAAATGATTTCAATTTTGATTTCCGTTTTCTAGTAATGAATTTTTTGGTAGTCATCAATAGTATTAAAATTAGTAAGGCCTTGCAATATCTAAGCAGTTCCGATTCTGTGTCCCAGCTCAAAAGAATCATTTGCTCCCTCTGTTTCTGACAACATACTCTGTAGTGAGTTTTTAAAACCCACCAGCTATTTACACTCTCAAAATATATGTTCCTGGACTTCCAAGATGGCTGCACACTGATCAACAGCATAGTTTCAGCCCTCCCAGTGTGAAAACAGATACTAAGAAAAAGGAGTGCCAATGAAAATGCTATTCTAGTAAAATTCAATTACCACTTAGCAAATACACTGTATGGATGTCAGCAAAGTAGACATTTGGAAAATTTGAAAGAAAATTAACCAGAAAAGGTTAAAGAGAAAACAGTCTGGGAAGCATTCTGTAGCTGTTCAGCAAAAAGCAGCTCACGCTTCAGCTTTGATTCAAAAGATGGCTTCCAGTATTTTAGAGGAAAAAATTAATCAGATGTACTCAGAGGGGATTAAAATAAATGAAACTTTGAAGGAATATATTGATCCAAACAAAAAAGGCTGAAAAAAATAGAAGAAGCTTTAACTAGTCACTCAGATGAACTGATAAAACTGCAAAAATCAGAGGCTGGCATGAATAAAAAGTTGTCTGAATGAGTTTTCTCTAGAACTGTTTAAAAATATTAGAGTTAGAAAACATAGAATGCACAGAAAACCTGATTTTTTCTGCTGTACCAGAGAAATTGGAACAAACAGAGTGTATTAATTTTACATGCACAGAAATAAGCAACTGGACTGGTGTTCCACAGCAGAATTTGTTAATTGAAAGGGAACATCGAGTGTATGCTCCAACCTGGCCATGAAAAAGCAGCCAAGACCTATATTAGTAAAGTTGCTATCATGCCAGCAGAAAGAGCTGATCCTGACAAAATTGTGACAGAAGGGTAAAGTATTAAAAATCGGACACGACAGAATTGCTTTAAAGAAATGATTATTCACTGTACACAGAACACAGAAGAGAATAATATTTATCCAAGCAATCAGGGAATGCTGAGAGGCAGGTGTGAGATTCAAGCTAGTGTATCCAGCTATTTTCAAAGTGCTTTTTCCTGGAGGATCAAAGTCATTTTTTGATGGAGAACAGGCAAAGGAGGGAATAAAAAAGTTTATCCAACAAAAAGTGAACCTGCAAACAGAAGAGGACTCTGCTTATCATTCTTCTGATGGTAAGGTTCATAAATAGACTTTGCCAGTGAAAGCTTTTCCAGTGTTCCAAAGGAAAATGCTTGTGAGACATAAAAAAAGCACTGGAGTTGATTAGAAGAATCAGCAGCACCTTGGACTTGAACCAGAGTCTGATGTTGGGATATGCAGATGAACAGGAAAAAGACTAGCAACTCTGAAATTAGTGAATCAATGGAAAAACTATAAAGCTTCTTATCACATTTGTGGAATGTGTTTTTGCAAGAAAAAGTTGCTGAAAAACACTGGAAGTTTGCTGACTTTGTTAAACTTGTGGGTGGAATGTAAATCATATATCCCACTTTATATCATTAATGTTTAGAAGCACACTAAAAAGGTGAAACTGTAAGTAAAACTATTTTTGTTCTTATTAGTATTTGTATAAAACATTTCATAATATAAACTGCTTGTTATATAAAGTAAAATAGTTTTGTATAATGTATAGTCAGAGGGTATTTTAAATGTGGGGATTTTTTCAGTTAGTTACTGTTGAATGTGTTAAAAACATTAAAGTAAACAAGTACACTTTAGCTGTGAGAAATATAGGTTTTATAGTATAACAAGAAAAAAGACAGGACAAAAGCAAGTTTGATGTTCATATTCTGTGCACTGATTATATTATACGTACAACTGGGATATTTTCTCTTTTCATTTAAAAGATAGAATGTCTAGATTACTACCTTTGGCTTAAGCTGTAGATAGGTGTTTTTGTAAGCATACATGATTTAAAAATAAGCCAAAAGGATGAAAGCCATAAAAATGCTAAGCTTCTTCCAACTGTGAAGATATTACCTTGTTTGTATTCCACTGGTAAATGTTCAATGGATTTGAGATGTCTGTAGCTGAGGACAGCTGTGCATTCATTTCTGAGTGAAATTTACTAAGACTCCTTGCTGAGTACATTTCCATGAAGACAGGCTGCCTGTAGGAGCAAGCAGTTAATCTTAAGAATTCTGAATATTCTTTGCTGAAGGAAATTTAATATTTAAAGATATAATGACAAGCAGTTCAGTGAAAATTAAGTTTGAAATTATAGGAAGGGAATAAGAGGCAACAACCTCCCTAGCAGCCTGAATATTTTCAAGCAGTTACAAGAACAGCTTACAATTTCATTTTATTTAAAGATAGCCAGTGCACTTTTTCTTAGGGCTAAAAGTTAATGTTTTCTGAAAGCATACACTTTGTTTTTCATATTGGGGATGGGAGGAGAGATAAGAAAAGAATAGAAAGTAATCAGTGGAAGTGGGAGCACAGGCTGTAGCATGCACTTTGGCATGGGTTACCTTACTTTTAGTTGAGATGATGCCTATAGGTGCAGCCATCACTCTGGGACAATTGTCCCCTTCTGGATGATTAAACTTCATGTTTTGAAGATGTACATAGTTTTGTGTGTTTGTTCCAAGTTAATAGGGGATGGTGTGTTTTGTATTTAGTTTTTTGTTTGAGAGTTTTCCTTAAAACAAAAGGTCTTGAAAAAGGTGACATAGGTTCAAACAGAGATGAGAAGAAACAACTGTACAAAAGATCAGCCTGCCAAACAATAGTATATGTGTGTAACACAAAAGCTGGAAATACACATTAAAAATGTTATATACAATAGGTGAGAACAACAGCTTTTTATCATGATGGCTATGCTGTCCATATTATCCTGGAATTTGAATGGCCCTACAAGTATAGACAAAAAGGAAAGAGTACTGAATTATATTTGGAAATGCAGAGTGTAAATAGCAATGCTGCAGGAGAGACATTTGGAAAGAAATGAGCATGAGAATTTGAGAAAGAGAGGATTTCAGAATGGATATTCAGCAGTATATCAGAGAAAGAGAAAAAGAGAAAAAATATATTAATTGTTAGAAGGGCTCTGATGGTGAAAGATAAGGAAAAAAGTCAAAACTGGTAGATTTGTGGTGGTATGGGCCTATTATCAAAGGAGGAAAAAGGAGGTCCTTTAGTTACCCCAGGCTGCTGTGCGTTCCTGCCTTTGGTGTTCCCACCTGTCACTACAACCGACTGACCTGTAGTAGGTCTTGGGTTACCCATGCTGTCCAGGACTGCTGTCTCTACCCCAAGCTAAGGAACATTACCAAACCTCTTTGGGACTCTTTCCCCTAAAAGGACAAAAGAAACATTACAACCGACTGACCTGTACTAGATCTTGGGTTACCCACCATGTCCAGGACTGCTGCCTCTACCCCAAGCTAAGGAACATTACCAAACCTCTTTGGGACTCTTTCCCCTAAAAGGACACAAACACTACAACCGACTAACCTGTACTAGGTCTTGGGCTACCCACTCTGTCCAGGATGCTGCCTCTGCCCCAAGCTAAGGAACATTAACAAACCTCTTTGGGACTCTTTCCCCTAAAAGGACACAAGAAACACTACAACCGACTGACCTGTACTAGGTCTTGGGTTACCCACCCTGTCCAGGACTGCTGCCTCTACCCCAAGCTAAGGAACATTACCAAACCTCTTTGGGACTCTTTCCCCTAAAAGGACACAAGAAACACTACAACCGACTGACCTGTACTAGGTCTTGGGTTACCCACCCTGTCCAGGACTGCTGCCTCTACCCCAAGCAAGGAACATTACCAAACCTCTTTGGGACTCTTTCCCCTAAAAGGACACAAGAAAGTACGTTTTATACTGACTGTTACCTAAAGATACAAATGTTATTTTCACCCTAGGTGCATCTTGTAAAACCCATAGCCAGGACAGCTAGCAGCCAAACACTTCCCCCTCCCAACCAACAGGGTATCTACTCTTAAAGACTCCTTTTACAACTCCTATGTTAACCTACCTCTACATTTTAGAGCTGCAAGCCCTGCGAGTAGCCTCGGTTGCAGTACAGTCTTTGCCCACTAGGTGGCTCCCTACTCCCAGGTCTTTCCCCCCTGCAAATTTTTCTCCATTATACAAATTTCTCTCAAACAACCACTATACTTTATACTTTGTTATCTGATAGGCCCATTCCTACCCCACTACTTCCATATACTTCTCAACTGTACAATGTATTATCTCCTTTAAAAACTTACCCTAACAATCAGCACTCCACTGATTGTTTTCCCTGCATTTTGTTTTTCTCTGGCTCTCTCACTGTTTCCAAAACTACCCTGCCTCAAATTAGCCACCACCCTGCTTGTGCTATACCTTCATACTCCTGACTTACTATCTATCTGCTCCCTCCTTGCCTCATGCCCTACCCCCCTCTCTCAGCTCTACCTACATCAGCTGTTGAATCACCACAATTCTTATCCTTTTTCATCCAACCCTATAGGATTGGTGTACAGCACATTTCCGGACTGTACCTGCACTACACTCCTCCCCCTTCTACCCTTCTACCAGACTTCCTCACCTAACCCATAAATATACCTGCTCCCAAGTGGCGCCATATTTAATCCTTTAGTTACCCCAAGCTGCTGTGTGTTCCTGCCTTCAATGTTCCCACCTGTGTAAGTAGCATTATTGCTGTATTTTTGTTGTTGAATTCTCACTTTAAGATGTGTAACTACTTCTGCTTCAATACAAGATACATTGTCTTATTATTATAAAGGAGGTGCTATCCACTCTATCACTACCGGTTACTACAGTTTACTGTCTTTTGCCACGTGAATCTGCTGCGTGTTGCCTATTAAATAATGAAGAGATGCAGTTAGCGAGTAAATAATCAGTTTAATTTACCTATACAAGAATGTCAGGGTAGCGTTTTAAACACTGAGAAAAGCCAAGGCTGTATAATGAACTATCTTGGTCATGCTTTTATTTTGTAAAAGAATTTTGGCTGTTTAGTCTACCACTGTAGACCGAGTTCTTTTTCTAACACTCTAACATGGAGTAACTGCATCTAAGAACTGTTTAGTGGATTATCTAGGTAGCTGCCCTATTATTAAAAGGAACATAGCTGTTTTATCTTCCACGGTAGACCGTGTACTTTTCAAGAGATTATGTAGACCGCATATGCTCTGGTTACTCAGTCTAAACAAGCTAAAGAGGCTCCGATGTTGAACTAATCTCACGAACGCCGGTTTTTGAGTAGCTCTGCTAGCTAGCCTCCATTTGTATGAATTACCGGACTTAAAGTTAGACTTTAAAGTCATATAAGGACTCCTTCAGCCAACTCGCTATTAAAGCTGTGTTTCACTCTCTAACAGGTAGCGGTATGCACATAAACGTGAATAAACCGCGTTAGAGATTTGCTCTGTGATATGGTCCACAATTATGTATGATAAGCGGAGCGCTATATCTACATTTACTCCCTTAACAAGAACACTGAACTTTTTGTTCAGCACACATGAGTTTTTGGCCTTAGTTTAACAATAATTACGAACATAGGGGCTCTTTCTTTAACAAAAGAGCTCTAGCAGTAATTTTTGTACAAACATTTTATGCAGTTTTTAGTGAACAGGTACGCAAGCAGCTAGTTTCCCTCTTTCAATGCTGGGCTTCTATAACCTGCACCATGCAAAGAATGGTCGCCTAATGTATTTCTGCTACTACATTATTCTAGCGGATGTGTAGAGTTGTTGTAAGCTGAATGCTAGACTTATGGTTGCTTAGTTTATTCTCCTCTGCTTTAATTTATTGAATGTTTAGAGTTGCTGTTAAGATGAATGTTTGACCATTGGTCATTTTAAACTCCTCAATCTGCTTATTTTAGCTGACCAGTATAGATATTGATAAGCGGAATAGTTGAACTCACTCTTTTAAAAATCTCACTAGTAACTGCATCTACCTTGCATATGCTTGCACTAACCTAATAAGCATATTAAGTTGAATAACAAATGTTTTCCTGGCAAATGTGATTTTTAAATGCATTATCCTTACTAGTACTTTGCTTATAGTGTGTGTTTTGTCCTACTGCTTACATCACCACTTTTTCTTCTCCCTTTCTGTACCTAGCACTACAACCGACTGACCTGTACTAGGTCTTGGGCTACCCACCCTGCCCAGGACTGCTGCCTCTACCCCAAGCTAAGGAACATTACCAAACCTCTTTGGGACTCTTTCCCCTAAAAGGATACAAGAAAGTATGTTTTATACTGTTACCTAAAGATACAAAATATTTTCACCCTAGGTGCATCCTGTAAAACCCATAGCCAGGACAGCCAGCAGCCAAACACTTCCCCCTCCCAACCAACAGAGTATCTACTCTTAAAGCCTCATTTTACAACTCCTGTGTTAACCTACCTCTACATTTTAAAGCTGCAAGCCCTGCGAGTAGCCTCGGTTGCAGTACAATCTTTGCCCACTAGGTGGCACCCTCCTCTCAGGTCTTTTTCCCCCTGCAAATTTTTCTCCATTATACAAATTTCTCTCAAACAACCACTATACTTTATACTTTGCTATCTGATAGACCCATTCCTACCCCACTACTTCCATATACTTCTCAACTGTACAACATATTATCTCCTTTAAAAAGCACCCTAACAATCAGCACTCGACTGATTGTTTTCCCTGCATTTTGTTCTTCTCTGGCTCTTCCTGCTCCATTCGCCCTTTGGGTTCACTCCACTCCCCTACCCTGCCCCCAATTTCCACCCCCTCACTATTTCCTAAACTTAGACTACCCTAACCACTCCCCTGCTTAATTGGCCAATCCTACTAAACAAATTCATCCTATCACAACTCATCCCCTACACATCCTTTCCCCTGTTCCCAATTCTCCAACACTCAAACTCCTCTATCACCACTCCCATATTTATCTTAGATTTACCTACTACCATAGCCACCATGTATCCACCAACCCCCTCCTCATCCCCAAAACTGAAACCATTGTACTATCTCATACCCCCACTCATAATATTTTATCTCCTCACTGCCTATGAATTCCACTACCTGCCTAATTCTCAACACTCTACATCAAGTACAACAATCTACATCCAAACACACACCCCTCCCTCAATACAACCCCACTTCCACTCCTACAGCACTACTCCAAAACCACTCCATCCTATACTACCTACATACTTAAACTTAAGGACTAAGAACTATTACCAACTCCTACTAAAGTTCATCAAACTCATACAAAGTTTACGTAACCTCATAGCTGACGGTGACATCCATCCTAACCCTGGCCCAAGCTCACCAACTACCACTAACCCCATAGATAAAACTCCTACCAACATAAGAAGCTCACATAATGTCCCGAAATCATTTCTAGTCTGTCACCTAAATATCAGAAGTATAAATAATAAACTCCATTACCTGCATGCACTCCTAGATATACACTCACCTGACGTATTCTGCCTTACAGAAACCTGGCTTAAACCCACTACCCCTGACAATGAAATATTACCTCCCCATTACAATATAATAAGACTTGACCATAAAGGGAGAAAAGGAGGCAGAGTAGCCATCCTATGTAAATCCTCTCTAAAGTTATCTACAATTAACACCCCACTTGACCTAATAACTACCAACACCAAAACAATAATCTCAAGAATTCAACTTAATAAAAACAAATCAATAAACATAGTATGTAGTTATATTCCTCTAGGCAATAACATAAACACCTTAGAAAGCACACTCCAATGGTTATCCTCCACCCACCCCCAAGAAACAATCATACTTGGAGACTTCAACATCGACTGGACAACTTGTTCAGCACACTACCCAACCACCCATATCAACTTATGTGGTTTCTCCCAAACTATTACTACCCCCACCAGAATCAACAAATCTAACAAAAAGGAAAGCATTATAGAATGGATCTTAATAAATAACAAACCTCAGTTTTACAAAGCAGGCACCCTACCTGAGGAGATGAGCGACCACCTCCTAACCTACATAATTAGAATAAGTGAAAACATACCCCACCAAACCATCTTTAAAACCCTCAGGTATACAAAGAACTTTAACCTAAATAGTTTCCAAACTGATCTAAGCTTATGCAAATGGACCAAACTTAAAACACTACCCCTTGACCAAGCAGTCACAGAATTCAACACCACCTTCCTAGCCATCTTAGACAAGTATGCTCCCACACGTAGAATCAAAACCAAAAACAAAATAGTGCCATGACTAACGAATACTACTAGACAAAAACTTACTTCTAGAAATAGAGCATGGACCTCATGGAGAGCCACCAAATCCCCACAAGCCCACATAACATTCAAACAGATAAGAAATGAAGCTAAAAGATCTATTATGTTAGACAAGAAAAACTACTATTTCAATTTACAGCAAAAGCACCAAAATCAGCCTCAAAGATTCTGGTCATGTCTGAATAAGCTGGTCCACCCAGGTAAATCTTCTACCCCCACCCCCTCATCAACCTTACAACTAACCCCTGAATCGGTAGCAAATACCTTTAACACTTTTTTTCACTGAAACCGTCAAGTCCCTAGCCAATAATCTATCTCCCTCCTCTTCTTCTACAATCTCACCTACTCATATGAACCCCCCCACCCTTAAAATGTGAGCCTGTCTCCACAGACTATATCAAATCTTTACTTAAGAAATTAGAACCTACCACCCTTGCAGCCAACCTACTTCCTGCAAAATTCCTACAAAAGGAAGCTAAAGTAATAGCTTACCCTATCTCCATCTTAATCAATCGTACTATCCAAGAATCCTACATCCCCTCCATTTGGAAAATTGCTCACATTCTTCCACTTCATAAAGGGGGTAACTCCACAGAAATATCTAATTACAGACCTATCACCATACTATCTCCCGTAGCCAAAATAATGGAAAAATGCATACAGAAGTAACTATTAGCCCACCTTACTCACAATTCTCTCCTAGCCTCATCCCAGCACGGTTTCAGATCAGCCCACAGTACAACCACTGCCCTTCTCTCCTTCTCTCACACAATAAATCACAACCGTAATCAAAACCTGCTCTCCACTGCCCTCTTCCTCGATCTATCAAAAGCATTCAACATGGTAAATCACAACTTACTCTTAGACTCTCTCAAATCACTGTCCATAGATAACTCAGTATGTAACTGGTTCCACTCATTCCTAAATGGTCAACAACAAGCTGTCTTGTAGAAAAATAATCTATCCCCCCTTCTACCTGTCACCCTTGGAGTACCCCAAGGTTCTATTCTGGGTCCCCTTCTTTTCTCTATATTCATCAATGATCTGCCCAAAGTTATACCACAGGCAACTTCCATACATTACGCAGATGATTCTACACTAATCTGTACTGCCTCTACTCCCACAGAATTACAATCCCTAACCCAGACTACCTTTAACAAAGTAGAGAACTGGCTTAATAATCGTCTTCTCCTATTGAACCCAAATAAAACCAAACTACTAATTTTCTCCCCCACCCGTAAGTTAACACCACCAATAATTACAGTCTCTTCAAACAATGGCATCGGAATTTCTCCTGAACCAAACACTAAACTACTAGGCATAATCATTGATACCAATCTGAATTATAATGCCCATAAAGACAAAACCATAAAAACAATAAATAAAAAAATAGGCTCCATGTATAGGATAAAGAAATTTCTAACCCCAACTGCCAGAACCGCCATAGCTCACACACATCTTCTGTCCTCTCTTCTCTATGCCTCACCCATCCTCACTAATCTGTCTAAATCAAACCTCCTCAAAATCACCAGCTGCTATAACAATATAGCAATATTTGCCACAGGCTCCACATACAGAACCCACCATTGTTATAATCTTCACAAATTAGGCTGGCTAGAACTACCCAATCAAATATACTATAATCAACTCATAGTTATTCATAAAATCCTCTATCAACCTACCAGCACCCCGATTCTAACTAAAATTATTACCCCCTATAACAACCTAACATCCGTCCTCTCATCCAGCAGAATGCTAGTACAAACAACCAAAGCCAACAACTCAACTGGAGATTCATTGTCTTCCAACTCTGCTGGAAAAAAATGGAACTCCCTTCCTCCAGAAGTAACCACTAACAGCTCCTTGCCTCAATTCAAAATATCTCTAAAGACACACATGCACAGACTCTGGCTATGTCCATGACTAAACCCCGACTAAACTATACAAAAATGAGACTGAGGTAGTCAAAAAATAGTCGTGCTCACATCGAAACCCCGATTAACCCATAAACACACCAGCAAACTTTTTAAACCAAACTTAGCTCACAGATGTGATTACCCTTTTCTCACTCTATAACTTACTATTTCTGCCCACACTAATTATAATCCTTCCAACCTAAACAACCTTCTCTGTTTTATCTTCCTTACTTTCTAACTGAAAATGCTTATCTTACAGACACACCTCTCTTAAAAGATTGATTTCTCTGTATTTACTGCCTCAACAACAATGTTTTTTTTATTTCCTATCTATATGTAACCTATATATGACTTTTGTCTTTGACCTATTGTTAACTTTCTAGAGATCATTGCAACCTGCATTTTTTTCTTTAAGTGTTACTAAACTTTTGTAAATAGATTTATTGTTAAATTTTAGATATCTTGTAACCTACATTTTTATTGTTACTAAATTTTTCATAACGTGGAGCTTTTCTCCCCGGGCCTCCGCTGAAAATGGATATGTATCCAGGACTTTCCCGGTTAACAAATGTAAAATAAATAAATAAAATAAAATGGTTTGTATGTATATTCCACCAAAAACTGTTATTATGGAGCTTAAGAAAATGTTAAGAAAAATAATCAGCTTTCTGCAGAGAATATTATTTATAGGTCAGGACTGGAATTTGATTCGCAATAATCAAAATGCATAAGGGGGACCTAGAACAGATAATATAACAAAAGAGGATAGATTTCTGAAGAAATGTAAAAAATATTTGGTATAGAAGATGTGAATTTAGTAGTAGGAACTCAGACAGAATTTATATATTATTCCTCAACATACAGTAACTGGGCTAGACTTGATAAAAATCATATTTCACAAGAACATTTGCATTTAATTGGAAGCTTCAACACACATCCAATAACTATTCTGATCATGCACCAATAACATCTAAAATAAAAATTCAGGGTAATGACACTAGCACTTTCCCACCTACCTGTTAAAAAGAGAGGAATTTAAGGAATGTGCAGTGGAAATTATTTCAGCATTATTAAGGAAGATATGAATATCTTTAGAAGTTATTGGCTAGTGACTGAGATAAACTTCAAAACAAATAAAGAACAACAAAGGGTCTTGCAGCTCTAAAAGAAAAAAAAAAACACAGTACACAAAAAGAGCTATCACCACAGCTTGTATAAGGACTATCAGCACCAATCCAATTAGAATAAAATGTGTACTGAATAACAAATCTTGAAAAGTGTACAAAAACACAGTTCAGATCACAAAAAGTATACCACTGTAATTCTAAAATCCATACTTTTTATTCAAAAAAGTGAAGATAAGTGCTTTTGTCCTACTCTCATTCGGGACTTCATCAGAACTGAACCATCATAACTCTTCCATTTAAATACATAAAATAATTAAATAATTAATTCTTAAGATCCCAAGTATTTGGATTTCTTAAAAGAATACACACATAGTCACTGCCACTGGAAAAAAATAGGAAAACACCCACACATAATAAATAGTGATCTTTACAAAAATATTATATAATGAAATAAATATGTATGTTAAAAATGTTATAAATATGTATGCAAAAAATAACAAATCTAAAACAACAATTAGAATTTTTATAATTTAGATGCCTTTAGTTTTAAAACAGATACAATAGACATACATTCATAAAGGGCAGACTGTTTATTTGCTTCTAGATCCAACTGCCATATTAGTTCTCTGTATTCTAAAAATCCTGCCAATGCCACCCTCTGGGGTCCCTTTTCATATTCTATCACAGAGAACTTAAACCTCCCATTTTGGCAGTTTTTTTTATGTTTTGCCAAAGCACTGATTTCATTATTTGTATTAATATCATAGATGTGTTCATATACCCACTTCTTCAAGGCCCTTTCTGTTTTCCCTATATAAAATGACATACATTGGTCACATATTGCAATATGAATCACTCCACTACTAATACAATTAAAACATGTTTTTGTTTATATGGTCCTCTTTCTGGGTACTATTTCTATGACTTCCAGGTTACTCATGTAAGTACATTGCTTAAAGGTCCCACATCTAAACAGTCCCACATTTTGTTTTTTTTTTTTTTTTTTGAATCTATATAGCCTTTTTTCTTTTCATAAAAGTTTTCAAAGTTCTTCCTTTCTTGAGTACCACCTTGGAAAAATTATTAAGTACCTTATGTATCTCAGGTAGTTGTTTAAACATCTGGCAATATTTCTGAACCATACTTCTTATTTTACTAGAGTACTGGTTAAACTCAATACACAGAGCTTGCTCAAAATTGTCTATATGTTAATGTCCTAAACTTGTGTTCACTGGAGGGGACATATCATCACCATTACCACTCACGCATTCTTTCAATATAGGTACACACTTAGTCCCCCATCTGTCCAGAACTTCATTCTGTACTTCTGTTATAAGACCTTCTGAGTATCTCCTTTGTATAAACATATCCTTGATATTGTTGCATTCTTCTAAAAAATCAGAAAAATCTTGAAGTCATATGTGCAACTCTTACCATTTGTCCTTTCAATATTTCTTTTCTGAAAATGGGGATATTCACTATCATAGTGCAAAACAGAGTTATAGAATGTACATTTTTTTATGTATTTTTGAGATATATTGGGAGTTATTAACATTCTTAATAATGGAGATATCCAAGTAGTGCATCTCATTTTACAAATGTCATAGGTGAATCTGAGGAATGATGTAGTATTTTCAATATACTCGAATTTTCCCAACCAGTTCTTATCACCTTTTCACAATATACAGATGTCATCTAAGAATCTCATATATAACAAACAATGTTGAAAAAATATAGAATTCATAGTGAATTTTGACTCCCATACATACAATACCAAGTTTGCAAAATGGGGGGCACATGATGCCCCCATTGCCACTCCACTGTTTTGTTTATATATTTCCTCTTCATAATAAATATAAATATGTTTCAAAACAAATCCCATCAAATCACAAAGAGTACAGATGTCAATAATTGATAGGTGGGTCAATGTAAATAAATGTCTTCAAACCATTCTGGACCCAGTGCATGCAGGATGACAGCAAAAAGATCTTTTACATCAATTGTAACAAATATAACATCTTGTCTATACTCAATATCATTGACCCAGAACAACAAGTCCCATGAATCTTTCACTACGTGTTTTAATGTCAAGAAGTTCTTTTAACTTTCTAGATACACTGTGAGTGGGTACATTTTTTGAACCACTTGCTGATACCACTAACCTTAGGGGGATCATTTATATCTTTGTGGACCTTTGGTATTCTAAAACCTGATGGAATTCTAAGGCATTTTTTCAACAAAAACTCGTATCAAACTCATGATCAGTAACTTCCTGCATTGACAGATCATCCAAAATGCAATCAATATAATGACAAGAGATGTTGATGTCATTAATTGATGCAACCGTATATGTATACCCTTCATAAAGGGTGTTTAACATTCTACTCACGTAATTGAGACAAAAATATCCTCAAGGAATAAACTGTGCTGAAAACACAAAGTGTAATAATATCAAAAAATGTAACAGCACAGATACAGAACTGAGGCAGAGAAATGAAATCAAAGCCCTTTTATTCACAAAATACAGGTAAGCACTTTCACACTACTGAAAGTGTTTCTTCATACCATAAAACAAGCTTTAACAAACACACATAAATACATATGGCTTTCTGGATAGGTTTTAAACAAACCTTCCCATTCAATCCAGGTATCTTATCAGCTTGCAATCTTATTAGCCAGGGATCTATTTAAATGATTTTAATGATCGTTAATGACGTGTGACTGATTTGAAGTTCTGTATTTGTTGATTAGTTGATTGATTTTGTAGTTTTTGTATGTAAAACATTTTTCTTCTTGAATTTATTGTCAAGTACTTGTCCTTCTGACTCAAATACAATATTAAAATTGAACTTACTTAAAAATATTTTAAAATTGATCAAAGTACATGCATAAATTAAAGAACCAGATTAAACAAAATATAGTCCTTTTTTGAAAAGTGAAAAATGTGTCATTTTCAAAATAATATTACTATAATTAAAAACCTTGAAACTGTCACATTCCCAAATAATTCCATCAACTTTGATAGAGGGAGATGTTGAGTTAATATTTTCTGGGACAATATTGACTAATCCCTCTTTCTTCTTCCTCCTCTTCAACATCTTCCCCCCTTGTATGGCCCTGGAGGGGTTCCATTGTATTGATATCCCCTGTTGTTCAACCGTTCTGACCATCTTAGGAGAGGAAAGTCTAAAGAGTCTTCTAAATTGGTGGAAAAATCATCCAATTCCTCACCTCTGTTTTCTCTAAAAATCTTCCATTACTCCATTATTGGTAGGTTAATATGTTTCATGTACAAGAAACTTGCCCCCTACTCAATTTGACAAAGACTTAGATAAAGGGTATACTGTCTTCCACTCGGAATCCTTTCTGTCCCTCTCTAATTTATTAAGCTTACAATTTTTAGAAATTTTACATTTATTTTCCACTTCTTTGAAAGCTTTCTCATACATGTTCTTATATTCTTCTAAAATGAACAATAAGTCATCCTGTATAATTTTGTTTACATTCTCTATCTCACTAAATAAACTTTTCATAATATTATCATTATAAATTATAATAGCCCTCATTAATTCAAATCCCCATCTATCAAACATTTCAATTCAGAGTAAAACACATTATCCTTCACAATATTGTTTGGGAACTTATACACTTAAAAGTGCTTAACTTCACTTTTTTGAATAAAGAGTTTGAATTTTAGAATGACAGTGGTGAACTTTTTGTGATTTGAACTGTGCTTTTTACACCTTTGAAGATTTATTATTCAGTCCATGCTTTATTTTAATTGGACTGGTGCTGGTGGTCCTTACATAAGCCATAGATACAGCTGTTTTTGTGTACTGTTTGTAGTGACTAAGATAAAATGAAAATGGAGTTTAAAAATAGGGTCAAAATAAAAGAAAGAGATATGGTTAAAATTAATAGAAATTACTTAGAGGAGCTGACATGGGATAAATTATTGCAGGAGAGGGGGAATCTCATAGAACAAGAGGATGTGCAAATGCAGAGTGCTAAAGAGAAAATAATGGAGTATCTTGTTAACCTCAAAAAAAGGTTCACATAGTCCTAGGCACCAAACAAGTGGTAAATGTAGTATATTGAAAGAACAAATGTCATTGACTATTTTACATGTATTCCACATGAAATAGGAATAGAATTTCTTGAAGAGGTCCTCTTAGATTATCAAGCCTTGGAAACTAGGGAACTGAGGTTTCTGGTATATTTAATGGACTTTGTCCTATGTAACAATTTCCTATTTTTTGAGGGCAAGGTTTACAGACAAATTAAGGGTGTAGCCATGGAGGTGGCTTGCGCTCCCATTTTTGCCAACTTAGTTATGCTGTCTTATGAAAAACAATATGTGTTTAAACCACCTTATATGGAGTTGTGGACTTTTTATCAAAGACTTTTGGATGACATCTTTTTGATTTCTCAAGGTAGTTCACATGAAAAAGACATTTTTTAGAATATATTACAGGTACAACCACTGTTTTAAAATTCACACACAAACTTACTTTTCAATCTACTCACTTTCTTGATGTGTATCTGGTTGTGGAGGATAACCAGTTTGCTTCCTCTATATATAGAAATTATACCTTTTCTAACTCATGTTTATATTATAATAGTTGTCACCCTTGGTTCTCTAAAAAGAAAACTTAGTAAAAGAAAAATTCATTAGGGTAGCCAAAATGTTCTCCAATCCAAATACATTTATCTAAGAATCAGATACAATGTCAAGAATGTTTTTGGAAAAAGGATATCCCTATGACTTATTGGTTCATATATAAGATGAGGTGATAAGAGAGAGAGGAGTAAAATATATGCCCCTTATGGGAAATCCTACAATTATGGGGGGACAAGAAGACCAGCCTACCCTTAAATCTAACTTTCTGAATGTTGCGGCTATCAAATTCAGTGATATCAATCCCCAGGTGAGGAATATTATTATGAATAATTGGCCCATTTTTAGATACATCAGGAAGTTTATAGTGCTATGGGGGAAGTCTCCCAGTTTATTTACAAGGTGGATATAAACATTAAGAGAATGTTAGAGAAGGATAAAAAGGAGAGTGTGAAGGGAACCACTTAATATAGGAAATGCAGATCTTGTAATTACATTCTTGAGAGGAGGTCTATTATTTTAAATAATTATTGTTGTACAGAAATTATGTTTGAAAAGGGCAATTGTGAAACTAAAGAACTAGTGTACATAGCAATTTGTAAGCAATGCCAGTCATTTTATGTAGGAAAAAAAAGAAAGAAAATTGGAAAAATGGATTTATGAACATGTGTATGATATTAAGATGGAGAATGTGAATAATGTTTTATATAAACAGTCACTGGTGTGTAAAGGTTCTAGCAAGTTTGAATTTGGCATCCTTGAAAACATTCATCCTAATATTAGAGGGGGATAGTGGGAGAAGAGAATAGAGTATTGCGAACTGGTTTGGCAAATCAAATTAGATGCCAATATTCCCCTTGGGTTAAATGAACATATTTCTATTCAACCTGTCCAAAAAAAATGTGGGCCGCTAAACTTTGATGGTCTTTTGTCTCTTTTCCCCTTGACCATAGAGTTACTATAACAGCATACTACAACACTGGACCATTTTGTGTCTTCTTTTATTGTTTTTCATTAACTTTTTTAAAATTTTTTGCAATGTAAAAGAGACTTTTAAATACTTTTTAACATGTGTATGGTGCTATTTTATTTTACTTATACCGGCTGTATGTTATGCTTGGTTTATCTAGTTTCAAAACTTAATTGAATAATTAATTATTTGATGGATTGATTTTTTTTTTTATTTAATATTTTTGTATATTTAAATTCAGTATTTGAATGGCAGACATGTTCTGATGAAGTATTGAGGATGAAAGCGCGTAACATTTGTAAGAATAAAAAGTGACTACTTGATGAATTTGAAGTTTGAAATTAATTCATTTAATATACTTTGTTTACCACTTGTTTGGTGTCTAGGACTATGTGGATGTTTTTGAGGTTATTGGTTTTGTTGGTCGCATGGTTTACACACCTATTTTGGAGGAATATCTGGATAATATGCATGAGTTTAGAAAGACTGCAGTTAAACAACTATTTTTCATAACAACTCCAGAGCACAAAAACGTTTAGTACAATGACGTAGACAACAGAATATTGAAAGGGTTATCACCAAAGTTATGAAACCTATAACAAGAAAAATAAGCAGAGATCCTGTAGAGGTTTTAGAGATATTTCTGAAATGTTATGAACATTTATATAAAGCAGAGTAATGACGAAATAAAGGAAAAGTACAAATGGAAACATTTATGGAAGACTTAATTATGCCAAGGTTAGAGGTAGATGAGACTCAACAACTAACAGTTTAGATAGGAGGTGATGACAGAAGAACAGTGATGTATAACCAATCTTCTGGAAAATCTCCAGGAACAGATGATATTCCTGTGGAAGTTTGGAAATTAGGAGGGAAGAAAGTGATAAAGATATGGAAGATTTTGTTTTAACAGTATTTTAAATGGAGTGGAAGCACCAACATCTGAGATGAAAGCTGTGTTACCTAAAGATGGCAGAGACCCTTCAGACTCAGTTTCGTATAGACCCATTTCAGTTTTAAAACACAATTATAAAATATCTACATTAGCTAAAAATGGCAAAGGTGTTGTCAAAATTGATAGATATGGATCAGTGTGGTTTTGTGGAGTGGAGGTAAACATTTGACAACCTTAATAGATCAATAATGATTCAGAGGGAAGCAGAATGTAAGAAAATACCTCTGTTGTTGGTGGGTCTTGATGAAGAGAAAGCATGTGACAGCATAATCTGGGATTTTAAAATATTTTTAACATGTGCATAGTGTTATTTTATTTTACTTATAATGGGTGTGTTATATGCATTACATAATACAATAATAAAGTTAATTAGAAGAATATATGAAAGATTGGAGGCAAGAATAAAAGTGGGAGGGTTCCACTCAGATAAGCTGTGCTTGAACAGAGGAATCAGGCAGGGGTGTCCCTTTTTCTCTTTATTTGTTTTATAATTGGAGCCATTGGCAAAGAAAATAAGGAACTCAGAAATACAAGGATATTATTGGTATGGTAATCAGGAAAAGTTGGCTATATTTGCAGATTATATTATTTTGTATCTGTTAAATCCAGAAAAGTACAGCTAAGTGTTGTGGAACATTATGAGAAAGTTTAAAGTCTTTTCAGGATATAAAAGTAATGAAGATAAAACAAAGGCTATACCATAAATTATGCACCCACACACAAACTGGTTCAGCAACACTCATATTTATGAGGACATGATAAGATGAAGTAATTAGGAGTATGGATTAAAAATGCTTCTGTTATGGCAGCTAAGGATATGTGTGAAGAGACTAAACAAAAGATAATACAAAAATTGAGAAGCTTGAAACTTTTATTTATGGATATGGATAGTAAAATACAAACAGTGAAAATTATTTTAGTCCCTTTAGTCTACTGTATGGGTCAGGCATACTTTTATCAACCCGAGGAGAGGTTCTGTGCAATAATTAATAAAGAACTGAAGGAATTTATCTGGGCGGCAAGGGGGCCAATAGTTAACTAGGATAAGTTGATCCTTCCAATAGAACAAGGTGGTTTAGGTTTACCTGATTTGAAGGGAAATTTTTAGAGGTACACAGTTAAGGCTCAAATGCATAACACAAGCAGAAGGTTATAATTCAAAGTGGAAAAGATGAAATAGCAAGGGAAAAGTGTGTGTGTGTGTTTGTGTGTGTGTGTGCGTGTGTGTGTGTGTGTGTGTATGTGTATATATATATATATATATATATATATATATATATATATATATATATACATACATATAAATATATAGAGGGGGGAGGTTGGATGCAGATCGATCCTTAAGGAGAAAAATAACAGCCATACCGAATATTATATTGATACAGTAGCATAAAGTATTCTAAGAACTAAGCCAATACGAGAATGAAGAAAGGGCATTTTGCCAATAAAGATGATTGCAAGTACTGGTACAGAAAAAAGGCAAGGGGGTTGTAATTTACTGGAGAAACCTGGCAAAGGAATCAAGATACTGGGAACAAATAACTTAAGCAGAAAAAGTAATAGAGTGAGATGAGGACAAGACAACATTTGGACTGCAGGCTACAGATTGCCTCCCCCTACCAGGACATGATCTCAGAGTATAGGCAAAGAGAAAGGGTTAGGGGATTTTAAGTAAAAGACCTGCTCTGGTGGTTTTTAGTTGAATCTAGAACAGAAGCAGCTATTAAAAATGGATATTTAGCTGGGCATATAAAATGTTGCATGATAACTATACAAATCAGGGGAATGCTATTTGAAATACCAGATCTGGTATAGTTTTTAGTTGTGTCTAGAACAGAAGCGGCTATTAAAAAAGGAGTAATTACTAGGATATATAGAATATTGAATGATAACTAAAATGAAACCCTAAAATTACCACTGCACCCTCAGGCATTACCTAATCTAAAATTAAGGTTACCCATGCTAAAGCGCACATTACAGCCTATGTTACTACTTACATGGATTGCTGTTTTTTTTCTCATCTCTATTCCCTTTCTAGATGTGAAAAACAGCTTGCATATTTTCAGTAAGCATTAAATTTTAGACCCCAAGAAAATGTTCACTGGCTATTCTTAAATAAATAAACTAAAATTGTGCACTGTTATAATAATGATGGGAAGGCAGCTACTTATATAACTTATTCACTTCCTAGAGATTCAAACTTTATTTTTTTTACTGAATTGGTTACCACTGTACCTTTAAATGTTAATTATACTGTACATCTTATTTGTCTCAGGAAAATATACTCAGAGCTCTCACTACTAACTGCTTTCACTTGCAGACAGCTCATCTCCAGGCAAAAGCAGTCAGCAAAGAGAACAGAAAGCAAGTATCTTTGTAGAATCTTTGTAAATTTTCCCTCTGGAATACACTATTCAGACATCCAATGGCCAGATATATGCACTTGGCAGACTTGAATAGTGTCATCTGAATCAAGTGTGTCTTAAAACATCATTTCTTTTATAAGTTGGTCTTGTTATTTTCAGATAATGCGCAAACACATTTGCGCACTCATTCACACAAACACTCACACATGAATAACCTTTCGCTGACAGTGCTGTATAACAACATTAAAGGTGAACTGCTCCAATGTCACAGACAATGTTAGAGACAACAGAACTTTTATTTCTCTGACAGTTTGCTGAAAATTAACATCGATTATAGGTTTGTTCAAGGCATTATCTCATAACCACATGAATGTGAAGAATATGGCTGATACAAGAACTGCAGTAAATTCTTCATATGGATAATATAAAATTCTACCTGGTCATCCTTCTTTTGCTGTTCATTGACTTTCAGTCCTCCTGGATCAAGACAGATCTGCCCGGAACTGTTTCCATCAGCAGTATTCCAAATAACAGCAAGCATTTAAATTAGGGCTCAGTAAAACCATGAATGTTAATATTGCTCTCAACTGCATCTCTGTTTCAGGCCTAGCAATCTCAAAACTTCCTTATTGTAGTTAGATGTGACCAACTTGCAATATTACTTTTACACATTTTTATTAACCTTCTACATACAATCCCTACTGAAAGCTCTATTCATCAGAACTCCTGTTAAATTATTTATTACTTAGTTATTGCTCTATAGTGTTATCACTAATGATAACCTTACAGCTATCATTGTTACCTAACTGGATATATACATTGTAGCTTCCTATAGTCTTGTTCCTAGCCTAGTAAGAATAATACGATTTGACCAGAATTTTGCTGACTTACTTTTGATAAGGACTTGCTATAATACTGATTAGAAGACTTGTAAGGAGTGATGCATCTTTCTAGACAACTTGAGAACTTGATAGCCTGAACTACATTTTTGTACAGTTCTACGTGATTATATGCTTGTAATATTCTGTTTAATTACAATGCCTTTGATACTAAACTAAATATCTTGTTTCTACTATTTTTCTCTCTCTCTTTTCCTCCTAAAACAATCCCAGCTCTCCAATCTGAGTACACTGCTCTAGGACACAGAAACTAAGCAACCTATCCCTGTACTTTCTCAGTAAAAGGAGCATGAAAGTATGTGTCTAAACTATCATGGCCAGTATAGCCTATAACTTATTATTAGATCTAGGTGGTTATAAAGTGCTAGCCAGGAAAACCAGCAGCTTTACTCCCTCCCCACTCTGTAACCAGTCTAATCTACTTTTTCCACCATTTAAAGACACTCGGAACCACTACTCCTTTTCTTGCATTAGGAACCTAAACTCCCTCCTTTTTTACCCTGCTTACAATAAATTAATTTGGGCCACCATGTGGCAGACTTGTCCCTTCCAGGCCTTGAAGCCTTCTCCTGACCTGTACTACACCTTTGCTATATACTGTTTTATCCACAGACTTGCTATTAAACTGTAGCCCATAACATCTATTTATTTTTATGGTTAGCTCTCACTCACCAAATAGCTCTATTATCTACTCTTTTAACTTTATTCCAGTATTTAGGGTTACCTACCTACTGTAACCCTGCTTCAACTGATTGTTCTTTTCAGCTCCTTACCTCTCTTGTCTCTACCCGCTCCATTCGTCCTGCGGGCTCACTCTGCTCCCCTACCCTACCCCCAATTTCCACCCACCCCTACTACTCCCAAGCTTATACATCCTCACCACACCCTCTTCCTCTCCAATCCAATCACAATAGTCATCTTGTTAGCATTCTACATACACCTCTCTCTAATCACTCCTAGTATAACTCCTCCCCTTTAAAGAACACCAGTAAGCTTATTAGTCACTATGCAAATACGACCTTTCCAAATCCAACTAAGGCTCCTAATCATTGACTTTCTCCTACCTTCTCTAACATCAACCTACCTGCTAACCTCATATGAACAGTCAAAATATTTACAGCTGAACTTCCCTAATGCACAAACAAGTACTATACCTCTAATTAACTCCCCAGAACACATAAATATAACATCTTTACTTAGATATTTACCTGCTAAATACCACAGACTGACCCATATCAAATACAACTATCTAAAACCTAAAAAACCTCTTCAACATTACTTTAACCTCCACAACCCCTTAAACAAACTATTACACCTCTCCTTACTAGATGGGGACATTCATCCTAACCCAAGACCAGGGCAAAAAACAAGAACAGAACCACAAATGCATGTTCCTGCTACCCCAAACATCCCATCTAAATCTCCCAACTCACTCTATATAGCTCACCTCAATATTTGCAGCATAAATAATAAAATTACCCACCTCCATGCTCTCCTGGATGTCCATTCCTTTGATATACTTTGTTTAACAGAAACATGACTAAAACCCACTACACAAGATGTTGAAATTATTCCATCTGGGTACAATATCTTGAGACAAGATCGCAAAGTAAAAAAAGGAGGGGGTGTTGCTATCCTCTATAAAGAAGGGCTACAAATATCTATACTAGATCTTGGTTCCTCTTCTGAAAACAATGCAGAAATCATTAGCACCAAACTTCTACTTAATCACAGCAAATCCTAAATATAATATGTATCTACTTGCCCCCTGGTAACAACATCACCACTTTGGAAGGTATCCTTGCTGAACTCTCCACAAAAATTCCCCAAGAGACAATAATTCTTGGAGACTTTAATATAGACTGGAAGGACTGCTCTGCTGAATCACCAACCTCCCATATTAACCTTAATGGCTTCTCACAAACAATTAACTCCCCAACCAGAATTAATAAACCCAATAACAAATAATCCATCCTAGACTGGATTCTAATAAATAATCACCAACAAATCTATAATGTAGGGACCCTCCCTGATGATGTAAGTGACCATTCTCTCACTTACATAATCAGGCAAAGGTCAAGCTCACACAACCCAACCATATATAAAACAATAAGAAGCAACAGAAACTTTAACCCCAATAACTTTCAAGTTGAACTAAAAGAATGTGATTGGTCACCTATAAAATACCTCCCACTTGATGAAGCAACAAACTACTTTAACTCAAAATTCTTAGCAATCCTTAACCAGCATGCACCAAAGCATTCCATCAAAATTAAATCTAAACCCACCCCATGGCTTACAAAGAAAACCAGGCAGAAAATTCAATAGAGAAATAAAGTTTTGGCACTATGGAGAACAACTAAAAACACAGTAGACCAACAACAATTCAGGCAAAAAAGAAATGAGACTAAGAAAGCTATACTCGAAGATAAAAAAAAATGTTTACTTCCACCTCCAACAAACCAACCAAAATAATCCACACAAGTTCTGGGCTAGCATAAACAGACTACTTCAACCAGGCCAATCTGCAACACCACCCCCTATAGGATCAAATTCTGACAATCCAAAGCAAACTGCTAATGCTTTTAATACCTTCTTCACTGAGACCATTGCAAACACTTGCTAATCAACTAACAGCCAATAGCTCTGCCCTTTCAGCCAATACTGCTAACTCTCAGCCAACTCTAAACCTGCAACCTGTCCCAACTTCCCTCATCTGCAACCTCTTAAGGAAACTAAAACCTACTACCCCCTCAGCTGACCAGCTACCTGCTGAATACCTGCAAAAGGCAGCCAAAGTCATAGCTTATCCTGTATCATTGCTGATAAATAGAACCATACAAGAAAGCACTATTCCCACCATCTGGAAAATCTCCTACATTATCCCCCTACACAAGGGTGGAAACTCCAGAGAACATTCTAACTATTGTCCCATAGCTCTACTTTCCCCATTAGCTAAAATAATGGAAAAGTGCATCCACAGACAGTTACTAGACCACCTACTCCAGAACAATTTACTGGCCAAATCTCAACATGGTTTCAGTACTTTCCACAGTACAACTGCACTCTTATCCTTCACTGACAGCATCAATAAAAACCGTAATAACAATCGTCTCTCTTCAGCACTTTTCATCAACCTTTCAAAAGCATTCAACATGGTCAACCACCACTTACTTCTCAATATTCTAAAATCCTTCTCTTTGGACACAAAGACTATAAAATGGTTCCAGTCCTACCTTGATAATAGACAGCAGGCAGTGCTATGGGACAACAACCTCTCATCTCATCTGCCAGTTACCCTAGGTGTTCCTCAGGGCTCTACATTAGGCCCCCTCCTTTTCTCAATATTTATCAATGACCTCAACCTAGCTATTCCTTTAACTAACTGTGTACAATATGCAGATGATTAGACAATAATCTGCTCAGCTAAATCTCAATCCCAACTACAGACTCTAACTCAGTCAATGTTCAATAAAACAGAAAATTGGATTCTACAATGCTGCCTCCTCTTGAACCCCCAAAAAAACAAACTCCTCCTCTTCACTCCTACCCGCAAATCACTCCCAATGAACTTTTCAGTCTTATCCAATAATGGTACACTCATATCTACTGATCCAACAATTAAACTTCTAGGGGTAACCATTGACAACAACCTGAACTTTGAAACCCATATCAACAATACCATAAAAACTGTCAACAGGAAACTAGGCTCCCTCTATAGGATAAAACCCTTTCTCTCCCCACTAGCTAGAACCACTACTGCCTATTCCCACCTTATCTCCACACTTCTTTAAGCTTCTTCCATATATACTAACTTGTCAAAAAATAACCATAACAAGCTAGCCAATGCTTACAATAGGATTGCCAGATTTGTTACTGCTTCCTCCTTTAGGACCCATCACTGCCATAATCTGAAACAATTAGGCTGGTTAGAGCTTCTGAATCAGATTCACTTTAAACAACTCACAATTGCGCACAAAACCCTTTTCCAACCTACCAATACCCCAATACTTGCTAGTCTCATTACCCAATATAAGAACCTTTCAACTTTATGCTCATCTAATAAACTACTTGTATCAACATGTAAATCAAATAACATGGCAGGAGATGCTCTGTTCTCAAATGCAGTCGGAAAGTATTGGAACCAGCTCCCCCCATGAATTTACATCACTGTCTTCATTTACACTTTTTAAACACAATCTGAAACTCTATCTTAAAACCCATTGGTTATGTCCATGTACAAATCCAGACTAATCTCATACTATATCCCAAATACCCTCTCTTAAGACCTAATTTCTGCTCTATCTGTGTCTTTTTAGATTAAGGCCTATCCTTGGCAAAAACATATCTTATCCTAATAGAGATAATTTAAATACCTAGTTAAATTCTTCTGCATATAATTCTAAAGCATCCTACCTAAGGCAGGCAACAAGTATTGTTTAAACTGTGATCATTGCCGAACTGTTGAAACTTGAAGTATGCATTTGTTTAACAATTACTTTCTAGTTACTAATGAAGTCTTGTACATAAAGTCTAAAATATCTAATCTAATGCTTGTAACATGTTTTTTGTATAAACTGTGAAGATTCCTGCACTGTTTAAAATTTGTAGCATTTAACTGTATAACAACGAGTACCTGTATGTTAGTAGTCTAGTAATCTCTTGGAGCTTATCTCCCTGGGACTCTACTGAAAATGGACATAAATCCAGTTAGACTATCCCAGTCAACAAATGTAAAATAAAATAAAAATAAATAAATAAAATAAATGAAGCTGCATTCCCTGTGCCAATGGTTTGAGTCTAGCTATCACAGGCACTTAAAATTGGCACACCCGTAATTAGTTTCACAATGCTAAAGCTGAAACACCTGGTGTCTAGTACTGTTCAGTCTGTCATTTGTTGTAGGAATGAAGTTCTGTGCTGCCACACAGCTCACATACATTCAATGTATAGTGTTTGAAATGGCACCCTAAGCCATGCTCCTTTTAAAAAGCACATCCATCCTATTTCCACTCCTTTCATGGTGTCTTACCACATTGCCTAAACCACTGTTTTCAAATCACACTAAATTCTTCCTATCCCTCCATCTCACTGTCTTTGTGAGCCATCTCCGCATTTTTGAAAATTACATACAAAATGGGGTAAATCTGTTAGAGGTTCCTGATATGTGTGGCCTCCTTTATCCACTGCCTAACTCTTCCCTTCAGCACACATAAAAAAACTCACTTGCAACAGGTGAGAAACAACAGGTGAAGAATAGAAGACTACTGCATAGTGCATGAACACTAAGCTTATTTTACTCCTGTCTATAAGCATCACTCACATTTCTGCAGCAAATAATGTTGTATACATGTAACAAAGCTCTGGCTTCATGCACTTATTAAATGCTAAAAGTGTGATGTTATGTTGTGAAAATGGACAAAAGTTTAGCTCTATGGCATAGAGGGAAGGGGACTTGCCTGTGACCAAGTTTATCAGAATTCAGTTAGTGGCTCTAGCACTAAAGAAGCTGATAAAGGCAGGGAAGAGAAAGTGGGACTACACCTGCACACCTCTGTCTCGGGGGGGGGGGGTGAGGATGTCATGCCAGGGAGGAGTGTAGTTCCCTATTGCCAGTGTGTACCAGTAGCAGAGTTCACACCAGGTTGGAATGGGGCAAAGCAGCAGTAGGAGGTGGCATGCTACAGTGGCCTTATAGTGCCCCATTATATGCTCCCTGAGGGTGGGGATCCCAGGCAGACACATCACAATAAGGTAAGATCATTCATCTCTTTTGTCAGTATCCCCAAAAGTGACCCTGGAATAGATACTGGGGTACAGGGCTTAATCTGGCTATCTGCAGTATGACTCTCTCTCTCTGGCCAACCTTACCCTCATCCCTGGTGGTCAAAGGGAAACAAATAGGCCACATTGTTGGCTGAAGAAGAATAGCTGATAGTAAGTGGAGGACAGTGAACAATGACAAATAAGAAAAATGTATTTTATTTATTTATTTTATATTATTTTACATTTATTTTACATTTGTTGACCGGGATTGTCCAACTGAGCTGAAGAGCCCTTCTTCAGCAGAGGCCCGGGGAGAAAAGCTCCAACATATTATACAATTTTCATTATAAATTAGCATTAAACAGCAATGTTACAGGATTATTACAAGGCATTAAGTAGTAATACAATGTTATACAGTGTCAATAATCAAGGGTATAGCATAACTATTTCAAGATGTATACAAAGAAATATGTCATTAAGATGAGTATAGTTTTTGGGGTAAGTGGTTACAAAAACTCAATAGAGTAGAATGTTTCTCTGAGGCAATTTGCTTAATAGATTTTAGAAGACAGTAGAAAGAGTAGTCAAGGAAAATTAGAGAAAGCTAGTGAGAAGAGTAAGTTAAGGGCAGAAAGTAGATTACTGTATGAGAAGTAGGGGATGTTTAAGGAGGGAGAGTGCAGTGGCAGGACCAGTGACTTTTAAAGTGCTCTTTGGTGGCTGTCTTAAATTGTTTAGGATGTATAAGGGTCCTGATTTCTAGTGGGAGTCGATTCCAGGCAATAGTGGGGTGATAGCTGTACATGTTGCATCCAAATTTAGACTTGGGTTTGTAGATTTGTAGTAGGTCTTCGTTAGAGCTTCGGAGAGGTCTGGAGGGAGAATAATGGGAGATGAGAGGGGATAGTGCTGGGCAGTAGGAAGGCCGGTATAGAATAGGCTGGATGATCGGGAGCTGAGAGAGAAGAAGCTGGTGAGGTAATTGAAGCCAGTTTTGGAGTATGAGAGAGTGAGACACTGATGGGATCTGTAGGTTTGTTGGGTAGAAAATCTAGCTACCTTGTAGGTAGATTCGAGTTTGGTCAGGAGTGCTGAGTTAAGATTTGTAAGAATTTGAGAATTCTACATTAGACTAGGCAGAAGGTAGGTGAGAGAGAATAATCTTCGCTTCAGAGGTAAGGCATTTCTTGTTACAGTAAAGGAGCCTTAGTTTTGAATGTGTCTTTTTGATACAGTTATTAACATGCAAGTCAAATTTAAGCTGATCGTCAATGGTTACATCTAAGAGGTTAGTACTGGATTCTACCTGAATGGGAGTGTTATTAAGGGATTTTATGGAGAAGGAGGGAAAAATGATGAAAAACATGGCAACAAGTCTGTTAGGAATCATGTTGATCCACTGGAGGAACTTTCTGGAAGTACCAAATCCATGGAAATAACTCACTGAAACCTACTTTTAGTAAAGTTCAAACTATGTTTTTATTTATTTATTACAGGGGGGTGCAAGCTTCTTTCATCCCCTATGTGGAGAGACACCTCCCCCACTGCCATACTTATATTATTGAGCTCCACTGCTACACAGTAGTGGGATAAAGGGCAACATCCACTGGACATGAAAGTGTTTTTCTGCCAATTTACTTTAATTTGCAGCAAGGCCACTTGATGAAAAACTGTTCAAACAACTGACAGGATCTCACTGGTTAACACATGCAACTCCCTTGTTGCAGCAAGAAACAGAACTAAATTAAAAAGAATTAATGATGCAAGATGAAGACTTCAGGCTGACCAAGATGAAAATTGGACAGTTCCAGGAGTAATTTTTGACAGAGAATAGGTTGCATTGTGAATCACTTATATCATAAAATTACTTTTGAGGTGTGATTTTTAGAGTACAAACCTATTTTAAGGGTCATACAGTATGATTTTTGGATTAACAGTTTGCACAAGCTTTTCCCACAGTAACAATTGCAAAATGTATATATTAGAAAATTATTAATCAGTAAATTTTACAATTAATCTAAAAGTTAATTATATATATATATATATATATATATATATATATATATATATATATATATATATATATAAAATGAGCATTTCAAACAATTAGTATTAAAATGATGTCCATATAACAGTGTAACTAAAGAAAGCAATGGCAATACACAACCATTTTTTTATAAATAAAATCAGCCTATTGACTTTTGAAATAAATATACAAACTAAATTTTTGTGGATAACATTTTTTTTAATTTCAAAACTCATTAATGCTGAGTCCTTGAACAGCAAAGACTCAAAAAATTTGGACTTACATATATTATGTCTGTGATAGCTCTGTCTCAAAATATTCTCTTTTCTCTGTGGTATGGTGAACTTGGAGTTTGTATATGTAACTAGTGGTGTTGTGTGGGAGGTTCATGCGAGGCTTGTTCCACCTACCAAACGTACCTTTAAAGAAGAGTGATTTTCAACAATCACTGTTCTCCTTTATTATTTTTTTTTCGTAATTCTAGGACATAGTAATTATGCTTCAGAATTACAATAGGCAGCCATTTTGTAAGCTAAATGTTTTACATAAGCAGAATAAAGCAATTTTTACATATCCATGTAGATGACCTTGTGTGAAGCATTTCAGCTGATTAGTGGTTATTTATTTATTCATTCATTTCATAACTGAGTTAGTAGACTATTACTGGAACCCTATTCAGTCATGGCCAGTACCACACAGCAGAAACAAAGAGTGGGATTCACAGTCATTACATAGGTGTGATAAGGTCATCCGTTCTGATGGTGAATGAAAGCAGTTAAGCCATGATTTATAGAGGCCACTTATGCTAATGCATGATAGCTGTAAATAAGGATAAACAAATGAATGCATAATGAGTTGTAAATGAAGAATGCTGTAACCTAGCATATGCTAATGAAGCATTATTTCACCGATTTGTAATTCATAGTGAATCTTTACTGTTTTTCCATGCTGTCTGTAGACAATCCTATCTACTTTGCAATCTACAAAAATGCTGTCACTTGCTGCTGCCTATTGGCAGGTGTGAGCTGCTTGTCTTTGCTTAGCCATAACCACTTGTGGCCAGTGACATTCGCTGACCCAGAAGGCAACAATATAGGTAGAGGATAACTCACTATACGTTTGATAATCAGAAGATACTTGATAGATTCAGAGTGGACAAGGATATCATAAGGATTTTAGTGAGCATGTATGAACCCATAGGGGTAGTACAGAAATATGTAGACTTCCTATCCCTGTAGATACTAAAGTAGCCCTCACTATAGTTGCCATGGGGAATGCCCAGAAACAGACTGAGCACATGTTAGGTACCTCACGGGCTTCTGCCTCAAAACTCAGCAGTTCTTGGATGTAATCTCGGCATGTGTGGATCATTACATCTATTTACCATTATCACCTCAGGACTGACCCAAGACTAAGTATGCCTTTTATGGAGTGATACATTTCCCTGAGGTACTCAGTGCCATAGACTGCACCCTTGTTGCAATCAGGGCCCCTTTTGGCCCACAAGGTGAATGGCACTGCAAAAAGAAGAACTACCATTCCATCAACTGCCAGGTAGTTTGTGATGCATGGGGGTGCATCATCAATGTCTCTCTGCCCAGCATCCTGGCAGTGCACCTGATTTCCACATCAGACACACTCACTCATTCTACTGCCTCTTCCTGCATGGTAGGATGCCCAGTGGTCATCTCGTCGGTAAGTAGAAATATTTTTTTCATTTTTATATTGTATTTAGTTATTCATGCTAAAATATATTACTGAATACAAAACCACTTTTACTTTGTTTTGTACCCTCCTTTTTCTATCAATCCCCCTCTCTCTCTCTTTTTTTTTTCCTTTCAGGTAATGCTTGATATCCACTGGAGCCATGCCTCATGACACCTACAACACATCCCTGTCCCAAACCTGTATTGTCATTGGAGAGGGTCTTCAGCCTCCTGAAGAGTCAGTTTATGTGCCTAGATGAGCCTGAAGGTGACCTTCAGTATAACCCAGCTACTGTGTGCAGAATATTTAATGCACGTTGCAGTCTGCACAACATAATCAAGTGCCAGTCTTACAGTAAAGTGACCCATGCTGTCACTACAGCTCCCTTTTTCAGTTCCACTATGATTAATGATGACCAGCCAGCAGCAGAGGTAAAGGACTCCATGCAGCAGGCTCATGCACTTCATATGGTTATGCAGGTAAAGAGATGGTGTCTAGTCCAGAAGTATGGACCATGTCATTCAGGTTAGTGTTTCCTTTCTTGTAAAAACACATAGAGTATAAAAGAAGCATGCAATGATATCTGTGTGGTGCATAGTCTACTGTCACTATTAATCTGACACGCCTTCTCATCTTTAAATAATAATAATAATAATGATAATAATTATTATTATTAATAGTAGTAGTATTATTAATATTATTTTAAACAAGAAGCATAACTTATGACATAGGCAATCATATATTTATATAAATGAAAACAAATGATATTAACACATTTTCAGTTGCTCATATTAAACATTACATAAAATCCACTATAAAGTCAGTGTCATTCAAACATTACATAGCTCCTTCAATCCCTGCATTCCCTTAAACCTCATTCCTCCTTCAAAACAATATTCTGCATGTACTGTTCCCACAATTCCCATTTTTTCTCTGCAATTTGCTCCTACCCTTTTCTAAAGATTCTATTTCCACTCTTTTATCTCTGCTACTATATTCCTACTTCTAGTATGACTGGTTTTAGACTAAGACTTCCATTTTCTAGTAACTGCTTTTTTGGCAGCAACCATAATTAAACTCATCAAGGCCTTACTATGTCTAGGTGATTCTGATTCTGCATGACAGCTAAAAAAAAAAAATAATAATATCCTTAGTTATACCTATTTGCTCACCCATTATTTCTGACAGAGTAGTCTGCAGGGAATTTTTAAAGTCGGCAAATGCATTACACTCCCAAAAAATATGTTCCCAGTTATCTCTTTCTACCTTATCACACAACCAATATTTGCAATCAACCCGAGGAAAAATTATTTGGAGTCTGCTTGGGATATAAAAATGCCTGTGCATACACTTATAGGTTCATAGGTTCATAGGTTCATACTAGGCTATCTGCCCGAGGGCATTTACAAGCCTAGCCCATAGTTTTGTGGCTTACGCCACCCCTTTAGTATGGGGAACTATACCCATTATTTTGCTGTGCCTCTGTTGAGCAGTGACACTGAGGTAATCCCTGGGGTATATCTGCGATCTCCCATCCATTGGTCAAGATTTCTCTTGAACAAGGCCAGCGAGGTGCTCTGCCTCACATATACCGGGATTTTATTCCACAGCATAGGGAGTCTTTGGGTGATGAATCTATCCCTCCAGCGCATCCTATTAATAGCCGTGTCGAGGTTTAAGTCTCCCGCCCTTGTGGCTCTGACGGATCTAGATTTTTTGAGATTTTTTTTCCAAGCTAAGATCCTAAATCTTCTAGACATTGTTACATATTTGGGGGACATACACATATCCCCCATTGTTTCTTCATGAATTGCTTATCCAAACCCTCTTCCCAATCCTTTCTAACCTCTGACTGATTCGTATAGTCATCATGCAATATTTTATATGTCCTACTAATTATCCTTTTACTGACAACTCTTCCACTTAGGATCCCCCTATTTCTCTTTGCCTATACTCTAAAGGCAATCTCTAGCCTGCAGTCCAAATGTATTCTTGGTGTCTTCCCATTCTGTTACCTTTCCCTGTCTGATTATTTGTTCACAAAAACCTGTTTCTTTTCCAGTTTTCTCCAATAAATTCCAGCCTTGTCTTGTCTATTCTCTGTATCCCTAATTACAGTCATCCCTAGTGGCAGAATTTCCTTCTTCATTCCCATGTTAGATTTGTTCTTAAAATACTTTCTATTACTTTATGAATATAATATTCTGTATGGTTATTGTTATTCTCCATAACGATCTGCATCTAAGAACCCAGTCTCCCCTTATTTCTTTAGCTTTCCCCCGTTTCATTATCATCATCATCTCTTTCCAATTTGAATTATAATTTTCTGCTTTTGCCATGTGAAGGAAACTTAACACTTGAAGAGTGCTCTTCAAACTATCTGGAGATATACAGAGCTGAGTATATTTTTCTGGCACTTCAGAGTTGTGTACTGATAATTGTTGTTTGACTAATTTTATATCATTGCTGGCTGACTTCAGAGTTGTGCACTGTTATTTTTGCTTCACTGTATAGTTTTTCAGATCTCTGTTGAAGGTGTTGGTTTTTGCAGTTGCCCGCCCCCACTGTAGATTTGATCTGGGATACTCCCCCTAGTCCCATCTCTTTACCTCATTCTACCTAATAGACTCCTTCTGCACTTGTTTTTAGTAATTTTTAATTTAATTGCATTTTTTAAACTGTTTGGTCTAACATTGCTACATACTCATGTGTGCTAGCTTGCACTGCATTTGAATTGTTTTTACTGCTGTTTTAACTACTTTTATATATATATATATATATATATATATATATATATATATATATATATATATATATTAAAAAAATGCCTTTCCTGTAACTAGTGTAGTCCAGATTCAGATTTGCTGTATCCAGGACTGTATGTAAGCTTCTGAGCCCCCCCCCCCAAGCTTTCTGTGTTGGAGGGAAGCCTTCTAGCTTATCAGTGGGAGTGGTAAGCATTAGGTAACCTGTCTACCACATAAGGAGTGGTTCTAGTCCAGAAATTGTAGTTAATGGCCGTTTAGGCAGTTTTTCCATCTCCCTCAACTTTCTGATTTAAAAGCCCGCATTTGCACTTGTTCCCCCCTTTCCTGACTAGATTAGTCCAGATACAGATTCTTAGTTTTAGCACTTGAATTTGCTTATTCGTGATCAGCACTTGTTCAGAACTTGTAAGCACTAAATAACCTACTAATTACTACAGCACTCAACCTTCCTCATTACCTAGAGGAAAACAGTTTTGGTACTTACTTTCTTCACTTGCTTAGAGAAAAACAGCTCTTGTACTCACTTTCCTCACTTATCTAGAGGAAAATAGTTTTTTATTCAGGCATGTCCAAGGGTTAGCTCCCAGTGTTCTCTCCTGTCTATCTGATGAATCTGTCCTACCACCCAGCACTGAAACCTGTGAGAGATGCACTTATCTAGCCAAACTGGAGGTAAAGCTCTCTCCAATCAAGACTGAATTTGACAGTCAAGAGGAGAAGGTAAACACTCGCACTACACCACATTCATCACATAGTCTCACTAAATCTACACCACCAAAATCCACACAGAGAAACACAAAAACATTCATGGAGGTTCTCAATAATAATCTGCTCAAGGAACATAGACCTAAAAAGCAGAAATGCAAGCAACCTCCACCCCCCAACACAACCCAAATGACACATAGACCGCAGACTCAGTTTGCCACTCAACCACAGCCAATAAGGCAAAACAACGTACCCAACACACTAATAATAGGTGACTCTGTAGTCAGGCATACTGATGTCCCACTCACCAGACTAAACAAGGAGAAGATTACTGTCAGCTGTCTGTCGGGTGCCAGGATCCGCCACATAACCCAGACACTCAGGTCACTCCACAACAAGTACAAATATGACTCTGTCATTGTCCATGTTGGTGTGAATGACCTGAGACGTACCTCCCTGGACTACATGAAAAGAGACATGGAAGAGCTCTCTGATCTTGTAGCCCAGGCAAGTATGACCCTAGCCCTGAGTAGCATTCTGCCATCACCCAGAATGATGCCGCAGTACAAGGACAAAATGACTGACTTCAACAATTGGCTAAGCTTCTGGTGCCATTCTAAAGGGATCCAGTATCTGTCTGCCTGGGATGACATGGTCGACAGACCATGATGCTTTGCCAGAGATGGCCTGCACCTGTCACTCCTGGGATTCTGGATACTGGCTAAGGTTCTTGCCGCCCCCATAGTGCCTTTTTTAGGCAAGGTTCAAATGACAAATTCACTACCGTAACAGGAACAGGCAAACAAAAGCTGAGGGTGATGCTACTCAATGCTAGAAGTCTAAATCTCAAAATGCACTCACTCGAGGCACTCCTTAAAATGGAGAACATCGATACCTGTGCAGTGAGTGAGACCTGGTTCAAGGATCCAGACAGCACCTCTGCACTACCAGGCTATAACTCATACCACACTTTTCGGCCATGTAACCTGGACCGGAACACCAAAGGTGGAGGTGTGTCCATATTCATTAAGGATATCCACACCTCCAGGCTAGTTGCTCAGCATAATGCAGCCAAGGTTATCCAAGTGCAACTAACTCTGGGCAAAACTGCAATCCAAATTCTAGCTTGCTACAGATCACCCACCATGCCCCAGGATTCCCACTCCTCTTTTCTTGATGTACTGGAAAATATTAGGGTTCAACCAAACACCCTAATAATGGGCGATTTCAACTACCCCACCATTAACTGGAAAAACTACTCATGTACCAACTCCTTTGCTCAACGCTTTCTGGAATTCATAAACTCGAATGCCCTGGATCAACTTATCCACACCCCCACCAGGGGCAACAATATCCTAGATCTAGTCATTACCAACATGAGTGACCAGTGTTCCACACCTGAAGTCAATGCTTCATTGGTCCGATCCGACCATAAGCTAATTACCCTAGATATCCACATCCTGCCCCCACCCCCCCCACCCCCCATTAAGGAAACCATGGTAAATATTTTCTCCAAATCCAACTTTATGCTTCTTAAGACAGAATTGGTGAACTTCATGACACCCATGCAAATGGACAGTACAGTTAAGACTACTGAATCCTACACAATTGCACTTTATAAGCACTTACATGAGTGCATGGATCATGCCATCCCAAACAGAACCAAGACGCTATCCTCCAAAAAAAGGAAGCCAATCTGGTGGTCCCCTGCCATAAACAAACTGTACAACAGAAGGAAGAAACTGTTGCAAAAGAGAGTAAAATCCCATGAGTGGAGTAGCTCCCTGGTCAGCCTCAGTAAGAAGCTGCGATCCCTGATAAAATCCACCAAAGCTAGTTATGAAAACAAAATCACCACTGATTCTAAAGACAACCACAAAGCATTCTATAGCTATGTCAAGAATCTCAATGGCATTACTCAGATCTGCTCTGAGTTACAGCACAATGGCACTAGATATACAGACCCAACTGATATTGCCAACATCTTGGCAGATAGGTTCAGTGCTAACTTTACCCCCCCACCCACTCACCCCCTAAAGAGCCCATCTCTATACCAGAAGAATGCAAAGTTCCTGTAATCACGGCTGCACAGGTAAAAACCACACTATCCAAAGCCAAGAATACAGCATCCATGGGACCAGACAACATCCCAGGCTATGTTCTACATGAACTACAGAACGAACTGGCACCCCACCTAAGTACCATGTTCAATCATAGCCTCACCTCAGGCTTTGTGCCTGCTGAATGGCGCACAGCGATGGTTATCCCACTCCACAAGGGGGAGCCACCATGGACCCCGGGCACTAACGCCCCATTAGACTGACGAGCCTGGTCTGCAAGGCCATGGAATGTATCATCATGAACCTTATAAACAAAGACATTGGTAATCTCCAAACTCTGGCCCCCACCCAGTTCGGGTTTGCAAAAGGCAGATCATGTCTCCTAAACCTGATAGACTTCTTTGAAGCAGTCACCAAAGCCGTAGACAAGGGTAAGGTGGTTCACACAGCCTATCTAGATCTTGCCAAGGCTTTCAACACCATCCTCCACTCTGGAATTATAGATAAACTCACTAAACTAGGTATAAATCCCTATGTCAAAAGATGGGTTGCCAACTGGCTCACTGACAGAACCCACACTGTGAAGGTAGCAGACCCCAAATCCTACTTCAGACCAGTGACAAGTGGAGTACCACAGGGTTCAGTCCTGGGTCCGTTCCTGTTTGGTATCTACTTCTCTGAAGTGCAGGCTAACACAGAAGGTCTTTGGCTAATGAAGTCCACAGATGACTGCAAACTAGGAGCCATAATCAAAACTCCTAACAATGTGGACATCCTACAAAAGGGCCTCACTTTGACAGATGCCTGGTGTCAAAGCCATGGCCTCAAGCTCAATGCCAAAAAGTGCACTGTCATCCCCTTTGGTAAAAACTCTGTACCCATGAACTACAACATAGGCGGTAGTATACTTAACACGAAAAGTGTGATAAGAGACCTTGGGACACAGGTGGACAGTAGTCTCTCCTTTGATAATCACATCGCCACAGTAGTCAGGAAATCCTTCTACATGGCACACCTCATCACAAAAGGTTTCTCATCCAGAAAAAAAAGAGGTCATTGTTCCCCTCTACTCATCACTCATTAGACCCATTATAGAGTACAACTCTCCTTTTGGTATGTACCTCACAAGACATCTACAACAACTGGAAAGGCCACAGAAATACCTCACAAAGAGGATTACTGGCCTCAAACAGATGCCCTACGTAGAATGTCTCAAAAAACTCCAGCTTTACTCCGTCACATGTCACCTACTCACAGGTGATCTCTGCTTTACATACAAAGCTATGTCAAACCCAGAGCTGTTGGACATGCTCCACTTAAAGAAATCCCAGTCCCTCTGAGCTACGCGCTCTAGGGACCTAAACCTTGTCACCACAATAAACAGAACATGCCAGAGGGATAGATTCCTGTCCCAGAGACTTCCCATACTCTGGAATAAACTACCTATCTATATCAAACAAAGCTCCTCATTAGCACTCTTCAAGAAAAATCTTGATGATTGGATGGGAAATAGGAAATTCACCCCAGGGATCACCTCTGTGGCTCTGCTTGACAGTAGCACAGGAAAATAATTTTATTGGGTGGCAAAAGCCAGGGTACCTTTTTGGCTGGGCTTGTATAGGCCCCAGGGCCAATAGCCTAGTACCTACCTATGAACCTATGAACTATGTAGCTCTGAAATATCCCATTAAATCAGGTAATTCCAAACCATCTTGTTCTGTTGGAAGGATCATCTTATCCCCCTTGACCCTTGCCCTCTTCCCCTTCCAGATAAAATCCTTCAACTCTTTATTAATTGTTATTCACAACTTCTCCTCTGGTTGATAAAAAATCTGCCTGACCTGTGTATAAAACTAAAGTGGCTAAAAACATTTTCACTGCTTGTATCTTGCTATCCATATCCATAAAACAGAGCTTCTAGTTTCTCAGATTGTGTATTATCTTTTGCTTAGTTTCTTCCCACATATGCCATAACAGAATCCTTTTAAACCACACTCCTAAGTATTTCATTTTACCATGTGAACCAAGGAATGGAGTAAGCCCAGAAGTATACCAAAAACCAATCCAGGAGCTTCCTGCTTGTGCTTTGTGCCTTTTGGTTTTCTTCCAGTGTTTTTGGTTTTTCGTTTTATCATGTCTCCGTAAATATGGGTATTGCTGAACCAATTCATATGTGGGTACTAAGTCTGCAGCTATGAAGTTTGTATCCTGAAAGACTTGAACCTTGTGTCAGAATGTTCCACAACACTTTGATGCCATTTTCTGGTTTTAACAGGTACAAAATAATATCTGCAAATAAAGGCAACTTTTCTTAATTACTGTATCAATTATATCCTTGAATTTCTGAGTCCCTTATTTTATTTGCCAGTGGTTCTAAATATAATGCAAATAGCAAAGGGGAAAGAGGACAGCCCTGCCTGATTCCTCTATTCAAACAGAACTTATCAGAGAGGATACCTCCCCGATTTAATTTTTATTTCTGATCCCTCATATAGCCTCCTAATTAATCTTATTATTGTGTCAGGGAATACTAATGCTTCCATTGTCCTACTTATAAAATCCCAACTTACTCTACTGAATGCTTTCACTGCATCAAGATCCACAACCAACAGTGGTAGTTTCTTGCATTTTGCTTCCTTCTGGATCATTACTGTTCTATTAAATGTTTGACTCCCCTTCAAAAAACCACACTGATCCATACTGATCAATTTTGTCATCACCTTTGCCATTCTTATGGTCATTATAGATATGTACACTTTATAATCATGGTTTAGAATCGAAATGGGCCTATATGAAGCTGAATCTGATAAGTCTTTACCATCTTAACTCATTACATTTGCGCAATGCCTCCAGATACATCTGCAGTTAACTCCTACTGATGCCTCTAGGTGTCAAATTTTGCTTGTTCATATTTGCAACAGTAATTCCCAAACCATGCAATGTACAAGGTTTTAAAAGGTTTCATCTTAAAGCTTACACAATAGCAAACTCAGTTGTGTTAATATATGACCTCTGTCTGGTGCAGGTAATTAGATATTAACTGTTGTTTTTATATTTATTTATATAGATATAATTTTCACATTTTCCTAAATATTGCAACAACCAAGTAACACAGACATAACTCCTTATCCTCATATGAAAGCTCTCAGCCAGATGAATAAAATGCCAGTGACAGTACATGTGTAACTTAAGTGGTTGGTGAGATATTGTAAGTTGTTTACAAAATATTACAAATATAATAGTTACTCCACCGGATTTACTAATCTTCCATGCAGGACTAGCTTAGTTCTGCATGGAAGCGGCCGTTTAGGAGCAGGACGGCAGCGCGCCATGCATATTAATGAAGGTGCGCTCCCTGAGCTCCTAATCTTACACGGAACATGTAAGAGTGCAGGGGGCATGTCTGAGAGTAGACCTTTCAGAATATACATGCCCCCGCAATGAAGAACAGCAGAAAGGTCAAAGGAATGAGCGAGACCACTCATAGGTGTCTGCATACCCCCAGCAACATCACCCCATGTGTACAACAGCAATAGTAAATATAAACCAAATAAACAAACCTTTTTTTTATTATAAATCCGATTAAAGCTAACCATAGGTGTGCGGGTTTGCCCATCGCTTAGCTTTGGTTAATGCAGCTTAAATGGCTGAAGTGGATAACAAGGAAGATATATGCAAATGAAGCAGTATAGCAATAGTGTAGTAGGCAGAGCATTCGCCCTACGAGCAGGCATTTGCGGTTCGAGTCCCACTGCAGCACATTCCATTTTCCATGTCAAATCACGTTATGGCCAATATTTTAGTTGCATAACCTACTAAATGACATATATTTGTGAATTGGAGTACTGCATTAAATGCAGATATGAGGTGTCAGTGTCATAATGTTGCAAAGTCCACAGATAATCACATGTGCCCCATACAGTATATGGACACAGGAATCATGGATACAAATGAAAGGTAAAATGTGTAATGAATGATAACCCCATACAGCTTCCAAATCCCCATCCTACCCAATAACTATTAGATATTACTGTCTAAATCAGTGCAGTTGAAAGCAGGATTAAGCATTAGTAAGCAAATGTAAGCACCAATAAGCAGTAGTAAGCATATTTAACCACTAATAAGCGAGTTTAAGCCCATTTGCGTGTGGGTAAGTGATGCGCACAGAGGTTAAGCAATATTGAAGCTAACTATCTGCAAGCATCATTAACCGGAGGTTAGCATTGCTTACCCTCGCACAAACCCACGCAAACTCACTTACAACTACTCAAAAGTGCCTTAATTACTCTGTATCCAACAGCCCTTGTTCTGCCCAGCAATAAAATAACCAGCTTTGCAGGTCTTGAACCCAGGACCCTATACACTATAGTCGCAGTAGTTAACCACCAAGCCATCACAGCAGTACAGAAGAATGAGGCATCACCAAACAATTCCTCACTATAGCAAAATCAAACTGAACCTGTGAAAGGAATCAGTATATGTTCTATAGGGGTAATTGGCTAGGCTTAAAATGGCCCATGGGGCAGTTAGCCTAGTACTAACCTATGAATCTATGAACCTATAACCCACTACATAACATAAATATGTGAACTGGAGTACAGCAGTAAGCCCAGATGTGAGGTGTAATTGTAACAGTGTTGAAGTCCTCAATACAACACAAGGACCCCATACAGTGTATGTACACATGAATCATGTGTCCGTACACTGTATGGGGTCCTTGTGTATGTACAGAGTATGTAAACATGAATCCTGGATACCAGACATATATATAAGATGTAATGAATAATAAATCAATGCCAAAAAGAAAATATAATGCAAAGTCTATTGTAAGAAATGCAAAGCATTGCACAGGCCAACTTAGGAGGTGTAAGCAATGTGTAGGCCAGCTAATTCAATGTGCCCAGTGGTGTACCCCTTTAAACAATGCCAACCTTAGGTAAGCAGGTTTGCCCATAACTTAGCCTTTTCAAAACCAGCCAATCATGGCAAAGTGTGGAAAATCAGCCCTACTTAAACCCAACAGGTGGGAATATATCTCATAACTGGTTGTAGCTTCCCCTTGCAGGCACCATGGCAGAAAGGGGAGAGGGTGTGCACTTCTGGGTGCAGCGCTGGGGCATCCAGGAGTCCAGAGTCATGGCAGGACTCCTTGTCAAAGACCATGAGCAGAGACTGCTGCAGGGCCAGTACCAGGGTCCCAATATAAGGCAGAAGCCTGGGACCATCTTGCCTGTGACCTCACCAGTGCCACTGGCATACCCCAAACTGGTGAGCAGGTCAGGCATCACTATGCCAACCTGAAGCAGCATAAGGGGGACCTCTTGGAGCAGTGGATACAAGAGGCTAGACTGGCAGGGGGCTGTCCCAGCTGTGTGTAAGTATCACTCAACTATGTGTGTAATAATTGCCAGCTCATGTATATCATGGATAGGTATGGCTAAATATTCCACTTATGTCCTTCACAGCTGCAAGTGAGCGGGTCGTGAACCAGGAAGCCTATGGCTGTCACCTGGAGAGTTTACAATGCGAGGCGGGTTAGTAATACTCTTTCATGTACTGTCATAGGAAATAAATCTAAAAGTATTAGTAAATTCATTGCCAGTATAAAACCTGTATTGTTTAAAGCAAGTACTGCATACACCAGAGAATATGGCAGGCAGAGTCTCATATAGTTTGTATGTAAACAAAATCATAATAGCCTGACAATAAAGGTCTAACTGCTGGACTGCATGTGTATACTCTGGTATCATATGGTAATGTAGATTTGCAATCACGTAATAGTACTGTTGTATTAAAGCACTGTTACCCACACTGTGCACCATAAATAGAATGTGTAGGAATGCCTGCATATGATTGGTGTAATCCCCAGAGATCATTTAGTACAACTGAGAGACACATAAACAGAAAACAGTGAAAAGGCAGATAACAAAATCCAAACAGCACATGCAACTGAGATGTGAACTGTTGTATTTTTAGCACAAACAGCCAAGGTTCAAATCCTGGCAGTGGTAGTAGTCTGCATACAGCATCATACCCCACAACTGTACAGATATGTCCAGAATGTCCAGTAAAGTGGTCCATATCTGTTGCCTGTCAAGCTGTCCCCCTGGAAAATCAGTGGGATGATCCCAGTCATATAATCAGCAAACAAGAAATACAACTGATTGACACATATCTATGAGAACAAAGCTGGCACACTAGCAACTCCCCAAAACCTTAAGAGAGTAAGAAGCCATGTATGTCCCATTTACACCCCCATGTTGTCAAGCTGTGGCCAGAGTGTGTACAGTAACAGAGTGAGATGTATGTGCATAATAGTAATGTGGAATCTGGTACTGTGTGTGGCAACATTCAGGTAGTGCTAACAAACTTTTCTCCCACAGGTCTGTCAGATACAAACACTGTGCCCAGAAATAAAAGAATGATACCCTGTATTGGTACTGTTTACTTTGGTATTGTATGGCATTGTGACTGATGTAGTTGCTCTGAATAACAAGGTATTACTCATCACTGTTGCCCACACTGTCCTACAAAATATAACTGTCTAGGAAATCCTGTATAAGAGTGTTGTAATACAAGGTCAGAATGCAAAACCACAGGAGAATTATAAGACAGAAAGCAGATAGGAGATGTACATCAATATCTATATAGCACACACAACTCTGATGGACAGTGTTTTAGATGTAGCAGACACAGCCATGGTCTGAATCCTGGAAGTGGAAGTATGCTGCATACAGAATCATACCCCACAACTGTACAGATAAGACCAGAATGTCCAGTGTATAGACCCATATCTGCTGCCTGTCACCCTGTTCCCCTGGGAAGTCAGTGGCATGATCCCAGATGTTTAGGCAACAAACAGGGAATACAACTGATTGTCACACATCTATGAAAACAAACCTGTCACTCTAGCAACTCCCGAAACTGTTATGAGAGTAATAAGCCAAGCATGTCCTATCTACACTCCCATGTTTTCAAGCTGTGACCAGAGTGTGCATAGTAACAGAGTGAGATGTATGTGCATAATACTAATGTGTAATCTGGTACTTTGTGTGGCAACATTCAAGGGGTCTATATTATAATCTCGAAGGTTTAAAACTTCGAATCCCTAAAGATCAAACTTTAGTGATCGAAGTCTTAAACCATCAAAACCTAAAAAAAAAAATAATAAATAAAAAATAGTGTGCAGGCAGGGGGCAACCTCCTGCACCCCCCACACCCCCCCCCCTACTTAAATATACCAACTCCGAGAACGCACTACATTGAAGTAAACGGAAATCTCCCCCTACGGAGATTTTCTGTTTAAACATTCGATGTAGTGTGCTTTCGCTATTCTCGTGTCGACAATATCGTTTTCGATATTGTCAGACTTCAAGATTTTAATATAGACCCCATTCAGGTAGTGCTAACAAACATTGCTCCCACAGGTACGTTGGATATGAACACTGTGCCGAGAAATAAAAAGCTTGATAAACTGTACTGGTACTGTTTACTCTGGGTATTGTATGGAATTGTGAGTTTTACAGTTGCTCTGAATAATAAGGTATCACGGATCACTGTCACCCACACTGTGTTACATAATATAACTGTGTAGGAAAGCCTGTATAAGAGTGTGGTAAGTCACTAAAGGATGAAGAGGGCAATAGTCTAGATATGTCCCGGTTCACCTGCATGTGGTCAAGACATGGCCAGAGTCTGTGCAGAAAGAGATGGACAGGTATGTGCACAACATCAACCTGGAATCTGGGAGTATGTGTAGAAACAGTTAGTTAGTGTTAGCAAACATTCCCTCCACAGGTATACCAGGTTAGAGGTGTATACTGCAGATAAAACCAGTTCATGTATAAAGATGACAACAGCCATATCACTGTCCAAATTAAGGCAATAGGGTAGTGTAATAATATTTGTAATGTACAGATAACAGCACTGACTAGGAAAGTAATGTGAACTACAGGAATATACTAGTTGTTAATTGACATATTTCTCTCCTCCCCACCATATCTCCAACAATAAACTAAATACCCACCTCAATCAACTGGTATGTAATGACTTCACTGTTCTGTTGGGACATATGTCCTATTGGTTGATAATTATTTAAATCTGTTTCAATGCATGTACTATGTTGAAATACTCCAACACTGGTGGCATGGTGCTATCAATGTACCTGTATGCTGTTGTTATTACCACTGTGGTCCCATATATGCATGTGTTCCGTTTGCTATTCAACTGTTCTGTATCTGATGTCTGGGTTAATGGGAATATCTGTGGTGCATGCTGTTATACCTAACCCTGGAATGTGTTGACTATTACTAACCCACATATGCTGATACACCATAAACACCATTGCACGTATGGGAATGCGGGTCCCAGCGGACCCACCTGTCCCACCTCAGCTGGCCATGGCACTGGGCACCAGCACATCTGGGGCCCAACACGGGGACCTCCTTGTCCGTTGGTCCTGCACCACCTTCGGGTGTTACCGCCTCAGGGGATGGGGTTTGCCCCCCCTGGGAGCGGGTATGGACAGGAAGTTGTCACCTGTTATCAGGTCCGGGTCATGGTGCATAGAGAGCTTGGTCAGCAGTTTGCAGATCTTCTACACCAGCTCAAGGGCAGTGTTTCGTGACTAGAGGGTCAGCCTCACTCTCTGACTCAGCCCCCAGCACAGCCACCTTCGGGGCTGTGAAGGTGCAGTGGTGACTGCCAATGGGTGGGGATTTCAGTCCCACTGTTTCCACTGGAGGGCTCATGGGCTTCTGATTTCCCAACACCCCTCCCCATCAAGGTGTTTACCCCCACATGTGTCATATACCACACCTGTATGCATCTTGTTTGTCTTGCCTGTTAAACTACCCAACCTACCTCCCCAAATATACTTACTATCCCTCCCCAACATCCCACTCTCACCTGAAAAAAAAAGGGCAATCTGTTCCCAAAAAAAATATTGCCCCATACATAGCTGTCCATTTCACACATGTGTCCACTGGACACATGTAATCTGGTCTAATTGGCATCATAATATATTAATGTTGTCCTCACACCTCTCTCAGGGGTTTGAGTGTCCAAATCTACCTCCAAAGTCAGTGTATATGCACAGCTATTGCTGTAGAAGAAATTGGCAGCTATGGACCTTTCCTACACCCTCCTGCACATCCCTAGCTATTTTCCCCTACTGTCTTTCCCTCTTTGTGCCCCTTTTTCACCACTTTCCTATCAACCCTTTTTTCTTTTCTTTTAAAGAATTAGCGCAGGGGTAAGTGGGAGTAAGCACTTTTAAGCAGCAGCAAGCGGGTTTAAGCCTGTTTGCATGGGGGTAAGCAATGCCTACACAGGTTAAGTAATTTAAAAGCTAACTGAGAATAAGAAACTGTAACCGGAAGTAAGCAGTGCTTACTTCCGTGCAAACCCACGCAAACCCACTTACAACTGCTTAAAAGTGACTTAATCACACTGTATCCAATAGCTCTTGTTCTGCCCAGCAACAAAATAAACAGCCTCTGCAAGGCTGGAACCCAGGACCCTGCACACGATAGCCAAAGTGATTCACCACTAAGCCATGTCAGATATACATAACCTTGATGTTTTCACAAACATATCATCCAGCGCAGTCATTCAACAGTACAAGAAATATATTTAAACATGCAGATGTGTGTGTGTGTGTACATATATTAATATCTAAATAGATATATACATATCTATATATGTAGAAATATATATATAGATATATATATATATATATATATATATATATATATATATATACATATATATATATATATATATATATATATATATATATACATATATATATATATATATATATATAAAATACCTACATATGCATACGTCTATAGATATATATGTCTACAGCTATACATCTGTATATGTACAGCAATATATATATATATATATATATATATATATATATATATATATATATATATATATGCAAGCAGATATATATATCTATATAGGTATATGCAGACATACATCTGTAGATAAAAATGGGAACACAACAAAAACATATATGTCCACATGCACCATTAATGGGGTTGAGGCCCCAAACAACATATGTCTTGTATGAATAAGTATCCTCCCCCCCCCCACAGCCAAAGACGTCTGCCCTGCAATACACTACCAGCTGTTGCACATCCTATAACCAGGACCTGACACGACATGGGCACAAGATGTTAACAGTACTCCATCCCACCTGTATGATGTCAGGCTGGTATCAGTAACATATGCAGTACAGTCTGGCTCCCATAGGGAATGTACAATGTGGAAGCACTAGGATACATATACACAGACACATATATGCAGATACAGATATACATGTACGTATACATATGTATATATATATATATATATATATATATATATATATATATATATATGTGTGTGTATAGATATATATGTAACTACACATACACACAGAGATATGTATAGGAAGATACATATGTAGAAGGTGCACACAATATGGCACAGCCACTATGCCTACAGTTGCCACCTTACCAAATGGACACTGTATGAGCCAGCCATACAAATGTCAGTTGTTGCCTGCAACATATGCCCACAGAGAGGTCAAAGGATATAACACCACACACAGGTTTGCATACATGGGAAAGCTTTATTTGTGCACTATTACAGTTGTATATGCTATGTCATATAGCTGTTTAGACACTGACATCCATATAAACAGAGTAATGCATCTGTGAAACAGTTATACTAATACAGTAGTCTAGAAAGGTTTACATATGTTGCTGTCCAGGCCAAGGCTTTCAAGTAGTACAATAGTAAAGACAGACTGGGCCACAGGATGCCAAACAAGCAACAGTAAGTAATGCAGGTGTATAGTCCAGCAGCCTCTATCTACACTCTGTACACAATCCCTAGGGGGTAAAGAACTCAGTTGACACAATGGTATGTATCTGTTACATAACAAGGCATAACTGACACCATCACAATCACACTAACAAACAGAACAGTCTGCATGGCAGGAGGCAGTAGGCCTGCATTTACCCAAGGTGGATTATATGGTAATGTACATCCAAATACCTTAAGGCAGCTTATCCCTGATACCCCAACATGTTGTAACAGCCTAGGTTAGTTATGGTGCATCCCCCCTAGACTCAATAATACAGGGCCATATACCACTGTTACATACACTGGCCTCAGGAGTACATAAGGGCACACATGTATTGTGTAGGTGAAGCCCACCCATATATGGACCCAACCCCACAGTATGTGTGGGGGACACAACAGCAGTGGACTGATAGCAGGAATGGCAGCATGACATACTCACAGCCCACTACATAACAACCCCTGACAGCATGTCATATGTGCAAACCCTGGTATGTAGGTGGAGGACAGAGGCTGGAACACAGGCCCATATGTGTAAAACTGTTGTCATACACTAAGCAAGTTGCTGGTGTTACAGGATAGTCTGCAACATACCCTTAGTCAGGAATATGAAGTTAGAAACAGAAATGGATGTAGCCATGTACTGACATCATTCAGTGCACACACTGCCAGTGATATATCTGACAGAAGACCTGTGTGGTGGACAGACAAAACATAATAGGTACACCTCTGGCCATCAAGAGGATAGGCACACAGTTGAGAGCTATGCAGACAGACTGCATTCCAAGTTAAACTAGTATGAACACACAAACCCTGTAACACCAGTGCTATACAATGCATACAACAACACTACTCACACTCTGTCTCTGCTTCTGGAATCTTCTACAAATATGTAGCTGGCCTGAGTGAGCAGGTTCTCCTGTAAGAGGTAATGCTGCCTGCTGTCTGTAATGCTGATGCTCACACACAGGAAGGATGTCCATCATGCAGGAAAGGTAAAGGGACCACGCCCACATAGGGGAGTTATAGTGGTTGGTTGCCATGACAGTGGTAATTGGAAGTGCTACACAGCATGCTGCATGCAAGTAGTAAGTGGAGGACACTGATTGGTGCAGAGTCTATCACCTGATCATCTGCCAGCTCATTCCATTTACTGGAGAAAGACTGAGAGTGAGAGAGAGAGAGTGTGTGCTTATAAGGCACAGAACAAAAAAAAACAACCATCTAGAAGAGTCTGCATTCCCATAGCAGGTATGTGATGTAGATATGTATGCAATTGACCATAGTACTTGGTCCATAATAATGGGATAGATAATGTGGAATGATTTATATGTGTCTTCAGGTGTTATTGTTGTAATGCAACAGTGCAGAGCAGCACTGACTAATAAGATGTTTGGTGGTGGAAGTAATGCCATTATGATGGACACATGGGATCCACAACCCACCCCTTGCAGGATACTTGGGTTAATCTGTATTGTGGCAAGCAGGAATGTCATAATTGTGTAATAGGGTTACCTGCAATCTGGCCCTACATATACCCCCCTAATGTCAGGCTGTGTCCATATGTGTCACCTGTCTGTGTTGTAGCAAGACAGAACAGTGCAGCTGTGCAGGAAGATGTTGTGAGATTGTGGACCTGATATCTGAATGTACCCCACATATAGGTATGCATATGTGTACATATATACACACACACACACACACACACACATATATATATATATATATATATATATATATATATATATATATATATATATATATATATATATATATATCCACAAATATACAGATATCCATATATACATCACATATATCTACACATATATAGATGTATACCTATATGCACATGTCTACATATATACAAACACACACACACAAACATATATGTATGTAAATACATGTCCCCTATATTACTACCACAGTACTGCATGCTATGTGTGAGGAAACAGCACACATAGCAATACACACAGATATCTACAGTTGTCAGTGTGTGTAACATGGATGGGTATGTCACATGTGAACCCCTTGTTGGGACCACATTGCCCTTGTCTGTGAAGCATGGAATGGGAATATGGGAAAGTATGGCAGGTATAGTTGTGGAGGTGGTCAGGGCTGGTAGATATAGAGGACAGCCTACAGGGGTGGTATGTGACACATGTGGTGGGTAAACACCCTGGATGGTGTGTGATCTGTGATGTGGATGCCCCATGGGCCCCAATATGGACACAATGGGAATAAGCCTACCACCCACTGCTACTCACAACACCAGTCCACATCCTGAAGATGCCTGGCCTGGAGGCTGAGCAGGAGGAGCATGTTGTCCCTGTGAATGTGTATTGGGTGCCTCAGAGTGATGTAGCACATCCCACATGTGTCTGTGGAGCCTGTTATGGAACAGACCCTGAAACTGACCTCAGGTGACATGAACATGTCTGTGTTTGCCCCGGGGGGGGCAACATCCCCTGGGTTGGTTCCACCCGACAGTATTGCAGGACCAGTACATGAGGAGGCCCCAGGGTGGGACATACACATGTGATGTGGCTGGGTAACATGGGCAGATGAGTTTGGAGAGGTGGTTCTGCTGGCCAATACTACATATACATGCTATTGTGTCACTGTTATAGAACATATGTTGGTAGTAATAGTCTACACAATCCCAGAACATGTCCAACAGCATGCATAGATAATCACAATAACACAGTATGTCAGATGTGCAGCACACACATAGCAAGCATACCACAGGCATATATGGAACCATTGTGGCCCTGACAATGGCATGCAGGTGAATAGTCTGTAACAGGCCAGCAATGATAGTGTCCACACAGGGATTATGGCTACAAACACATTGCATAAAGCATGGTACAGTACAATATCTGCCCCACTTGTAGGTATGCTGTAGCCATACCTATTGAGCTGTGTGTACAGTTTGCTGTCACTGATATGGTGGGGGGGGGTGACAGTGATGTGTATTAAGAAATGTGGTAACCTTGCTGCATGACTTACTCACACCTGTGTCCATCTTTATGTCTTTCAGGCATGATGCAAAAACATACACAGAGGCTCTAAATAAAAATCTGCCTAAACAGCAAAGACCTCCTAAGCAGATATCCAAGCAACAGCCACCCCTCAACAATACCCACAAATCACATATCTCACAAAATCAGTGTGCCTCACAGTCACAGCCCTTAAGGCCAAACAACACACTTGTTATAGGGAACTTTATTGTCCGGCACACTGACGTCCCGCTCACCAGACTGAACAAGGAGAAGGTCACTGTAAGCTGCCTGTCGGGTGCCAGGATCCGCCACATAACGCAAGCACTCAGGTCACGCCAAAGCAAGTACAAGTATGACTCCGTCATTGTCCATGCTTGTGTGAATGACCTGAGACGTACCTCCCTGGACAACATGAAAAGAGACATAGAGGAGCTCTCTGACCATGTAGCCCAGGCTGGTATGACCCTGACCTTGAGTAGCATCTTGCCCTCACCAAGAATGATGCCACAGTATAAAGACAAAATTATCAGTTTCAACAATTGGCTAAAGTATTGGTGTCATTCAAAGGGGATCCAGTGTCTGTCAGCCTGGGATGACATGCTCGACAAGCCACGTTGCTTCACTAGGGACAGCTTGCACCTGTCACCCTTTGGCTTTCGTATACTGGCCAAGGCTCTTGCCACCCCCATAGTGCCTTTTTTAGGCAAGGCTCAAAGGACAAACCCACTTCCATAGACAACCCAAAGATAAAAAAACTAAAGGTAATGCTACTCAATACCAGAAGTCTAAACCTCAAGATGCACGCACTCGAGACTCTCAGTATGAAGAAAATCAATGTCTGTGCAGTAACAGAAACCGGGTTCAAGGCTCCTGAGAGCACCCCAGCACTACCAGGTTATAACTCATACCATGCGTTTCGGCCCCAAAACTCGGACCGAAGCACAAAAGGAGGGGGAGTATCTATATTCATCAAAGATACCTACACCTCCAGGTTAGTGGCACTGCACGAAGCATCGGAAACCATCCATGTGCAACTAACAGCGGGCAAAACTGCCTTTCAGTTTTTAGCCTGCTACAGAACACCCTCCCTATTACAGGAACCCCACTTGGCATTCCTGAGAACACTGGAGAATATGAAGGTCTCCAAACACTATGTTATTGGGTGACTTCAACTACCCAAACATTGACTGGGAAAGCTACTCAAGCCCAAACACCCTCGCCCAATGGTTTCTTGAATTTATAAACTCTAACGCAATGGAACAACTGGTCACCACTCCCACAAGAGGGAACAACATATTGGACCTGGTCATCACCAACATAGGGACTCTATGTTCCACACCAGAGGTAAACCCCTCATTGGTAAGATCAGACCATAAACAAATTTCCCTGGACATCCATATCCCGTCCCCACCCCCAGTCAAGGAAATCACTGTAAAGAATTTCTCAAAAGCCAGCTTTACACTTCTCAAGACTGAGGTGGAATCCTTCTAAGCCCCTGGGCCAGAGGATAATACAGCCCAATCCGCAGAATCCTTTACAAATGCATTCTATGAGCACCTGCAGGAAAGCATGGATCGTGCTATCCCAAATAAAATCAAGACCCACTCCTCCAAAAACAGGAGACCGGTCTAGTGGACCCCAGCCATAAATAAGCTATACAACAGAAGGAGGAAGCTACTACATGACAGAGCAAAATCCCAAAAAGGGAAGGCATCTCTGATCAGTATTAGCAAGAAACTTCGATCCCTCATAAAATCATCAAAGGCCAGTTTCAAAAGAAAAATTGCCCTAGACACTAAAGATAATCACAAGGCCTTCTTTAGTTATGTCAGGAACATGGGCGGAAATTCCCAGATATGCTCTGAATTGTTGCATAATGGCACAAAATATACCGAACCTACAGACATAGCCAACATCCTGGCAGACAGATTCAGCACAAACTCCCCCCCCCTTCCCCCCCAAAGGAGCAAACGCCTATCCCAACTGAATGTAACCTCCCTGACATCACAGATGCACAGGTGAAAGCTGCTCTCTCCAAAGCAAAAAACACAGCATCTACGGGACCGGACGGTGTCCCAGGCTGTGTCTTACACAAGCTCCAAGAAGAACTGAACCCTCACATTAAGTCACTGTTCAAACTTAGCCTTACTACAGGATATGTACCCAAAGAATGGCGTACAGCTACAGTGGTCCCACTCCACAAAGGTGGTGCCACAACGGACCCCAGAAACTATCGTCCCATAAGCCTGACTAGTCTGGTCTGTAAAGCTATGGAGCGTATTATCATGGAACTCATAAACAAAGACATTGGAAGCGTCCAGACACTGGACCCTACCCAATTCGGCTTTGTTAAGGGCAGATCTTGCCTCTTAAACCTAGTTGATTTCTTTGAAACAGTTACCAAAGCCATAGATGAGGGCAAGGTAGTCCACACAGCCTACCTGGACCTCGCAAAAGCCTTTGACACAATACCCCACTCGGGCATCATAAAGAAGCTTACCAGCTTAAATATCAACCCCTATATCACAAGATGGGTTGCAAACTGGCTCAGAGATACAACCCACATGGTCAGAATCGCAGGTGCCATGTCCGAATCCAAACCAGTTACAAGTGGCAGCTCAGTTCTGGGACCTCTCTTGTTCGGTATATACTTCTCTCAGGTTCAGGCTAACATGGGGGGATTATGGCTGACAAAGTTCGCAGATGACTGCAAACTGGGAGCCATAATCGAATCTCCAGCTGACACAAGCATCCTCCAAAAGGGTCTCACAGAGACGGATGCTTGGTGCCAGAGCCACGGCCGCAAGCTAAATGCTAAAAAGTGCATAGTCATCCCCTTTGGGAAAAACAAGGTGCCCACAAATTACTACATAGGTGGTAATCCATTAAGTACGGAAGAAGTAATTAGAGATTTGCCGACCAACGTAGATAGTAATCTCTCCTTTGATAATCACATTGCCAAAGTGGTTAGAAAGACCTTCTATATAGACCACCTTATCATGAAAGGGTTCGCATCTAGATCAAGAGAGGTCATTGTGCCCCTCTACTCGTCACTCATCAGGCCCATAATTGAATACAATGCCCCTTTTGGGATGTACCTTACCCGACACCTGCAGCAACTGGAGAGACCCCAAAAGTACCTCACCAAGAGGATCATGGGCTACAAACAGATGTCCTATGCAGCTCAACTAAAGAAACTCCAGCTCTACTCAGTTGCTTACCGCCTACTCAGAGGCGATCTATGCCTGACGTACAAAGCCATGTCAAACCCAGAATTAATGGACATGCTCCACCTCAAAAAATCCAAGTCCCTTAGAGCTACATGCTCCAGGGACCTAAACCTCAGCACAAAAATAAATAGGACATGCTGGAGGGACAGATTAATTTCCCATAAATTCACTCTGGAATAGAATCCCAATTCATGTTAGACATAGCCCCTCACTGACCCTCTTCAAGTGAAATTTGGACGCGTGGATGGGAAATCGCAAATTCACCCCTGGGATCTCTCCTGTGTCCCTGCTAGACAGAGGCACAGTAAACTAATCTTAAAAGGGTACCTTCTGTGACCTACTTTACAGAGGCACAGTAGGCTAATCTAATAGGGAGGCGGAAGCCAAATACACTCTGGCTAGGCTTATAAATGCCCTAAGGCAGATAGCCTAGTATCTACCTATGAACCTATGAACCTATGATGCCTCATGGAAGGCTGCCAGCCTACACAGCAGTGGAAAATGACATCCTGCTGGATGGACTCATTCGTACTATGCAACCTTGTTTGGCCAGGCTGCTCATGATCAGCAGGAGTGGACCACCCTGTGGAATGACCTAGACCACAGGGTCAATGATGTCGGACTACACAACCGCAGTTATGAGCAGGTCATGCATCATTGTTCTGACCTGCTTCACAATGCCTGTCGGCGTGCTGCTGCAGTCTGGGGGGATCACCTCATCACAGTTGGCATGCCATCCATCCCCGCCAACACGTGTGGAGGAGCTCCTGGCCAGCCTCGTGGCACCTGCCCTTCCGGCCAGCCATCAACCACCAGACACCAGCCAAGGAGCATGCAGGTAAGGCCACAGGGCACATCCATAGACCACTGCTGTGTATACATCCGCATCAGTACAGGTAGATCATGCATATCTGACATATCATAGATATATTTTGTTGCTGGATAGTAGTGATAAGCAGGTGTCCATATGTGGTAGTATTGTGGAAATGTACTGTTGATGTATTGTAATACTGCACCCAACCTGTAGCACTGCCACAGTTGTGGCCACTGATTTTGCATTTCTCACCTTCTCATATAGGTCCCTCCAGGATACCACCAAGGCAGCAGCCTGTAGCTAGTGAATATGGTTTATGTAGATGCTTGCCAATACACCGGGCATGTAATGGTGATGGTATATTCCTTGCACACATCTAACACACCTACCCAGAATGCATGCTGTACATGTGCACGTATTGTTGCTGTGAAATGCACAGCATCGCAGGGGTGACCATGATGGGATATTGGAAGGGTATGTCAGACACCTGCATGATAACTAACATCCTGTCATTGTGGAATGTGTCCACAGGGAGTAACATAATGGTGGGAGACATGGTCTACAGTAGGGACATGTTTGGAACAACACCCATATACAGTGCAATACCAGTGTATATACCTGTAAGACAATGGCAACTGCTGCAGAGATACACTATGGCATAAGGCATTGCAGTGGTCCACATTATCAGCTGGGACTAGGCTGTAACATGCGCTGTTCAGTGTATGGGACACTGCAAAGTGACACATGTGTAGGGCTTACTTGTCATGCATCTGCAAAAAGGCTAAAGGAGGGGGGAGAGGTGTCAGCATGACACACCAGAGCACTGCAGCAGGGATCTTAAGGATGCTAATAATGGCTGTATCTGCACATAGCCAGGTTCAGGACCTGTGTCAGCCATAACCCTACCCCCACAGCAATAGTGACAGCAGTGTGTGAACACCAAGGGATGTGCACATGAGTAGACCTTGCAATCATGCAGGATAGGGGGACATGTGTAGGGCAGACTGAACATACACTGGCAAATGCAGATGGCCCACACTGGTATACCCCTGCCAGGAGTAGTGACTGCTGTAGTACACACAACAAGAGGTGCGACAAACCATCATGATAAGAGTGTGCACACATATGCCCACACGGTGTGTATGCATCATGGTCAGCATCCGCACACTTAACACATTCCGTAGACACTGCATGTAAAAGTACAGGACATATGTCACATATCGGGCTCATGTACTGTTAAGATATGCAGTGATGTGGTCCCATGGCAAATCAAGGATGGGTGCGTTATATCAATAAGGGTGTGTACATCACAATAGCCATGGTATGCTGGGATGGTTGTCAGTGTAAGAGTATTAGATTGGTCATACATGGTCCGCTGATGTTGAGAGCTGTGAATCAGACATCAGACATTCACAAATGACATCTGTCCACATATCATCCCAGGTATGTGTTGCTGGAAAACATAGGGGCTGTGAGCATTAAAGGTGACATAACTGACACAATAGTACACATTCAGCAATGGGCTGTACACCTGTGAGGTGTGGTGCACAGTACTTGACTGGGTGCAGAACAGGTGCACAGCAATACTGTTTTCATGGGTGCAGTGGTATCCAGGGGAAGGGACTTCACCTAGTGACACAGCACATGCATCACACACATGTATACTGTTGCTAGCATGGATTGACTATAGCTGCACTGCATGCTGTTGGGTACCATATGTTATACATGTTGACAGAGGGGTAATAGGAGGACTGTGTGTACTATCATTGTGCACCCTCACCTGTATGTGTGTGTGTGTGTGTGTGTGTGTGTGTGTGCATCCTGGTGGGTAGCTAGTTTGTCCATAGGCTCACTCTGGTGAAGTGGAGGGAGGTTGATGCATGTAAGATGCTTCTGTGCATGTCTGTGTGTTTGTGTGGCTGGCCATGTATGCACATGTGTGATTTTGGGGTGTTCATACAGCAGTACCTCCCTCTGGGATCATGCGGTACATGTACATGGACTGCCACATTACACACCAGGAATAATTGTCATGTGTGTAATCACAGGACAGCTGATAGTATAATATGGTCTGTAGCATGGAACAGGCATCGAGAGAGAAAGGTAGGCACCAGGTACACCCTTAATATCGCATTCAGCAGATAGGTCACCTACAACCCACATATGCAGCACTACAGATGCACTGGGGAAGTACTAGTCAACACCAGGGAGTGTATCCAAATGTTACAGTTGTCACATGATAGGCTGATTGAGCAGCATATCTGGCATGTACTGAGCATTACATACACATGACACACCTGTGCGTAATATTATGGCTAGAACATAGTAGCCCACACATATGGGAGCAATGCTCATGATGTCCAGATATACACAAGGTGAACAAGGAATGACAGCAGTGAGGCCATCTAAAGCCACTGCACACAGGTCAGGCAGTTAATGTAGTAACAGGTCTTGTGTTGTGACTGCTTGTGTAGGCATTTAGAGGACTGATATGTTAATGAGTGGTATCAATGTGTGTATGTTAACAAGTGTGATGCAGGATGGGGTACACATGGACATATACGTGGGACTGTCTGTAAAGTCACGGACAGGTAGGTATTATGGAGGTGTGTGTGTGTGTGTGTGTGTGTGTGTGTGTGTGTGTGTGTGTGTGTGTGTGTGTGTGTGTGTGTGTGTGTGTGTGTGTGTGTGTGTGTGTGTGTGTGTGTGTGTGTTTTGGCGAGGTGGGTCAGGGTCCCTTCTGCATGCAATCTGATGTTGGTGTCCATACAGACACTGAAGATGATGATAGTATGTTGAGGCACAGGTGGGGTTGTCAGAGGCTGACACTGCACCATCATTTGATATCCCCCTTTTAACCACCCCAACCCCATACACAGTTACAGTGCCTATACATACCCCATCATCAGTGGTCATAGCGGAGGGACAGCTGGCATTTGGTGGCAGTGCACATGAAAGTGTGGTAACCATGCCTACTGTGTCTGGTCACATCAGGCATAGCTGGATGTCCAGCAGGGCACCACATAGGCAGATGTCTCAGAGTGATCATGGTAGGGTCGCTGGACATCATGCCCCTGGCAGAGGCAACATAGCTGGTACCAGCAGGCGCATGTTTCAGGCTGTCATGGCAGTGCAGGCACATATGGAACATTACACCAGACAGGGCCTGAGGATGCAGAGGGCTGCTTTTACATCTGTAAGTGACAACATCCGTGAACTGTCTGGTGCCATCCGTGCTTATACCGAGCTCATGGAGAGACAGCATGGTGAGATGATGACCCTCATCGGCCGTGGTGTGTCCATGCTTGAACATGTGGTGGGGGTGCGGCGACGGCCGCATGGCTGTAGGCCGGCAACACTGACAGCTGGCAGTCAACGTGAACATGGTAAAACACCAAGGGGCTCCCATGGTGGCAGTATCAGCCCCGGCATTGCGGGGGGCTGTCCACACCACACCACAGCAGGCCACTTGCTCGTGGTCCTGGCCAGTCCCAGGAGGGACCTGGTACCAGTGGACATTTGTCATCAGCAGGTGAGAGTAGCACATCAAGGCCTGTACCTGGACACGCTCATGGAACCCCTGGCAGGCTCAGTCCATGTGCCTGTGGCCAGTGGCAGTGAACTGCACACCCTGTCAGGTATGGTCGGCAGCTGTCCATAAACACCTGTGTAGGGCAGCCACAGGGCAGAACTGTGTGCATGCATACTCACACACTATACAAACACACCTAGGGCAACCCCATTCCTACACACACCACAGCACCATGCCCAGCTCACTGCAGTACACCCCTCACCCACACACATGGTGTCAAATGTATGGCCCACCCTCGTCCTCTGGCAAACCAACATCACACCCTGTGCATATGATAATACCTGTGCCACATCCCTGTCATCCATACCATCAATGCAGGGACAGACTAATATGGCTCTGATGCACACAGTGGCTGTACTACAGTGTATCACAGTACTGCAGTCTAACATGTTGTAAGGAGCAAAGTGTAATGCATACATGTGGCAGGTAATGTAGCCATCCAGCAATGATGCATTATAGCTCTTAGTAACACTGGTTGATTGTGGTCTCTATAATGTTATCCATTTGTGTTGTAGGTGTACATGTGTCATCACGAGGATGGTCTGCAGTCATATTCCACAACGGGGTATGGCACTGTGGTGACACCATGTCTGTGACATATCTGGGTACAGTTGAACACGTCACAGGTTACTAAAACAGTTATTGCCTGTGCCACATGGACAGGTGACACGCTGGGGCATGTATACCCTGCAACCTGATGTAGACTCATCCACATATACACACACTGTTACTTGGCAACACTGGGACTAGACACCTACCTAGCTATGTAGTGATATTGAAGTACGTGGCTTACATTGCACACACCACACAGCGTTTAGGGTGAGGTGTGTCCCAGGTTACATGTTACATGCAGAACATCCCCAAACATGTACAGTATGCTAATTGGGATGTAATGGGTGTATATGGACAATACATAGTGTGACATACCTTCATATACACATTAACAGACATATATAACAGGCAGACACACATCTGAGAGACCACGGCCTATTTATTATTTTATTTATTTATTTTACATTTGTTGACCGGGAATGTCTGACTGAGCCGAAGCCCTTTTTCAGCAGAGACACGGGGAGGAAAGCTCAAGTAAATAGATATAACATTTAGTCATTATTACATGTATTATATAGGTGGAATAAGACAATCAGCTAGCAGACTACAAGAGCATTTTTGAGAGTATATAGATTACATTTTGTCATAAATACTAGTATTATATATAGAAAAATGTAAAAAACAGGTAGATTATAGTCAGAGCATTTTTAAAAGTAGTACTTATTATAAAAGAGCAACATAGGAGTAGAATGTTAATTTTACAATTAAATCAAACAGGATGCAATAAAAGTATCAGAGAGAGGGGAAAGCTATTGATTAGTGGAGTGAAGTAGAGGGTTTTCAAGGTGGGTTTGAGCATTGTCAGATCCATTTCCTGTTGAAATATTCTTTTAGAGTTAGTTTAAATTGTTTGGGATGTGTGAGTGTTTGAATTTTGAGGGGAAGTTTGTTCCATTTGATAGAGGGGTGGTAGCTTTATAGGCTACACCCTGGTTTAGATTTTGGCTTATAGATTTTTAAGAGGTCTTAGGAAGAGCTGCGGAGGCTTCTTGAAGGAGTACAGTGAGAGATGATGGTGTGTAAGGCTGGACAGAAAGATGGCTGGTAGGTAGAGAATTGTGTGTATGGTTTGGAGCTGGGAGAGAAGGAGCAGGTGGGGCAACTCAAGCCAGTTTAAATATCTTAGAGAGAGACAGTGGTGAGATCTATAGGATAGTTGAGTTGCAAATCTCGCTACTTTGTGGTATGTGGTCTCAAGTCTAGTGAGGAGAGAGGAGTAAAGGTTACTAAGGATTTGTAAGCAATATGTTAGGCAGGGAAGAAGGTAGGCATGAGTGAGGGCTATTCTAGCTTCCTGGGTGAGAAATCTTTTATTTCTATAAAGTAGACCTAATTTAAGGTATGTTTTCCTGATACAGTTATTTATGTGGAGGTTGAATTTTAGTTGATCATCGATTGTGATTCCAAGGAGTTTTGAGCTAGGTTCAACTACAATAGGAGTCTTATTGAGTGACTGGATAGTAAAAGAGGATTTCATATGGTTGGATGTTTTAGGGCGGAAAAGTAGGAGTTTTGTTTTCTTAGGGTTGAGGATGAGTTTGTTGTTTGAGAGCCGTGTTTCTACTAAGTTAAAGGATGGCTGGGTAGCTGATAAGAGTTCAGAGGGAGAGTTAGCTATTGTTATGACTGTAGAGTCATCAGCGTATTGGATAATAGAGGAAAGTGGGCAGAAGGTACAGAGCAAGTTTGTGAAGATGTTGAAAAGTAGTGGCTAGTGGCCCTAGAATGGATCCTTGTGGGACTCCCATTTGTATTGGAAGGGGAGTAGATAAAGCAGTGTCCCATTTTACTGATTTAAATCTATCTTTTAGGTAGCTTTCAAACCATGCCACTGTATCAGGAGAGAAGTTAAGGTTAGACAGTTTGTTTAATAATAGAGAGTGAGAAACAGTATCAAAGGCCTTTGAGAGATCAAGGAAGAGACAGGAGATAAGTTTATGGTCATCTCTGGCCAGGGAGATAGTATTGAGAAACGATAGAAGTGCAGTATACGTGCTATGCTTTGGTTGGAAACCATGTTTGTGTTGGTGTAAGTAGGTTTTCCTGAGAGAGATGATCCCTTGAGTATGTATGCATTTTTCAAGAACTTTTGACAGAGGGGAGAGGATGGCAATAGGTCTAAAGTTAGAGCTTTCAGTGGAGTTACCACCTTTGTGGATAGGTAGGGTGTAGAAATGTTTCCAGATGGATGGTACTTTGGATTCAGAGATTAAGCGGTTTATGATGATAGAGATGGGAAGGGCAAGTGAGTGGGCAGCTGTCTGAAGAAATTATGATGGGATGTTATCAGCAGATACTGAGCATTGTTTTAGTTTGGAGAGTAGGGTTTGAATGTATGTTGTAGAGATGGGCTTCAGAAAGAAGATTTTGGGAGGGGTAGTTGTTGAGGAGGAAGCTTGGTTTATGGGTTTGTTGTAGTGGATCTATTGGAGTTAAAGAGTTTGGATATTGATTCAACAAAGTAAGAACTGAATGTGTTTGCAGTTTCTACTGGTGTCTTTTCTGGGGTAGGGTTTGGTGAGGTAGGGTTTCAGGGATGACGTATTTGATTGATAGCATTCCAGAATTTTTTGGGGTCAGATTTTAGTGTTGTAGGGGGGTCGGAATAGAATTCTTTTTGTCTTTATTGATAAGCCTTTTGGCCAGGTTTCTTTGTTCTTTATATCTTTGTAGGTCATTTGGGTCTTTAGTTTGAAGCCATTTTTTCCAGGACTTATCTCTAGATTTCATGAGACTTCTTGTGTTTTTTGTTAGCCAAGGAGATATGGTTGCTTTTGTCCTAAATTTTACGAGGTGGGGCTAATGAGTTTACGATATCCAGAAAAGTAGATTTGAAAGCAATGACAGCTTCATCTAGGGGGAGCTGGGTGAGGAAGTCCCAGCATACTCTAGATATGAGAGTATTGAATGCTTCAGGGTTGAAGTTGGTGAGACTGGCATACATATGCATCTAATGCACATGCCACACGTGTAGTAGGGTGTTGCATTGTCATGCCTCATCTATTGCTGCTAACTAACTTGACCGTGTGTCCAATGTGTTACAGGTAGGCTGCACACAGCACATGCATAACTGGCCTGGATTGTGGTGTCAGTTACCTGTATGGTTGATGATGACAGTGGTAACCATAACATGGTACATGGGACATATACCGGGTGTACCTTGGTGTAATGACAGTGTACACAGCACCCATATCTCCCAGTGGATATTGTACTCCCTGAAACCCATGATGACACTCTTCCATACCCACCAACACACATTGGCCGTCACTGTGATACAAACCATAGTATACCCCAACAGTGGTACTACAGGGATATGCATCTAATGCACATGCCACACGCGTAGTAGGGTGTTGCATTGTCATGACTCACCTATGGACAGCAACAACACTATCTGTACTACTGTATGGCAATGGGTATTGTAATAGGAGTATGTGGCCTCGAAATGCTGTACCCTACAGATATACGGACATGCACACATACACACACATATTTATTTATTTATTTATTTATTTATTTATTTATTTTACATTTGTTAACCGGACTGAGCCAAAAAGGCCCTTTTTCAGCAGAGGCCAGGGGAGAAAAGCTCCACAAAGAAAAATTACAGACACATTTAGTTATTTAGACATGATCAGTATGCACACAAATTACAAGAGATGTTTTTACAGTGGTATGCGGCACATAAACAGTTACAGTGGAGAGAACAAACAAAAAAATATTAATTTTAAAAATGAAGGTAATTAATAGATTTGTGGTGTACAGCTGAAATTTGGAACATAGGTAGAATACATACATAGTACACAGGTAAATTACATACATTGTAGATTAGTCAGTGTTTGTGAGTAAGATTGAAAACTATTATCAAGTGCTCTAGATTTAGTATGTATATGTTATCCACTTTCACTAGCCTGGGGAGCAATCATGGCACTGCCAACTTTGCTTGAGATGTCTGATGAGGTCTTTAAAGGAGGCTTTGGATGATGTGTTTTGAATGCTAGTAGGGACAGAGTTCCATTTTTTAGCCACTGAACTACTATATAGTGCATCTCCAAAGCTATTGTAGCTGTTGGTGACTTCTAGTAGTAGTTTGCTTGATGATCTAAGAGACCTTTTGGCTGAGTGATGTTGTACTAGGTTTTTGAGGGCAGAACACTTATTGGGGAGGTAATAGAATGACAGAGGGAGAGCTGATTGTAGGTTAGGAGTTTTGGCAGTTCAAGCCAGTGGAGCTGTCTCAAAGCAGTACAGTGATGAGTTCTATATGAGCAATTTGCAGCAAATTGGGCAATTCTGTTATAGCAGGCTTCCATTTTGCTTAGTTCAGTTTTGTTCAGATTAATCAGAATGGAAGATGTATAAAGTAGGGTGGATAGAAGTTGGGAGCGAGCAATGGCTGATCTTGTGTTGTTGGTAAGAAACGGTTTGATATGGTAGAGTGACCTCAGTTTGGCATGTACTTTTTTAATAGTTAAGTTGAGATGACTATCAAATTTTAAGTGGGAGTCTATGGTTATTCCCAATAGCTTAGCCTGTGCCACTGGAGCAATTGGAGTAGCATTTGTGGAGTAGGTAGTGAATTGACCGTTAGTGTTTTTGTTAGAACTGGTTATAATCATATGCTGAGTTTTCTTTGGATTGAGGATAAGTTGGGCTTTGGTAAGGTAGTTTTCAACATCAGATAATGCTAGTTGAGTTGTTTGCAGCAGGGTGGGAATGTTTTGTGCAGCACAGATTAATGCAGTGTCATCTGCATACTGAATTATAGATGCATGCTGTGTGGAGGTATGGAGGTCATTTGTGAAGACTGAATAGTAGTGGTCCTAAGATAGAACCCTGTGGGACTCCTATAGTTATCTAGGGGGAGCTGGGTGCCAAGCTGATGACTGTCAGTCCCTGAACAAATATGTAGATGGCAGGTATCCAGCTGGGATATGTACAGGCAACCTAAGCTTGATTGACACTGACATGCCAGAACACAGTGGGTATCCCATGCCTATCATCCCATTTGTACAACACTGTTGTGCTGGTACTGCAAGGCTCATGTAGCCGGTATGGGGAGGAGCTTAACAGGGTACATGTAATGTCCCATACAGCAGCAGCCACAACTGACTATGGCAATGGGTGTTGCGTTGTGCGTTGGTTGTGAAGGCCCTCATGGAATTTCCAAGTACAAGTGTGCTAACACACAGACACTGCTATACTCAGTCATGCACATGTACACATGTGTCAGTACAGGGGTGCATTGCTGAATGTTGTCATAGCTGTGTACCTAGCTATTGTCCAAGGAGAGATGGGTTGTGTAGGGGTTGTGTGTACAGTGGTATCCAGGCAATCTATCAACAGACACTACTGTGGTGCCACTCAGGGTGAGAATGACATGCATTAGCCAATCCTCCAGGTGCCTCCTGCACATGGCTACTGAGGTGATCAAGTTGACATGTATACAACATGCATTACAACACATAGTGTCTGTGATGGAGACCTGTACTCAAGCATGTTCTGTTGACTGTGGTAGTGTAGTGGAGGTACCCGTGGCATGTGGTGCATACAGGATGACATCTCCTATATGTGCCAGTTCTTACACAGCTGGGCAGACACGTCAGTGTCAATCAAGCTTAGGTTGCCTGTACATATCCCAGCTGGATACCTGCCATCTACACATTTGTACAGGGACTGACAGTCATCAGCTTGGCAAGTAGCTATGCAGTAGGATGAGTGTGTTGACAGATAGACATTTGACAACAATATGTATGCCATAACTACATGTCAGAAGCCCTCACTATCATGTGCTGTACAGACGGTAGTCGACAGTTACATTCCACATGTCACATCATTACCCAGTAAGGGATATATACTGTGACACAGCTCACACAACAGGGACACAACAGGGAGGGCTCAGAGTCCAGCTATGCCTGCAGGTGTGCCTGTTGTCAGTACTACATTTAGCACTCTGCTCTTGCCTGGATAAGCACTGTCAACAGTAGTACTGCCATGATACACTACATGCCAGTGTGACAGCACGTACCCTGGGCTACGACCCCTGTATGTAACACATTCACATGGATAATAGTGCTGTACAGGCCTCAATTACATCTGTGTCACACACATGACACTCACACCCCTTGCTACTGTAATGACAGCACATAGGCACATGTATTGTACATGGCATTACATACACTTATTACAGATGTCATTACCCTGCTATGTTATCAGACTGGGTGGTGTGAACTGGTTACCAGGGCTATCCTGCTGATATCATTCACTGTGAAATACACCTTTGGGGAAGGAGTACTCTAGTAATCTCTCTGGTGTTAGCCATAGCTTAGCACCGCTTAGCTTCATGCAAACCTGCACAAATGGATTTAAAGCTGCTCAAAACTGCCTTAACCACTCTGTATCTGACAGCTCTTGTTCTGCCCATCAACAAAATGAACAGCCCTTGCAGGTCTTGAACCCAGGACCCTGTACACTAAAGTCACAGCACTTAACCACTATGCCATGACCACTATGAAGACAGATGTTGTTTTACCAATATAGCTGTCAATACACATATTGAGTAGTATTGAACAATTGCCTTTACTTCCACAATTGTGTAGTACTTGTTATTAATATGACTGTTGCATCACATATGTTGTTTTATCATAATGTACACATAGCAACTACATAAGGTGAGATACATCTGGGAGTGTATACACAACCGTGAGGTTTACACATGACAGGAATATGGATATATACATATAATAAGTCAGGAAATCCTTCTACGTGGCACACCTCATCACAAAAGGTTTCTCATCCAGAAAAAAAGAGGTCATTGTTCCCCTCTACTCATCACTCATTAGACCCATTATAGAGTACAACGCCCCTTTTGGTATGTACCTCACAAGACATCTACAACAACTGGAAAGGCCGCAAAAATACCTCACAAAGAGGATGACTGGCCTCAAACAGATGCCTTATGCAGACCGTCTCAAAAAACTCCAGCTTTACTCCATTGCATATCGTCTATTGAAAGGCGATCTCTGCCTAACATACAAAGCTATGTCAAACCCAGAGCTGTTGGACATGCTCCACTTAAAGAAATTCCAATCCCTCCGAGCTACACGCTCTGGGGACCTAAACCTTGTCACCACAATAAACAGAACATGCTGGAGGGATAGATTCCTGTCCCAGAGGCTTCCCATACTCTGGAACAGACTACCTATCTATGTCAAACAGAGCTCCTCATTAGCACTCTTCAAGAAAAATCTTGATGATTGGATGGGTAATAGGAAATTCACCCCGGGCATCACTTCTGTGGTTCTGCTTGACAGGGGCACAGGAAAATAATTTTCTTGGGTGGCAAAAGCCAGGGTACCTTTTTGGCTAGGCTTGTATAGGCCCTAGGGCCAATAGCCTAGTACCTACCTATGAACCTATATATGTCTACATGTACATATACATGTATACTCATACATATGTCTGTATATACATCTGTATAGTGCAACATATATATGGCAATGTGTACATCTCTTCATGTGTGTGTGTGTGTGTGTGTGTGTGTGTGTGTGTGTGTGTGTGTGTGTGTGTGTGTGTGTGTGTGTGTGTGTATATATATATATATATATATATATATATATATATATATAAATACATGTACATATAGCTATATATGTATGCACATCCTATGTGTACAGATATGCCTATTTATGTGGGTATATATGTAGCTATCTATAACTATATGTGCATACATATCTATTCTGATATACCTATTACTGTCAATATATATGTAGATATCCATACGTATTTGTGCATATGTATCTCTATCTGTACCTGTGTAGATATATATTGCTCTGTATATGTATATATCTGAGTGTTTATATGTATATATATATATATATATATATATATATATATATATATATATATATATACATATACATATCCATCTATGTATGTTATGTATATGTGTATAGCTCTATATAGATATATGGATAATTATATATACATATATGTTCACCATTTATCCTAAACATGGAGTGGAGCCCTACCTCAGCCCAAATAGTCACAACCTCTTAGTGCAAGGGGATGTCAGGTATGCATTGCAGGTATATTTGTAGACTATTGCTACTGTAATAGGGATTGTCTTCACAGACATAATGTGTGCGGGAGGTCACATCTACTTTTAACATGCACGCCATTGGCTACTGACAGACATCCTAAGGACATCATAGTACGGTACCACTGCTAGCACAGTAATGCAACTGTGGACTAGAGCAGAGATATGGCCAATATATGTGGACAGTCTGACACACTCTGGTCAATCCAGGGGTATACACAGAACTCCTTAGTGCAAGACATGTGGACCTGACAATGTGGATGTTAACAGCCATGTAAATTGGGTATATCACATAAATACTGGTATACATTTGCCCCCATCGGTTATGCATTCACACACCCCTGTCTGTCCTGACACATAATAACCGCTGGTACAGAGGTGCCATGGCCACATGCTACCCACTAGTTAGTGATGTACATCTGTACAGCATCCCACTGCTTTGTCTGACATACATGACTGTTATGGTGGCCCGGCTGCAGTACATCTGGCAAGTATCTGGACATTACATCTCACTGGGTAAGTACACTAAGCTGCTAGGCATGTAACAAAGCACTGCGCAGGCTACAGGCAGACTGCCTCAACATTGGCCTACATTTCCTATGGGGGAAATACACATGCACCTGCATATACAGCAGGCTCTACAGGCATGTCACAGCAGAGTAACAGACACCTGTGTTAAAGTGCATAACCACAACCAATGTGAACACAGCCACAACCACATATGGTAAGCTAGCGTAATATTTCAGTATATGGACTATCTGATCAACGCCATCCTCATATGTGCCACTCACACACTAACCCTACATATACTGTGCCGCTACACAGTGTGGTCCAATGCCTGTCTGTAGTATAAGACATGTGTGTGTTTGGCCCTACAAACATGTAAGCTGATAGGGTAACAAACAGTGGAGCAGCATGTAACATCAGAACAGGACCAAGAACAATGACATCTACCACAGTCTGTACACAGGCCAAGGTACATATTCACAATACACACACTGTCGACAATCGTCATAAGTACACAGACCTCAGTACTGTACACACAATCACAGAATGCCCAGGTTATGTCCTCAAATATAACCCCTACTATACATAACATGTGTAGCAGTCTGATATCTCACTGGCTTGTTATCAGATATGATGTCAATAAATATGGTGTATAGAACATATGCACCTCTTAATGCATGACATATGTACAAAGGTTGACAGAGTTGTGGCTGGAGGCACAAACACAGGGCCAATATTGACATGCTGCTGTGATAACCTCATACATTTACTGTTGTAACAGGGTTTGTTGCAACATATGTCCTATGAGGGAAATGAAGGCAGTAACTCTCACAGCTGTCACCATCTACTGACTGCAATCCTCAAACTACCTTCTGCAGTTCACAGATAGGTGCTCTGTGGGTAACACAAGAAACAAAAGGCACCACACACTGCCCAATCTGCAGATGACCCTACAGATGGGGGTTTCCTCATAAACATAGAACTGACATGGCAGGTATTAAAACATGTAGGACAGCCATATCCACACACACCCTATTAAACCAACATTATTCCAAATGCAGTATAGCAGCACTTACAGTCAGGCACATCCCCCTCCTGTGTGTTGGCCTGTTTCCACAGTGTATGTTGTTAGAGGTAAATCCTCAATCCATCTGTGATGCTGTTTGCCAAACAACAGACCTAGTTCCTGCTCACAGTGAATGAAAATGCCAAACACCAACATGATGTTCCTAGATATTGGAGTGTGTTTCCATGCAATTGGCTATGGGAATGTTACCACAGCTGTTCCACATGCAATCAGCTAGAGGAGGGCTGCAATTCATGCAGATGCCATCAGCTGATCATAAGCATCACTTACAATACACATGCTGCTGCCTAAGCAAAGAAGGTGTAAGTCTCCACATCCACCAGAGAGAGAGGCAGACAGAGGCAAAGATAAGTCAGGGAGGGGTGGGAGAGTAAAACGTAAACATGTTTGTGTCTCACACCTACCAGTACAGGGAATCAAACCCCTGACTGACTATGTATTGCTATCACATGTCTATACAGTTATTGGATGCACCACATAGGTTACATGCTGAGGAGCCCTCCAAATGTATATGTGATGGAGAGTGACATCTGCAACAGTGATATGGTAGCTATATGGTAGGTGTAGTACACATGCCTGTCTGCATGAACAGGTGTCAGCATCAACACAGCCACACTCTCTCAGGGACCCACACACATTGACACACTTGGCAGGGTCCGGAATACAACTCACCACTAGCTAGATTGCCACAACACAGTACAGTGCAGGTATCATATGCACCACAGGGGTTATACAGAGGTTATATGGGCAAAGGGTATGTGGAGATGTCTGACATCAGACAGCATGCTTCAGTATGCCAATTGGGGTTGTAGTGAGTGTGAATGTGGTCATAGACATCATACACCAAACACACAGACACAGGGTGCCAGTACTGACATCCATGGGTGCATTGCTACATGGGTGTGTAGTGGTCAACTGTGTCAGATGGCTATCCAAGGCTAGGTGATGAATATACCTTGGCATCAGGCCACATGACAATGGTCTGCAGTGTGGCTCAGGAGTGTAGTGTCTGTATTTGCCCACACAGGTGGGTATTGTATTCAGCATCCAGTCACCTGTGTAACTATTGTGTGTGGCCATTGCTGTGCATTTCTTGCCATGTATGTGTTCCTTAGTCCATGACATGGATGGTGTCTGGGATGTGTACACATCCCACATGCACTTGCAGTGACATGTGGAACTGTACCTGGGGTGTCTGGCCCATGTTGTGTACACAGATTATCATCAGATGTGCCAGTCCTGGCCGCATGTGGCAGGAACTGTTAATGGATAGCAGGTTGACTCTGCATCTACATTGATAGCATGATACAGGTATTCCCTAGTGTCAGTGGCGTCTGTCCATACAGGGCATGTGTTCAGGCATGGTATGTCCTTTGTGGGTCACAATTGATTGCACCACATGTGTTGCAGGTGCCCAGTGGGGAAGGTGCACTATCTACATGTACTTGCCTATTGGACTGATGGATAGGGTGCCATGCCCTCTGTACCCCACTGCAATCACACCATGGTTACTATCAGTGAGCAATATGCAGGGTACTAACCAACATAGTGATTGTTGCCTAGGCAAGTGTGTGCATGTGTGTGTGTGTGTGTGTGTGTATGTGTGTGTGTGTGTGTGTGTGTGTGTGTGTGTGTGTGTGTGTGTGTGTGTGTGTGTGTGTGTATGAGACATGGGTTGAGAGTGTTCTCTGGGTAATACAAGAGTTGCTAACTTTGTTCACCTGGCCTTGATGTCACATGTAGGGGTATGGATTTGCACCCCAGCCTCTCAGCTATTTCACATCTGTTATCCCTGTATGGTGGACATTGTGACATATACTAGGGCCACCATACAAGAAATTTGCAAAACCAGCTCCACAATGACTCCAGTTATTACACAATCACAGCCACCTCTACACAGGATATGAATGACAAGCACAGACGCACACACACACACACACACACACACACACACACACACACACACACACACACACACATGCCATGTTTGGGATTAGAACTCCCACCTAACTAGCTTATTACACTACAGCGCTATGCAGTTATAGGACGCGCCATGGAGATTACTGGAGTACTCCTTCCCCAAAGGTGTATTTCACAGTGAATGACATCAGCAGGATTGCCAAAGTAGGACATTTGAATTGTAGTTGCTCCCTACACAGACATAGAAACACACACACACACACACGCAAACATCCATACCTGCCATATGTGGGAATAGAACCCCTACCAGATTTCGATATCACACTACAGCATAACACTGTTATAGGATGCACCACAGGGATTACTGGAGTATTCCTTCCTCAAAGGTGTATTTCACAGTGAATGACATCAGCAGGCTTGCCAAAGTAGGACATTTGATTTGTAGTGAGCATGAGTAGCCTAAAAAGCATTGCTCTCTATGCAGACACACACACACACACACACACACACACACACACACACACACACACACACACACAGTTGCCATGTCTGGGATTAGAACTCCTACCTAACTAGTTTATCACACTACAGCAGTACGCAGTTATGGGATGCACCACAGAGATTACTGGGCTACACCTTTCCCAAAGGTGTATTTCACAGTGAATGACATCAGCAGCCTTGCCAAAGTAGGGCATTTGAATTGTAGTGAGTGTAACTAGCCTAAAAAGCATTGCGCTCTACACAGACAAGGACACACACACATACACACATGCACACACACACACACACACACACACACACACACACACACACACACACACACACACACACGCAGTTGCCATGTCTGAGATTAGAACTCCTACCTAACTAGTTTATCACACTACAGCAGTACCAGTTATAGGATGCGCCACAGAGATTACTGGGCTACACTTTTCCCAAAGGTGTATTTCACAGTGAATGACATCAGCAGTCTTGCCAAAGTAGGGCATTTTAATTGTAGTGAGTGTGACTAACCTAAAAAGCACTGCTCTCTACACAGGCAGGGGCACACACACACACACACACACACACACACACACACACACACACACACACACACACACACACACACACACACACACAGTTGACATGTCTGGGATTAGAACTCCCACCTAACTACTTTATCTCACTACAGCAGTACAGAGTTATAGGATGCACCACAGAGATTACTGGGCTACACCTTTCCCAAAGGTGTATTTTAAAGTGAATGACCTCAGCAGGCTTGTCATAGTAGGGCTATGAGGAGGGCAGTGTGTGTGCATGGGCCTTAACCCATTCATCTAGAGATTGACACACCACATGTGGGCACACACAGGGTTATATTCCACAGGTATGTGTATACAGCTGCTAGATTACTACTTCCTTGTACAGTCATGTTGCACAGCTAACACTTGCACCACATAGTCTGTAATGCTGATGGATACCAGTGGCTAATGCCTACAGTGAGTGACATTTACACCTCATGTGGTTGTAGCCATTTGGCTGTGTGCTAGGTGGGGCAGGCCTATTAATGGATGGCTCCTTATCTCAGTCACTCTCTTCCACACATCTATGTATGTCTACATTTGGCTTATTATAGTGTGGTGTCCTTGGATATATGTCTGTATTCCTATCCACTGTGTGTGTAAAGCATGACTGGTGTATACTGAGGAGTGCATACACTAACATCTGCAACTGCCAGATATATATGGTCCACTGTTGTTTGCAGACATAGGCTTCATTTGTTTAAGTGTGTGAGCATGCCCAGTATGACCTTTCAGTATGTTGTTGTCTGACATTGCCTTCATTTCTCAGTGTGCGAGCATGCCCAGTATGCCCTTCTGTATTGAATGTGTGGATCGATTCCATGTAGTTTGTACTCCAGTGCAGACCTTTGTGTTGTACACCTACAGGTAGCAAACTGTTTCTGTAGGGTATCCATCGATCATCTGACAATATGGTGACAAACTGTGCAGGGGATAGTGTGTACTGTAGATGATTGTGTCTGTGCTTCTTTAGCTACATGGTACTTCTGTTAGCAGAGATATTCAGACATGTGTACTGTTATACACTGTGATGTTTTCTGTCCTTATGTACTGTCAGGTGGACATTCTTGCTCACAGTGATGTCTCAGGGGACAAGGGTGACTGCAGCTGTGTCCGGTATTGTGGGCAGATGCCTACATATTCATGGTAAGTTAGGGTCTATATTGTATTCTTGCAAGCTGACAATATTGAATCTGATATTGTCAGCATGACAATATCGAAAGCGAAGAATATCGGCCAGGTAAACGGAAATCTCCATAGGGGGAGATTTCCATTTACCTCTATGCAGTGCGGTCTTGAAGTTGGTATATTTAAGTAGTAGGGGGTGTGGGAGGGTCACCTGCCTATGCCCTATAGTTTTTTTTGTTTGTTCTTTTTTTGTTTTTTTATACTCGTTTGATATTTTACTGCATCAATCAATTTTGTTTGACATTTATTGCTTTGATGCAGTAAAATTTTGATGAGGTAATATAAACACGGTAAGTTATGCCATTCTGGAGGGGGAGCTGCAGACACTTGCTGCTGGGTCTGTGTATCCAGTTCAGCACCTTGGTACAGTGCTGGCAGAGAATCCTATACTTGTACATCCATTGTCATGACAGTATGGCCTTATCTTGCTTTGGCAATAACTCACAGCTGTACAGATTCACACACGTTACCCAGAGGCAGGGGCCATGAGTCAGGACATTACCCCTATTGTGGTGTATGGACATGTATGCAGCCACATATTTATGTGTTTGCAGCCAGGGATAGTGTGTGCACACAGCTTTGTGTCGGATCTTCCACATTCCATGCTGCCCATGCTCCCACCTCCCTCTGTTATTCTATCCTCTTCCACACATTATGCATACATTCTCTGATACTTTCTCTAAGGTTATCACCCCACCACAGCTGCATGTTGTTGTTGGTCCACAGTTCATGCAGTGGGACATGGTGGACATGTTACTGTGGTTTGTTCACGTAGCCTTGCATATGGCTTATGTGGAGTGTGTCATGTTATTTGGGTGTCCATGACATAACATGCATTGGCAGTACATGTGGGACACAGGCCTTTGGCAGATGTCTGTGGGCCATTAGGTGTTGATGCGGGCCAGATGTGGCAGGCCATTGCCTTCTATCAGTCCTACAGTCTCAGACCACCATACAGTATATTCCCATGGGGTGACAGGGTAGGTGTGCTAGGTGTTCATGCCAATATCTTCTATCAGTCTTGATCAGGTGGTGTGGATGCTGTCAGGGTGCTACCTATGGCTAGGGACACACCTGCATGGGACACCTGCACTGCATGATGCATTCTTTCGCTATTGCCATATACAGGTGGGGTCATACTGTACCCATTCCCCACAGCTGGGATATGACCAGAGAGGTACCTGTGGGTGGTGTTTGCGTGAGCTGAGTGCACATGTGCTATGGACACTACTTGCATCTGACACCCAGATATGCATGGGGCATTCCAGTTATGCTGACATGTGCAGGTATATCAGCTGTTTCCCAATACATCAGTCCTACCTCCTTTGTGATCTGCAAGTGTTTGGGCAGACAACACCGGTATCCCCTATTACAGGACCAGATAATGTGTGCATACCTGTATGTACAATTCCAAGGGTGTCTCCATTTCACAATGACACAATATATACTGTATGTCTGGGGTACATTCCACTGTGTACTGCTTGTGTATCTAGCCCAACAGCCATGCCATGTCCATCTTTCAGATGGTGACACATATTGCCACCATACATTTACAATGGCTTACTGCTAGCATGCGTTATACTGGTGGGAATTGTCTTTGGCACTGCAGTTGTGAGGACTTGTCCCTGTCATCAGCAGTAGTGGACAATGGCCACCAGGTCTTACCTCAACATGCATACACACTGACCACTTTCACACAATATGAAACACACACCAATCTAACAAACACATACCTGCATATTGTGCAAATGCTGCAACCTATCCTGCTACCTTGGCCACCTCTGGGCATCTGTGCTCCACTGGTATTATACCTACACATACATGTTACTACATTTATACATAGGGTTGTGGGAGGCACACCTGACTGTTACGATGTGTGTACATCAGATTGGGGGGCACATTAGACTGTTACTACATTTCTAAATGGGTTTGGGGGGCACACCTGACTGTTAGTATATTTCTAAGTAGGGTTGGGGGTAGCACACCTGACTGTTACTACATTTCTACACTGGATTGGGGGAAGGGGCACACCTGACTGTTTCTACATTTCTACACAGGATTGGGGGGGGGCACACCTGACTGTTACTACATTTCTACACAGGATTGGGGGGCACACCTGACTGTTTCTACATTTCTATGTAGGATTGGGGGGGGCACACCTGACACTTGTACACATTTGCTATGACTGTACTGGTATGTCAGGTACTCCATTTCATTCTATATTCTAATCTATCATACTGACTAGAGGCATATCAGTGTACTACACTGTTAGGCATACCAGTGTACTGGTCTTAGCTTTGATTGACCTACATATTAGTTTCTGACTTCCTACCCTTCAGAACTAACTTCCCACTGCCTGACCTGCTGTAGTCTGTCTGTGTAGGCCTGGGGGGGGAATGTTACTCATAGGCATCATTCAGAAGCCATAGCACAGCCTTTGTTTGTGTTTGTCTACACCTGTCCTGCTGGCTGAGACTGTTGTTGGGTATGTGAACCTCCCTGACTGGCATGTGTGAGTCATATGGACACACATGTGGCCCAGCACGTTTCCTACAGTGGGTTTTGTCACCCTGTGTAGTACTGGCTACTATGGTGATACCAATATTTGTTACAGATCTCATGGTACCACTATAGGTGTCTACTATCTGCTGGAATACCATTCAGCCACCCGATTCCCTTGCATGCTCACATCCATACCATAGATAGAGGTAACGACACATTCTACTCCATTCGGCAATTGGTAGGTTGAGTGACTTACCTTGTCGGTATGCCAGTATTGAGGATGGTGCTGGAAGGCTGCCTATGTCAAATGCACATAGTACACTCCCTATACATGGTTGGGCACAGGTAGTGTTATGTTTGGCATCCCTTTTAATGTATGTATGAGTCAGAGAGAGGTGTCATTCCCTGGGTCCCTACTGTGTCAGTGTATGTGCTATGCGTTGCCACTTTGCCAAGGTCAGGGCATACTAGGCACGCCTCCATCTGCCTACTGGGGCAGGCTCAAGTTGTTCCTCCTCCGAGTCACTCTGTGCCTGTGCAGGCCTTGGCATTGGTGGGGGGCTGTGTGGCCCTGCCCTGTGCTGTTCCTGCTGCAGCTGTTTCCACAGGATCATATTGTGTAGCATGGCACATACCATAACAATTTGGGTACATGTAGTTGGTGAGTACTGCAAGGCTCCACCAGATGTGTCCAGGCACCAGAACCGTGACTTGAGCATCCCAAACACACACTCTATTATAAGTCTGGTCTCTGCGTGTGCCTCATTATGGCATTCTTGTTCAGGTGTGTGTGCTTTTCTGATGGGTGTCATCAGCCACAGCTCCAGTGTGTAACCAGCATCCCCCACTAGGTGACCGTAAGGGATGTCCCCATTGGCAAATCTCTGGTACAGCTGCGTCAGATGTCAGATGTGAGAATCTTGATAGCTTCCAGGGCAGCCAGCACACACATTCATTATAATGCCATGGGCATCACACATGACCTGTGAGTTGATGGAGGGGAAGCCCTCGCGGTTGATGCAGACCCCACCCCGATCACTGGGTGGTGCTTTGATGTGTATGTGTGTGCAGTCTATAGCACCCACTACCTCAGGGTATTCTGCTGTTTGGTGGAAGAGATGCATGTTGCTGGCCAACACCTCATGGGTGTTGAGGAAATATATGTGCTCACCAGCATGTGCTGACATGGCATCCAGGAACTGGTGGAATACTCTGGATGTTGATGCCTGTGAGATCCTCATGATATCCCCAGTTAGGCTTTGGGAGGTACCTGTGGCTAGTATTCCTAGGCCTACACATACCTTGGTATCGACTGGGATGGGTTCCCCTCTGTTAGTTCGGTGTGTCAGGCATGGCCGGCACAGCTTAACAATTTGCTGTAGGAGGTCCCTGTCTACCCTATAGTGCTCCACTATCTCCAGCTCATGTAGCCCCTGGTAGGTTACCCTGGGTCTGTACACTCTTCTCTGTCTCCTCACTGTGGGTTGGTTGACAGCATTCCCATCCTTACCACCCTCAGCCTCTTCCACATGTTGTATGATAGCTGCTGCAGCCCCTATCATTTTGTTGTTTTGTTTGTTAAAAGTTCCCCGCTTGTATACACCAGTGGTGTAGAGTATGGGAAAAACCAGAGGGAAAGGTGTTTGCATAGTTTATAGTAGTGTTCTGGGTGGGGCTGGTCTGCTGCCTGTGTAATTGGCTGATTCTGATACATTTCACCTGCCAGCTGTGCTAGTTCTCCTAGATTACCTTCCTACTGCTGTTTTCCCTTACCATTGCCTTCCTGTTTAAGCCCAAGGGTGTGCCGGGCAAACACAGTGCTCAAATGTGCACAGAGCTGCTATTTCCTGGTTTACTTTTTTTTCCTTTAAAACCCGGTGCCCGGCGCGCAAACCCACTTAGGCAATGTAAAGAGTGCTAGGCAGTCTCAGACACACCCCCTTGCTTAGCTGTGCTAAGCAAAGAGCACACCTGAGCCACAGGACTCCAATCCGCTTACAGTATGCCTGACACACACCCCTATGATGTCAGCTAACTCCTAGGCTTGCACCAAGCTATTCCTGATCTTACACTGTTGGGAGCTGCCTAGCATGCAGGGAAAATAATGGATTCACTATCATTCCCCTCATTTGCATAGGATTGCCTGTTAATGCATAGTTACATGTCCCACACTGAGCCTCCCCCTTTAGCAACCACTATTCACTGGCTATGTTGTCTTCTGCCTGCCATTGAGTATAATGGCAGAATAGTGATTTTGGTTAGAATGCTTATTTTAGTTTTTTTTCGTATTCCCCCCTCGATCCAGTTTGCGCGCTGCTGCCCACGCTTAAACAGCCGAGATCAGCTAAAAAAAAATAAAAGTTGATTTTTTTTGCAAGTGTTTTCCATGCCAATGGCCTTATAGTTGACCATTGGCATGCTTTTTACATGATATCCACCCTTTATTTGGAGCTGTCATGGTTCCGTTTTGTAATTTGCAGAAATGTACTCCGTTACTGGCGTAGTACATTTCTGCAGATTACATTAGTCCTGTACGGCTGGTTTCCAGCTTCCTGGATTGCAAATTCACCTCATTTGCATGGCTTTCTCCTGCAAATGGAGTAATTTGCATACAGGGGCTGAGTCCGTGCAGGACTAGTGCAGGAGCGCTTGTGCACGCCCCTACAGGTTATTCCTGGATCGCACAACAGACATATTGCCTGCTGGAGCTCGTGCACTAGTCCTGCACGCCGTGCAGGGCTTGCAGAATCCGGGTGACTGTCTTTACTGTGAGTTATAAAATTCAGCTTAAGACCTAGAACCTAAAGAATACTACCACTCTAAAAAGAGTGTGTGCTGAAGAGTTTGCCATATATACTTCTTTCATAATCCCAATGGTTCCAGAGATATGGACATTTGTTTGAAATGTGAGGACATAATTTGATTCTGTCAAAAGACTTAGTCTCCACCCACTGAAAGTTACAGTGCAAACCTCCTGAGCTCCATTGGAGTGAATGAATTAATGTAATACAGACATCACAGCTTTTTTCCAGGATGTTGGTGCTTCTACTCCTTTTAAAATACTGTTAAACAAAACCTTCCAGATCTTTATCACTTTCTTTCCTCATAGCTTCCAAACTTCAACAGGAATAACAACTATTCCTGGAGACTTTCCTGTAGACTGGTTATACATCACCATTTTTATCTCATCTCCTCCTATCCTAACTGTTGTTAATTGAGCCTCATCTGCCTCCAACCTTGGCATATTTAATTCTTCCATAAACATTTCCATTTGTACGTTTTCTTGATTTCCACATTTCTCTGCTTTATACAGATGTTCATAAAATTTCCAAAATATTTCTAATACCTCTATGGGATCTGTGGTTATTTTCCTTTTTAGAGGCTCCCTAAGCTTGGAAACAACTCTTTCTAATTTCTGTTGCCTGAGCCATTGCTCTAAAAGTTTTTGTGCTATGAAATTATTATCAAAAAACAATTGCTTAACAGCAATCTTTCTAAACTCATAAATATTATCTATTAGTCCCTTATTTTCTCTTTAGCACTCTGCAGTTGCACCTCTTCTTGTTCTGAGAGATTCCCCTTATTCTGCAATATTTTAAACTTTGTCAGTTCCTCTAAATAATTCTTGTTACTTCTTAACTATATCTCTTCTTCTTTTATTTCTACCCAATTTTTAAATTCCACTATCATTTCATCCCACTCCCTAGCTATATACCATTCCTTAAATTCCTCTCTGTTTAACAAATAAGTGGGGAAGTTATGTTATGACATACAGATTTGTTTCCACAGTTCCATGAGGTTTTAAGGAGTAGCATTACAGCAATTAAATGTATGAGTTAAACATTGACCTGTATTGTGAAGATCAAATTGTAAGTAACAAAAAATGTCGTTCTTGAATCACAGTAGGTCAAGGTCAAATATGTCATACACATTTCTTAAAGACAGGCCAAGTGACAGTAGAGGTCATTTTAAAGAGTGACTGTCATGAGAGCTGGATGGTGAGTTGGTCTAATGTGACCTACTTGATGCAGGTGATCCTGCAGATACTGATCTGACAGTTCTAAGGGAATGTGATCTGGACCTCGAATGAGAGGTTCTGCTAGGTGTAGATGAACACTGATATGGTCTGCTTGAAATCTGTTGTGCTTAGTCCCACCAACTAATTACAGTACTTTCTTGAGAAACTCCTCTAGTGGCCTGATCTTCCCCCATGAGTCTGAACAGTACCCAGTCTTCTTCATCTTCCAAGATTGGCTTCTGCTTGACTCTGGTAAGTCCTACCTATTGTACAAATGGAGGTGGCCACGGATGTGTAGAATGGCACCATACTTGCATCAGTGTGATCATGGCATTATCCCTACTCTATGTCATTTCCAAATAGTGCTGGAAATCCTCACACATACCCTAAAAGACTCTGACCATTTCCAGCTGAATCTGAGCCCTAACAATGCCATGACACATTTGCTGCTGGGCAGCCTTTGCTTTATATGTTTCCTGGGGTAGCTGTAACAAATTCCTGCACCTGGCTCCCATTTGTAAAGGTATCACTGTGGACACTATTACTTCTGAATGTCTGCCATCACCCTGAAAGTGTCTGGGTTTGGAGATACTGGTGTAGAGATGCATGGGTTCTCCTCTTGTACAAGTGTGACTCTAATCTCTGCATGTGCTTGACTTTGTGATGCACTGTCACTTCCTGCAGAGTTACTAACATGTTATGTGCTGGGAAATCCTGCAATTAACCTTGTGGGCTGCATGCTACTTTCTTCAGGCTGCCTCATAAATAAAACTATGATATCATCATCATAATCATCTTCATCTTCAGCAGCCATTCTGCTGCTGATATCCTCCAAATTAAAGTGGAACTGTTTGTTTCTGTGCTCTGACCCTGTAAAAATATTTGAAAACATTACTAATAAAGAAACAGTATACACTCCTGTATGCTTATTAAGCAGTTGTTGGGTTCACTTACCACGCACAATACCTTCATTGTCATTTTGCGCAGATCTGGAAGGTTCACGTATTCACAGTAATTGTAATATGTTTAATGTAATCATTCCTTGTCAGCATTCAATTCTCTATATAAATATATGTTACTGTTTTAAACCAACCTTCCTGAGCAAATGAGTGTTGCTTCTGCAGACACTGGTAACAACCAGTTCCCACACAACTTCTGATTATTCCAATGCCATCATCCTCTGTGTCCAAGTTATCCCCACAGATAGAGAGTAAGCATTCCTTATCTGATGTTAATGGGATAATTGTTGGAGGCCTCACAGTAGTGGAATGGGCAACTGCATTCTGCTTTGCCTTGCCTCCTTCACATCCTTCCATATTATTTGCCCTCTTCTTGCACCATGCTAATGTCTAGTTTTTCCACCTACTGCATTACTGTCCAGGGCAACTTGATTTAGCTTGTTGGTCCCCCCTTTATCAAACAGATGATTCCCATGTGTCCAAAAGGCTGCCATGAGGATGTGATTTTCCTCATAGCTGATGTTGTCCTTTTTCTGCCTTGATCCTTTGTTTTGTATCATCACCAAGCATAAGAAGGCCACAGCCATACACAAAAAAAGTTTAATGAAATCACCAGTCAAACAATACAATTAACATTTGTGCCTTCCATCCTCCTATAAAAAGTTAACACAAACCCCTTCATGATATACACATGAAAAATCTCAGTCCAGCCAGTAAAGTTGTGTTGCACTAATAGTTGCAGTATCATAAATACATTCTGAACAGCAAAGAAATCATTTTTTGACAGATTTGTCCTTCCTCTAGCCCCTAACATTTTCATGTATTCATAATACTGCCATTTTTCATTCTTAAGTAACACTCAGAAATTTTTAAGTAAGGACGCATTTATGTTCAGCCAGCAATATATCCTTATATTATTACTACATCAGTTCTTCGCAATTTAAACATACATGTATGTGCAAACACTAAATGACTCCAAAGTATGATTTTTCTCAGTGAACATTAATCACTTCCACTGTTGCTGTAATGATTTTCCACTTATGAAATGACAGCTTTACGCTATTCTCTACTAAAGCCATCATATCAGTATAATAAACATATCTTCAAATTGTCATTAATTTTTACATAATTTTGAAGTGTTTCATATTCCATTTCAATACTTTTATTATATTTTTATATACTTTAAGAAGTCTGCAGTTTCACAAGTCATTTGCCCCCTAACTCAAGTAATAGCAATTTAATTTGGCAGTGTCAGACTATTTCACATAAATTCAGGTGTATTTACACCTTTTGTATGCAGATCAGGACCTTTTATGCTTAGCTGTATAAATCACTGTAATACACGGATGTGTACGGCTACTTATACAGGTAAGTCATTATCATGAATGAATCCTTGGGATCATGTGAATACACTGTGGAAAGTACCAGAGTCCACAGCAGTCCTTAAAAGTCCCCAGCATGCTTTGGGAATATGCAGATAGCTGCGGATAACCTCAAAGCTGAATATATTTAGAAAAAACAAAATGGAGTTATATGTTTGACTGCCTGCACAACCATGAAGTGTAATCTCTGCCCATCTAACATCATCTGCACACCTTCTGACCTCAGACCACAACATTTAATAAAGGTTATTAGTGACATGCAAAGGAATATGTAGTTCTGCAGACCCCCCCAAGAATAAATAACATAAATAAATGATATACAGGTGTAATGCTCCAAAAAATGTAGCTAAGGCAATGCCCAACAATTGTAAGTAATACTAAGAAAAATGATGACTGCACATTGTTTTTTATCCATCATATAAATGAAATGTGAATTTACTCCTTTAAAAAATATGTATGTGACAAATCAGTTTTGGTTAAACCAAACTTGCCAATAATAACAGTAGTTAGTGTAACCCCTCTGCTGGTTAACTAGGTTTGGTTAAGGTGATGACATACCCCAGAGGGAGTGGTTCTAAACTTGTGAATTGCAACCCTGCTCATATTTTCTTGATTCTGGTTCTGGCACTTCAAATGAAGGATGCACCTGTGAAGGCATGAGGCCACACCCCAAACTGGTCAGATAAGGAGACCCTGATAATGGTTCACCTTCTTAGGGAGTCATATTGGGATAAGATTCAGGTGAGTACAATAGGAAGTGAGTGGAAAAAGACTGACATCTGGCCAGAAATGGGTGAGCACCTTGTCATCCCTGACAGGTATCACTCATTCTAACCAATAGTGCCCCAACAGGTATGATGGCCTACAGAAGCATAGGTCCAACCAGCTGTCTGAGTAGGTTGACCAGATAGTAGTAATAAGGTCAGAGTTCTATAGATGGTATTATTATTTTTGGGTGGGTGGTCATATTAAACATAGGTTTAAAAATAAACTATAAGAAAGTTGCATCATTGAAAGCATTTGCTAAAAGAAACATGTACCTACAAATGTGTATCTGTCATGTTAATATAACGTAAAAGAAAGCATAAACATATCTATACACATAACTCATCTGTATACAAATATATGGAAAGTTCATTTGCTAACATAACTATCTATATAAATACAAATGTAACATATGCATCAAGGAAATAATAATCTTTATATATATATATATATATATATATATATATATATATATATATATATATATATATATATATATATATATATGTGTGTGTTTGAAAATCACAGATGTACATCTGCATGAGTACACTTACAACTGCTATGTATTTATACAGAGGGCAACAAAAATGTTTGCATTTCCACATATTTTTATTTAGTAGTTAAATTATATACGGACAGTTTGTGTAGGCCAGATTTTTTTTTTACTTTAGTAATTGTAAAAGATAGTAGTTTGTTCCAAAATATTAATTGCATGTACAAGATGACTGAACTCAGTCAGGCAGCACAACCTAGTCATTGCAGAGGCTGGGGGAAGGGGACTACAGTGTCAAGTTACTGTCATAGGTTCATAGATCGGTACTAGGGTATTGGCCCTATGGCCTATACAAGCCACTTAGCCATAACAATTCCCTAGACATTTCTTCCCACAATATTTACTTCCCTGGACCCCTGTCTAGCAGGGTGACTGACGTGATCCCCGGGGTGAAATTCCCTATCTCCCATCCAATCATCAAGGTTCCTTTTGAAGAGGCCCAAGGAGGTGCTCTGCTTGACATGTATGAACAGTCTATTCCAGAGTATGAGGCTTTTCTGGGTCAAGAACTTATCCCTCCAGCATGTTTTGTTCATTGTGGTGACAAGGTTTAGATCTCTGGAGCATGTGGCTCTGAGGGATTGGGATTTCTTTAAGTGGAGCATGTCCAACATCTCAGGGTTTGACATGGCCTTGTATGTTAAGCAGACATCGCCTCTGAGTAGACGATATGCCACAGAGTATAACTGGAGTTTTTTTAGATGGTCAGTATAGGGCATCTGGTTTAGGCCTGTGATTCTTTTGGTGAGGTATTTCTGCGGCCTTTCCAGCTGTTGCAGATGTCTTGTGAGGTACATACCAAACAGGGCGTTGTACTCTATAATGGGTCTAATAAGGGATGAGCACAGTGGGACAAAGACCTTTTTTCTGGATGAAAAGCCCTTAGTGATGAGGTGTGCCACATAGAAGGATTTCCTGACTGTTGTGGCGATGTGGTTATCAAAGGTGAGACCACTTTCCACCTGTGTCCCTAAGTCTCTCATCACACTTTCGGTGTTTAGTGCACTGCCACCTATGTGGTAATTCATGGGTACAAGGTTTTTCCCAAAGGGGATAACTATAGATTTCTTGGCATTAAGCTTGAGCCCATGGCTCTGGCACCAAGCATCTGTTTCTGTGAGACCCTTTTTTAGAATATCCACATCATTTGGGGATTCAATAATGACTCCCAGTTTGCAGTCATCTGCGAACTTTGTTATCCAGAGTTCCTTAGTGTTGGCCTGTACTTCAGAGAAGTAGATGCCAAACAAGAGCGGTCCCAGGACTGAACCCTAAGGTTCACTTGTCTGGAGCTGGATTTGGAGTCAGCTACTTTTACAGTCTCGGTTCTGTCAGTAAGCCAGTTGGCAACCCATCGAGTGATGTACGGATTTATGCCCAGCTTAGTAAGTTTATCTATGATTCCAGAGTGGGGGATGGTGTTGAAGGCCTTGGCGAGGTCCAGATAGGCTGTGTGGACCACCTTACCTTCGTCCACAACTCTGGAGACTGATTCAAAGAAGTCAATCAGGTTCAGGATACAAGATCGGCCCTTCACAAACTCAAATTGGGTGGGGTCCAGTGTTTGAAGGTTGCCAATGTCTTTGTTTATAAGTTCCATGATAATGCGTTCCATGCCCTTGCAGATCAGCCTCGTCAGACTGATGGGACAGTAGTTCCTGGGATCCAAGGTGTATCCCCCTTTATGGAGTGAGATAACTGTAGCTGTGCGCCACTCAGTGGGCATGAAGCCTGAGGTGAGGCTATGATTAAACATGACACTTAGGTGAGGTGCCAGTTCATTCTGCAGTTCATGTAGGGTGGGTGGTCATATTAAACCTAGGTTTAAAAATAAACTATAAGAAGGTTGCATCATTGAAAGCATACTTTACTGAGAAATTACCAATATTATTAATTCTGTATACATTTTTAAATCACCCCCTTATATGCTTAGAATCCATAAGGAAGAAAATTATCAATCCACACACTTTTGTGCAGCTAAGGAAATGAAAACTTCCATAACTCACTACATGCACATTCTAGTTGAACACAATTCATGGACTGTTAGATGCAAAGCATACTATTTAAAAAATCCACCAAAGTGTACCAATTTGTTTATAACTTGGCAGTAAAGGTAAGATTGGAGAGGTTGTCATAATGGTTAAGGTGTTTACCTTGCATATACAAAGTGCAGTGTTTGATACTCACGTGGGGTAATTGAATAGGCTTAAAACATCCCACAAGGGCAGCTAGCCTAGTACTAACCTATGGCCTAGTACTAACCTATGACAAATTATTAGAATTCAGATAGTTATATATAATTCAAAAAATGGATACTAAGCAAATACTGCAGTTTATGGAATGTCTTGCAAATAGGTATTAATAATATAAGTAATGCTAAGGGGAAAAAAGGTGAATTACAGGTAAACAAGAATTGTCTTATGTCTTCTGTTTATAGCCGAGGAAGAAATCTCCTACAACACTACAACAGTTGACAGCAGGAAAGATGAATGGCCAGACTGGTAAATAAAGCTGATAAGTATGAGTAAAACAGTAAATAGTATTGTTTGTTTAACAAATTGCATATATATATATATATATATATATATATATATATATATATTTTTTTTTTTTTTTTTTTCAGGTAAATAATTCACAAAGCATGGTAACTGAATTACTAGACTGCACTCAATACATTACTACAAGCAGGAATGAGATATATGTCAGCATATAAGTGCAGTATTCATCTATAACTCATTGTATTACTGCATATAAAGAAATAATTTATACAGCGAAGTAAATGAAGCACTGGAGTGCATTTAGTACTCTAATGCAACCAAATGTACACAAATTGTCACTATATAAACTGTAGTATTCTGTCTTTATAATATGTGAGTATTTATAAAGTGTGTTTTCAGTGCAATTTTCAAACAAATGCATACCTGGCACAAATAAGATCATTATACTTATTGTAGTAGACGTAATATGTAAACCCAACCAAAACTTCATAGCAATACACTCTCCTACCAAGTACACATAAGCACTTCCCAAAAGCTTCATCCAGAAGTCTACATAATCCCTCCCCCTAAATACTACTTTACTTCAATAAAGATTTATGAAAAGAAAAATGTTTCAAAGTTAGAAAACTGAATGCTGTGTAAGATGATGTGAGCATTTATTGTGGGTATCTTCCCTTTTGTCTCCCCCCTTTTTCTATGTTTTTCTTATAAAATGAGCTACACTCTCCAACTAACTTAATCAACAAGTACAACAAATTGCTGTTAACTATCTCTAATTCATAATCCATGCTCTTTGGATCAAGACAAACTCACTAAAGCTCCAAGAAGTTGGCAAATTACAGGCCTTAAAAGTGAACCCACAGAGACAACCATTTCCTTCAAATATCTAACCATTTGGCTAGACCAGTTCCTGGGGAACTTTAGACAAAACTAGGAGTCCTGGAAATGAACAGATCAGCAATTATCTGTCCAGTATTTCATGCCAAACGATAATCTTCAGTGCTACTTTTACAACCAGCCCAATGAAGCAGAGGCAGGGCATTTGTTGTGCCACTGGTGACCTAATTTCAGGAACAGACTCAGGTTCCTGGATGGAGTAACAGCATACCCCTCACGTGTACCTCATTACAAGGAATGTTCCTCATTTTGAGTCATAAAAAGTCTATGTTCCTCATTGAAGGGGTCTGTAAATACATAATTCTGAATAATATTAATTCATCAAGATAAAGTTTTTTATGTAAAAAGTAACACATTTTAACCATCCTATGAGCTTCCTAGTTGAAGAGGTTAGTAAGTGTTTAATGGTGTTCAATATTTAATACATTAATTTACCATTATGAGAAGTAATGTTCCACATTTTGGAGAAGGATGGCTGAGAGCTATGGATAATAGGATGAACTGGCTGATGTCAAGTTCTCTTGTCCTGGGGGGATGGGTTTGAGGATCTTGATGCCAGTGGGACCTCTGGTGGATCCAGGTGAGGTGATGACTTTCTGGCATCACTGCAGTAGCCACTCCCACAACTAGAGGATATGAGTAGGTGCCATCTGACTGACAACTCAGGTTGTACTCATGCTACTCTCTATCATATCTCTTCTTTCCTGGGCCTAGGACTATATCACCTCTGAATTTGACTCACCAAGGAGGTGGGGAGACTGCATGTTAGTGTTGCTCCTGGGGTACCTGGAAAGGACCAACTGGTAGTCTAGGAATAAGCTACCAGCAAAGTCAGTGGGAAATAGCTTGAGGTTGTGTAGGGTCAGGAAAGTGCTCACAGAAAATAAAAATGAGATGCCTCAGTGTCAGCTACTTGGCATAGAAGGATGAAACCTTCACTATAACCAAGACCACTCAAGGTTGGTCAACAGGCCAGGCACTGATGGAGCTGACAAAGGAGGGATGAAATAAATAATTAATGCTGACTTCCCCATCCTTAAGAGAGGAAGGAGACCCAAGCTGCTACACTACTGACTTGTGCACTAAATTAGGTGAACAGTATACAGCATGTAGTAGTCTTGTAGGGACCATGTGTGGGAAAACACAGGGCTCCACTGGAGTGGAAGGTGCAGCAGGCCTTCATGCATGTCAGTATGCGCATCATCCTGAAGGGAGGGGACTAAGCCTATCAAGAAGAATACCTTGGTATGTGCCAAAAAGTAGATTTCCTACAATCCGTCCATTTAATCATTTGGTTGTGGGATGACTGACAAATGTCAGACATCAGGTTTAAAAAGAGCACATAATATAAAAAAGGAGACACACCAGTAACATGAAAACAACAGTGATCTGTTTACCTGAAAATATAAAACAATAGAACGCTTTCAGAGGAATCTTTTCTTATTTGCATACATGCTGCCTTCAGAGACTAACAGCAAGGCAGCTCACAACTACTGCTGGCAAATATGAGAGAAGTTTGCAAAACATTTTAGACCATAATGGAAAATTTAAAATTAGGTAAATGAAACAAACAGAAAGAAAGTGAAGAAGACCACTATTTCAGAAGGATAATTCACTGTGGAAAGGCTATCCAAATAGCAATGCAGTCAGGAAGATTATCCCACTCCTTTTCAGTTAATAAAAAAAAAAATCAGCTTATTATTAATTATAGGGAGGCAGGGTGAAAGGGTACTATGGGCTAAAAGGAAGGAAATTCACTTTTTTGAGAATATCTGTCATGGGTATCAGATAAGGGGCTATTCAGCTAAAAATAATCTTCCATTAAAGAGAGATGGAATTTTTGCACTAGCTAACTGGAAACCATTTGACTTATATGATGAATCAAAAATACAGCAAGTAATAGGACTGAAAGCCCCCAGTGGCTGTAAAATAGTGGCGCATACTGTTATGAAAGAGGAATCCAAATTGCAGATCAATACAGCCACAGAGATCCTCACCAAATTATAATCACCCCAAGTGTAAATCTCAACGTTTACCTCCAGAGTTAGCAACAATGCAAACATAATTAGAAAAAAGGCCAGAAATTGGGAACACTTTTGAAATGTAGGTACTATTAGCTTAGAATGTCTCAGAGTAATTTCTAATCATATAAGGGATGGAGCAAAGGTCTGAGAAAAAAATTAGAGGTGTCCCTCAAAAATTTAGACAGTTGACAGGTAAAGATATGTATGAACAGAAGTTTGGATTAAAACCAAGGTATTGGGTTATATAGGGTACAACATCTGCTAATTCATAAAGCCACTAGGCATAATCATCCTGATTTGTTACCTTTTGCACAGAACTGTGCATGGTAAATTCATACATTAAAAGAATAAAACAAAAGCTGAAGATGGAGATCTAGTAACAGTCTAATAATCTGTTACTTCCTACCCTGAAAAGAAAAGAAAACAAAACAAAAGTAGAAAGAATATGATGAAAGAAGGATTAATATGTCAAACATGACACAGTCCAGACAGATGTTGGGTCACTGGAAGATATTTGGTATAAAATTAAATTTTTCTTAGTATTTTTCATTCTTTTTACAGGCGATAAAATATGTTTAAGTAGCTGCTTTCAGTATGAGATGAAACAAGGCTCAGACGTTAAGTTTTGTTGATGCTTGATGTTGTTTACTTTTTGTTCTGCAACTTTGTGGTATTGCATTATAACTCTTTTACTGCTCTTTTACATTGCTATTCTTACTTGTACCTTAGTTTTGTTGCTATTAACCTTAACTACCACTTTATACAACATAGTAAATATACTCTTTTAGGGTTTCCACTATTTTATCAGCCCATGTCTACCACTGCCTATTTTCCAGCTATGTAGACATTTGTGTATTTTGTGCAAGCATCATGGTGAACAGAGATGGCCAATATGGGTACCCCTATGTGCACTAACCTAATGGTGTACTAGCCCTGCTGCTGTATGTCCAGGCGGAAACACGGGAGCACCTTTTTCCACATTACACCAGTGGTTCCACTTCTTTATCAATAGTAGGTAACTAGAACCCATACTCCTGTAGCCCCTCTTAGGGCACTTTACACTAATGCAGGGCAATCTACAACAAATCTAGGAACATCTCTGAATTTTTGCATGCTGATGGTCTTTCTTTAATCACAGAGACATGGTTTGATGATAAATTTGGCTCATACATTTGCTGTTCTTCCACATGGGGTTTCCATGGTACAGTGTCCTAGATGGGGTAGGATCAGGGGTGGATTGTTATCTGTAGTAGCCCTGGGTTTCGGCTGATAAACACTGCCTCCAGTATGACAAACTGATAACCACAAAAAAGCCACAAACAAATTATCCGAGCAGAACCAGAAACTTCAAGTAAATGTGGGAACCAAACAACTGCAAACTTTCTTTTAATCAAAAATAAAACGTTTTCCAATCACGTGGTAACAAGGTAACCAATAAAACAAAAAATATGTAATACATTGCAGCTGGATGCCAAGAAATATAACAGACCAATCACTGTCTTTAAGAACATAACAGACCAATCATTGTCCTTTAAAATAACCCCTCCAATAAGTTTACAACTTCATACATAATAAGAAAGTAATCTAAAGGAACTGCCTACAGATACATATTCATTAAGTCCAGAAAAGTTTGTTGCATTTAATTTAAACTGCCAGAGCACTTCCCTTTGTTCAGTAAAATCAACCCATGCATCAAGCATTCATTTATCACCACACAGTGATTGTTCCAGTATTATGGATATTTTAGTTAATATTTTTGTTTTGATGGTTTGATCAGCAAATTTGGCAAGAGTCCCCATTTGGTCTATAGGAATGGAAGATCCATCAAAAATTCATTATAAATGGATGACTATCCAAATGCTTATAGGTCCAATAAAAGTAAGGGTCATTTAATTATGGTACTTGTCCACAATGTAAATTTATATTCGAAAAAGACAAAATCATTATCAATCAACTTACTATTTATACTCCCTTGCACTGTACCTGCAATTTGATTGGGATTATATATGTTGCCCTTTGTCAAAAGTGCGAAGGCTTTTATGTAGGAAAAACCTAGCAAATCACAGACAGACTATATGAACACTGTCTTGACATTAGTAGGAAGAAGATGGAAAATGCTCTTATAAACATCAACATATAAGTGTGAATCCTGGGCACTATTTTTTTTTGCATAAATACTGTCCTCAGGAATCCTAGGGGTGGTGCATGGGCCAATTTGATTGAACAAATGGAACTACTTTGGCAATTTAAATGCCATGAAATTTCCTGGACTTAATGAATATATATCAATAGACAGTCCCCTTAGGTTATTTTCTTATTATGTATGAAGTTGTAAACCTATTGGAGGGGTTATTTTAAGGGACAATGATTGGTCTGTTATGTTCTTTTTTTCACTAAATATTTTTTTATTAATTCAAATAAGATCTGTTAAAAAACATTACATGAAATAAAGATAAATAACATATTTATAATTCTAAAACATTACTAACTTCAAACCATTGTATAACTATTTACATTGGTGTCTATTCAAATAACATTGACATTTTATATTATGTAAAATTAGAAACATAAGATGATATATCTTCATCGATCTTTTCAAATATTTCCAGTACTTTCATCCAAGAGTAATGGTAAGAAGTAGATCTTTTAGTTCTGTTCTTCACTGTTAATATTTCCATGTGTGCAACTGTTGATGTTAAATTCTTAAATTCGTTGAACGTACGAGCAGTCTCATTTTTCCAATGTATAGTTATGATTTTACTTGAGATTGCCAATATTGACCATAGGATTTTAGTGTCTTTTTTTGGTACACAGTTTGGAATAGGAGAGTTGAATAAAATTAAAGACTTTGTTAATTGAAAATTATCATTATAAACAGTCTGAAAAAAATAGTTAATAAATTGCTAGGAGTCCAAATTGATAACCAACTAAAATTCAACTCCCATCTACAAATAAATATCAAAAAAACCCATCAAAAACTAGGGATGCTCTATCGAAAAAATCACTATCTTACAACTGCCACTAAAATCACTCTCTCTACTTCCTTTCTAATTCCATCCCTTCTCTACGGAGTTCCACTTCTAACTAATCTACAAACCTCCCTGAAAACACAACTTTCCTCCTGCTACAACAAAATTGCAAAATTCGCTACCAGCCAAAAGTCCTCAACCCACCACTGTTCCTCTCTCCAACAATTAAAATGGCTAGAACTACCCAGTCATCTCACCTATACTCAACTATCTCTCGCACATAAGCTTATTCTCAACCCCTCCCTCTGTCCCTCCCTGTCTTCTGTATTTAAAATGCACATACCTGACAGAATATTAAGGTCTAACAACCAAAATCTATTAGAAGTGTATAAACCAACCAGTCCCCCTGGCAAAAATCTTCTATCACATGGCCTAGCTCGACTCTGGAACTCTCTACCTCCATCTATCTGTATCACCTCTAACCATTTTATTTTCAAAAAATCTCTTCACTCACATCTTCTATCTCAGTAGGAATGCTCTTGCTCCCACCCCTCATAACTAATACTGGGTATTTCCTTTTCCTTTCCTTTCTCCTGCTTATACCCTTGATTTCACTCTAACATTTCTCCTAACTCTTATATTATTATTACTATAGTATCTGCAAGAATATACTACACTATACCTCATAAGTGTAGGACTCTTAATATGTAATGACTTCTTATTTTTAATTGTAAAATCCTGTTTAATCTGCTTCTCATATAAGTTTTAACTCTTGTTGAATTCATTGTAATTGTTTGTTTATTATCTGTATTGTCTACTCAAATTTTTTTTACAATGTTTAAACATGTGTAAGAACCTATTGTAACCTAAAATGTCTGGAGCTTTTCTCCCCAGGACTCCATTGAAAACGGGTTCATCTTGGCCCAATGGACTATCCTGGTAAATCCAAAAAAATGCGATCCGGTAAACAATAAAGGAGATCTTCAGTAATTCCACACGATACTGCCGCAAAGTCACCCAAAAGTTTATTGAATAAATCCACAGAGTAGAAAAACACTGAACTAAAGAAATAGTTGTATAAAATTCATATAAAATTCATGGATTGAGCGCGTTCGTCTCCAAATCGGAGACTTCATCAGAATCCATGAAATAAAACAAACCACTCATTTTATACATAAAACACTAATTAACCAGGATCTTTTTGAATTGAATAATTGCCTATCTTAAAGGGCCAATGAGTTACTAATGCCTTTGAATACATCACAATACAAAAAGCATCACTATAAGAAAAACAAACCGAGGTTACTAAATGAAATACCATAGTACTACATAAAAGTACATTGTAGTAAAATGAAATAAAAACTATATATATATATATATATTTATATTCTAAAACCATGTATGAATGTTTTGTATATAAGTACAAGATAGTAAATAAATAAATAAATAGTAGTCAATGATGAATAAATAAATAAATAGTAGTGTATAATAATACATAAAATCTAACTAAGAAAATATAATATATCAATATTTATAAATATAAAAAATATATATAATAATAAACTAGTATGTGTATATATAAAAATATATATATATATATATATATATATATATATATATATATGTGTGATATATAATTTGATGATAGTCATGAATGTAAAAGTACAAGGAACATATAAATAAATAAATAAATTGTTAAAAATTACTTATCACTGTGGAAGTTGGAAAGAGATTTGACTGAATATGTAAAGGGTACAGCATACAGTGTTTCATCCAATAAGGATGGTAATTATAATAGATACTACAATGATTACAAAAATAACTTAAACAATAGGAGGAACTGGAAGGGTAGATATTATAGTAGATACCCCACACAAGCTTATGTGGTTGACAAAAGGGGAAGATACAGCAGGACTATTTTGAAGGGGATCAACAGCAATATGGGCGTTTTGAGGGTGACCTGCATGAGGGGGAGCAATATTATACAGTGTGGGAATAGTACCAATCATCCAAAAGACAATGACATCCCTTTAGAGGAACCCAGGAGATCGGAGAGATTACGGAATCGGGTTCGACAACCCACCTATGCGCAGGTGATGGGGAACAGCAACATCCAATACGGGGGGAGGTCCAACAGATAATCAATGAAGGACAGATAATCAATGAAGGACTCATAAGTGATTCTATGGTTTATGAAATTGGAACTGTGGTAAATTTAGATGTAGTAAGACAGAACAATAAAATTATTTTAACTAGTAAGAATTTTAACATTTTTAATTATACTGATTTACAAATCAATGATGAATACTTTAATTTATTTATCAAAGGTTTCACCTTTGTACCTAAGAAAATTCCGAATATTGAAAATATTTTATTGGATATCAAATTATTTACTAGAAAATTGAATTTTATGCATATATACAAGGATAGGAATTGTTTAAGTAAAGATACAACACTCAAGAGAACAAGCACATTTAATCCCCCTTTGCATCATGAAATCTTGAATTTTGAGAAATGTGTAACCAACAGAATTCGTGTGTCCTATCAATTTAACAAATACACGGGGAGTAATTTAACAGAAGTTGAACTTAAATTGCTAAAGGAGTTCAGTGGTAATGAAAAAATTAGAGTCATGAAACCGGACAAGGGTGGGGGTGTCATGCTTATGGACCAATGGGATTATACTACAAAAATGATGGACATTCTAGATAATGAGACCAAATACAATAGAGTCTCGAAGAATTAAATATATATATCATATAGACAGATTGATATTATACTGGACGACAATTTGATGCAGGGTTTGATTGACCTTGATTTGTATAATTTCCTTAAAGTTCATAAACCGGTGATACCGGGTATTTTTGGTATACCCAAGGTCCACAAGTCTATAGACGACCCCCCTATGAGACCCAGTGTTTCATCTCAAGGATCTAAAACCCAACCTTTGGCAGTGTATGTTGATTTTAAGTTTAAAAAGTTTTATGAAAAATACTGTCACATTTTAGTTGATTCATGGGATTTTTTGATGAAGATGGGTGGGTGTCCATACAGTGACAATAGCATTTTCATTACCATTGATGTTAAGGACTTGTTTTCGGTTATACCCCAAGAACTGGGGATGGTATGGTTTGAGGACATGTTATTGGAAATTAATTTTTTAAATAATGACGAATTCAAGTTGGTACTTGAAAATATGGAGTTAGTTTTAAGATATAACTACCTTTATTTTCAGGGGGAATACTTTCATCAAAAAGAGGGGGTAGCAATGGGCTCTGCCTGTGCGCCGATATATGCGAACATTATTATGTTGTGCTGGGAGATTAGATATATTTTTTCATCCGACTACTATATGTATTTGGCCAAATACTATAGATTTTTGGATGACATTTTTGTTGTATGGAATGGGCCAGTTAGTAAGATTGATGAATTTGTGAAATATATTAACCAAACTACCACCTTTTTAGAATTCACACATGAAATTGGATTAGATTTTATACATTATTTGGATGTGAGGTTGGACAAGGATTATTCAAGTAAGTGTTTTAAATCTAATATTTATAGGAAAAAACATTTTTCCAATGCTTATTTACATTTTGACAGTGACCATTCATACGTATTCAAAAGGAACATTTTAAAGGGACAAATGATTAGAATGGCAAGAATGATCTCAGATGACAAAGAATTTATTGAAGAGATTGAACATGTTGGCAAATTGTTCCAGGAGAGAGGATACCCCCCAGAATTAATATGTGATGTAATTAATCAAATACAAGAAGGGAGATGTAATGAAAGAAAGTATACCCCCCTTTTAGTTAAGAACATAAACACCAATACGAATAGTAGCAATGAAAATGGGTTAGAAGACAACACTGTCAATGGTAATATGAATAGTTATAGCAATAAAAACAAAAATAAAAAACAAAAACAGTTTCAATGGAATGCCATACCTTACCCTTACATACCATCAGGGAATAGGTTGGTTAAGAAAATGTATTAATGAGACTTGGGAGATGTTTAGGGACATGTTTAAAACTGATGTATTTAAAATGGATATACAATATAGTTACAGAAGGAACATGAATATCAAGAATATATTAGAGAGAAAAAAGGTTAACATCCAAAGTACTAGTAAAAAATGTGGGACTTTCAAGTGTGGTAGGTGCACACAGTGTGCATTTATATCTGGACAAAAAGAGTTAAGACTACCTAGTCTTAGAATGAATTTAATAGCAAAGGACTACAGTAGCTGTTACACTAAATGAGTGGTGTACCTTGCATATTGCAAAGTCTGTTGGAGTTATTATGTGGGTAAAACTGAAAGGCACTTAAGATCCAGAATTTATGAACACGTGAGGGATATTAGCAAACAAAATGAAAATAATGCCTTGTATAGACACGTGTTAATTTGTAAAACAGCTGATTTTAAATTCTGGGTTATAGAGGTGGTCAAGTGTCCTGATAGGGGTGAAGATTGGGAAACGCAACTAGAGTTTAAAGAAATGATGTGGCAACTCAGACTGGATTCTTGTTGTGGGAAGGGTCTAAATGACCACATCTCCATCACCCCAGCATTGAAAATGTTTGCAGCAGACCCAAAAAAACATAAACATTAATATGGATGGCTACAGTGATAAGTAATTTTTAACAATTTATTTATTTATTTATATGTTCCTTGTACTTTTACATTCATGACTATCATCAAATTATATATCACATATATATACGTATTTTTTATATATACACATACCAGTTTATTATTATATATATTTTTTTATATTTATAAATATTGATATATTATATTTTCTTAGTTAGATTTTATGTATTATTATACACTACTATTTATTTATTTATTCATCATTGACTACTATTTATTTATTTATTTACTATCTTGTACTTATATACAAAACATTCATACATGGTTTTAGAATATATATATATATATATATATATATATATATATATATATATATATATATATATATATATATATATATATATATATATATATATATATATATATATATATATATAGTTTTTATTTCATTTTACTACAATGTACTTTTATGTAGTACTATGGTATTTCATTTAGTAACCTCGGTTTGTTTTTCTTATAGTGATGCTTTTTGTATTGTGATGTATTCAAAGGCATTAGTAACTCATTGGCCCTTTAAGATAGGCAATTATTCAATTCAAAAAGATCCTGGTTAATTAGTGTTTTATGTATAAAATGAGTGGTTTGTTTTATTTCATGGATTCTGATGAAGTCTCCGATTTGGAGACAAAAGCGCTCAATCCATGAATTTTATATGAATTTTATACAACTATTTCTTTAGTTCAGTGTTTTTCTACTCTGTGGATTTATTCAATAAACTTTTGGGTGACTTTACGGCAGTATCATGTGGAATTACTGAAGATCTCCTTTATTGTTTACCGGATCGCATTTTTTTGGATTTTTGTGTTGAATTTGGTTACCAGTGACTATCCTGGTAAACCAACTGCAAATAAATAAATTAGCTAATTAATTAATTAATAGACTTCCAATACATATTAAGACATATACATTCATAAAAAACATGCTGCCAATCTGCTTTTAACTTGATATGGCATCTCAAACATTGATCTTCAATAGAATACATTTTGGTTAGCCTATGTGGTGTATAGAAATGTCTATGTAGATATATCCAATGAATAATTGCCAGTATTTTGATAATGTAGAAAATTTGGAAGATTTTAAAATATTACTTTTTTCTTCTTCAGTTGGATGATTATTGTTTATTAAAGTATAATAATCACAGTATGATTTTTCATGATAGCTTTTTGTTTTTTTTAACAATTTTGTAGATATTAGACAAATAACCTGTACCCTGATAAGGCTGTTTTGTGATAAGAATAAGGTATTCAATGAGTTTTGGAACTTCATGCCTAACTGAAGGTTGCATTTGTTCTATTTTATTTCTAAGAAAATGCCTTAGATTTTGTAAAAACAACCAATTGTCTTTATTTATATTATAGTTATAAATTATCTGTTCATTTGTTAGTATTTTCCCTTTCTCTATAAGTTGATGCCAAAAGAGTAATGATTCTTTTTTAAATATATTTATTTTAGATATTTGGGATGTGTCTAGAATATTTGGTGTAAAAGCTATAGGGAAAATAAGAAAAATCCAAGAATTAATATTTGGTATTTTGTTTATATATGTTTTGAACACTGAAAGTGTAGAGCTTATATAGTTTGATGGCAATGTATTGATATTATTCCTTTTCCCTAAAAAATAATCTTTTAACATCCATATAAGGGGTGATGATATTATTGTTAAGTTGTCCTGTATATGATTGTAATTAACTTCTATGTAAATCTGCTCATGGGCTTGTTTCCATAAAGGTGTGTATGAATTATTTAACCATAGTGTTATATTTTTAATAACAGATGAGGTAATATATAAATCAATATCCGGTAAATTAATTCCACCATCTTCCCAATTTGGTAAATGTTTATTTAAGGCTATATGGGGTTTACTCGGAAACTATAGAAATTTTAAAATTAGTTTATTGTATCTTTCAATAATATATTTGGGAGGTGGCAATGAAACATTTTGTACTAAGTATAATATTTTGGGAAATATGTTTACTTTAATAAGATATAATCTGTCTGCTGTTGAAAAGATTGTTCTATTTTATCTAGTATTTTATTATAGTTAAATATTAAAGAATCTGTTAATTCATTGAGTAGATTTATTCCCAGATATAATAATTTATTTTCTGTTACTATATATTTGGAAAATCTTTTGTTTATATTCTTTTTTTTACAGTTACATGGCATATATATTTTTTATTTTCATTAAATTTTAAGCCTGAAATATTTTGAAATTTATTCATGGAGTTAAATAGAGCATTTAAAGACTCATTGGCATCTGAGAGAGTTAATAATATGTCATCAGCAAAGAGTTGGATTTTAAGGTTTAACATTTTATTTATACAAATGCCCTTTATGTTAATGTTTGATCTGACTTGATTTGCAAAGGGTTCTATGAGTAATGCAAATAACAATGGTGATAAAGGGCAACCCTGTTTAGTTCCCTTTTTAATTGTTATAGGGCCTGATCTATGTGATCCTAGTTTAACATATGCAGTAGATTTTTCATATAATATTTGGATAAGGTTATTAAAATTAGAAGGAAAGTTATATTCTTTTAAAACTAATGAAAGAAAGTTCCAGTTAACTGAATCAAAAGCTTTATTAATATCTAATGAGATTATATTTAAATCTAGGACTCTATGTTTGCTATAGTCTATTAATGTTAGTATTCTTTTAATATTATCTGAAGTATTTCTTCCTTTAATAAAGCCTGTTTGATCTTTGTGAATTAAGAAAGGAAGAAAGTGTTTAATCCTATCTGCGTATATAGCCATAAACATCTTATAGTCTATATTGAGTAATGATATTGGCCTATATGAGGAGCACTGCCTCTCATCTTTATCTGGTTTGATAATTGGAGATATCAATGAATATTTCCAAGAGGGTGGAATGTTCAAATCTTTTCTGGCTATATCATATACTTTTAATAGTAAGGAAATGGCTTGATTGGGTATTAATTTATACATTTCTGGTAGAATATTATCTGGGCCAGGTGCTTTATTTGTCTTGAGCTTTTTAATTTGTGACTTTAACTCTGTCATATTGATTGGTTTGTTTATAATATCTATTTGTTCTTGTTTTAATTTAATATGAATATTATTTTCTAAGTATTTTGTTATATCCTTAGTAGGTGTATCTTGAGTGTTTATGGAATTGTCAATGTTAAATTGAAGTCTGAATGCTTCTAATATATCATTTAGATCCGTAACTCTTTTGTTAGTATTAGGAATAAATATTTATTTTATTTGTTTAGATTTAATTTTTTTGTTCTATTAGTTAAGTGTCTCAGGTGTGCTGAATTAGTGGAGTATGAATTTATTTTTATTTTTTCTAAATTAATCATAATCTTAAGATGTCACAATTCTGCATACTTCTTATTGATTTGTGTAAGTTTTTGAACTTGAGAAGTATTTCCCTTTTGTATTTCCAGCTTCAATTCATCTGCTTTGTTTTGTAAATCTAGCATATCTTTATTCCATAACTTCCTTTTATTTATGTACCAGGATAATGTTTTCCCATATGTAACTGCTTTTAATGAATCCCAGACATATATTTCTGAAATATCCTCTTTGTAATTTATTTCTAGAAAATTTTTGATTGTTTCTTCATAAAATTCTTTGAATTCTGTCATTTTTGTGATATAAGAAGGTATCCTAGTAGTGGGATTTGAATAAAAAGGTGTAAGTTCCATTTCAAAGACTATGGCATTATGATCAGATAATGGACAATTTACAATTTTGACTTTGTCAATTTTTGTTATTAGGTCATTGGCAACATATATTCTATCTATTCTTGAGTTAGTTTTATATCTATGAGAATAAAATGTGAAGATTAAGGAGTTTGGTTTTACAAATTCATTTATGTCTTTTAAATATAATGTATCTATAAATTTTGACAGTGCTTTAGAGATGGGTTGTTTTCTTCTTTTAGATTTAGAATCTGTATCGTTTTCATTCATTATACAGTTAAAATCTCCTGCCAATATGAGGCAACCCTTAGTTAAATTAATTATCTCTTCAAAATGCTGTTTAACTGTTCTTAATCCTAGTCCTGGGATCCAATATAAATTTACTAACAAATAGATTCTCTTATTTAGTTCTATTGAAGCTAAACAAAACATACCTGGTGTATCTCAATGAGTATTAATTATTTTAGGTGTTATAGTTGAGTTACGAAGTAGTATAGCTACTCCTCTTTTTTTGTTTTGTATTGAGAGTTTATTAGTACTGTGTAATTATTAATATTTAAGTTGTTTATATCTCTATCTAATAAATGTGTCTCTTGTAAAAAGACTGTTTGTGGTTTATGTAAGTTTATGTATTTGAATTGGCTTCTCCTTTTATTACTATTATTTAGACCATTAATATTTATGGATAGACATTTAATTTCCTAGTTTTGAGTTTATTTTATATGTGAATTTATGTAAATATTGTTTACTCTTAGTTTCATCTTGGTTGTAGAATTCAAAAATATTTTTCTTCTGTGGTTTTTACATGTTTCTAAATGACACCAAAGTGGCAGAATAAAAAAAAAAGAACTTCCAAACTTGTAATTCTTAACCTTAAAAAACATTCCCTATCACTATGAGGTAATATACCTCCTTGTTTGATTAGTGAAACTACACTCGTTCTCATCACGTGATTCCATAAGCATCCTGTTAGAGCAAGGAGATGGAGAGCAAAATTAATTTGAGGCGTGGTAGTGGTTCCACAACTGCTGAGTTATTTGAAGTTGTGTGGATCGGCTGTTAGAGGACTGCTGATTTTATTTGAAAAAAAAAAAATCATGGCTTCATCATCTGTGTGGATCAATTACACATGGAAGGAGTATCTGATGAAGTCTTGTGGCTAAGAAGAAAGCGCTTATGGTGGTTGCTCCTGTGATTTCTACAATAAAGTGGATTATTTTCTTTATCGTTGTGGTGCCTGGACATTTACTTCACTCTTTGTTGTATTAATAAACATTTACTCATGTTAAAATCTATAACTGTATATTGTAGACATCTGTTGAAAATTATTTACTGACATTACTTTACAATACAATAACATTGATGTGTAAGTGCTTTTAGACTACTCAAGTCCAAAACCAGTTATTAGAGTAGTATTTACAATGTCACATTTGAATAAAAACATAAATAGTTCTGAGACCACATCATATTTCATATTTAAAATAAACTGAAATGCAATACAATGCACAAACATATTAATATTTCTTTAATGAACATCAAATATGTTTGCCTAATTGCATTTTCTAACTTTTCAAAAACATTCCCCATGGGTGGAGGCAACAAGACCAAAATTTAGACATCTCCGTTAACTAAGAGATTGCTTATAATGTTATTTGATTGTGTTTTGTTGTTAACACTTTTATCAATTTTCATAGTGAATTTGTATAATCAAAAGACACAGTACAAAGGTGAAACTACTGTTCATTTGACCAGATTTTCCAACACAAACACATACTATCTCTTACAGCTTAGACGGGCATTTGATCAGTGAATTTATCTGCTGACAATATGTATTGAAAATACAAATTTGGGTTACTTAACATCAGTAACTTAATCTTATAATTGACTAAAATTTTTGGATTTAAACATCTGGAATTTCTTATTATAGCTGCACCACTTAGGTTGTACTTAGGCTTAGAAAATAGCCACTAATTGTTCTATTTCTGTTTGGTGATATTGTGTTCTTGTGTACTGTGTTTCAGAGTGTGTGTGTGTGTGTGTGTGTGTGTGTGTGTGTGTGTGTGTGTGTGTGTGTGTGTGTGGGTGTGTGTGTGTGTGGGTGTGTGTGTGTGTGTGTGTGTGTGTGTGTGTGTGTGTGTGTGTGTGTGTGTGAGTATGTATATGTTTATATATTTTTGCTTTTATTTATAAAAAAAAAAAACTTTTGTGTTTCAGGTTTTTCAAGGTTCCCATGGGCATTGTGTTAACAGAAAATATTAAATCTGAGTTTAACAGCATGTTTGATTCATTTGGCATGGAATACATGAAATTACTTATTAAATGTAATGATGGTCAGCTTAGTCAATTGTTGGCTGAAGTTGAAATTATTAACAAAACGATACAAGATGACTTAGTGTTCCCTCAATGGGAGCGATTATATAAGAAACAGTTTAATGCTGCTGAATATAATACTAAGAGGGCACACCACAGGAAAAGTAATACATTTCAGAGGGACGTTAAACAATATCAAAATAATATGGCCTATAAATGGGGCAACTATGTTGATATTAATGACTCTAATGTTAATAAATACAACAGCAAGAATATTTTGAAGCACAGACATGAAAAAGATGAATATGATGTAACATCACATGACAATAAAGTAAGACATTTTTTGGACCAGGGAGGCAACAGGAGACCTCCAAGGAACAAAGAATGGGAAGAGAAATACAAGGAGTTCAACACACAACATCACAGACCTTATGATTAAATTTACAGCCAGAGGGTTATAAAACAGACACCTTATTAGGTCAAAAAACTAATGTAGTGGAAGTTTATCAAAAAACAGAAAAGACGTGAGATTTTTATAGATCAGAGGGTCCTAGATACGACTTTGTTTAGTCCTTCAAGTGCAGTAGTTGCAAGTGAATCTATTATAAGAGAAGGTGTTGTCTGTTCTTATAAAAAATTTAAAATATATAATGACACTGATACAGAGATCAACTTGTCACATTTTAAATTGTTCTCGAAAGGGATGAAATTTATACCTACCACTAAGCCTAAACTTATTGACACTCTTAAAGAGTTTAAAAAATACATTCGTAAATTAAATTTGGCTATCACCTTCGAAAATAATGTGGAAGGTAGATCTTCTACACAAAAAATATTAAAAAAGAAGAGTTATTTTATGTCCCCTATGCATCCTACAATTTCAGTATATGATAAAACGGTCTCTAGACAAATTTATACATTATATAATCAAATTAAAGGAAATAAATTAAATTACAATTTATCCAAGGATGAATATATGCTTTTGCAAGAATTCAGGAGCAATAGAAACATTCGAGTTATGAAACCCGATAAAGGGGGGGGTATTGTTTTATACAACAGTACTCAATATGCTATTATTATTCACGATTTATTGTATAATTCAGGTAATTATGAAATAGTATCGCTAAATGAAATAAAGATAGCATATAGACAAATAGATTTCAATATTGAAGAATTTTTTATTGACCATAGAATTTCAGGTGATACATATGGATTTCTTCAGGTTAAACATCCTACATTAGCATCCATAGTTGGTATTCCCAAAGTCCATAAAAACATAGCCAACCCCCCATTTAGACCTATCATATCAGGGAGCAGATCAAAGACTTTTCCACTTGGAACAGCGGTGGATCATGTTTTAAAACACATATATGATCGAATACCACATTTAGTCAAAGATTTGTGGGAATTTTTGAGAAAATATCCGGTCAACTTATGGAATGCTGACCTATTATTTGTCACAGTGGACGTCATTGATCTTTTTTCTTGCATCCCCAAAGGGAGTGGACTAGATGCTTTCGTTAACAGCATTCGTAAGTATAGTGGACTTTGCTGGGATAACATATGTTTGATTATGGAACTTATGTCCTTAGTTTTGGAACATAATTATATTGAATATGAAGGGGAATATTTCAAACAATCTCGAGGCGTAGCTATGGGAGCAGCGTGTGCTCCCATATACGCCAATATGGTTATGTTAGACTGGGAAGAATCAAAACTATTTACTAGCGAATATTTTAAGCATATTAAATATTATTCGAGATACCTGGATGATATATACATACTATGGGATGGTGACAAGATGCTACTCGATGAATTTTTGCTATTCTTAAATGCGAGTAGAGAGTATCTTAAATTCATGTACACTTGCAATAAAGATGGTCTTCCATATCTTGACACTAAAGGGGAAGGATGCTTTAAATCTAAGTTATATAGGAAAAAATACCTTCTCTAATAGTTATCTAGAATTTACAAGCAATCACCCCAGGAAGCTATTTTACAATATTTTTAGAGGCCAGATAATTTGCGCTATCAGGATGACCTCCACTTATTCAGAGATGTTGGAAGAGGTATCATACATCACTACTCTATACAGTGAAAGAGGATATGACACCAGGAATATGACAAATATAACAACAAATATAGTTAAAGAATGGGGTAAGAAATACACATTTTTGTTAGGTGACTATTACTATCATGCCAATAGGATAGATCCGGTACAGAATGCACAGACCCAAAGCTCACCCAATTTTGGAAGAGCATGTATATTAGAGTATGGTCAACATGTAGGTAAGATCAAAAAGATCATGACTAATAGTTGGAATATCATTCAGGCAGATCAGAATCTTGTTAAAATTTTGGGCACTCAGCCGATATTTGTTAACAAGATGGGGCAGAATATTAAGAAGTTATTGGAAAGACAAGTTGATCATAAATTATTAAGCAAGAGACACACCACTAAGTGTGGTAGGTGTAATCAATGTTATACAATTTTTGAGGAAGAAAACATAATTTTGGACAACATCAATAAGACCATTATTAGATTCAAACAAGGGAACTGTAACACCAGATGGGTGATATATTTAGCTAAATGTGTAGCGTGTTCAGGGTTCTATATTGGAAAAACAGAACGGAAATTCAATAAGCGAATTTATGCACATTTAAATAGCATTAGGACCAAAGACGATAAGAATGCGCTTTATAGACACATTAAAAAATGTGGTGATGACCACAAGTTCAAATTTGGTATTATTGACAGTATTGTTATAGATTCTAGAGGGGACGACCCTAAAAGTTTATTATCATATAAAGAAACCTGGTGGCAACTATTTACAGACGCCTCTAATGAAACAGGAATAAATGATTGTATAAGTATTAAATTTATGCTTTAATACATATATTTTTTAAATACAATTTTTTGAATACAATATATTGTTTATATACTGTTTTTATAGGTTTTATATGGTATTAATTTTATATTATTTACAATAATTGTGCATTATATATGTTGGTAATGTTTTTATTAGCACTGTCACTTTAAATCATGCTGTTTTAGATAGGGTGTTTTTTGGCGCCAAAAAAGTTATTTAAATCTGAAATTGTGTATATGTTTTTTCAGTTCTGATGAAGCTTGCAATGAGCGAGTGAAAGCGCTTAACTTTGGATTACATTGGAATAAAAGTTTTATATTTCGCTTCCTAGCCTTGTTTGTTGAGCGTTTCAAGACACAGGGGTTCAGCGTTTTGTTTTTGTGTATTGTAGTGATGCTTGTCATGCTGGCGTATTATATTCCTTTGTTAACCAGGTAAACCCTCTAGGTATATAACTGATTTTAGGGTGAAGCAGGAGGATGTCTGGTTATATGATTTGTTTTGAGTCGCACAGTAGGGAACTACAGGCTGAGGGAATAAAACTCTGTGAATACAAAGTTTTATTCCACTATTTTCTAAGTAACATTAAATTTCTGATAAAAAGTCCTCACTATCCTGGATGATATCTAGGACTTACAGGTCATTAAAGATTGCTGTCAGGAATGGTATTTCTCATACTCTATCCTAATTAGTGTGATGAAGACACATTATTTTGTATCTCAGCTTTCTTATATAAAACATGTGTAAAATTAAATCTGCATACATTTAGATGAAGCGCAAATATTACTTGCATTTTATTAAAAGGAATTTGGGTTCTTGTATCTTTAAAAGTGAACAGTGCTTATTTCCTGAATAGATGTCAATTAGATACTGGTTAAAGTGTTATAAACTAATGAAGACTTTATATAAAAAAAAAAGAACAAAGTAAAAAGAAAAAAAATATATACTTGAGAACATACTTGAGAACATTTTTATGTGTTGATTATTCTGATTAGAAATATAAAATTACTGAATAATAAAGTAATGTTTAAATTGTGCTTAATATATTAATGTGACTTGAGATAAATGCATTTAAATTAATGTTAACTTTGAGAATTAAAGTATAATTGAAAACAGTACCTGTTTCAGATTGACTTGAAGACAGAAAGAACTTTTCTTTTGTTGTTAGTATTATTATTTAAACTTTTACAGAATATACCATTTGTTAGATTATTTGTCCATTAGTTTTTTTTTTTTGCTCAACAGTTTTCCAATTATTTACTTCAGCATTTCTCTTTGGTGTACTAATTGACCAGTCCATAGATTCTTCATGTGTTAGGATGTTATTGTTGGTAAGGTATTTTATTGCTGAATCTACTGTTTCGAAGACTTTTATTCCATTTGGTAGAAAAACTCTCAGTCTTGCTGGGAATAAAATATGGGTTTTCAATTGCTTCTTTTACAAGGTTTTTATTATTGGTAGAAATTATTTTCTTTTTGATACCACCTTTGTAGAATAATCATTGTCAAATGTTATTAATGAATCATTGTATTTGATGGGAGAATTTGCCCAAGCATTTCTTAATATAAGATCTTTATCTTGTGTAGAAAAAAGTCTTACAATTATGGATCTCGGCTTGTTTTTACTTGGAGAAGAAGTATTTCCAGAAGCTGCTAGTGATCTATGCGCACATTCTATACCAAATGAAAGAGCTTCAGATATTTTTGTTACATCTGGTATCCAAGTAGTAAGAAAGTTTATCATATTGTCCCCTTTGGAATTTTCTGGTAGACCATATATTCTGATATTATTTCTTCTTGTTCGATTTTCCATGTCATCAAGCTTTTCTAGTAAATATGTATTCTGTTGAAGTAAGAATTCAGTCTGTTGTTGTTCTATTTGGACTCTAGTGTCAGTCTCATTCAATGACTGTTCAATAAGTGATATCTGTCCTTTCTGCTGAGTAAACATTTCTTGAAGCTGTTCTAGTTGTTGTGAGCACTTTTCTTTAAAAGTATCTATTTTATTGTCCATCTTGTCAATTTTTATTGTAAGTTCCTGTATATTTGTAATGAGAGATTGCAGGTCTTTTTTGAGAGAAGAGTCTTGTGCTGAATTCCTTAGATGGCTCATGGTGTGAAGCTGATACTGGTGCTGATTTTCCAGTAATTAATTTGACAGGAATTATTCAAGTTCTGACAATTAAAGTTTTCTTGTAGATGCTCGAAGTTATTAGAAATAAGTTAGTAATAAATATTTCTTCAAATTAAATGTTATTTTGTGAAATTCCTGTCAGGAATTGAATTGAGGTAAGAGAGCTGAAATGAAGAGCAGCTATCAGTTCAGCATCCTAGCCATGCCCCCGGTCTGTTATGTTCTTAAGGGACAATGATTGGGCTATTATGTTTCTTGGCATCCAGTTACAATGTATTACATATTTTTTTGTTTTATTGGTCACCTTGTTACCATGTGATAGGTGGGAAAGGTTTTTAAATTCTGTAACGTTTATATAATTAATTCTGAGGAACTCCATGTTATATACTGATGAAAGTGCTTAATTTCTTTTAACATTTTTTTTATTAAAAGATACCCTGCATCAACAGGTTGACAGGTATGGCTGTAGCACAAAATAAACAGGACTGGAGTACAACAATCCCTGGAATGGAGTCCATCAGGTACTATAGAAGGACACACTGGTCATGCTCATACACTTAGAGAAATGTCAGTAGGATCTAGGAATGAATAGGCCTTCCCCACCCAGTGAACTTTCCATTGCCCCACCTTAGCAGTACTTAAGATGCCTGTCACCATAGCAGTCACTGTTGTTAGGCCCAGCCCCTTAAGCTCTGTGGTGTGTGTGATAACTTCATAACAAGATAGTACAAACAAATAGTTAGGGAGGAGGTCTAATCTCAGCCCTGGCAAATGTAAAAGTGTGTGTGTGTGTGTGTGTGTGTGTGTGTGTGTGTGTGTGTGTGTGTGTGTGTGTGTGTGTGTGTGTGTGTGTTCACAACCAAAAGCTTTTGGGTCCATTTAAACCTAGTACACCTCCACTTTCCCCACTTTAGCAGCCCTGCAGATATCAGTCATCTTAGAAGTGCCTTCCATCAGGGCTCAGCCCCATAAGCTCTCTGGTGTGTGCGATAACTGCATAAAAAGATAGTACAAATAACTAGTTAAATAGGAGTTCTAATCTCAGTCCTGGAAAATGTAAAAGTGTGTGTGTATGTGTACGTATGTGTGTGTTCCCAACTAAAAGCTATTAAGTCCATTCAAACCCAGTACACCTCCATTTTCCCCACTTTAGCAGCCCTGCAGATATCATTCATCTTAGAAGTGGCTTCTGTCAGGCCTCAGTCCCATAAATCCTGTGGTGCATGTGATAACTGCATAACAAGATAGTACAAATAACTAGTTAGGTAGGAGTTCTAATCTCAGTCTTGGCAAATGTAAAAGTGTGTGTGTGTGTGTGTGTGTGTGTGTGTGTGTGTGTGTGTGTGTGTGTGTGTGTGTGTGTGTGTGTGTGTGTGTGTGTGTGTGTGTGTGTGTGTGTGTGTTCACAACTAAAAGCTTTTGGGTCCATTCAAACCAAGTACACCTCCCCTTTCCCCACTTTAGTAGTCCTGCAGATATCAGTCATCTTAGATGTGCCTTTCATCAGGCCTCAGCCCCATAAGCTTCTTGGCACATGCAATAACTGTATAACATGAGAGTACAAATACCTAGATAGGTAGGAGTCCTAATCTCAGTCCTGGCAAATGTAGAAGTGTGTGTGTGTGTGTGTGTGTGTGTGTGTGTGTGTGTGTGTGTGTGTGTGTGTGTGTGTGTGTGTGTGTGTGTGTGTGTGTGTGTGTGTGTGAGACAGCTATGTGTGCAAGACTGAGGGATGTGTGTGTTTATAGGTGAAATAGTTTTATGCCATTCCCACCCATGACACTTCACAGTGCCCCACCTTACCAGTCCAGATGATGTCAGTCCCTTATCAGCAACCTTGGCCAGCTGTCAGCCCTGTAAGCTCAGTAGTGCATGTGATAAATGTTTAATACTATAGTACATATGACTAGGTTGGCAGGGGTTCGACTCTTCCAGCAAATGTGTGTGTGGGTATGTATGTTTGTAAGTAGTAGTATTTTGATATGTTTCCCACCCACTACCCTACAGTCTGTCCAAGATGGCCGACCTTCTTGGTTCAATCCTAAACTCTGTAGAAAAGCCTCCTAGCACCAGCAGCCCAGAAAGTCAGCGCAGGGCTTCGGTCCACATCTGATGAAGTAAACCAAATGAAAACATAAAGGTTGAGATTTCAGAAATGTTAATGTGTATTGGGATTTCTATGTGCTGTGGTTTCGTGCAATAAATTGTGTTTTTAAAAGTGCTTGTTTCCTGCTTCCTTGGGCATCTTGGACTTCTTTGTAGGATGTGTGTCTAATGCCTAGGAACCCCTTTGTGAGGTGCTTCCATGGCATCCCCAGCTACAGCAGGTGTCTAGTGAGGTACATGGCAAAGGGGTCATAATACTTGTGGAGTGATCTAATGAGGGAATAGTAGACAGAGATCATTACCTCTGTCTTCCTGGATGCCAAACCCTTGGTAGTGTAATGTGCCATACAGAAGAACTTCCTGACCAAAGTGGCAATGTGGTGCTTGAAGAAGAAGTTGCTGCCAACCTCTGTCCCCAGATCTATTATAATCCATACAGTGTTCATTGGGCTCCCATCAGTGTGGTACTTACTGGGAACTGAGTGTTTTACCAAGGGGATGATGATGCATATTGCGGTGTCAAGACAACTAGAATCTTTATCTGCGAAGTACATAACAGACATTAACAATTGTTACAATAAGAAGTTCCTGCTGTATAATAAGTAGTAGGCTTATGAGCATCCGAGCTTGCTATAATCAAGGTAGTTAGTGGATGAAAAGAAAGGTAGTGGTTGGATGGGGTGGGTGATATTAGAGTGGGTGTTGCAAGGGCATAGCCAGCATGTTTTTTAGGTGCACTTTTAATAAAGTTTGAAGTGGGTGCATGATGGTACGGAGGTAATTGTGGGTGGGAGGGAGTTCCCTAATTTGGCTATGGCACAAGAGAATAGTGCTTCACCAGCAGAGTTATTGGCTTTAGTGATCTGCAAGTGATTTTTGTTGCTGGATCTTAGTGGTCTGGTAGTGCAATAGGGTTGGAGTAGATTCTGGAGGGATGGGACATTTAGTGGATGGTTTACTAGTTTGTGGGTGAGTGAGAGTTGATACCATTAAAGGAGGTGAGGGAGTTTAAGCCAGCCCAGTTCAGAAAGTGAGAGACAGTAGTGACTACGGTAGGATGCCCCTCTGGCAAATTTGGTGATTTTGTTGTAGCAGGTCTCTAGCTTGTTTAGATCGCATTGCCTTAGGTTGGTATATATTGGAGAGGCATAAAGTATGGTGGAGATAAGGTGGGAATCTGCTACTGAAATCTTTGCTGCTTTGGTGAGAAGTTCCTTATTTCTGTATAACACTCCTAGTTTTTTGTGGACTTTTTTTATGGTCATGGATATGTGAATGTCAAATTTTAGTTTATTGTCTATTTCCACTCCTAGCAATTTGGTGTGTTCTGTTGGGTGTATAGTGCTGTTGTCTTTTGATGTGATGTTAAAGTGAGAGTTGTTTTGAGTATGTTTGGTGGGTTGGAAGATTAGTAGTTTAGTTTAGTTTTGTTTGGGATGATTATTAATTGGGCATCAGATAACCAAGTTTCAATGGAGGAAAAGGCTTCCTGTGTGAATTTTTGCAGTTTGGGTAGGGACTGGGCTGAGCAGATGATGGTTGAGTCATCTGCATATTTTATGAGTGTGCCATGTTTGGTGGCAGAGGCTAGATTATTGGTGAAAATAGAGAAGAGTAGGGGTCCAAGGATGGATCCTTGGGGAACCCCTATAGAGACAGGTAGTTGGGGAGATATGTCATTCTGCCATACAATGGATTGTTGGTGGTCAGACAGGTAACTCTGAAACCCGTTGGTGACTGATTGAGAGAAGGATAGGTTATTGAGGACAGAGATGAGTTGTTTGTGTGGGACCATGTCAAATGGTTTAGATAGGTCTAGGAAAGTAGCAGAGGAGAGATAGCCATTGTTTTTATGCTGAAGGATAGTGTTAGTAAAGGAGTGTAAGGCAGTGGTGGTGCTATGGTTTGGTCGGAAACCATGCTGAGCATTGGAAAGGAGGTTGTTAGTAGGGAGGTAGTCTGAGACCTGAGAGTGAATGCATCTCTAGTATTTTAGAGAGTGGAGAGAGAGAATAGCTATGGGGTGGTAATTGGTTAGTTTTGTGGAGGGGCCGCCTTTGTGAGGGGAATTATATGTGATACTTTCCACAGTGTGGGAACGTAACTTTCCGACAGAGATTGGTTAATCAAGATGGATACTGGGTAGGCCAGAACATCAGCTGCAATTTGTAGGTATTCACTTGGGAGGTTGTCTGCTGCTAATTTGGTGGACTTAAGTTTAGTTAAGAGTTTTTTTTATGTTGGAGGTAGGTACAGGAGAAAAAGAGAAGGCAGTGGGGAGATTACTAGTTGAAGGTGTGGGTTGGAGGGGAGGGGGGTTGTGTTGTTTAACTAGTGACAATATGGTTTGTGTGAAGTGTGTGTTGAATGAGGTAGCAATATTTTCGGAGGAGTGAGGGATGTTAGGAGGAGGGGTACTGACTTTACCTGGGTGGATGATGGAGTAGTTTATGGAGGACCAGAATTGTTTGGAGCTGTGTTGGGAGGAATCTAGGGCAGACTGGTAGTATTGGAATTTGTCCTGTTTTATTAGCTTTTTGACTCTATTGCTTAGTTCTAGGAACTTCTGTCTAGTTGAGGGGGGTTTGGTTTTGCACCAGTGCTCCCAGGCTTTATCCCTGTTTTTCATTTCTGACTTAGTGGTTTTCTGTAGCCATGGGGAGGGTTGTGCTTTGGTTCTGGAAAGTCTTATGGGGGCATTGTAATTAAGGATGCTCAGGAAGGTAGTATTAAAAATTTCAACTGTGTCATCAAGACTAAGGTACTTTAGAGGATGTCAGTTACATTCTCTGAGGGATGAGATGAATGTGAGTGGGTTAAAGTTTAGTTTTTTTTACGTATTTGATGGTAGATGACAGGTTTAGCTTGGTATAGGTATTTTTTGAGTAGGAATGTTGGGGAGTGATCACTGAGGCTATCTGATAAGCAGCCTGTTATATATGACTGGGGGCTCTTAATGACTAGTATCCAATCCAGGGTAGTGTGCTTGCTGAAGTTTTTATTTATCCTGGTTGGTGACTGGACTAGTTGGGTGAAGCCATGAAGGTTTACATGATGGGTTGGATGGTTGCCAGAACAGGATTGCCAGTCAATATTGAAATCACCTAAAATTATAGTTTATTGGGGGAGATGGTCGATAGACCAGCTGAGGAGGTTTTCTAGTGGAGGGATCTTTTGGCCAGGTGGGAAGTAGCATCCAATTATGTTGATGGTTTTGTTTTGGTTTATTCTGAGGTTGGTATATATTATTTCTTCATTTCCTATTTGTGGAGCTGATGATTTTAAGATCTGGATGTTTAGATGTTGTTTAAATATTATAGCTACACCGCCTCCTTTCTTGTTTAGCTGGTCTACTCCAGTATGCCGTAACCAGTAGGGAGGATTTGCTCAATGGTAATGTGAGGTTTTAGCCAGGTTTCTGTCAGGATAACTATATCTGGGGAGTACAAGTCTATGGTGACATGGAGTTCATGGACTTTGTTGTATATACTTCTAATATTTAGACTTAGTAGAAGGAAGTCACTTGGCTTTCTATTGGCTGTGATATGGGGGATGTTGTGGTTTCTAGTCTGATTATGAGGATTGGGGTTGGAGATGGTAGGGCCAAGGATGGGGTGGATGTCTCCACTTAGGACTAGTTTTGATATGCATGAGGTTATTAGTTTTCTCAGTTTTTGAATGAGTTTGTTTATTAGGGAAACTTTATGATTGTGCTCTGTGGGTAATAGGTATGGTGGGAGGGTTACTATGTTAAGTTGTAGGGATGCTTTATGTTTGAGTAATATAGTTGGTAGAATATGCAGGGGGTGCATAGGGATGGTTCTTGAGTTGGTGGGAGGGGAGCTGAGTGAGGGTGAGACATGAGTGGTGGTGTGAGTAGTAGTACAATGGTAGTAGTTGAGTAGGGGAATGATGGAGTTTTGGTAGGATGTAAGATATGCAAGGAGAGTGCATGCAGTGAGCATAGGTAAGGTATGCTTGTACATGTTAGCTGAGGAGGAGTGATAGTAGTGGGAATATGGAGGAGGTAGTGTTGGGTTTAGCACCATGGTTGGCTATTGGAAAGATGGGAGGGCTTTGTGAGTGTAATAAACGTAGGACCACTGGGGGTGGGAGGGAATAGGGAGCAGGGTGGGGAGCAAAGCTGATAGAGACCCTGTTAGTTGCTCTTATGAGGGGGCTGGAAACAATCAGGTAACAGAGTAAACTGATAAATGAACATATGATAGTGAATGTGGAGACTCAAGTAGGTACCCTGTATTTCCACAAACTATCAGTTATCTGTGCCCTAGTTCAGGCAGTTTTAATAAGTTCTATGGCAGAGCCGAGCATGAGGTGCTCAAAGGTTGATTGTAGTTTTAAAAATGGTGCCTGCCACAGGTAATATTTATTAACTTTGAGATTGGCTTAAGGTAATAAACAGGGGAGGGGGAAACAAGGGTGTGAGCAGGCAGTTCTTTTGTACTGCTGCTAATGATCCAAAAGCAAAGACAAGTTTGTGTTTAAGAAACAATCAGAATTGACCAAGGACTGCTCTGAAACTGTAAGTCATTTCTTAACCATTTCTCAGGTGGAAAAACAGGATAACCTTGTATCAGTAGGCTACCGTGGTCACAGTTTAAATTAACAAACACACAGTATTTATCAGTTATGGATACTATTTGCTAACAGAAGGGAATAATAGAGAAAATGGAAGATGAGTGTGTGGGGGGGGGCTGCTTACAAGCCAAAGCAGAGTGCTCTCCAGGGTAAAATGAATATTGGCTCAAACAGGTAGACACATACTCAAAGTTAACTTTAGCTGTTTGCATACAGTTCCAACCCGGACTGCGCTTTTCTTATAAGAATGATAAAGGTGGTACTGCAGTTGAATACTTAAGAGTGGTGTTAGGTTCAAAGTTAACTTAAGCTGTTTGCAGACAGTTCAGACCCAGACTGCACTTTTCTTATAAGAATGATAAAGGGGTACCGCAGTTGAATACTTAAGAGTGGTGTTAGGTTCAAAGTTAACTTTAACTGTTTGCAGACAGTTCAGACCCGGACTGCACTTTTCTTATAAGAATGATAAAGGTGGTACCGCAGTTGATTACTTAAGAGTGGTGTTAGGTTCAAAGTTAACTTTAGCTGTTTGCAGACAGTTCAGACTTGGACTGCGCTTTTTTTATAAGAATGATAAAGGCGGTGCCGCAATTGAATACTTAAGAGTGGTGTTAGGTTGGAGGGTCACTGAGCTCCTTATGGGGCCTGTAGCAGAGTGGATTGTGTCATACACAGCCCTGTCATAGACAGCCCTGGTGACTCAGTCAAAGACATCAACCAGGTTGAGCAGGCATGATCTGCCATTCACAGAGCCAAACTGTGTGTGCCCAGAGTTAGGAGATCACATATATCTTGGTCAATCAGGTCCCTGATGATGTGGTCCATACCCCTACATAGTGGACCTGTCAGGCTAAGGGGCCAATAATCCCCAGGGTCTGTAGATTCTATCCCTTTAGCATTATGCCATGTTTGAGGGACAAAGCCTGAGGTGAGGCTGTGACTGACCAGGGCACACAGATTTGGTCCAAGGTCACTTTGTATGTCATGTAGAATGCAGCCATGGGTATGTTGGTGTCCTATGGAAGCTGTATTCTTGCCTGTGGACAATGCAGGTCTAACCTGGCCTGCAGTACTGCTGGGTGCCTGCCATTCATCTGCCATTGTGATTGTACACTTGTGGGGAGAGAGAGGGGTAAAGCTGGCACTGAATGTGTTGCCAAGACTGTGGCCAATATCTGTTGTCTCAGGATAGGTATTAGCATTGTGCAGTAACTCACAGCACTTGTGTTTAATGCTGTGGAGGTTGTTTATGTAACTATCAAAGGTTTTTGTGATTGTCATCAGTGTCTACTGTGTGTCTGTCTTCATAGATGCTGGTAGGGGATTCCATGAGGGATCCCAAGTTGTGTTTGAGGCTAATAAGGGAGATCAACAGTCATGGGATACCACCTTTCTCTGCAACAGTGTCCTCCTTCTGTTGCACACTTTAGTAATGGCAGGGGACCATCGCATTGTCTCCCAGTGCTTGGGGGACAATGTCTGCGTTCTGTTGGCTATGGCTAGTACCATGCATTCATGTACCTGTTTGTACAGTGCATATGTGTATGATTCCACAGTCATGCAGATATTTTCCATTGCCATGGCTGCAGTGAAGTCATCCACCCTTGTTTTTTGGCTGCAAAGTCAGCTTTGGAGAGGTTTTGCAAGGTGGTTACCTTTGTGGGGGGTATGGCTGACATGTTGAGTTCCATGTTGATTACACCCTGTGTGGATCTCAACAGGTAGGGATTGACAACTGTGGATGAGCAACAGTCCCATATTTAAGTAGTCAACACAGGTCAAGTTTGTTGCATCCTCTACAGGGGGTCAGTATGAGCTAACCCAGGGCATTTGAAATGAATCCCAGGAAGTGTCGGGCCACTGTACTGGCACTTGGTTACTTTCCCCAGGTGATGGAGGGGTAGTTGAAGTCTCCTACTATGCCACTGTTGTGTTGGACCTTCATAGATGGCAGGGTATTGAGAAATGTGCATTGACAGTCTAGAGACATAGATGTGGACCCATAGCAGGCTATGGTCTGGATTGCACTATTACCCCAAGGCAGTTGTACCAGACATATCTCCAATACATTATTTTGGGATACTAGTCTGGAGGTGTTCCTATTCATAATGAATATGGAGACAACACCACCTGTGCATGTGTGGTGTGGTCCATGTTTGGGGGATGACAGCTGTGGAATGTGTTATAGCCTGATACTGCAGGGCTGCTGTCTGCTGCTGTGAACCACCTCTCCATTACAGCAGAAATGTCAATGTCCTCCACTCTGATGAGTGCTTTGAGTGACTGCATCCTGACAGATGTCTACTGTTGAGCAGCATGACCCACAGATTGCATACATGTCTAGCTGTTATGGTGATAATTACATTAGGAACACTGCCTAATAAGGTATTATAGGGGCAGCAAGACACTAAGTCAGTACCTGGAAACCCAGCACAGACAGATGTAGGACATCTGTGGCGAGTCATTGAGTTCTGTCAATCATGTCATCCCAAGCACAGAGATACAGGATCCCCTGAGAATGACATAAAACACGTAAGCCAGTGTTGCAGTCAATCATCTGTTGATACTACTGCAGCATCATTCTCAGTGATGGTGGTATGCTGTTCAGGGCTACTGTCACACCTGCCTATACCACATAATCAGAGAGTTCAACCATGTCTCTTGTCATGTAGTCCAGGGAGGTGTGTCTCAGGTCATTCACATCCACAAAGATACAGAGTGATACTCGTAGTTGTCATGGAGTGCCATGACTGGCTCTGTTATGTGTTGGATGCTGGCATGTGATAGATATTTGGCTATTACCAGCTCCATATTCAACTTACTGAGTGGGATATGTGCGTGTCTCAGTATTGAGTTACCCATGATCACTTATTGTGCAAGTTGGTTACCCTTAGGAACTTAAGTTGAGGAGCACACTGTGTAGGTTAAATATGTGTCCCTTGGCATGTGCCATGTTGTGCTGTCTGAGTGAGTGTCTGTCTTGCTGGTCTGTGCTATTTGGGTAAATGTCCATTGAGTGCCTATGTGAAGGTGTTGTGTGCCTTTTCACTGTACATCATGGCTGTCAAAGTGGGTGTCATGGTGAGCTATGTATTCCACATGGTGTGGTGCAGGTGTAGATCTTATCCTCTTGACCTGCTAGTTCAGTCTTTGCTGGAGAGTGTATATGTCCACATTGGGTGATATACAGGTAACTATCACACGTCTGAATGTTTGGAGTTTAGAGGAGAGTGCTGTCTGTGTACATGAGGCAGTTGCAACAGTGCCTCAGAATGGACAAGTGCATCATGTTAATGGGGGAAAGCACAGAAAACTGCCCTTCAATCATGCCAGGAGGGGTGGACATAACTAGTAGGTACTGGGGCTACTTCTGTGATGAACGAGCTAATGCTGACAGCTCCCAGGTATGCCACACTTATTGATACAATAACCAGATGACGTGCCAAGCCATAATGCTATTTGAAGTGCAAGACATAAAGAACTAGCAAGTAAGGGTGGAACTGAAGGCAGACTTTCTGCTACCTGTAATACTTTACCTCAGCTGTGCAGTTATCAGCAGCTTTGGCCATGTGGAAGTTCAGTAAGCTGTACAGCATGTGCAGTAACTGCGTAACACTGTAGTAGACATAACTAGATAGGCAGGAGTTCTAATCCCAATACTGGTAAGTGTGTGTGTGTGTGTGTGTGTGTGTGTGTGTGTGTGTGTGTGTGTGTGTGTGTGTGTGTGTGTGTGTGTGTGTGTGTGTGTGTCATATACTGTCTGGCTTATACCATTTTGTACTTGACTTGTCTACTACACTTCACACTTCTCCTTACCCCAAATCGAGTAGTCCTGTTGACGTCATCCACCTTAGAAGTACATTTGGACTAGATGAAAATGTATAAGCTCTGTGGCGTGTCTGATAACTGTGTAGCACTATAGTAGAAATAACTAGACAGGCAGGAGTTCTAATCACATTACTGGCAACTGTGTGTGTTTGTGTGAAAATCATGTAGTGTGTGGGTTATACCATTTTTGACCTGTGTACTACCCTTTTCACTTCCCATCGCTCCAATTTAGTAGTCCTGTTGATGTCATCCACCTTAGAAGTACCTTCGGAGTAGGTGAAAATGTATAAGCTCTGTGGCACATCTGATAACTGCGTAACATTATAGTAGAAATAACAAGATAGGCAGGAGTTCTAATTTCCCTACTGGCAACTGTTTGAATGTGTGTGTTTGTGTGAGAATCATGTAGTGTGTGGGTTACACCATTTTTGACCTGAGTACTACCCTTTACACTTCCCCTCACTCGAATTTAGTAGTCCTGTTGATGTCATCCACCTTAGAAGTACCTTTGGAGGAGGTGAAAATGTATAAGCTCTGTGGCACATCTGATAACTGTGTAACATTATAGTAGAAATAACAAGATAGGCAGGAGTTCTAATTTCCCTACTGGCAACTGTTTGAATGTGTGTGTTTGTGTGAGAATCATGTAGTGTGTGGGTTACACCATTTTTGACCTGAGTACTACCCTTTACACTTCCCCTCACTCCAATTTAGTAGTCCTGTTGATGTCATCCACCTTAGAAGTACCTTTGGACGAGGGGGAAATATATAAGCTCAGTGGCATGTCTGACAACTGAGTAGCACTATAGTAAAAATAACTAAATAGGCAGGAGTTCTAATGCCAATACTGGCAAGTGTGTGTGTGTGTGTGTGTGTGTGTGTGTGTGTGTGTGTGTGTGTGTGTGTGTGTGTGTGTGTGTGTGTGTGTGTGTGTGTGTGAGGATCATATCTTGTGTGGCTTATACCATTTTGATGTGTGTACCATACACAGCTGGTGACCACCTATCCCTGCCAATACTTTATATAGTGTAGTAATAGCATTTGCCTCACATGCAGCAACTTAAACCATTGTACAGTCCTCTGTACAGATGTGTCTGGAATATCCAGATGTTTGTAACCTATACATGGTTGGAAGTGGTCTGTGCACCTTAACAATGCTCGTGTATGTGATATTGTAACTAAATAGGCCACAGTGAGTGTACTGACACATATAGCAGCATGAGGTATCATACCTGACTGAAACCACATGCTGATATGATGTCTGCCACCCTCACAGGTGGCCAGCCTTGTAGGTGAAATACAAGTCCAGATGTTGGTTTTACAAGTGAACTGTGCATGTTATGGGTCACATTAAAGGCTGGAAGAGGTGTGGACTGACATATTGTATGTAATAGGAACACCCTGCATCTTAACAGGGGCATGTACACTATTTATACACACTGTATACGACTAATGTGTCACACATGTCCCTACCTTAGGCCATTTGTCCAGTCCATTTTGCTGCCCCCTGTCCAGATGTCTTGGGACTAACAAGTAGTGAGGTATGCTACAGGAATGTTGAATTCACATCAGATAGGCCCCAGTGCTGACCACTGTGATGCAATGCAGTTAACCCCACCACAAGTGAAGACACACATAAAGCAATATAGCTTTTACATAAAGCAATATAGCTATTACTGATAGTTGTGTGCATGGTAAATTGCATGCCCTTCACATGCCTGGGGCATTGCCAGGCAACAACAGAACAATGTCATACTCACCAGCTTCAGGCTGGTGTCCCATATGCAGACCAGAGGGTCCTAGGTAGTTGTGAGAGGGAGGTATTGTCATCAGACTCACATGTGGCCTTGGTATAGGATGGATGCAGCATGTCCGCACATTTACAGTACTAACCCCAATAATACACAATGTTCTGTCCTCACCATAGATGTGAACATCTGTGCATTAGAAAACCCCATCCACAAATGCAATCAGACCTGACACATGGATGTAGATACAATACAGATACATGTATGTCTCATACAGAGTGGACATTGCAGCAGATGTCAATGGGCATGTTGGTGAAGGGAACAGAGGTTCTGTGGAAGTGATGGGTATGCATGGTGTTAAAAGGAATGCAGATAGTGAGATGGTAGTGGGGACTGAAAAACAGATGGACATTGCTGTGGTGAATATGTACTATAACATGAGGGAGAACATATGGTGAGCTACAAGCCGTAGCAAGATGCACACAAGTAGAATATATCCAATGTAGGAGGGGCAGTTTGAAGGAGATTGGAGACTGTAAAGTGGTGAAGGAGAAAGTGAATTTAGGCAGCATAGAATGTTGGTCTGCAGGATGATGTTAGTGATCAAGAAGAGGAGGAGTATGAGTTCAGCAGCAAGGATCACATGGTATGAATTGGAAAAGGGGTGATCGTGAGGTGGAGTTCAAGGAAGGATTAAGACAGACACTGGATGGCACTGTCAATTTACCACATATCTGATGAAGTACAACAGAGCTACTAAGGGAGATGGCTAGAAAGGTGCTTGGTGTGACATGTGGATGGAAAAAGTAGTACAAGGAGACCTGGTAGTGGACTGAGGCAGTACAAGACAGTATACAGAGAAAGAGGATGGGGAAGAAGGAGTGAGACTGTCAGAGAGATGAGGAAAGTAGACAGGAGTGTGAGGAGATGAGGTGCATGGCAAAAAGAGATGTGGCAAAGGCTAAGGATGAGGCATATGAAGAGCTGTATGACAGTTTGTGAATTACTGGCTGGTTGCATTTCTCTTTGCTATGTTCAGTCATTTTAGTTGTTTTGCTAAGAGATTGTTGTATGCCTGGCCATTGTGTATGGCCTATCATGATGTTGTTGCAGTGTACTGTTCACTTATATATTTGGACTGTGGGGGGGGCAGATGTGATGTAATGGGTCCTTTTGTATCCAACTGTGCATGCTGCCCCAGTTATGTGTGGTCTATCAGCAGCATATGTTTGTATGGGCATTTTGAGACATATGCAGATCTATTCTGAGACATGTATGTATGTGTGTGTATATATATATATATATATATATATATATATATATATATATATATATATATGGCAATATTTATTGGTAATATATCTATATATTGTTATACATATATATGTATCCCCACACATAACACATATCTCTCTCTATGTATATGTTCCTTTTCATATATATATATATATATATATATATATATATATATATATATATATATATATATATATATATATATATATATATATGTGTGTGTGTGTGTGTGTGTGTGTGTGTGTGTGTAGATACCAATCCTTCCTAATTGCACAGTGTCTCTTCCCTATTGTAAACTGGCTGTAAAGTAGGGTATGTTTGAGAAAACATCCTAAAACCATACATCTGAGATGGCTTACTGGTAAATTGCATTGATTATGGTCTACTGGGTCCTGGGCTCATGACCTGTAATGGCTGTTTATTTTGTTGCTAGGCAAAACAAGGACTGTTGGATACAAAGTGATTAAGGCAGTTTCATGAAGGCTTAGTCTCCACACACACTGCACATTGCCATACTGTACAAGGGCTGGTGATGTTGGCCACAGTACAGGAGCCATGGAACAGTCATCACCTTACAGTCTGTGTTGCATGCAGTAAAGGCATGTCACTTTAGTAGCAACAACTACATAGCCAGGGGTTCTAATCCCAATCTGTGAACATTTGTGTAAATTCAGTATCCTGTGTTTGAGTGAGTACTATGTCCACTTGGAGGGTGACTCTCACATTTTAGACAGTGGCACTCCCACTACATGTCCCAAGGTCCACTGTAAGTGGTCTGCTGTCTCCATCAACCTCACAATTATCTGACAACATTCTTCAGCCCAATAAGGCCTGTTCTGTGTGCATGAACTATGTAATAGTATGCCCAGACTGACAGGATAGTCAGGCCTGCTAACCCCAGGTGTGTCAAATGTGTGCATGACTGTAAGTGTTTGTCAATGTATATATGTCAGTATGTTATAGTATGGTGTGTCCATTCACACCCAGTACATCCACCATTGCCATACTGTACAAGGCCTGATGATGTAGTCCACTTTACAGGAACCTCGGAACGCATCTCACCCTACAAGCTCTGTGGTGTGTGCAATTAAGGCAGAACACATTAGTAGCAATAACTACATAGATAGGGGTTCTAATCTCAGTGTTGGCAAGTGTGTGTGTGTGTGTGTGTGTGTGTGTGTGTGTGTGTGTGTGTGTGTGTGTAGGGATCTACTTCAGTTTGCAGTATAACCATTTCCTAGGTGTTCATTTGACTGAGACCAAATTGGCAAAAGCTGAAATTGCAAATGAATCATCTTGTGGAATCTCATTTCACCAAAACTAGTAGTGGCAGTGTAAATGCCTTTTCCCCACTGTACAGCTGTACAGTGATACTGGAGTTAGTATATATAGTTGGTGGTGGTGTTTGGGGATACAGCCCCCCCCCCCACATTGGGGGTAGTTTTGTGCATATCCCCACACGTAGTGTGATGGTATACTGTCGAGTCTATTTTAATAGGATAAGCAACTGTTAATCTAACTAGGTGTGGGTCTACACAACCTCACACCCTCCAGTGTGGGGGATGTGCCCCCCACACCACCACAACTATTTATACCAACTTCAGGATTGCACTACAGTGGGGAAAAGGACATATACCCTGCCACTACTATTTTCAGTGAAATGATATTTGGTGGACTGATTATTAAGTGATTTGAGGTTTTGGCAATTCGGTCTTGGTGGAATTACATTTGCAAAAATGAGATCACTGTAAAGTGAAGTACACCCATGTGAACAGTACTCTGTGTGTTGCACCAACACAGAAGCCTCTGTGTGTGATATTCACAAACTTTTGGTGTGTGCCACTCAGCACACTTACCATTGTCCACTGTACAAGAGCCACTTACATCAGCCACCATGCACTTACCTCTATACACCCCTCAGACCTATTAGCCATGTGGCATATGCAATAACTGTTATACAGACCTGTTACATGTGTTCATCTGTACCTTGGATATGACACAGTCAATGTGTTACCACACTACCACACCCCTTGTAGGAAAGGAGAGCAGGCCAACATCCTCCTGACACACAGACACCTAGAACAAAAACAGAATGGAGACCACATTCAGTCCATGTCATGTACAGCCTGTAGAATAGCCCTCTGGAGCCTCAGACCATCTGTGGTGTAATGTTCCATACATGCCTGTGCCTCCATGATGGTCTGAAACATGCGTCTGGTGACACCTGCTGTGACACTTGTGGCAGAGGCATGACGGGCAGCAGTCCTCCTATGAACATCCTTGTCCATCCGCCTATGTGGGATCTCGCTTGTTATCTGGCTATGGCTGGTGTCTACAGATACACTTGCCATAGTCACCACACTTTCCCCTCCCATGCCACCACCCCCGCCAACTGTCCCTCATCTATGGCCACTGGTGATGGGGTATATGTGGACATTGTAACTGTGTGCGGGGATGGGGTGGAAAAAAGTTGGATGCCAACCAATGGCACAGATTCAGCTCCTGACAACCTTGCCTGTGCCTCACTATGCCTATCATCATTGTCAGAGTCTATAGAGACACTGACATCAGTTTCCATGTGGGAGGGACCCTGACCCACATTGCCACCTGTGAGGGGAAGAAAATATATGTAAATTAATACCTGTACATTATGGTTTACTTAGACACACACACTTACAGGCGAGGTGGCACAAAGAGATTTTAAAGACCTCACATTACCCAACAGTTGACATGCATGACACATGGCACTCAACATCATGCATTGCAGCCAGTCTTAATCCCTGTTACTAACAATATACATCTCTGGGATGCATGAGTCATGTTAGTAGGTGATGCCCCTTCCCCTGGAACACACTGCTCCCATGTACACATTATTGCTGTGCACCTGTGTAATACACTGGCATCTACTGTAGACCATACCTCACAACTGTATAAATCATTGCTGAATGCGTAGATGTCTAGCAGTTATGCTTGCTCTGTTCCTCACAACCCTTATGTGTTTGTCTGACACATAACTGGGATGATATGAGGACTGATGTCACTAATTAATGACTGACATTTGATTTGCAGATCTCATCATCAGCAGTGCATGTATGTGCAATAAAATCTGGTTACACCAATGACCTTCAAAGCTTAATCTGGATATGAGGAGAGTACACACACCTGTTGACATGCCAGCCTCTTCTACGATATGAAATGGGGCCACAGTACTGGACTTGAAAACATTATACTCACCTGATATGTGACATATGACCTGTGCAATCCAATCAAGAATCATACAAATGTGTTAGTTGTGAGGATACTGAATGAGATGCATACAATATGGGGGTCTGCATTAGTGTGAACACCTTCAAACCAATGGTTTGTTGAAGCACCTGTTAAGTGAACTACAGCAGTCACTATTCCTGGTAAAGGGTATACTAACATGGCACATCTTGACTTGGCATTATTTGGTCTGTCTTCCCTACAAAGGTCCCCCAAATCTGCCAGATTGCAAGGCCATCCCATGTGCACAGCCCTTGGAGGTCACACAGGGACATTACTATTGCTATTGAGTCTGGGTTATGTCTGGCCAATTCATAGCCTTGAATGTGTTCAGATACAGCCATTCTTAGCTAGCTTTGGATGTATGCTTCAGTTCACTGTTATGTTTGAAGCTGAAATCCCTCCCCACCCTCAGCCTTATTGCAGATGCTTGACAACTGTGGGACATGTGAGTGTTATTTTGCAGTGTTCAAAATCCCATCCACCATGTCTACAGGCCTATTTCCAGCTAATGAACAACAACCCTAAGGGTGTGCACTGGCACCAACAAGCTTCAAGTTGGGGATGGTGGCCCTGAGATGAAGTGAGGTGTCGCTTGTGCACCACACATATCTCTAAGAATACTGTCTGTAGGTTTGAACCTTGGTGTTATGACACCATTACACATTGCAATACATGCCTTTGGGAGACTTGCTGTTATGCTTTTGTTACCTGTACACAGCCCTGGATGGTGTTTCTTGTGGGAAAAATCTTTTGTCTACTTACCCTACCCCATAGGCCACACTTATGCGGAATCCAGGCTATTGTTGCCAATGGTACTACACAGGCAGTACTTGCTAGACATTCCTGCAACTCCCTCAGTGTTGCTGCATGTCTCCTGGCAACCTCCCTGACCCATTTTCTACATGTCTCGTCATCTGTTTTGGATGGGCATCTGGTTCTTTTCAATACCACTGTTGTCCCATATTTAAAACACCTCTAGATCACTGTCTGCACTGTTTTCCATGGTATATGCAATGGTGAGGTAATGTTTTTTTTCTGTACTCCTGACTGCTACATTTCAGATGTGGGATCCCTTTGATGCTTTGTAAGATGTATGAAGGCCATGGCTGCTTCTGTTGCAGGCAACTGAGGAAATGTCATGAACATACTTCTCAGACAGCACACCATTACTTGGTGTGACATTGAGGCCATGTACTTAATGGCAGGTGTGTACTCAAGTAGAGTGAATGCTGTCAGTACATCACAAGCTGCCTCCACAATATGTTATTTTGAGTGTGTGCACAGATATGCATCCAGTGTTTTGTAAGGTGTGTTACCCCATATTTGTTGCACAAACATATAATGCTATTTTACGCATTAATTGTTAATGTTAGGATCACATTACAGGTTGTAAAAGGTGTGGAATGTATTATTGTGGTCTGTCGTTGTATATATATCAGGAACAGTTACCATCTTAAGTGTGTACACTGTTGTATCCACTGTATAAGGGTAATGTTCCATACATGTCCCTACTGTACCCCATTTGTCCCACCATGTTGTTTGTCTCTTCCACACATCTTGCGCTGACAGGTTGTGAGGTATGCTGGAGGAATCTTACATATCCTTCAGATATGACACCATGGTGACCACTGTGATGCAGAGCAGTTAACACTAACAAAACTGAACATGTACATCATACATTATGGGTAGGTGTGATAAATGTGTGCATGGTAAATAGCATGGGCTTAACATGGCCAGTGTATTGGTAAACCTCAACAAAACAATTCCATACTCACCAGCTACAGGCTGCTGTCCCAATTGTATAGCAGAGGGAACTAAATAGTTGTGGGAGAGAGGTAATGTCAGTAGCCACTGATGTGGCATTGGTACAGGGTAGAAGCAGCATTTCAGCACATTAACAGTACAACCCCCAATACTACACAATATGCTGGCCATCACCATAGATGTACACATCTGTGCATTACTAAACACCAGCAAGACCTACTGTATCATGTGACATATGCATGTAGATAGCATATAGACAGAAATGGATAAGCAACAGTGTTCTAGTAATGTGTACTGGGGCCTTACCGGCACACTCCTCATCCAGTGTGTGGGTGCAACCCACCTCCACAATCCTTTCCTCAGCTTAATGGCTTGTGCATTGGGCAGGTGCCCCCAAAGTTGGCGAGGAGCTCCTCTGTGGGTGTCAGTGGGGGCTGGATGGCTGGGCCCCCACCTGTGGCAAACCGGTCCCTAGCTACAGCAGCAGCCCATTGACAGGCAAGGTGGATGAGGCTGGTTACCCAATGATGCACCTGCTCAAAAGTTCTGCTGTGCAGGCCAGCATCATTTACCCCAGGGTAAATGATGCTGTGCAGGCCAGCATCATTTACCCTGGGGACCAGATCGTTCCACAGGGTGGTCCTCTCCCGCACATCTTGCGCTCTCCATCCAAACAACAGGGCACAATGTTCAATCACATATTGGGTGATGATGTCAGTTTTCCCAACAGAGAATGCTGGTAGGTGAGCCCTCTGCATGTTACCTGGAAGACATAAACAGGAAAAAAAGTCACAGGACCTCATACGGTTGTCAAATTGCACATCAACAGTGGATATTACTTGCAAATAATCCAAACTACACCATAACCCTCCAATCTATCATGGCTATAGCAGCTTGCATTACACTCCTGGCCCTGAGCTATCTTATCCCCCCATGTTGGACATCTAATTTCATACTCCTCTATTCTCCATTCATTTCTGTGTAGAGGGTTGACAGTGGTCACCTTCCATATGGATAGTGTGTATATGATGGCAGATCTGTGTTTGACTGTGGTGTGTGATGGAGCTGTGAGCACATGCCTGAGTTCATGTAGGAGGCAGACACTGATGTTATTATGCCCCATGGAGATTTGCTGTTGTTGCCATCAGTAAACAATATGTACATGCTCACCATTGCTGTGGGGAGGAATGTGGTTGATGTGTATATTCCCCTATACAACTGGGGTGGACAGGGTGGCAATGTTCCCATCAAACCTGTCTGATGCAGGTTGCCTATATCCATGGCATGTGTATATGAGGCGTGCATTACTCCCCCACCCCACCAGTACAGGGTGAATTGTGTTGTTGCCTCTGAGACTGACATGTTGCAATTGTCCTTGATGGTGTGGATATGTCTGATTTGTAGTCATAGTCAGCCTTACAGGAAGTCACCTGTGAACTTACATGCTTGCTCAGATAGAGGTGGACTTGCTTCCAAGTTGTTGCCTTTACCTATTTGTCCCTGTACAGCCAATATAGCAACCTATTATGTGGTTTGTGTATTGCTGCTGTCCACCAAAGGGGATTACTCTGCCTTGGTGGAGGCTGGTTATACAGGTCAGGTACTGCTGAGTCCATATAACTACAGTGGATATAAATTTGTGCAATTGAAACATGACACCACAATAACTCATTTCAAAACAATTCCCACCTTTAATGTGACCTATAGCCTGTGCAATTCAATTAAAAACATAATCTGGTCTGTGAAAACATATGGAAATAATAATCAGTACAAGAATCCAGTTGAATGAGTGTGCACACCCTCAAACTGATATGGTGTGTATGCACCTCTTGAGATGGTTACAGCATACATTCGTCTTGGTTTGAACTCTACCATCATGGCACATCTTCACTTGGCAATAGTTGCTCACCTTCCTAGAAACACCTTTGTTTGTTTTTCAATGGAATTGTACAGGATATGGGGTCACAATGAAGATGAGAAACATTATGAAATGATTTTCTGTGGTCTCATTGTCATACAGCACACAAACCTGTCATTCCAACAGGGGTGTGTACACTTGTGATATCCACTGTATATAGGTGTTGATATAGCTGTTAGTGGTAGGCATAGACAGAAAGTCATAACACAGTTGGACACATCTCTGATTACTACCTGATAATCATGCCTACTCCCATCCCGTACCCATATCAGTGTCAGGGCAATGCAACAACCAGTAGCTGTACACATTTATGTCTGATGTATGCAATGACACTGATATTACACATGTGCAACATGCTCAACCTATGAACCTGACTGCTTGAAACCCATGTTAGTTTTGTGCCTTTCAACTGAACATACGCATACATACATGTGCTCAGGGGATACCTGGTATACATTTCTGTTCAATGTTAGTATGGCACACTGTATTTACAGTCTTGCTGCTCAATCATACTTCTCAACCTGTTATAGCAGGGCATCTGGACAATGGCACACATAAATGGGTGACAAAAGGGACATCAATATTGATGCTGTATTACTATAGCTGCACCATACATTAGTAAGTTGACTGCACAGTAGGCTTTGACATCACTGTATATGGAGAATGCTCTTAGATGCCCTTGTAACATATGTTATGTAGGGGAGAGTAACACATGTTTTACAACTAGGCTGTTAGAACATTTGAGACCTAGTACTGAAAAGAAAGAAGACAGTTCTATAGCTGTACATTTGAATAAATCTCACTATGTGGACAGTAGTGGGTTCCAAGGTATTGTTTTGGAATAAGTCTGTTCCTCAGGTTGAAGAAACATTCATAAAAGAACAATGTTATGTACAGAATCTATGTACTAATGTTAAATGCGATACTTTATCCCTTAGGGGGTTAAATGAGAAGTGTAATTGGAGGCTGTGTATTTAATTATGTAATTAAGTATGAATTGCTTCTTGGGATTAAGGCAAGTATTTCCTGCAATCTTTTACTCCTTGAAGGCTTTGGCCAAGACATCACAGTATAATAAACATTTGTGCATTACTGGCTGCTTGTATTTCTCTTTGCTATGTTCAGTCATTTTAGTTGTTTTGCTAAAAGGTTGTTGTATGTCTGGCCATTGTGTATGGCCTATCATGATTTTGTAGCAGTGCACTGTTCACTTATTTATTTGGACTATGGAGAGGGCAGATGTGAGTGTCATGGGTATCCAACTGTGCATACTGCCCCAGTTATGGGTGGTCTATCAGCAGCATATGTTTGTATGGGCATTTTGAGACATGTATATATATATATATATATATATATATATATATATATATATATATATATGTATATATATATATATATATATATATATATATATATATATATATATATATATATATACATATATATACATATATATATATATATATATATATATATATATATATATATGTGTGTGTGTGTGTGCATAGATATATATATATATATATATATATATATATATATATATATATATATATAAAATCCACAAAATGAAGCAGCTTTTCAGGCAAAACAATAAAGTCCTGAGCAAGGCAAGCTTAGAAAATTGTGAATAAAAACCACAGATGGCTCAGCACACTTCAGTTCACGTTATTCCACAGAAACACAGCATATCTGCACAATTTTCTAAGCTTGCCCTGCTCAGGGCTTTATTGTTTTGCCTGAAAAGCTGCTTCATTTTGTGGATTACAAGTTTTATTTGAGCTGCTATATATATATATATATATATATATATATATATATATATATATATATATATATATATATATATATATGTATATATATATATATATATATATATATATATATATATATATATATATATATTTATTTATTTATTGGTAACATATTTATATATTTTTATACACATATATGTATCTTCATACATATCTATCTCTCTCTCTATGTATATGTTTCTTTTCATATATATATATATATATATATATATATATATATATATATATTTGAGATACCAATCCTTCCTTCTTGCACAGTGTCTCTTCCCTTTTGTAAACTGCCTGTAAAGAAGGGCATGTTTGAGAAAACATCCTAAAACCATACTTCTAAGGTAGTTTACTGGTAAATTGCTATGGTCCTGGGTTCAAGACCTGGAAGGGCTGTTTATTTTGTTGGTAGGCAGAACAAGGACTGTTGGGTACAGAGTGATTAAGGCAGTTTTGAGCAGCTTTAAGCATGTTTGTGTGGGTCTGCATGACTGGAAACGGTGCTAATATACAGTTAAATGAATAGGTACTTACACAGTGTTGGCTTCGCTTACCAGTGTGCAAATCTGCTTAGCATTACATTTAAGCAATGCTTAAACCTGCTAAGCATAGCTCAGCCCTGGTAACCATTGGTCACATTCCAGTTTGATAAAACAGCAGGATAATGACATCTTTAATGAGTGTATTTGACTTCCTGTATACCACACGCTTCTATGTGCTGTCATTACAGTAGCAAGGTGTGTGAGTATACTGTATTGGACACCTGGTTATACATGGGTAGCACCGCAATCTTTTTTCTTTGTATTTGTTTTATACATGGGTAGTATCCCAGGTTATATGCAGTCACACTTGCATGTTACACCAGCTACAGTGCACTGGCTGACAAAAAAGTTTAACACATATTGTATCATTATGTTAGTACTTTTAACAGTGCTTTTCCAAGTAAAAGTAGATTGTAGATTGTAGTATTAGAACCATACACCCCTGCATGCAAATCTGGGACTCTGACTACTGACTATCTTGTTTTTGGTGTTTGAGCTGTATGTTTTTATGTATCTCCTATTGGATGTTGATCTGATATTATGATATTAACTGTAGACTACTATGTTTTTTGGACATGTCATTGAGAATTGCTGTCATGTAGTAATGGCATACCTTTCAGTTTCAGACTTCTCTCTTTCAAAACATTCATCCTAATACTTGTACGTTATTTTAGCTGTGTATGGAGGGAGGTGGATGTAAGTGTTATGGCTCCTTCTTTATCTGGCTGTGCATGCTGCTCCAGTTTCTGCTGATCTATTGGCTGTATGTGTTTTTAGGGGCAGACTGAGACATGTCCTGTACCAAGGTCAGGATTCAGACAACACTGAAAATTGGGAATGTATATGTAGGGCTAGTGTGTGAGTGGCAAACAATGACATATTTGTTCACACAGTCCATATACTCTACTGTTCACGTGACTTACCAGTATGTGATTGTGGTGATATTGGTTGTGGGTATGCACTTTCCCACTGGTGTCTGTTTGTCAGTGGTCCTACACCCCTGTAGTGCCTGATAAATTTGCAACTAAATGTGTAATTACCCATAGCAGATTCACGTATTCAATTACTTGTGATATTTCACTAGATATATGTTAGAGCACATAGGAGGATGTTACTACAGCAACTGTGTTAGCTTATCTATGCCAGTACTTCAGATGCATCCCCATTTTCATGGCTTCCACCCACCACTTTGTCAGCCTTGGTCCAGATTCATTGCAGTAAGGAGTTCTGAGCATACCTGTCAACTGGCTGAATTGTTTCAGGATGTCCAGGTTTATTGTTCAGATTTCTGGTCTGTTTTACACATTATTCTCATTTCTCTGGTAAATCATTATGATGGTATGATTGTTGTTAGAAAATGAGGACATACATTGCATTTACCTACCTCACATCCATCAGAATATGTATGCTGAAACAAACTGTGCCACTCTGTCAAGAAGAGTACAGGGGGACAATGACCTCTTCCTTTATGGATGCTAATGCGTTAATACTGAGATGTGACACATAGAAGGACATTCTGACCACAGTGGCAATGTGGTGGTCAAAAGAGACACTGCTGTCAACCTGTGTACCCAGATCTCTTATAACACCTTCTTTGTTCAGGGGACTACCACTGATGTGGTAATTCTTGGGAACAGGGTTTTCCCCAAAGGGGACGACAACACATTTTTTGACATTGAGCTTAAGGCCATGGCTCTGACACCAGTCATTGATCTCAGTGAGGCCTTCCAGTAGGATTCCCACATCACTTGGGTAGTTAATAATAGCTCCCAACTTGCAATTGTCTGCAAACATTGTCAGCCAGAGTCCCTTCATGTTGGCATGGACTTCAGAGAAGTTGATACCAAACATGAGAGGACCCAGGACAGAACCCTGTGGGGTTCAACTTATGACTGCTCAGCAGTCTGACTTGGAGTCAGCTATTCAACACTGTGAGTCCTAATGTAACCCATTTTGCAACCCACCTAGTGATATAGGGGCTGATGCCTAGCTTAGTGAGCTTTTGTATGATGCCTGAGTGGGGAATGTTATCAAAGGCTTTGGCCAGATTAAGGTAGGCTGTATGTGACACCTTGCCTACACCCACAGCTCAGATGACTGACTCCAAGAAGTTGAATAGGTTGATTGAGCAGGTATGACCTACCCTTCACAAAAGTAAACTGTGTGGGATCCTGAGTCTGCGAATACCCATATCCCTGTTTATTAGGTGCATGATGATGCATTCCATAGCTTTGCATAACAGACTTGTCAGGCAGTTGGGGCAGTAGTTCCCACTGTCTGTAGTCACACCCCATTTGTGGAGAGGGGTGACTGTAGCAGTGCACAATTCAGTAGGGACAAAGCGTGAGGTGAGGCTGTGCTTGAACAGGGCACACAGGTGAGGTGCCAGGTCATTCTGTAGTTCATGTAGAAAACAGCCAGGGATATTCTCAGGTCCCATAGAAGCTGTATTCTTGGCCTTGGACAGTGGTGTTTTAACCTGTGCAACAGTAATACTGGGTGCTTGGCAGTGTACTGGTATTGTGATTGGTCATTTGGGGGGAGGGGTAAAGTTTGCACTCAATATGTCAGTCAGTATAGTAGCAATATTTGTTGGCTCAGTCTAGGAGGTACCATTGTCTAGTAGCTCAGAGCAAATCTTGGTATTACCATGGAGATTCTTTACATAACTGTATGAGGCCTTGTGGTTGTTTTTACTATGTGCTCCAATTTTGTTTTCAAAGCTAACTTTGTAGTATTTAATGAGGGTCCTCAACTTTTAATTGAGGCTGATAAGGTTTTTTTTTCCAGTCTTGGGACTTCACCTTATTCCGTATCAGTTCCCTCCTTCTGTTGTACAGTTTCTTTATGGGCGGGGAACCACCAGATTGGCTTCCTTTTTTTTGGAGGTGAGGGCTTTGGTTTTATTGGGTATGGCGGTATCCATGCATTTGTGTATATGTTCATAGTGCATGGTTGTTTGCTTCAGCTGTCATGCAAGTAGTCTCCATTTGCATGGCTGCCGTGAGGTTAGCTGCCTCTGTTTGTAGGAGGCCATAGTTAGCTTTGGAAAGGGTTTTCATGGTGGTCACCTGTGCAGGGGGGCAGGAGGGCTGTGGATTTCCAAAGGTGATTACTTTGTGGTCAGATATAACTAGGGAGGAGTTGACTACTGGTGTACAGCAACAGTCACACATATTGGTAAGGACCAAGTCAATGTGATGGGCAAGTGCATCAGGACATGAGTAGCTTTCCCAGTTAATGGTGGGGTAGTTGAAGTCAACCAGTATGAGAGTGTTAGGTTGAACACTAATATTCTCCAGGGTGTTTAGGGACATGGAGAGTGAGACTTGGGACATGTTTGGGGACCTATAGCAGGCTACAACCTCAACCACTGTCTTACCCAAATGTTAGGTACACCTGCAGGATTTGTCATGCATAATGTTGGTCTACCACTCTGGAGGTGTGTGCATCCTTTATGAATATGGAAATACCACCACCTTTGGAGCTTCAATCCAAGTTCTGCAGCCAAAAGGTGTGGAATGATTTATAGACTGGTAGTGCAGGGATGTTTCCTGCTGCCTTTAACCAGGTCTCTGTTACAGCACATATGTCATTGTTCCCCATTTTAAGGAATACTTCCAGTGAGTGCATTTTCGGGTTTAGACTTCTAGGGTGCAGCAGCATGACCCTCAGATTGCATGTGTTTGTAGATGTTATATATTTATATATATTTATATATACATACACACACACACACACACACACACACACACACACACACACAAATATCCATATATTTATTCACCTTTATATATATATATATATATATATATATATATATATATATATATATGTGTGTGTGTGTGTGTGTGTGTGTGTGTGTGTGTGTGTGTGTATGCATATATGTAGATGTAAATTTAGATGAATCTCTCTCTCTCTCTCTCTATATATATATATATATATATATATATATATATATATATATATATATATATATATATATATATATATATATATATATATATATCTTATGTATAGATTTGTCCACATATATGCATATCCATATGTATATAAATGTATACATAGAGAACCTGACTGATTCTACAGACTCCTTTCCCTACTGTTGAATGACTGTACTAACTGATATGTTTGGAAAATCATTACTATTTTATACAGCTCAGATGGTGCAATGGTACAGTGCTTTGATTGTAGTTTACAGGGCCTTGGGCTCAAGACTTGGCAGGACTTATTATTTTGTCACAAGGCAGAACAGTTGCTGCTGTGGAGAAAGGGATAAGGGCAATAATTAAAAGAGTTCCCTAGCCTTTGGACAGATTTGTTGCAGTAAGATGTTCAGAGTATGGCTCTAATGTCCGACTGCACCACACACACACACACACACACACACACACACACACACACACATATATATATATATATATATATATATATATATATATATATATATATATATATATATATATATATATATATATATGTGTGTAGATAGATAGATAGATAGATAGATAGATAGATAGAGATGGATATATTTTGTTTTAGGTACATGCAGAGATATTTATATATGTGTATATTTATTTATATATATATATATATATATATATATATATATATATATATATATATATCTGTGTATATTTTATATGTATACCTCTGCATATATTACATATTGTTTCATATATATATATATATATATATATATATATATATATATATATGCATCTCCATGCACATATACATTTATACATGTATTTATATGTACAAAATTTGACTAATGTTAACAAACCTTTTCCCTACTATTGAATGACTCTGCTGAATATGTTTGAAAAAACATCAGACATATCTACAGCTCAGATGGTGTAGTGGTAAATTGCTTTGGCTATGATGTTCAGGGTCCTGGGTTCAAGACTTGCAAGGGCTGATTATTTTGTTGTGGGAAGAACAAGGGTTTTTGGATACAGAGTGATTAAGGCACTTTTAAGCAGTTGTAAGTGGGTTTGTGCAGTGGTAAGCAATGCTAACTTCCAGTTAACTATGCTTACAGACATTTAGCCTTAAAAGTGCTTAATCTGTGTAGGCATCGCTTACGCTTAGCAAACAGGTTTAGTCCTGCTTACTCCCGCTTACCCTCCTGCTAATTGCTTTAAAAGAAAAGAAAAAAATCGGTGATAGGAAAGTGAGGAAAAAGGGTGCATGAAGAGGGAAAAACAATATGAAAGATAACTAGGGGTGTGCAGGATGGGTGTAGGGAAAGTCCATAGCTGTCCATTTCTTCTACAGCAACAGCTGTGCATATATACTGAATTTGGAGATAGATTTGGACACTCAAACCCCTGAGAGAGGGGTGAGGGCAACAATAATGTGTTGTGAAGCCAATTAGACCAGATTACATGTGTCCAGTGGACACTTGTATGAAGTGGACAGCTATGTATAGGGCGACATTTTTCTGGGGGGTAACAGATTGCTCTTTTTTTTTAAGGTGAGAGTGGGATGTTGGGGAAGGATAGTAGGTATATTTGGGGAGTTGGTTGAGTAGGAAGACAGACAAGACAGCATACACGGGCATTATATGACACGTGGGGTAAACACTTTGGACAGGGAGGGGTGTTTGGCGATTGAAAGCCCACGAGCCCCCAAATGGATAGTGGGACTGAGGTCCCCACCCATGGGCAGTCACCACTGCACCTTCACCACCCTGAAGGGGGCTGTGCTGGGGTTGAGCAGGAGGGGCAGGCTGGTGTAGCAGACCTCCCAATTCTCTGTGGAGCTTGCTATGCACCAGACCCCAGACCTGGCTTCAGGTGACAGGATCTTGTCCGCACCCAGGGGGGGACGAATCCCATCCCATGAGGAGGTTCCACCCAAAAGTGGTGGACAAGGAGGTCCCAGGGTGCGTCCCAGATGTGCTGGGGCCTGGTGCCACAGCCAGATCTGCTGGGATCGGCCTTCCCAGACATGTTATGGTGTTGCAGTTTTAGAACATATGTTGGTTAGTAATGGTAAACACATTTCAGGATTAATGTTAACAGCATGAATGAGTATTCCCATTAACCCAAAACAACAGATTTGGAACATTTGCATAGTAAACAGAACACATGCATATATGGAACCACAGTGGGCATTACACCAGCATGCAGGTTACATTGATAGCAATAGGCCACCAGTGACAGTATTTGAACAGGGAACATTAATTGGAATACATTTCAACATTTTTAGAACAAAAGCACACATGTCCCAATGGTAGGTTTGGTGGAAAACATACCCATTCATTTATGTGTCTAGATTATTGGTGAAGATAAGGTGGGGGGGAGAGAGAGATGTCAATTAACAAATGTAGATTCTTGCAGTGATCACAACTTTAATGATCATTGCTCTAATCATTACTCTACAGGTATTATTACAACAACCTATGGCCTTGGGTTGGGCAGTGGTATGTTTGTACACAGTGTATAATTACAGCCTTCTTATAGCTACTTTATACCTTCTCTTACCTGGAAGACCTGTGGAGGGAATTTTCGTTAACACTACCTGACTGTTTCTACCCATATTCACATAGTCAGGGTTACATATATGCAGTGTGTGTGTGTGTGTGTGTGTGTGTGTGTGTGTGTGTGTGTGTGTGTGTGTGTGTGTGTGCTACTGCCATACTCTGTGCCTTGATTTCTATCGGTCACCATAGTTGTTGGCAGCAGGGCCTAGTAGCTGTGACAGCATGACACTTTTGAACATTTCTTGGGGGAGACCACTTAGTATATGTACTTATCTTGCTGTCATTTGCAGCCTTGGGGTTGGACCGTGGGTGTTGGACACAGTATAACTACAGCCTTGTTATAGCTACTTTATACCTTCTTCCTCTACACATATTCACAATTCCGAGTTGACATTATGCATTCAGCTTACTACCACTCCAGGGATTCAAACCATGGTTGTTTCTGCTAAAAATATAACAAGTTTGTGTTTCATCAGAACAAGCTATTGAGAAACTGCTGTCTCTTCCTTGAATGTTTTCTGTCTAATTCTCTCTTGGTTGTACAATCTGACCTTGTAATTACAACTTTCTTATACATATATTCCTATACATACCTTTTGATATAGCACTGTGTGGAAAACAGTGGTTAACACAAGATTACTATTCAGATATCAGATCTTGGTGCATGAAACATTTCATATCAGTTAATCTTGTGTCTTACAGAGGCACTAACTTTGTCAAATGAGACTTGCTTGTTTAATGCTTTCAGAGCTATAGTTGCTGTGCATAACATGTACACATTTCAATTCATACCATACCAGAGTAAACACAACCAGTCCAGGGTTTTGAATTTTATTGACAGGCAGTTACAGTTTTATTTATATATAACCTATATGAGACTATTTCTGTAATATTGTCTGGTTTATTCAGTACATCAAAAAGGGTTCTTCCTACATGGAAAGCAATTACATGGCTCCACCAACATGAATTCCAGGCAGAAGAATATTGAGCCAGCAAAACAGTGAGACTGGAATCAAATAATATTTATTATTTCAGTATTAAAACAAATAACCAAACCGGTTTTGGCTGGTAAGCAACACAGCCTTCATCAGTGTGAAGTCAAATACATGTCCGTTTGTCTTATATACCTACATACAACACAATATAATTCTCCACTGGTTGCTCTAAAATTGCTCATTTAATCCAGGTTGGAACAACCCACCTAACTTGACAATCCATTCCTTCTCTTTAGAGTCCAAAATGGAATGCAACTCTGTTTTGTTTAATTTATTCCCTTTAACTATGTCAATTATCATAAACATAAAACTGGCAGATGTATGTGTTACACAATGCTTATATAATGCACCTCTAGATTTTTTATTTTTGATGTCACTCATATGCTCCGAGATCCTCAGCCTAAAAGGACGTGATGTTTGGCCAATGTAAAAGGAGCCACAACTGCATGTGGCTAAATAAATTAGCAATTCGCTACTGCACTTTGCAAAAATTTTTACATCATAAACAATACCACAATTTTTGCCAGTGAATTGTTTTGTTTTAGGTATTTTGTTACAGTGAGTGCAATGGCCGCATGGGAAGCATCCTGTAAGTGGTTCACCCGAAATGGTGGTTTGTATCCCCTGATAAGGTCTTCTTAGGTGTGAGTGTTTATACTGACTAAAGAAAGAAGCAAGGTTCCTACATTTATGAAAAGAAAAAAGTACACCTATCTGGTAGCATGTGTGCTAAATTCAGATCACATTGTAGAATGTTCCAATGCCTGTGTACACTAGTGATGAGTGCATCAGAATTCCTACTGTATGTTGTAACAAATCTAACAGGTTCTGAAGTCTGTTGTTCATGTTTCTTATACACCAAAAGATCATCCCTCCTAAGTGTGTTGGACCAATTACTGGCCTGCAGAGCATGTCCTATCCGATATCCTGGACTTAAATCCATGTGTCAGATCATGCCTATGTTCCTGAAAAGTAGATTCTTGAGAGAAGATCTATCTCATTCTGATATACTGAGATTTGGGGATGTTTTTGGCTATGTGTAGAGGATGAAAGCTGGATGCATGGAGGATGGTGTTATACTGTGGATATTTCCGGAACACCTTCATACTTAAAGTATTATCAGGTGATCTAGTAATGGTGACATCAAGAAACATAATGGTATCCACATCATAATTGACCGTGAAGTATAAACCCCATTTGTTCTCATTGAGGTAGTTAATAAACTTCATCAGATATTCCACATCTGTCCTCCATACCATCCAGCAATCATCCAAATACTGTCTCCAAATGTCTATTTCATCCAGGTATATGTTATGGCCTCTGTCATAAATAAATTGTTCCTCGAAAAAGGCCATAAATAAATCCGCATATATAGGGGCAAAAGATGCTCCAGTAGCCGTACCTTTAGTTTCCCAATAACATGTATCCTGGTAGAAAAAGACATTATTGGTTAGGACATGTTCTGACAGGCCTTTAAGAAATGTGTTGAACCCTGGCTGGTATAATTCAGATTTATATAGCCAATACTCAATGGCTTCCAGCCCAGCCCCATGAGGGATGTTGGTATGTAAAGCACTAACATCAAGTGTACACATAAGCCATTCTGGTTCAAGCTGAGTTTCTGAAATGATTTTAAGAAATTCCGTAGTATCTTGTAAATGTGAGCGTACCCACCATAATAAGGGCTTCAGATGTTTAGTGAGGAATAATGATAATGGTTCTCTAATATAGCCTCTGCCTGACACTATAGGTCTTCCAGGTGGATTAACAGGATCTTTATGTATTTTTGGCAAAAAATATATGTACTGACTGGTGGGATCACAAATCATGAGTTGCTGCATAACTCTGTCAGTGATGATACCTTCCTCCTTGGCCTGTAACAGGAATTCATCTATTTGCTTCTTAAACCTAAATGTGGGGTTGATAGGCATTTCCATATAGTAACGCCTATCTTGGAGTTGTCTTTTGGTCTCTGTATCATATTGTTGCCAGTTCATCACTACTACAGCCCCACCCTTATCCGCAGATAAGATGACAATATTCTTCTTCTTCTGTAATTAAACCAGTGCATCTTGTTCAATCTTTGAGAGATTATTTGGTTTACAAGAAATCCCAGAACTATGATAATGTAGATCTTTAAGAACACTGTTCTGGAATTGATGCACTATGGGATGCATAGGAGGCATGTATCTGGATTTATGATATATAAAGGTATCCCTATCACCACCATCAGAGTCACCAAGTTGCAGTTTGAGATTTAATGTTCTACAAAATGTCATGACATCTTCTGCTAAAATGTCTTTAGTAACGAAAAAAACAGGGATAAAAGGCAAACCTTTATTCAGAATAGACATTTGTACTGTTGTCAAACTAACATCAGAAATATTCAAAATATTTTCATTTATTTCTGTCTTACCAGTTTTAAAAGCCTTTCTATATTGTTGATTTTTCTGGTGTTTCCTACCTGCTCGCTTATATTTTAACCTAAAGGGACAGAAGGCTGTGTCCTTTTGGTGGTCGGTGATTCTGGTGCATGGTGCATGTCCATATCTGTATAAGATGAAAGATCATCAGTAGATGATCCTGTCTCAGCTGGACACTTCTTAAGAATAGCCCTAGGTCTTTTACATTTTGGGGTTCTGGTTTGCCTGTTATTCAGTACAAACCATACCCATTTTTAATACTGCCAGGTGACATTCTACACCTTTATATTTATTTGGTATGAATATTACAAACTAGATTGTTACTCACCAGCCTCGCGATGCAGCCTTTGCAACCTGCTTGCATGGGCTTCCTGGTTCACAGCCTGCTCAGCTGGAGCTGTAAAGATACAGAAACATTTATGCATACCTATCCATCACATAGGCTGGACTTTGGTAAACAGTTTTTGATATGAATACTTACACATGCCTGGGACATCACCCCTCTGCCGTGCTTCTTGGACCCACTGGTCCAAGAGCTCCCTCTTCCTCCACTTCAAGTCGGCATAGTGGTACCAGACCTGCTCATCAGTCTGAGGGATGCCAGTAGCACTGGTGAGATCATGGGCGAGACTTTTCCAGGCCTCCGCTTTGTATTGTGAGCTCCGGTACTGGTCCTGCAGCAGTCTCACATCATGGTTTTTAACAAGGAGTCCTACCATGACCTTGGACTCCTGTATGCCCCAGTGCTGCACCTGAAAGTGCATACCCTCTCCAACACCAGCCATACTGCCTACAGTGGGGAGTTAGAACCGGTTATGAGCTATATTCCCACCTGTGAGGTTTAAATACAGCCGATTTCCACCCTTTGCTGTGACTGGACAGTTTTGAAAATCCTAAGCTAAGCTTAATGTCGGGCAAACCCACTTAGCTGGTCTGAGCACTGCTTAGAGGGGTAGGTGCTAAGCACTGCTTACCAGAGCACAAATGCCCTTAGCTACTCTAGTTCTTGTTTATAATTTACATATAAGCAATGCTTATTCTGGCTAAGCATAGCTAAGCACAAGTTAGCATTGTTCAGCTTTCCTTTCACAGACTATCAGCATTGTGGAGTTGATTCCTCATAAATGACATATTATGATATGTATGTTTACCTTCCATTACATCCTCCTATGTGCTTTCATTACAATACATTCTTTTGTGGCTATGCTGTATGGGACATTTGTGTTTATATGGGTGATTTCACATCTGTACTACACTGACACCTCACATTTGGACCTGCTACACTACCCTGGTTAACAAATATATATATATATATATATATATATATATATATATATATATATATATATATATATATATATATATTATTCACTACCTACTGATAACAAAATATATTTTCATGCTTTTTTAGCAGATAAAAATGAAGGGACTGAATGGGGACTCGAACCGCAAATGCCTACTTACTAAGCGAAAGCTCTAACCACTAAGCTATTTCACTTTTCACTGTTTTGGCCGTATATTTCTATTTAGCTCATTGGGATGTATAAGCTAGGCTGAGCATAGCTGTATGATACACACTCCCACTCAGCTACATTTAAACTTTACTGCAGACAGAAAAAAAATTCCATATGTGTTTTATTTTTATTTACTGTGTGGGTTTGCACATTGCATTCTGCACCATTATCTGTGTATTGCTCTTATAAAGTTGATAGACTAACAGGCTTTGATGTAGCATGATTTTTCTGAAGGGTATGATGTCTAGAACTCAAATGTCAGCTGTATGATGTGTTAAGTCAAATGTTAGATGTGACATACAGTGCTTTAGCAATACAGGGGTGTGTCACAGAAGCTGTGACACATCCCCTGTATTGCTTTCTTGTTTGCCAGTTTTATTTCAGTATCCACGGACACTGAAATGATTTATTTTACATTTCAGTGTTTGTGGACACTGAAATACTGGCATAATAGCTCTAATATTATGCCAGTATGGCTTAAAAAGTGTCGTACAGCACTTTCTGAGTGCAGGGGGCATGTCTAGTGTCCGTGCACTGCACAGACATGCCCCCTGCACACGTGCACAGATCGTGTCCATGTAGTGCATACAGCAGCACACCTTCATTAATATGCAAGGCATGCTGCTACTCTACGCAGCCACGATCCGCTCCATCCAGGAATAGTACTATTCCTGCATGGAGCTTAATGAATCCTGGGGCTTGTCTATGTGTTGTTTGTGAATGCAGATGCCTCACGTAAAACTATGGGATTTTTTTTACCCTTTTTTCTGCTATGTGGTTATTAACAAGAAAGCCATTATTTATAGTCAAGGAGCAGTGAGAGGCTAGATAAACAAACAACAATATAGTAACCCTGTGTGCACGCCAAACTTGAGATAACACTTGATAAAAATCCTATGATAATGTGGAAGAAAAACAAGCAGGCCGGCAGAAAATGCATTAAGACTGTATGGCAAGTAAACAACTTCTAAGCAGTAAAATAGATATTTTGTGTTCCTCAAGATCACAGTTAAATTATTGAAACACTGAGGGAGCCCTTATTCTGCCACAATCCAAGCAACATCTGACATTTATGAAACAATGATCCACCAAGTGAAGGACATTCAAAAATAATCTTCTATACCAGTTTCTCAAATAAATTGCATATGACCAAACTTATTTTGATTACAGAGACTTAGAGAGTAATTAAAATGTCAGAGCTGGCCACTGTATGTTAGAGATAGCTGTGGCAGTTAGGATGCTAATTAACCCTACGTGCTGCAGTCAGGTTTTCATTCGCCTGCTTGACAGAGATGATGTATGTACAGATTTCATGTTCTATGTTTTATGTTTAGTTAAGGAAATTTCAAAAGAAACTAAAACAATGGATATTTTTCATCCATCTTGATCTGCTGGGCAATATTAGTACTTCAGTATCACATTTTTCATATTATCTTGTAATGAGGACTGCCATGCTGAAGTGATTTTGCATTTTATGTTTGTTTTTATTGGCCTAACAATACATGTTGTGTCTGAATTATATGATGCAGCCTTGTCACAATAAATCAGGAACTTTGTGCATTCACATATGACAGTGGTGCTAGTCAATGGCTTCTTATTTTGTCTCTGAAAACAAAGTCACTGTTTCTTTTTTACTAAATTGCTCCAATCTGTGTTAATTGTTAGCTGCTAAAACTCATTTAATAGTGGATTAACTTTTAATACATGCAGGTCAGGTAAAATGGATGTTTCTTTTAGGTATTTAAGGCTGTAGTTCTAGCAAAAGTGCATACTATCCCTCACAGTATCTCAGCTGGGTCTCAGATGCAGCAGTTCTGGCAAAATTAGCTCACTGAGTTAAAATGTCATAGTGGTGGATTGGTTAGTGTTGTCACCTCACAGCAAGAGTCCTGCCAGTTTGATTTTTGGCTGGGGTGCCTTCTGTGCAGAGTCTGCATGTCCTCCCTGTGTTTCTGTGGGTTTCTTCCGGGTGCTCCGGTTTCCTCCCACATTCCATCCAAAGACATGCAGTAGGTGGATTGGGTACTCTAAATTAGCCATAGGACTCTGTGTGTGGTGTGGAAGAATTACCACAATAGGGCTAGCCACCTGGCAGTGTAAACCTTGGCTCTAGATGATTGTCACTGTTGAAGTGACACCCTGACCTCATGTGTAAAAATGGGGAAAAAGGGGTTGTGGACTGATGGATGGATAGATGGATACACTTAAAATGTCAAAAGGAAGAATAATATTATCTGGGGATTTAAATTTCCCAGAAACAGATTGGAATAATATTGATTTAGCTACATTAGTAAGGAAATTATTCACAGTGTATGTTCAGGAATAATTACTTCACATTGTAAAAAAAAAGCTACCAGGGAATGGAACATACTAGACGTTGTTTGTGTTCCTAAATAAATTACTGTTACTTCAAGTTTTACCACTGTTGATGTGCAGTGATCATGGGGTTATAAAAGTTAATTTGTTGCTAGATAATTCTGCCAAACTGAAATCTAAACCAATGCACAGAAGATTAATTACAGATTATATGGAAGCAAAGGATCTATATTATAAGATCAAAGGCTGAAAACATTGAAGACCATATGGTCGATGTCTTCAAACATCGAACTTATAAAAACAAAAAAAAAAGTACCCTAATGGGTTTAAGCAGGGGGCAAGCCCCCTGCACCTCCACCCCCCACTACTTAAATATACCAACTCCGAGTCCGCACTACATTGCAGCAAATGGAAATCTTCCCTTATGTAGATTTCTGTTTACACGTTTGATGTTCTCCACTTTCGCTATTCTCGTGTCTACAATATCAGCTTTGATATTGTCAGCTTTCGAGAATATAATATAGAGCCGAAAGCAAAACAGTCACTATGTAAAACTAACTAAAGTGTTGTGTCCAGTGGAAAAAATGCAGATGGAATGTGGAAGGTTTTGAAAGAGAAATTGTTTTAGTGCAAAAAATCAAAAAATTATTTAATATCAGGATCTACGCATGCAACATTGGGCGATATATTTCCATAAGAACAAGATACCTGAATAAGGTGAGAGACAAAAAATGTAAGAATGGAAGAAAGGTCAAACTACAGCTTTGAAAACTGAAATAAATAAGCTGGAGAAACAAATTAAGCATAGTGTGAGACAAGATCAAGAAAAATTTGAAGAAAATTTATATAAAGATATTGAGCATAATAGAAAACCTTTTTTATAGATACATAAGATGTGGAAGGAGTAAAGACATACAAACTGGTAAACTGTGTGCAGATTCTAAAATTTATTCTCAGACACAACAGATTATAGATATATTTACAAAATCTTATGAAAAACAGTTTGGCCCCACAAAGGGGGTGATAAGTTGTCCTAGTGACATCCAGGTAACCTCAGATACTGTAATCAAATTAGACTATATCGAAAATGAACTGCGCAAACTGGATCCAAACAAAGCACAGGGAGGAGGTGGAATTGATAATATTGACCTCAGAACACCTCAGCAATTACTTACAGTACCATTATATATATTATTTACTAGGTCATATAAATATGTGGATATTCCTCAGGATTGGAGGAGACATGCACTTATAAAACCTGCCTTTAAGGGAAAGGGGAGTAGGACAAACCCAGCGACATACAGACCCTTAAGTCTACTTTCATGGTGTGAAAAAATAATGGAGAAGTTAATATTGGATAAGTTATTGTTGGACATGTTGGGACTTGAAGCCTTATATCAGCATGGATATGTTGAAAACAGATCTATTATCACCTATAACATGATGTTCTATAATAATATAATAACAGCTATGAGTGAAAAATTGTGCTGTGATGTAATTTATAGAGATTTAGCTTCAGCATTTGACAGAGTCATACAGAAAACACTGATCAATAAATTAGAACAACTAAGTATTGATGTACTCTTGATAAGATGGATAGCTTCATGGCTTACAAATAGGACATGGCAAGTATCATACAGCAATTTGACAGGTGAAATGATTCTTGGTTACAGTCAGGGTGTCCCACAGGCCTCTGTCCTAGCCCCTTCCTTGTTTAGATTGTATCTTTCAGACCTAACTTTTTCATCTGAGGTGTTCTACAGTCTATGTGCAGATGACCTGAAATTGGGTAAACTGATTATATGTGTTACAGATAAGGCATGCCTGCAAAAGAACTTGACTAAATTGACCATTTGGGCATAGGAGAATAATATGTTAATAAATACATCAAAAACTAAGCATATGAGATTTGGGAGACATAAACTGAAAAGTGAATATTTAATACAGCACACAGTGATTGAAACTGTAGATTCATTTAAGGACCTGGGTATATACGTGTAGATCTAGCTATGAGTTTTTCTAATCATATCAAGCAATTGGATAATAACAGTTATATAACTATAGGTTATATAAAACATTTAGAAAGTTTAGGAAATCAGAAATGACATGTCCAGGGTGGTACAGCGGTAGCGTTGTTGCCTCACAGCAAGAGGTTCTCCTGTTTGATTCTCGGCTGGAGTGCCTTCTGTGTGGAGTCTGCATGTCCTCCCGCAGTCAAGTGGCCTCCAAAAGACATGCGTGAATGGGTGTGCCTTCGCTGAAGGTTGGGCATCGGGCTGGCAACTCTGCACCATAAAAATCGACTGCCAATCATTCGCGGACCGGAGTTCCACTGTGGCGACCCCTAACCGGGAAAAGCCGAAAAAGACAAAAAAAGGAAATCAGAAATGATGAAGTCATTGTTAGTTATATTAGATCCAAACTTGTGTATGGAATAACAATATGGAAACCTTATAAGAAAACAAGCATGAGTAAACTGGAAAGAGTACATAAGAAATATACCAAGGGCATCAATGGATGTGAAAATGTAAGTTATTATGAAAGACTACAATATCTGAACTCGTACAGTGTCTTTTATAGATATCTAAGAGAAGATCTTATTCAGTATATAGGGTATTTAGAGACAACTATCTCTGGAAATGTTTGCCGTTGTCAAAAAGTAGTAGAGAATCATCAGAAAACCTATGTAGAAGATTCTATAGGAATGAGAAGTGTACTAATTGGTTCTCTGAGAGAGTGGCTGATGCATGGAACAGACTACCAAATTACATTAAAGCAAGTACCAGTTTGGATATTTTTAAGAACAGCCTGGACACTTATTATGGGAACAAGTGTTTTGGTATATTGGTAGGCTAGAAGGGCATTAATGCCCTTGCTTGATATATTTGTATGTATGTATGTATGCATGTATGCATGTATATATGTATGTAAGGCCTAGTACACCATACCATCCTTAGTTTTATCCTGTCACATGGATAGCAGCACTTTACTGGCCAAAGGATGAGAGTACTTATCAGCTTGTTTACATTATAACTGATTCTTGCACTTCACATAAAGATTTCTCTAATTACTATTTATAAGAATGATTTATAGAACTATACTGAATTCAGGAAAATAAACACTCTAGTTGTTAAACTGTGAGTGGCAACTTAACAATGAGCATCACAGAAAGTTTTGTCTCCCATACATTGTTTGCATACCAAGCAAATTCATTTAAAAGATCCGAACAAAAGAAATTATGGTGGGACTGTCATGATCTGTGGTAGGAAAAATTGAAACTGAGGTAACAGAAAAACACTGATGTTTTTCTGCCCACTAACAAAACCCAGGGGTGGCCCGTGCTATTGGACTGCCGGACTGCAGCCCCCCCAGCTGTAAAACATAAAGAAATTAAAAGAAAATTAAAGAAAATAAAATAAAAAAAAAATTCAAAATTATTCGCAGACTGGACTGCTGCTGAGACAGTCTGGAGCATACGCAGACTGTTTCAGCAGCAGTCTGGACTGGGAAACATGTCAGAGCAAGATCCAACTGCAATAGACTGTCCGGGAAACACGCTGGGAAACCTCATCAGAGTCGGACTGCGGCTGCAGTCTCATCGGGAAGATCTCGCAATTTGGAGCTGGACAGGCGGGGTCTCGTGTGGAAACATGGATGGATTTATGTGTTTTCCAGCTACGGATGGATTTATGTGAATGGGCGGGTATGAAGGGAGTTTTGCAGCTACGGATTTGTGTGGACGGATGGGGAGTTTACAGGTAAGGTGTGAGTGTGTGTGTGAAAATGCCCCAGTTGCTATATACATGGTGGTGTGGTAGGGAATACCTCAGGCTTGTACCCTGTACCTTGTATGCAGGTGTTAAAGACCTGAATTCCCTACCCACCACCATTTGTAAAAAAATGCAGATTTTTGCCTCATATTTGATCTGATCTGTTCCTCATAATATCTGTGGTTTCTAAATGTTGCAATGCTTGATATTTAATGGTGCAGTGGTAGCATTGTTGCCTCACAGCTGCAGGTTCTCAGGTTTGATTCTTGGCTGGGGTGCCTTCTTTGTGGGGTCTGCATCTTCTTCCTGTGTTTGTGTGGGTTTGCTTTTGTGTCCTCCCATGTTACAAAGACATGTCTGCATTATTTCTTCCTGGGCCTCTGCTGAAAATTGTTTTTTTTGTTGTTAAATGAAATTGACAGGCATTTGAATTTCAGACTTCAGGTTTCTGAATGTTTAATTCCTTACATATTTGATGGTGCAGTGGTAGCATTGTTGCCTTATAACTATAGGTTTTCTGGTTTGATTCTTGGCTGGGGTGCCTTCTGTGTGGAGTCTGCATCTTATCCCTGTGTTTGTGTGGATTTGCTCTGGTGTCCTGCCATTTTACAAAGACATGTGTCTGCAGTATTTCTGGTCCAAACCAAATGCTATGCACGTGGGGGATGCACGGCCAGACCAAACCATGAAGAAACAAAAATGGCCAGCAAAGTTTAGCAGTCGAATATGCAACTCAAAACAAGATAGTGAATAATCAGACTTTTACTGTAAAAATAAAAAAACAGACCGGTTTCAGCAATATGATGCCTTCTTCAGTGTTGAGCAAACAATCATCTGTTGTTTGCTCAACACTGAAGAAGGCATCATATTGCCGAAACCGGTCTGTTTTTTATTTTTACAATAAAAGTCTGATTATTCACTATCTTGTTTTGAGTTGCATATTCGACTGCTAAACTCTGCAGTATTTCTCCCTGGGCCTCTGCTGAAAATTGTTTTTGTTCCTTCAGAAATAAAATTGACAGGCATTTGAATTTCAGACTTCATATTCTTCAGAAAATACAAAGTAACACAACCTAAGTTTATAAGATGAATATTTGAAATTTGTCCTTATTTTTGGGACTGTATTACCCCATTATTGGCTTTGTCCAGGTTTTTTGTGCTAAGGTTGACAGCTATGGCAAGAACTGAATTCACTGAATATGTTTGAGGGCTGTATTCCTTCATTACTGGGTTTGTCCAGGTGTTTTGTGCTAAGAGGTTGACAGCTATGATGAGAACTGAATTCATTAAATGATAGCCATTTAAGTTTCAGTCTTCCTCTCTTTCACAAAGCAGCTGATTTGGCATAGTGGTATGTTGCTCTGACTGTTTTGCACAGGAACCTTGGCAGTAAAATGTGTGGTGGTAACACAGCATTTTTCTTTCACAAAGCAGGTGATTTGGCATAGTGGTATGTTGCTCGGACTGTTTTGCACAGGGACATTGGTAGTAAAATGTATGGTGGTAACACAGCATTTGTCTTTCACAAAGCAGCTGATTTGGCATAGTGGTATGTTGCTCTGACTCTTTTGCACAGGGACCTTGGCAGTAAAATGTGTGGTGGTAAGACAGCATTTTATTCTAGCAACTTTCCAAGATTATACAAGCAATGTTAATGTGTCCCTGGTTTTTGGGCTTTTGACCCCCCCCCCAATAAATTTGGCTTTTTCCAGATTTCTTGTGCTGCGAAGTTGAGATGCAGTTGAGTATTGAGTAGATTTTACAAGGAGCTGAGAGCTGCAGGGAAGAGAAGTTTAGTGCTGCTTATGCTAAGTCAGCTTGCATTGTTAATAGCACAACAGGTTGTGTACTTGCTTTTGATGCAGAAGGTTGTTGGTTCTACTCCCACAAAGAGTGAATGCTGCCATACTGAAAAAGTTAAGATACTAACTATGAGCCTGTTATCAGTTTGCCATCCATTTCCTATTGCAATATTACTAGCTTATCATTTTTAATGTAATATAGGCAATTTATTCCACAGGGGCATCAGACACTTTATTTTTCGATGAAACCATGAAATATAAAGGTATTTGCTAGCAGCAACCTCTTCATTAGTTACAGATTTATTTAATGTGGAATTATTTAGATGATTTTTTACTTCTTCAGAGATTGTGCATATTTACTGATAATATTGGACTGTAGAATTGTGTATATTTACTGATAATGGTGGACTTTAGAATTGTGCATATTTACTGATAATGGTGGACTGTAGAATTGTGCATATTTACTGATAATGATGGACTGTAGAAGTTTGAGTAGACTTTTATGATGGAAATGTTCTGAACTGGGCTGTTTTGTCATTATTTTTATTTATTTTATTTATTTATTTAACATTTGTTAACCGGGAAAGTCCGACTTGGAACGAAGCCAATTTTCAGTGGAGGCCCGGGGCGAAAGGCTCCAGATGCATGTCTTTGTAACGTGGGAGGAAACCGGAGCACCCGGAAGAAACCCACACGAACGCAGGGAGGACATGCAGACTCCACACAGAAGGCACCCCAGCCGAGAATCGAACCAGAGAACCTCTTGCTGTGAGGCGACAATGCTACCACTGCACCACTGCGCCATCCTATTATGGGTGCATGCATTTGGTTTCATTGTTTACTGGAAAGATGTTCTGAATTGGGCAGTTTTGTCATTATTGGTGCATGCATTTTGTTTCATAGTTTACTGGAAAAATGTTCAAAACAATAGGAAGGTGTATCAAAGAGCACATGTATGTTTCATATGCAAGGGGCCTATGATTTGAAAACAGCCCAGAATTAATCTTTATCTGCCACTGGTAAAATGTATTTTCTTTGAATGTGGGTTTCAATGCTGTGTCAATGAATGTGAGTTTCAAGGGCAGAGAAGTTTTAATGCTAAGTTTGGTTAGCAGATGTCTTAGTGTTTGTGCTGTAAAATGCAAAATAAAACTTTCAAATGAAGTCCAAATAATCATAGAAGTAAATCGGTATGCACATTAGTGTTTATGGTAAATGGAGTGAAATAGCCAAGTAATGGATCATTGGAATGGTTGCAGGGGGAGGCTCCAGTCGACCATGATTTTGTGAGGGGGAAGGGCGGCAAACTTAAAGACAGCCCCAGCTGAACTATACCTCCCAACTGTCCAGATTTTCAAAGAATGAATAGATTTTTGCTTCTTATTTTTGGTTTGTTCCTCATAAAATGTGTAGTTTTCTGGCAAATCATTTAGGAATTAAGTCACTAAATAATGACACACTAGTTTCAGACTTCATAACCTTCAGAAAAATGCATGCTAAAGTAAGACCTGTTGTTCCATCAACTGTCTCAGTTTATACAAGAGCAATTTTTAGTACTGTTTATATGTTCCCCCAATATATTTGGCCTTGTCCAGATTTGTTGCATTAACAGGTTGAGAGGTACATGCAAATAAATTGCTTTATAGAATTAGGCATAGCCAAACCTCTCAACTGTCCCTGATTTTGACTCAGAATGTTGCTCTTCCCCCTAATAATCCCTCCACAAAATAGCAATTTTGGAAGAAAACATGGAGGGTTTACAATTAAGAAATAACTGTAATAATCAGAGTTATAGATTACTTTTATTTCAGAAATGCATGTAGATTCTTTTATTTTGTCAGCTGCTCAAGTTAGCAGTACTAATATTAAAATGTCCCTTTTTTGACAGGTTCCCAGCTGTATTGTGTGGCTATTTTATATTTTTACATCACATTTTTGGTCCATTTTTCATAAAATTGTGTTTTTTTTGGCAAATTAGTGACAAATCATTAAAGACTGAAGTTAGAAAATAATGACGGACATTTGAGTTTCAGATTTCATACCATTCAGAAAATTCATACTAATGCAAGACCTATTCTATTATCTTTCTAAGTTTATAAGAGCAATATTTAAAAATTGTCCTTATTTTTGGGCCTTTGTCCCACTTCTTTGTATGGCTTTGTCCAGATTTCTTGCTCTGAGGTTGAGAGGTATGACAAATGTGTCTGGGCCATCACAGTCAGCCAGAGACATTTCAAATTGTGACATACTTGTTGCACCCCAATCCCCCATGTAATGACTCTGGATGTGTCGAAGCAAGGCAAGGAGTAGTTATGCAGTGTAAATGTGCAGTGTGCCCCCCCCCCATCCAAGGTAGACACAAGTACTAGAGTGGCTTTTCATCTGTCCTTGATTTTTGCAGAATGGTCTGGTTTCTGTCATATTTTTTGCACTGTTGGTTTATGCTTGTTACTCAAAGTGCCTTTTGCTCTGTGTTTAAGTAGCAATACTTTAATGACCATCAGGTAAGCTTGGCTGAGATCGTAAGATGCAAGTAAGCTTTAATAAGCATACTGTTAAAGAATTGCCAACATTGAAAGCCTTTCTGTTGTTGCCATGTAGGGAATACTTAACTAGATAATGTATAAGCCTTGGGTATTGAAATGCATATGACAGTATTTGTAATAAAGGACAGGATTACATTGTTTTAAGAAGCTCATTACACTTGGAGACTTCCAGTCATCTCTGCAGGCTTTACCCATAAACTAAACAGAATGCCAATCGAGTGGTCCATAACCTGTGTATCTTGAGCTTATTTCTTGTTTGCTTTTCATTTTTTACTTTGATCATGTTTTCCCCATGAAACAAGTAGATAGCTGTCAGGCAGCAGGTCTTTTTTTGGATAAGAAACATTTTCACAAGTGGGGGCATCAGAGATTTCTACTTTCAGCATGTTACTTGGTACTTTAATAAAGCTGAATATAAATTATAATTAGAACTGCAGTGCAAGAAGTGGTTTGAGTTGAGTGCTGCTTGTTTTTCTTATACTTGATTTTGACTGGCATTCCATTAATGTATTTAAAAAGTAATTTATTTTTTCATAACTCACAACCTTTTTGTTTCCATCTAGATATTAAGTAAGCTGCCATGCAGCCAATGCATTGAAATATTTTTATTCTTCTACACTTCATTTTGTCTTGATTGGACTCTCATAATGACAGTTTGTCACCCAGGGCAGTGTATTAAGTTAGTTTTTGTGGTTTTGAGCATAGCTCCTCCCCTTTCTAGTTGGCCACACCCCTTCCCATTGATCCCACCCATTCAGCTGTCTCCTGCAGCCCCCCTTTGATTTGAAGTCACCAGCCGCCACTGATGAAACCTAGATGTAAATGGGAGCAAAAGTAACACGGCGATGATCTTCAATACAATAGGGGTAGCAGATGCCATATATCTATACAGGAAGACAGCTTCCCTTACTATTAAACTGCACTAAAACATATGTATTTACACAAACTCTATGTACTTTATATTTTATTTGATAAAGTAATCTCAACTACATGTTTAGTATATGTCACCATATTTTAAAATTGTACTATGTTCTAAAGCTGCTTTACATCTATGTTTTATTCTTGTCTTACGTCCTCAGCTGGACTAATGTCTATATTTTAAATGCTATGTTTTTTAACTGTATAATGTAAGTAATACTTAATGTGGAGCTGTTCTCCCTGGGCCTCCGCTGAAAACAGACCTGTGTCCAGTCGGTCTTTCCCGGTCAACAAATGTAAATAAATAAAATAAATAATAATAAAAGCTTAAGGTAGTTTGATTTACAGCACTTTTGCTTAAGATGTGGTAGTTCATCTTATCTAGAGTATTCTCCTGAAACCAATATTCCCATTTTTTTTGCTATGAGGTGTGATATAATTGATTTATTAATTAGATTTTTTTGCTTTAATTCTTTTCTCCTCATCCCATCAGAATCTATAATGTTTCACTCTCTCTTGATATTTGTGCTGCCATCCCTAAGTTTTCATACCACTGAATTCACCTGTGGAGACCCCCTGTACTGCCCCTAGTGCCAAAACAACCGACACTCCATCTTGTTAGGTTGCTATCTCCTTTTTTCCCAGCACGCACTACATCTAGCATGCATTCTATTTCACACATATATAGAGTAGATGACAAGTTAGATAAAGTTCTAATCACATACTTTGGCACTGATGGCCCCTTACTGTCCACTTTTGGGTGGACAAATAGCATTAGTACCCAAATCTTCACCCCAGGATGGGAAAGCAAGCCACTGGCTACTTCATATCATACCCCACCACTTGAAGAAATTGCCAGCCCAGGCCCTTCAGGCACTCAGTCTATAACTCAATCACAGTGTGACAGATCGGCAAGACTCTGATCTCTATTCCACCAAAGGCAGGTGTGACAATATGAAGTACTGCCAACTAAGCCAGGAGAAGTAGGGTAGTAACATATGCCAGCATAGCTATCTGGAATTTAGTACAGAATTATATGCTATTTTAATATCAAACTGATTTGCAAAGATGCTTGTATTGAAAATGGATTTGTAAATTTGCATGGGTTAAAAATGTACCAACAGTGGGTCCTGACTGTATTGTAAGTGAATTATATATATATATATATATATATATATATATATATATATATATATATATATATATATATATATATATATATAATATATATATATATATATATATATATATATAAATATATATATATATATATATATATATATATATATATATATCCAAAAAATAGACTGCCAGAATACACTAAAAACTCCAAAATTTATTGTGAAGTGCTTTTCGTCTGGTATAATACCCAGACTTCCTCAGACAAAAAAAGTTTTGTAACACACACCTTAAATACATTTCAATTAATTAATTAGTCATCTATCAATCAGTAAAAAAATGAACTCTAATTAAAAAATAATTAAAAAATACGAAATGAACATTAAACCAAATACATTTGCATAAATCCTCCATTATAAACCAACTAGTATACTAAAAATCTTATACAAATATCATATAAAAAACACTAATATAAAAACATTAAACCATGTGTTAAATGCAAAATCAACCCAAATCACACCAAATCTACTCATATACTGTACCAACTCAACCTAAAATGTGATGATTGTAATAAAATTGTTGCAATTTTTAATCAACTCTCTTGCTAAAAAATGTTACTTCCAAAGTTTTATACATCCGTTGCTCCTACTTACTAGTATACTGTATTTCAACCTCCTTTTTACAACTTGAATACAAACCTTTCTCACTATTTTATATACTGCCAGGTTTTATATACTTATATTACCTATATAGGCTTCTCAATCTCAAACTACATGTCAGGGATATGTTTTCATGAAGCCCTGGTTGACGGCTTGAATCCAGTCTCAACTGCCAGAGAAGCTCCTGTTTCTCCAACAATAAGGAATAAGGAATAGGCCATAAATATGTTATCTCACAGTTTTGAATGAAGTCAGAGATGCAATGTCTGTAAGAAGCATTGTTTGTTAGTCTCTGTAGGAGTAATAGAAGGTTGTAATTATTTTATGACTTCCAGAAGCTGCACCAGATCTGAGCAATGCCCTTGTGTGTGTATTACTAATGTGTAGGTGCTAAATCCTGGCTGTTTCTAGCATTGAGGGTTGCATGGGAACCAGAAGTAAGATGACCAGATGTATGGGATAACATTATGTACAGAAATAATGTTTCAATATTAGCTGAGACAAAAGTCTCAAGGCAGTCTGTTTTCTCAGAACCTGACATAACAGGATCCCTCATCTGCTTCATCTTGCCTTGCTCTATTATGTAAGTAGAAACAGTAATTCTCTAGATCAGTCAAGAAAATATAGTGAGAATAGTTAAGTATTGTTTTTCTGCAACTGTGTGAATCTTTCTGTGTTATTTTTATTATTTCCTATGATTGAAACTCTGGTGTTTGCTGTAAATAGATATTTCATATTTTCATGTTCTTTTATTATTAAATATATTTAAACATTTCATTGCGTCTGGTCCTTTAGAGAATGTTTAACCTTTGAGGGTACTTATATCTGTTGGTGATACTGTGGCCACTCCTGAAGCCTGGCTGGTTAACATTACCTTTTGTATTAATATTAATTTCACTCAGTATAACCCTATATACCCTGGCAACAGCCTTAGGTAGCTGGATTTGTAGTGTCTGGTGGCAGTGATAACTACCTTTCTCAGGTGTGTGTGTGAAAATCAAATCTCACATTGTGTGTGTGTGTGTGTGTGTGTGTGTGTGTGTGTGTGTGTGTGTGTGTGTGTGTGTGTGTGTGTGTGTGTGTGTGTCAGCTACTTGGAACAGGAACACAAAGCACTGGTTTCACAGAGAGGGTGCTGGAGGACTTGGCTGAGGACATAACCCTATAGCTGTGCTAGTGGGGAGCCTTACTAGGGACCTGGAGGAAGACAGATATAAAGAAATTCAGACTGTGCTCCCTGCATTCTCTTAAGGGAAATTGTGCTTGATGCAGAGAAGTCTGCATCTGGAAATACTGAGTGTATCCATTTGTATTCCAAGTGAAAATTCCTCTCCAGTGTCAGTGGTGAGGATTCAGGCTTCCTGATTACTGGCCCAGAGTGGGCACATCACATATTGGTGAGCAGGGGTGAGGATATTAATTGAACTTCTGTAGCCTGTAGGCAGTTGTCACAAAAGGTGTGTCCTCTTAGCAACCTGAAGGCAAACATTCAGAAGTTTCATTGCACAACAGTTTTATTTATTTATTTTTTGTTAGCTTAGTTTAGTCAGGGAAAGCAGGCAAAGATGTCGGCAGAGGATTATGGCAAGCTGACAAAGAACCAGTTGGCCAAAGGAAGCCAAAGGACTGGCATATGCCAGCCTGAACTAAAGAGGAAATGATTTCAGCCTTAGTCACAGCTTAGACCAGCAACCAGGAGGATAACCATTCTGGTGATGGGAATTTTCAGCCCTCAGGAAACAGAACAGTTCACCTTTTCCTCAGAGGACTTAAAAACCTGTCTGGAGTTAAAGATACTTGAACTGGAGGACAACATTTGGAATTAGAATCAGCAGAGAGAGTGTTGTGTTTGGAGGTTGAAGAAAATGACAAGACTGCAGCATTTGGAGGTTGACGAAAATGACAAGCAGTGTCAAAATGACAGGGAGATGTTGACTCTTCGCCAGGGTCATGGAGGTAATAGGGAAGGGAATGACCGAACCACAGAAGCAATAAAGGTCAGTAAATTTATTCCACAGTTTACAGAGGGTGATAATTTTGATAGTTTTATTCATATATTTGAAAGAATATGTAAACAGTATAATGTTGACCAAACACTCTGGGCATGGTTCCTGACCCCCTTAGTCCATGGTAAAGCTGTAACTGCTGTTTCTAAATTGTCTGATATTGATTGTTTAAACTATGAAAAAGTAAAGAAATGTTTACTTGAATGCTTTAAGTTAACACTTGAAGCTTACAGAAAAAGGTTTCATGAGTATAGACACAAGGCAGATGAAAGTATGTGTGATTATATTGCTGAGTTAAGCACTTATTTTCATAGGTGGGTGAGTGGGTGTCAGGTTACCACTTTTGAAGGGCTGGCAGACCATTTGGTGAGGGAACAAGCCCTTAGCACTTGTCTGAGGACATGAGAATCTGGCTGGCTGATCGAGAGTGTAACTCTGCAGATGGGCTGGGGAAAAAGGGGGATCTCTATTTAGCAGCCAAGGCATCACTGCACAGGAAAGGAATACCCAGTGCTGCACATGGATATAAGAGAACACATGCTGGGCAGCTTAAACACTTCAACAAAGTCCACCAGTAACAGGGGAAGCCACTAGTTCAGGTACATGGCCAGGATCAAGTGTTAAATATTTTAAATGTAACCAGTGGTGCCATGTATCATACAGATGTCCACAGAGGCAAGGTGGGGAACAAAAGTTAGGGGAGACAGCAAGTGGGAATAACAGTACACCAGTGGTAAGTTGTCTGGAGACAACAGGGGTACAAGACGATCAAAAGAAGTTATAGCCTATATTACTAGATGGAAAACAGGCCACTGCTAACAGAGATACAGCCTCTGACATAACCATTGTAAAGCATGCAGTGATTAAAGAGGAACAATACTTACTTGGGCAGTCCACCTTGACTGGAAGGGTGGAAAGAAAGCAATCAAGTAGGTGTGTTTGAGGATATCCATGCAGATGTCCTGATAGGGAATGATTTTGACAATGCAGTACCTTGTGTGCATGCAGTTACATAAAGTAAGAATTGGAGACAGGTATGTGGGTCTGGTAGCCTGGGGGAGACCCAAACAGAAACCACACCAGAAGCCAGGGCTGGTGAGGTGGCTATTTCATGGAGGGAGCTACCCTGTAGAAGTGTGCCTGAAGGTGAGCCACAGCTGCTGGTAGGTACTGATGTTCCCTTGGACAGAATGAATGCAAAGGAAGAGGTAAGTGGTAGTACCCAGACTGACAGTGAGGCACTACTGTCAGAGGATACCAGACTTCCTGTAGAAGGGGAGCTGGGAAGAGTCAAAAAAGTAGAGATGAGACAGGCTCAGCTCTTGGACCCTACAGGACAAGGCTTAGGGAGCTCATGGGCTTGGCCCAGGAGAAACTGGCAGGAGCTCAACAGCAGAAAAAGGTCTGGTATGACAAGAATGCTTGAACCCAAGAGTATGTTGTGAGACAGCAGGTGATGGTGCTCATTCCTGTCAGACACAATAAGCTGCAGGCAGCTTGGGAGGGACCTTTCAAAGTGGTAAGGAAGGTCAGTGATGTCAACTACATTGCAGAATTACTAGGCAGGAGGCAGGGGCACAAATTGCACCATGTTAACATGATGAAATCTTATCATGATAGGGAGGTACTGGTACTAAGTATTTGCAGTGGATGGCAGGAGGAGTCTGAGGGGGATCTGATGAATAATCTCCTCAATGAGGCTCGGACTGACACCTCAGTGGAAGGGGTAGCAATGTCCCAGCAAATATCCCCTACTCAGGCTTGAGAAATCCAAGCAGTGTAACAGGAGTTTGTAGGTATGTCCACTGAGAAGCCTGTGTCCACCCACTTGATGCAGCACCATGTGGATACAGGACCTCAAAGGCCTATCAAGCAGGCCCCTTAAGGATGCCTGAGCAAATCAGACAGAGTCTGAGGGAGGAGATAGATGAAATGTTGGAACCTGGGGTTATCCAGGAGTCCATTAGTCCCTGGGCCTCCCCAGTGGTGCTGGTATGAAAGAAAGGTGGCAGCACCACTTTCTGTGTGGACTACAGGAAACTAAATAATCACACTGAGTCAGATGCTTACCCCATGCCTAGGACAGATGAAGCCTTAGAGCAGCTGCGTGGGGCTACGTATCTGACCACTATTGATCTGACCAAGGGCTACTGGCAGGTGCCTTTGACTCCCACCACTAGAGAGAGGTTAGCCTTTGTGACTCCTCTCAGATTATATGAGTTCACAAAGATGCCCTTTGGAATGAAAAATGCCCCAGTGACCTTCCAGAGGCTGGTAGATCATATCCTAGCAGGAGCAGGAGATTATGTCCTTGCTTACCTGGATGATATTGCCATCTACTGCTATTCCTGGCAAGAGTACCTTCAGCATATCAGGCAAGTCCTGGGCAGACTGCAAAGGGCAGGGTTGACCATTAAGCTCAGTAAGTGTCAGGTGGGTATAGCAGAAGTCTCCTACCTGGGACATAGAGTGGAAAGTAATAAGATCAGGCGAGAACGTGCCAAAGTGAAAGGGATTCAGGTGTGGCCTGCCCCTGTTACTAAAAAGCAGGTAAGGGAATTCTTGGGGACAGCAGGGTACTATAGAAAGTTTGTTCCCAATTATAGTACAATAGCTGCTCCCCTCACAGACCCAACGAGGAAAAACAGGCCAGACAAGGTAGCGTGGACCCCAGCCTGCAAACAGGCTTTCCAAAAGCTTAAAAATGGCTTTGGGATGACCCCCTGCGTTAGCCAATCCAGATTACAGCAAATAATTTGTTGGGCAGGTGTATGCTTTGAACCATGGGGTGGGGGCTGTACTCTTCTAGGTTTCCACAGAGGGAGAAGAGCACCCAGTGATATATCTCAGACGTAGACTCCAGCCTAAGAAAGAATGATATGCAGCAGTAAAAAAGGAATGTGTAGCCATAATATGGCACTGCAGAAATGTCAACCCTACCTGTATGGAAGGAAATTCACTGTAGTTACAGACCACAATCCCTTAACATGGCTATAGTGAGCCAGCCAGCAAAATGCCAAGTTACTAAAGTGGAGCCTAGGGTTGCAGGCATATGATATGACAGTATAGCACCATAGTGGGGTTATCAATGCCAATGCAAATGGGGTCTCAAGACAGGGTATGGGTTAATGTACTCCCAGATAGGCTCATTCCTCTCAAGCAATGTTTCTCAAGGGAAATTGTGGTTGATACAGAGAGGTCTGCATCTGGAAATACTGAGTGTATCCATTTGTATTCCAAATGAATGTCCCTCTCCAGTGTCAGTGGTGAGGATTCAGGCTCCTTGATTACTGGCCTAGAGTGGAGACATCACACCAGGCCTTAGTGAATTTAATTAGTACATTTTTAAATCAGTAAACACTATATTAACAGATACAATATGACTTTAGCTTCACTGCTTTTCAGAGAGAAATCTACTTTTTTCACAATTTATACTGGTTTTGTATTTCTGCAACCTTTCACAATACAGGTGGATATGACAGCAATAATCACCTTACTATGTCTCTTCAGACTTTCTCAGCTTAGATCACACAGCAGAACAATAACACAGCCCCACCTCACCCCACCCCATGAGGATAATAGCAACAGTATAGCTTAAAGCAGAATATTACTTCAGTAAAGTTCAAACCATTTCCATTTCACAGTGCCTCGATTCAGTTTTTGAGTTTCTGGTGTAAGGTGACCTGGGCTTATTTTTGCAAGGGAAGCATTAATCATGAGATGGGAGAAACTGTAACAGCCTTTTAAGATAAATGACGTACAAAATACAGCTGCATTGATCGTATTTTCATGCACTCAATAAAAAGTCTGTCCAGCAGTGATAGCAAGCTGCAAAGGCATAAATCAGATTTCCCTAGCCTAACAATGGTTTTCAGCTCATCATATAAGGTCTGTAGATGTTCCGAAACAATCTGAGAGGTATACCTTTGATGTGCACTATGTCTATCATAGGGTCAATCCAAGATCCTGGCAGATTGCCAGCCTGCTCATTGTATCAATAATAGTGGCCCAGATTCTTTATGAAGGAATCTCATTTCTGTCACTTGTATTCACAATCTCATCCTCTCAGCCACACAGTCTGACCAATAAAATGACAGTTTTGTCCTTAGACTCAATTCTCACATCATTGCCACAGCCTGGGATGATGCCTGTATTAATGATGCTATAGCACCCACCTACTGATCAGTTTTCTGACCTACTCTACTTCCAGTTATGAAAAAGCCTCAGTATAGTAAAACTCCTCTACCTGGAGTATATGTTCCATTCTTACTTGCTAATAGCTATACACCATTTTCTGGCGAAAGAACCATGACCACTTACTTTTGTCCAAGCTACTCTGCACTCAGCAGTAAATTCTTCCAGTGTATGTTGCAGGGAAAACTGAGGGAATACATCTACAATATCAAACTGGGATAATGGTCTTCATCTTCAAAAAGAGGGACAGTAGCATTTTTCTATTTGTAGCAGTATTACACATCACAGCCACCCTCGGAAAGCATATACTAAGGTGCTGGAAAGGAGACTGTTCATTAGTTGCAGTTTTGTTTCAAGACTATGTGGAATCTGTTATGGCCACAGAATAAGGGATCATCTCTTTGTCCTTGAACACATATTAGCAGAGTCATAGGAGTTTGTTATAATGTCTACATTTATTCAATGTACTTTGAAAAGGCATATGAGCATGTAACGCAAAATGTCTTATGGGTACTGCTAAAATACAGGGGTCCCATCGATGCAGTTGATGCATACTATTTAGTCTGCATATTTGAGGAGTGGGAGGTGAGTCCACATTCTAAGTACAACACATTCAAGGTTGGCACTGTCCTCCTTCTCCTGTCTGTGATTTTCCCCAGACAAGACATCAAACTGCAGCCAAAGTCTGGACAGCATACAGTAGTGGCATAGCTAGAGTTTGTGCTGACTAGGGTTGTCTTTGAGTTTGCTGCCCCTCACAAAATCATGGTCAAATGGTCCCCCATACACAACCCCCACCCCCACCCCACCCCCCCGCAGCCATTCCAATGTCCCATTACTTGGCAGTTTCTCCCTAGTTACCAGAAACACTAATGCACATACTGTTTTATACTTCTGCAATGATAATTTGGATTTAATTTAAAACTTTTATATTAAATTTTACAGTCCAAACACTAATACAATGCAATACAGTCTCACAGTGAAAACAGACTTAGCAATAAAATCGCTCTGCCACTGAAACTCACATTTATTCATACCACATTCAAATAAAATCTATCTTCCTTGTATAATACAGCATACTAGTTAAAGTATGTTTTAAAGTTATTGTTTTGAACATTTTTCTAGTAAAAAATGAAACAAAATGTATGGAGCAACAATGACAAAACTGCCCAATTCAGAACATTCCCATCATAAAAGTCTACTCAAATGTTTGTCATTACAGTCCACTAATATTAGTAAATATGCACAATCTCTGCAGAAGTAAAAGTCATCTAAATAATTTCACATTAAAGAGATCTGCAACTAATGAAGATGTGGTTACTACCTAGCAACTTTATATTTCATTGTTTCATCTACAAATAAAGTGCCTGTTGCGCTTGAAGAATAAATTGCCTATGTTACATTAAAAAAATGATAAGCTAGTAATATTGCAATAGGGAATGGATGACAAACTGACAACATGTTCATAGTTACTAGGTATCTCCTCCAAAGGAGGACATTCTGAGGACTGCAGCATCTACCTCCTGTAAAGTATAACACAGTACAGTATCCTCAATCCATCTATATACTGTGGGGAGTAGAACCCACAGCCTTCTGCATTAAAAGCAAGTATATGACCTGTTGTGCTAGCAATGCTTTAAAATATTTTAGCACAATAGTGATTATCATTTGCTAAACAGCAGTTGCACGTTGCCATCAGACTTTGCATAAGCAGCAGTAAACTTCTCTTCCCCTGAAGCTCTCAGCTCCTTGTAAAATGCACTTGACACTCAACTATAGCTCTCAGCTTCACAGCACAAGAAATCTGGAAAAAGCCAAAAGGTATTGGGGGGGGGGGGGACAAAGGCCCAAAACCAGGGACACATAAACATTGCTTGCATAATCTTAGAAGTTGCTAAAATAAAACGTTTTGTGTTACCATGCATTTCCTGAAAGATAGGAAGACTGAAACTTAAATGGCTGTCATTATTTAGTGACTTCAGTCCTCACTGATTTGCCAGAAAAACACATATATATAAATACAGTTAACCCCAGTAATCCACATAATCCATTGCAGGGTTTTGTGTGAGTTGGAGCATACTCCAGCATTCATCTGGTGCAAGGCTTAAAGGTCATCCTAAATAAGGTGGGGGGTTAAGCACACACACACACGCACACACGCACACACGCGCACGCACACACACACATGCACACACATAAAATCAGTCTCATATGACACATACACGTTATGGCAACTTAGAGGATCGGCATTCACTTGAACACATGCATCAATCACATCTATTAGACATGGAAGGAAACCAGAGCACCTGTCAAAAACCCATGTGGACAAAGGGAGGACTTACACACAATGAAGAAAAGGCAAACCAGCTGAGAAATGAAAAAGAGGAGTATGCATTGTGAGGTAACAATGCTAACCACTGTACTAATATGTGTATGTGTGTGTGTGTGTGTGTGTGTGTGTGTGTGTGTGTGTGTGTGTGTGTGTGTTTGTGTGTGTACAGGCGCGTGCGTGCACACGTGTGGTATTGTATCGGGTCTTCTTTACTAAGGCTAGCTCTCTTGAATTTTCAGAAGTGCTAACATGGAAATGTAGCATGCCCATGGTTGCAAAATGCCAAGTCTAAATTACTACCACAATTCTAAAACAGAACAAGCAAGAATTTGTTTCCCCTGCAGCACACCAGAAACATCTGCTGAGTTTCTTCCTCTCTGGCTAGTTCCTTATAACCTTTTGATGCAATTCGTCCATGCTGGAAAAATGCAGTTCTCACACCCTTCCTCGTACTATATAATAAATAAGAAGAATATTTTCTGTCACTGTAAAATAATGTATGCCCTCATCACCAATATAATGCATCTTCAGAATGGGAATAGAAAGGAAGGGTTTGAGAAAAGCTGTGTATGTGGGGGGGGGGGTGCAGTTAAGAACACAATATATATATAGTAGTTGTGTAAAATCTTACTATAACCATGGATGTGTTTCTCTTCTATATGCTGCAGTATTTATCACATTAGGGAGTAGTCCACCTCTGGATGACTCGTACATCCAGACCTGCATACAAAAGTTTACATGCTACTGCAAGGTACATGTGATGCCACACATCTCTCCATGTACGACAGTCATAAAGAGACGTGGGGTATAAAGCAGAGGTCAGCATGCATCAACCACAGAACTGAATGCCACCAAGAACCAACCTGAGCCTAGGTGAAAAACATATCACAAGGAAAAAACAGGCAAACATCAGGGGGAAGGGGGGCCTGTAATACTACAGCATATAGAAGAAAAGGACATCTATGGTTATGGTAAGATTTTACAAAGCTATTGTATGTCCTTCTATTCATATGCTGCAGTAATCATCATACTAGGGAGAATGCCAAAGCTCAAGCTTGGGAAAGATTAGAGGGAACAGGAGCAGAGGCTTTTTCTACAAAACCCTGTAGAATAGCTCTGGCAAATCCAGCCCTGGACCTGGAAGTGACATCAAGTTTATAATTTTTAATGAAGGTATGAACAGAGGACCAGGTAGCTGCCTCCAGGATAGAACAAGTGTCTAAGCCTTTGAAGAAAGCCCCAGAGGAGTATACTGCCCTAGTGGAGTGTGCCCTAACTAGGGAAGAAAGCCTCTTACCATTAGCTGAATAACAGAAGGAGATAGCTTTAGGGATCCAGAAGAAATAGTTTGGTTGGAAACTGGTTGACCCAGGGCACTTGAGTGATAGGACATAAACAGGTGTTCAGATTTACAGCTCAGTTTTGTTTTGTCAAGGTAATATCTGAGTTGCCTGTGCACATCCAAGGTGTGCAGAATCCTCTCACTGAAAGACTGAGGAGAAGGAAAAAAAAGGTGGGAAGGTTAATAGACTGATTAAGAGAGAATTTGTTAACCACCTTAGGCATAAAGGATGGGTTAGTACATAAAGATACCCTATCTCTGTAGAAGACACTAAAGGGGGGATTAGACATCAAAGCCTGCAGCTCAGAGACCCTTCTAGCAGAGGTAATGGCCACCAGTAGAACTGTTTTCCATGTGCAGTGATACAGGGAAAAGGAGTTTGCTGACTCAAAGGGGGCCAATGTAAGCTTATCTAGGACAAAATTGAGATCCCAAGGAGGTGTACTGGGTTCATTGGTGGTCTGATATGAAGGATGCCTTTAAGAAACAGTTTAACCTCTAATCTAGAGGCTAAGAGAGGAGACATAGGCAGACAAGCTGAAATGGCTGAATGATGGGCCTTCACTGAAGAATAGGCAAGGCCTCCCTTCATCAGTTCACACATGTAGGACAATACCACCAGAACATCCACTGATAGTGGTCGTAGGTACTTCTTGTGACACCAGATGGATAACCTTTTCCATTTGGAAACATAGGATTTCCTAGTATTGGGTTTTCTGGCCTCCTGCAGAACTTGAAGCACATCCTCTGAGAATAGGTGTCCAAAGGGAATTAAAACCCTATTACCCACAGAACCAGGTTGAGAGTTGACAGTTGTGGATGTATTAGGGTTCCCTTGTCCTGTGTGAGTAGAGCCATCCTGTGGGATAACTTGTGATGACTGCCCCTGACTAAGTGCAGGAGAAGGGGGAACCAATGCTGCCTTGGCCAAAAGGGAGTCACCAGCAAGATTTTTGATTTGTTCTGCTGAATTTTCAGTAGGACATTTTGAAGAAGAGGCAAGGGGGAATGCATACAGAAGCATTCCCTTCCATGAAAAGGATAGAGCATCCACCTTCTAGGCCAAGGAGTGTGGGACCCTGGCAAAGAATTTTGGAAGTTGTCTGTTCATGGGGGAGGCAAAAAGATCTACTTGAGGCGTACCCTAAAGATGTATCAGGCCCAAAAATACATCCCTGTGTAACATTCATTTGTGGGACTGGGTCATGGACCTGCTTAGTGAGACTGCCACCACATTCTGAGCTGAAGGGAGATAAACTGCCTGGAGAGAGACCTGGCTTTGTAAAGCTAATTCCCAGGTATGCAGGGCTAGTCTGCATAAGAGGTACAACTTTGTTCCCCCCTGCTTATTGATGTACCAAAGGACTGTGGTTTTGTCTGTGAACCACCTCAACATCCCTGGCATTAGCTTGGATTTGAAGATCTGTAGGGCAAAAGTGAGGGCCCTCATCTATTTGACATTGATATGTTCCTTTGTTCATTTGGGAGTTGAAGTGTCCTTGACACACCAAGACTGTAGGGTCACAACCCATCCTGCATTTGAGGTGTCTGTGTATAACTCCTGAGAGGGCAGGGGTGGCTAGAGGGGAGACCAGGATTTTTGGTCACCTGTAGGATCCACCAGTCCAGCTCCTTTCTTATGCACATTAGAAGTGGAATCATGAAATTCACGGGGTGGGAGTGCTGCATCCAGACTATTTTTAGGAAACATTGAATCTTCCTTATGTGTAACTTGGCCCATGGGAGCATAGGGATTGAAGATGCCATGAACCCTAAGATCCATAGGAATTCCCTAGCAGACAGAGACTGAAGGGGTAAAATGCTTTTCTGTGGGCAGTGAAGTCAGCATTTTGTTTGTTTGGATCCTGCAACCCAGGAAAATGTGGTCTTGGGAGGGGATCATTGAGAACTTTTGATAGTTTATCGAGAAGCCTATTCTCTCCAGAAGAGAGATAGTGAAGGTAAGATCTTCCTGAAGTCAGTCTGAGGACAGGGCTTGGATTAGGAATTAATCTAGGTAAGGGAAGATCTGAATTCTCTGCAGTCTGATAAATGCTATGACAGGAGCAAAGCATTTTGTGAAGACCCTTGGTGCCATAGATAGACCAAAAGACAAAGCACAAAACTGAAAATGTAATGAAGTAACAGAAAAATGCAAACATTTCCTGAACAAAGGGTGAATGGGTATGTGAAGATAAGCATCTGTTATGTCTAAGGACACCATGAATGCTCGAGGGAGAATCAATGGAAGAAGAGATGGCAAAGGCAGCATCCAGAAAGTGGGTACTTTCAGGAAGGTGTTCAGATGAGAAAGGTCTCCAAGGGCCATCCTTCCTGGGGACTAAAAGTATCCTGCAATATAAACCTTTTGCTCATTCGGATGGAGAGACCTCTTGGATTGTCCCCTGAAAAAGAAGGTCTGAAATGACCTGAGGAAAGAGACACATTTGTTCTTTTGGTGGAAGTGGAATGCCTCTGAAAGAAGGGTAATTTTCCCACACCATAAATATCCTCTCTGGATGATGGAGGGTACCCAAGAGTCCTGGGTGATCTGATTCCAAGCAGCAAGAGATTGGGATAGACAAAGGGACAGTGGGGTTTAGAATGGGGCTGGAAAGGCTGTTTATGGGCTGGAGTAGATGGAACAGATTTAGAGGAAGATGGTGCCTGTTTACTAGGGCCCCTCTTAGATTTTGAGGATGCAGATAAGACAGGCTTCCTAACAAAGGCTGTCTTTGCAGGATAGTTCCTTTGGAACCTGGGGAGAAGTGAAACAGAGATATGCTTGAGGTCCTGAAGCTCCTTACCTTTTTCTTGTAAGGATTTAAATAACTCTGCAGCTGAGCTACCAAATAATGCTTTATCTATGGGGGCATCCATCATTTTGGCCTTGAAGTCATCATGTAAGGGCTGTAACCACAGCCAAGAATATCTCCAAAGAACTGACCTAGAGGCCACTGCCCTAGCTGAGGCATCTGCAGCATTGTAACTGCACTTAATCGAGTGCCTAGTTACCTGGGCAGAGGAATTAAGGATAGCTGCTACTTTAGCCTTGGCAGCGGAGTCCAGGAGCTCTGAAAGAAGTTTTCCAGTATCTGAGAGGAGGGCCAAGGTGTATTTGGCCATGTGGATCTGATAATTGATTGCCTGGATGGCCAGACTGACAGAGTTGTAAACCTTTTTCCCAGCCTCTATAACCTTGCTCTCTTTATCAGCTGTTAGTAGGAAAGTGGAAGGTAACAATCTGAAAGCTTTCTCAGCTGAAAATGAAATGGTAGCTGGGTCTGCAGATGGAGCTTTGACCAGGAACTTGGAGTCTTCAAGCACCTTGTAGAACCTGTATGGGCACTTGGAAGCTGGGGGCTAGGAGTCTGTGCACTTGGATGGAGCAGTAAAGGCATCCAGGAAGGCAGGCAGAACTGGAGGGATGGCAGAGGGTGATGCAGAATCCATTTGCAAGAGATCATAATACCTCTTTTGTATATCAGAGACTTGTGAGCAGTCCCACTTGAAGAAATCCTTCATTTTTTGAATAGTCACCCCAAAGGAAATGTCCTCCCCAGTGGAATCTGTACCATTATATTCCTCTTTTGGGGAGGCATACTCCAGGGAGGAAGCAATTTGGGTGGAGTATGCTAAAGACTCATCCCCTGAGGATTCCTCTTCTCCAAAAGAGGTATCCGCAGGAACTCTCTTAAATGCTGATAAGGGAGAGAAAGCCTGCAGAGGACTAAAATGAGAGGGCTGGCACAGAGCCATGAAAGCACTGAAAAGGCTTTGTGAAAAAGCCTGCCAATCAGAAGACTGCTGTTGAGGAGCAGGGGTAAGATGCTTTGTTTTTAAATTTTTCTTCTTAGGGGCATCCATGTGATGGAAGGTTGAAGGGTCTGACATAAGCTTACATTCTACTATGTCCAACATTACATCCTCATGCACCATGATCTGGGTGATGCCACACAGACCTTTGGATATCATGAGCCACAGTTCCCCCTTTTCACCTGAGTCAGATGCCTGCATTTCCTTTGAGGATGTGCCAGTGGACTCCAGGGCTTCCACAGTGGTATCTACCGAAGGGACATTCATCACCTCCAGGACAGCCACCAGGCCTACATCAGCCTTGGGAGGGACCTTGGGAAGAGAGGGCACAGCAGTAACATCAGGCTGAGGTTTCTTGGCCTTTTTCAAACTTGGTTCATCCGAAGAACCCAAATTCACCTCCATCTCCTGTGTGAGGTGCTTAAGGTGCTGATTCTCTAAGTAGAGCTTAAACAAAGCTAAGTGACTTCTAAGAATCTTGGGGATGAACAGTTTGCAGATAGCACAAGAGGTGCGATCATGATCTGGGCCTAGACAAAAGAGGCAGAGATTGTGGGCGTCTTTATGTGGAATCTGCCTTTCACACTGACTCTTGCCCTTCCCACCTGACATGGAATCACCACAAAACACAGAGTAGCACTAACAATTACGCAAGAAAAAACCCTAGTGGGGTGATTGTCTGAATTAGGAATCACCACCGATCTGGCAACAAACGTCCAGAGCAATTGATCAGCAGGCAGGAGAAGTTCTGGGGTTGCTGCATGCTGACATCCAATTTATATGCAACGTCTCTTTATGACTGACATATGCATGTACTTCGCAGAAGCATGTAAACATTTGTATGTGAGCCAGATGTATGAGTCAACCAGAGGCGGACTACTTCCTAATGTAATGAATACTGCAGCATATGAATAGAAGGATATATATCGGATAAACTAACTGAAAAACTATCCATCAGGCAGTGAGGGACAAGAAAGAAACACACGGACTCGTTGAAACTTTTAAATGCTTTCTTTCGCTAGTTTTTAATGTCAAACTTCATCAGAAATTAGTATAAGGTACTCCTGTTGTGGCTATAAACCAGACTTCTATAGTGCAATGTAATTCTTACATTGAATGATAGATTGGTGGCTACGCCTTTATTAGTCATTAACGTAATGCTTACTTTGAAAGACAGGTTGGTGGCTACGTCTTTATTTAGTCATTTATTTATTCCATTTGAGGATACATTTTATTTTTAAGCTTCCATTAAGTCCAGGGGGCATGTCCACCCTGAACTGAATCTGCCATCGTACTTCTCTGACTTCCAGTAACAAGTTACTGTCCCCACCGAATGTAGTGACTCTTTCAAGCAATATAAATTCCTGATAGCTTGGTAGTGTGCTTTGACCCTATCACTAAGTTTTCTAGTGGTCATCAATACATAAAATGAGCTGTACTGGGAGCATACTGCTAGGTATACAACATTTGTGGTGCTGCAGTTGAAATTAAAAGGAAAAGTAATGTTGAAATTGTGGGACTGCAAGGTAAACTGATTACCTGCTGGAATATATTGGCAGCAAATGCATTTGCCAAAAGGGAACATGCCTAGAGGGTCTCTGGTGGCTACTGGTCTGGCTAGACTGGTGCTTCAAAGGAGCTTTTTAAGGACTTTGTCCTCCTAAAACAGAAGGCTGGTCCAGGACCTAGTGCTTTGCCAAGTTCTGGATTACTGGTGATGATGTCCCAGTTGTTGGAAATAGTTTGCCTGATGTTATTTACATCAAGGTAGATAGGTAGTGAGAACTGGAGAATATCACTGCTTCTGGGGGTTGGATGGCATTCAAATCCATAATTTAGGATGGGTTGGTGTCTGGTGTGCCTGTGGTTGATGACTTGTTTCTGTCTGGCTGCTATTAGTTTCTCAGGATAGTGCTTCTCCCTGAACAGTTGAGTAAGTACTTCGTACTCCTTGCAAAAGTCCTCCTCGTCACTGACTATGCAGCTGAAATGGCCGAACTGGCCTTTGACGATATTTCTTTTCATGTAGCCCAGGTGCTGACTGGTGAAATCTTGGTAGTTTTTATAAAGGTGCTTCTTCAGTGGAGGGTGGAAGGGAATTGGTTGGTGAGGGTGTTAAAAGAAAGGGTGATCTCCAAAAAAATGGACCTTATTACCCTTGCCTGTGACTGTGAATTTTAAAAATAATATGCTACTCTCCATGTTGTCAAGGAATATGTCGAGGTCTTTCTGGGGTGCCCTCCCACATGAAAAAGATATCATCAATGTACCTTTTGTACAGTCTGATATGTCTGAAGCCATCAAGTTTAACAAGAGTCTCGGCTTCCCAGGAGCCAAGTACCACATTTGCATATGCGGGCTCCATTTTTGCTCCCATCGCCACCCCTTTTGTTTGGTGATAGACAGTGCCACTAAAGGAGAAGAAGTTGTTTTCCAGTACAAGTTGGAGAAGAATGCTTCAGGTGTGTACTTTGGTGGGCTCAATGCTGGCATATTTGGTTAGATAGGTAGTCACTAATTTGATTCCCTCCTTATGGGGAATGCTGGTGTAGAGAGCCAATATATATAGCGTTACTAGTAGGCTATTAGAAGTGGCCTTTTTATAATGGGAGATAGCACTGAGAAACTCCCAGGAGTTTCTCAGGTAAAATTGGGAATTCTGAATCAGATTCAAGTAAAAGTCCAGAAGTGCAGAGATATACTCAGTTTTTGGCTCTTTTGGATGACACAATGTGTCTCATGGGAGGGTTGGACTCACTTTTGTGAGTCTTAAGGATGCCAAACATTTTCTCAATGTCTGGTGAGTCCACTTGCATGAAATCAAATTTACAGTTGGAAATCTGTCCTTTTTTGTAGGAGATCATACAGGACAGAGTCTATGAATGTAAATTTCAGTGTGACGTCATCCTGGGTAATAGTGTGGTAACTGGTATCATTTACTAGAGTCTCCTCCATTTTACTGATGTATGCCCTGTGCTCCATAACCACTATGCTGGTTTAATTGTCGGCTTTTGTTATCCTAACTTCTGGGGACTTGCGAATATGGTGGAGGGCTTTTCTTTCTCCACTTGTGAGGTTGTACCACTTTGTGTGTGGTGCACTGGAAAGGGCATCTCTGATGCCCTTTTCACACACTTTGGAGATAGTGGAGAGGGTGGCATTTAATGTTGGGTTAAACATGCTTTTTGTTTTCAAAAGCGGGTGTTCTGTTCTCTCTTCACTGGGGTCAGCTGTGTCATCCATGGTGTAGATTGTGTTGTACAATGGCTGTGGGCTACCCCTCTTTAAAACATTAGGATCAAAGTTTGCAAAATCATTATCATTCAGTACAATGAAATCAGCATCAAGAAACACATTATTGTCCTGGCTAGACAGATTATCAAATTGTCAGGGAAATTAAAGTTGTTATTGGTGAACCCTTGTTTCAGGTTTAACTTTCTACAGTACAGTTTCAGGTCTAAAATAACATTGGTTACCTTTGCCCACTGTGTAAGGATAAAGATAATTCCTTTGCTGAAAAATGACAAAGTGTCAGAGTCCAGTGGCTGCTCTATGAGTCTTAAAATGGGGCTGGATGAAGACCAGGGCCAGGGTGCTTCAGGGCCCATGGGGAGTTCTAGTACTGCTGGAGCTCTCGTCCTCTGCCTCGCTCCCTTCCTCTCCCTTTCAGTGTTTGATTCCTCATCGCTTCTGTCTCTAGGCCTGGGATAAAAAGTTATCCACTGTGTGGGAACATGTTCATGGTCCAGATCTCGGGTTGCTTTGGCCTGGGGTTGTGGGGTTAGAGTCAGTAGGGGGGGGTTGACAGCGCCATTTCCTTGTTCTGGATTTCTGCAGATGTCCAAGTTGGGTGCCAGATGCAGGGGCTCTTTTCTCCTTTGTGGTGTCAGCTGGTGGTGGTTTGAACGTCCATACTGGCTGCTTCTATCATGAATGGAGCCTTGGGGTGGGGGGTTGGGACTGTTCCTCTGACCAGCATCTCTGTTTTTTAGGAGCGGGTAGGCAGATTTACTATATATATACATATATATATATATATATATATATATATATATATATATATATATATATATATATATATATATGTATATTTCTACTGCCTCCAATTTTCAGATTTCACATTTTTAGTGCTTGAAAGAGTCACTATATTCTACGGGGACAGTAACTTGTAACTCGAAGTCAGAGAAGTATGATGGCAGATTCAACACAGGGCAGACACACCCCTTGGACTTAACAGAAGCTTAACCATAAAATGTATCCTCAAATGCAATAAATAAGTGACTAAATAAAGGAGTAGCCAACAACCTGTCATTCAAAGTAAGCATTATGTAAATGACTAAATAAAGGCGTAGCCACCAACCTGTCATTCAAAGTAAGCATTGCGTTGCACTATAGCACTCTGGTTTATAACCACAACAGGCATACCTTATACTCATTTCTGATGAAGTTCAACATTAAAAACTAGCAAATGAAAGTGCTTAAAAATTCAAAGAATCTGTGTGTTTCTTTTGCCAGAGATTCTATAGTTTTTTTCTATTTTTTTATATATATGGTTCTACTTCAAAGTATGGAATTACCACTTCATCGAATCTCACATCATTGAGACAACATCGCTGAAACTGCAGAACATCAAACACCCAGAACATCGAAAACTTTTCATGGGAAAAGTACCACTTGACCACCATGGTGAACTTTGCCCTTTCCCACTGTATTGCGATCTTGGAGTTGGCATATTTAGCTAGAGGGTGTGTCGGGTGCACAGACCCCCACATCAGTGGGTTTGATTCGCTTCGTTTTTTTTTTTTGGTTGTGCTGGGCTAGTGGTTAGTTTTCAATGTTCTGGGTGTTCGATGTTCTGCAGTTTCGGTGATGTTGTCTCAACGATGTGGGATTCGATATTTTGAAGTAGACCTATATATATATATATATATATATATATATATATATATATATATATACATATATATATAAACATGTATGCACATGTACCCAAGTTTTCTTATATATATATATATATATACATACACACACACACAGATAGATATGTATTTATATTTACACACATTGAAAACCTAGCTATGTAATAATTCCATTTGCACAATGGTCATTACTAGTTTTTCTGACATTTCATTGTTTTGAAGCAGTGTATAACTGATTTAACTGTTCTTCCACCATCCCTTCAGATATTAGATGGCAAATTTCATATGCCAGAACTAGAAGAGTGAATAATGATGTCGGTGATTTAAGTAACTATCCCATTAAGACAAAGCAATTCAAGTCTCACACAGATTAACTCTTGATCATCTTTTGCACTGACAGACAAGCATAGTTCATATCACGTTATTAAAGACACTGCTGCTGTTCCTGCTGTCCTTTTACTCAAAGTGTACAGTTCATCTGAACTCCCACAACTACAAAACAATATTTTTTTAATTTGTGTCTGTAGATGGACTGTTGCATGCAGACATTATCATGTATAGATACCCCCTAAGTACCAGTTTAACAGTTACAACACCACTAAACAATTTCTAGCATTCCTTCACAAGCATGCAAGAGCAGTTACCCTCTGCTCACATAAATAGGTACCAGACACTGCTGAGCTCCATAAGCAAACAAGGGAAACCCCCAGCATAAAAGTTAAAGGAGTTCAGCCTCCCATTACTTACAAACTAACAGTTTATTCCTATATATTAATGACCATAGCTGTGGCCTCTGAACTTTTCTTCTGCATAAGTAATGGATCACTTAACATTGCACCTTTAGTGTTGTTCCCAAGCACCTCATCTTACATTAGTTGCAAGTAAATCGCACAACTTAAGATGAGCTCTAACACATGAAGGCAGAGCCACAGACTGATTTAAGCACAGTAATTGGTGTTACCCTGACACAGCCTTTATCTTCAGTCTTTTGCCACTGATACTGTAGTTTTATACCACACACATAGGAGAGATAAACAGGAGAGCCTCTGTCACCCAGACATGTCCAGAGAAATGTGTTAACACATCCACAGCACACAGATCCCTTTTAAAATGTGTTGATGGATTGCACAGAAATAAAAGATAAGAGGAAGTTAAGGCTTCAACTTACCTCAAAAAGAGTTCCTTTGAGTTATTGGTCCCAATGCTATACTCATTAAAGAGGAGACAAAGAAGCTACAAAGATAAACAAGAAAACTTTATTCTCAAAGTAAACTTGATTTTCACATTTCTTTTTGTAACTTTTTATGTTCCTACCAATCCCCCTCAGGAATAATTTTCTTATTCAGTTGCCAGAATGTGATCATAACATTCAACCTCTCTTCACAATAATAGCAACATTTCACATTTTGATATAGTGACCCTATGACTATGTTCACTACTAAACGTGTAAGACAGCAACAAGGCATAGAATTAAAACTGAAAAATTATGAGCCACACAAATTAAGTTAGAAAACTATTTATAACTGCTTTTTTTAATATGTTGCTAGCCAAATAAACCTACCAGACAAAAACATTTATATTTGGGAGTGACCTAAGTCACTGGGCTGATTAACTGACCAGCTTATAATTACACAGAACTAAAGGCTGTTGCTTATTAGTAGTCAGTATATTAATGTTTGGTACAAACTGCAACTATCAATGTTTGCAGCTTAGGACTTGAGAACAGTGGTATCCATATGGTTAAAGGAAAGGAATAAACAAACCGAAGCACTTTGTGCTCTACTTGCAGAGTTACAAAACATCTATTTCCTTAGATGCCCTCTCAAAAATAGTCATCTTTTCTTTTATCACCAATACAGTGTGTGTGTGTGTGTGTGTGTGTGTGTGTGTGTGTGTGTGTGTGTGTGTGTGTGTGTGTGTGTGTGTGTGTGTGTGTGTGTGTGTGATGCAGCACACACCCTTTTCAAGCCACTATTTCCTTTGTTTTCTTAAGAGTTATGGGCAAAGTAGACACAACTGCCTATTTTCTGATTAAGGAGTTTTCATGTTTAAATATTAAACTCGGTTTCACTTATTATTGAAACGTAGGATAAAGGTTTATAGGTAGGTACTAGGCTATCGGCCCAAGGGCCTAAGTAAGCCTAGCCAACAAGGTTCCCTGGCTTATGCCACCCAAGACAGTTAATTTCCTGTGCCCCTGTCGAGCAGAGCCAGAGAAGTGATCCCCGGGGTGCATTTCCTATTTTCCATCCACTCATCAAGACTTTTCTTGAAGAGTGCTAATGAGGAACTTTGCTTGACACAGATTGGTAGCTTGTTCCAGAGTATAGGAAGTCTCTGAGACAGGAATCTATCCCTCCAGCATGTCCTGTTTATTGTGGTGACAAGGTTTAGGTCCCTAGAGCATGTAGCTCGGAGGGATTGGGATTTCTTTAGGTGTAGCATGTCCAACAGCTCTGGGTTTAACATAGCTTTATATGTTAAGCAGAGATCTCCTCAGACTAGGCGATATGCTACAAAGTAAAGTTGGAGTTTTTTGAGATGGTCAGTGTAGGGCATTTGTATGAGGCCAGTAATCCTCCTTGTGAGGTACTTCTGTGGCCTTTCCAGCTGCTGCAGATATCTTCTGGGGTACATTCTAAAAGGGGCGTTGTACTCTATAATGGGTCTAATGAGTGCAGAGTAGAGGGGAGCAATGACTTCTTTTTTCCTGGATGAGAACCCTTTTGTGATGAGATGTGCCACATTGAAGGATTTCCTGACTACTGTGGCGATCTGATTATCAAAGGAGAGACTACTGTCCACCTGGGTCCCAAGGTCCCTTATCACACATTCGGCATTAAGTAGACTGCCGTTTATGTGGTAGTTCATGGGTACAGAGTTTTTGTGAATCAAATCCAGCTGTGATTATTGCTTGAGACAAAAAGCAGAAGATTGGTACAGACTGGTGCTTTCTATTACACATTGGCTACTAAGCCGTCATGATTTCATACCACAGATCTTGATGTCTTCATCTATTAATCAGAAATAAGGCTAGCCCGCTGTATGGCATAGATCAATAAAATTCTCATTAAGGCCAGACAACCCAGGATCAATTAGAGACCAGGTGGAAGGAACTAGCCAGGGAAGGAGGAAGTCAGCAGATGATGCTGGACTGTTTATATTGGAGGGAGGCAGACTGGTCTGCTGGATGATTGACACTCATCACAGGCCAGATGACAAAGTGGGCCAAGCATGAGTGTTGCCAAGCAGTTTAAATTTATAAAGTAAGAGGTATTAAGGGATGGCTAAACACTTGTGTTGTGAGAATTCCACTCACCCAAGCTGCTGCATGGGTAGTAGGAGTAGGAATAAGCAGAAAACCTTGTTGTTTGCCCAGATAATGCCTCCTAAATGACCGAAGTCAAATGGTGAAATCTGATGGAAAGCAAGAAGCAGGGAGGAAAATTAGTCTTGTGTAAAAAAGAAACAGAATCAGAAAATAATGTGAGACAAATACCTTTAATCTGTGACACTTTATATTTACTGATATTTATTTATTTTTACCAGGGTAGAACACTGGTCAAACAATGTCCAATTACAGACCCAGCCCATGGCATATATTTTCTAAGAAACTGGATAGAATACATCTAACTGTAACCTCAGCCTTCACTGTCTTTTTAGAGGTCAAAATTCTAAAGCAAAATAAAGACTGTCCCTGAAAACCCCATACAGTTAATAGCTCAGTTAATAGCTATGCTATGCACAGCAGATGTCAACTCAATGCCTCCAAAACTACATTAAATAGCATCCATAGCCTGATGACCTCTGCTTGTAGCAGAACACAATATTAGCAGCTTAGCTGCTTTCTGACGCATGAATGACAGGAAATGGGTGAGAAGTGTCTTATCCACAAAACTCTATTTAAAGAAGCTAAATAAGAAACTGTAATGTTAGATTCTGAAATCCGAATGCAGCAGGTCACTAACTTCTGATAGTTAACTGTTAGTTATATAAATATCGCCATGAAATCCTGCAATTCTTATAAGTCAAAACATGCAAAAAAAGGCACTTTGAAATGAAATGCAACTTCTTTGCCAGGAAATTTCATTTATAAAACAAGTTGTAAATATAAACCCACTGCGTAACTACAGAAAGGTACATTGTCGGAGGTTTAACCTCTCTCACAAACTTAAGCTACTCACATGTGCCTTACAATGACACTGGATATACATTGAAAATGCAGCCCCTACATAGTCAGCTATCACAGGCAGCTAATAAGCTGTGAATAACTGTTTATACAACTTTCTTGAAATTCCAGTGGGTGAGTTTGAATCCATGGATCAATGTATTCCGCAAGGCATAGCATGTTAATAATGAAAGGCATCAGTTATACAAGGTACCCATACCCATCCCATGTTATGTCGAACAAGGGAAGGTATTAGTTACATAAGGTATCACTGCATATTTCATACCATTATAACAAAAGAAAGCATTATTATATAATGCATCCATCCACATCTCATGCTAAGTATATCACAAGAAGGCATTAGCTTCATAAGGTATCGGCTTCTGTTTCATGTTACTTGTAACAGTGGAAGGCGTTAGCTACCTAACATCAGTATACATATGCTGTGTCATACAATGAAAGGCATTAGTTACATAAGGTATCAGTAAATGTGTCTGACTATATAAATAGGAAGCCATTAATTGCATAAGGTATTACTGTGCATCTCAAGCTGTGTGTAACACAATAAAGTACTGGTTCCATAAGGTATCACTTCCCAACCCATACTATTTAAACATTCTGAATATACTTACCTGTATTGTTATTAGACTAATTACTTAGCATAGGAAGACATAAGCAGTGATCCAAGTATACATCAATATTCATCTCCTGTTTCCCTGGCAAGTATTAATCTTAATAAATTGGAGTGTATCATGCAACCTACCTCAAACAGTTCATCTTTTCTCAGGAAACTGTCTTTTAAATCACTGTCTACTAGCTGACACAGCTGCCCTCTTATCCTTACTATCCCTATAACTTTTAAAAGTAAATTAAACCCACAGACTTTCTTTTTATTAAATGACTTGCAGGCAGTTTTAAATACCAATGGATAAGTCTACATAGTTTGTGGAAGGGGTAAGTACTACCTAAATTTTATTACTAAAAACATCAAAACATAGTTCCCCATAATCCTTCAAAAAAAAAAAAAGTACACTGTCAGTTGTGTTGTCACCTACTCCTCTAAAGCTGCTAACCTCTGGCTGCCTATGGACTCCTTCAAATGCTAAGGAGATGGTTGCCCCCCCCCCCCAACACACACAGACAGAAGCATGCATGCATGCACGGTCGGGCACCTTTGAAATGAAGACAGCTAGGTTTCTGCTCTCCAGTATTATTTTTGCTTCTCTACCTTAACTCCCTAACTCTCTGAAGATCCTCCTGCTATGCACATATTGCTAACCTCTGCCTTTACCTCTCTATATCCTGCTGTTTTACACATTTTAAAATGCCTCCCACAGTTTTCCCTGTTTCATAATGTAATGCGGTATGTGATCACCTTTTATAGATTTCCACTAGTTACCCCTTTTTTCCATCTTTAACTACTAAAACTGTTAGCCACATCACTTACAAGTTAAATCTTCCTATTCAGTAGTGGATGGCAACTTTACAAGTCAACTGCATCCCTTCCTACAATGATTACCATTTCTAGTCTAAATTATCTGCATGAATGCCACCACTTATTTTCTAACCTTCAACCCTCATGTGCTAGTTATTTATTATTTTACTTTATTTATTTACACTTTGTTGACCAAGTTAGTCCCACTAGGCTAGTGACTTTTTTTATGCGGAGACACAAGGTGGCATTCATACTGACTAAGGGAAATTTGATCAGGGCACATGAGAACATCAGCTACTCTCTTTTCACCACTAGGTAGTGCTGGGATGATTCTACAGCAACAAGGAAGAGTTCCAAGGTGGAGGAAAGAAGGCAAAATTCTGTTAGTGAAGTTGAACAAAGTAATTTGGATATGCAGACTGGAGAAGGAAGAGAGAAGACTTAGTAATGGAGATCAACGTTGATGGATTACTGACTCTGATATTTCTGGATTTATTTAAACATAATAAACCAGAAAATGGTAAAGAAACGTGATATTGTAGATCAAGTAGTTGGTGATACAGTGGAAGAAAAAATCTCGGTGAGTCCAAGTTCACAAAAGAGGTCAGGGAATCAGGAGGTGTAAGAAATGGTGGTGAAACTAGTATTAAGGATATGTACTGGCAACAAGGTGGCAACATGAAGTCAAATAAGCAGTTATCATTTGTGGATGCTGTTAAAAGAGGAAGTAACCACATAAAGGAAGAAGTGGAGAAAAAATGAAAAGAAAAACAACATACAAATAAAGAACTAGTGGTAAGAGTTATAGTACAAAATAAAGACAGACGTGAGGTTACTGATTGTATTATTTTAACACTGGGATTTAAACTGTAAGATGTAGGAGCTTTGACAGACTTGGGAACAGAGAATTTTTGTGAAGAGTCTTTTTAGCTTTTTAGAAAAGTTTATGAAGGAAACAGAAAAAAAGAAAAATGACTGTACCCTGGAAAGACTATATTTTTTTGAACTTAGGAACGCAACTAAGAAAAAAGTTACATATTCATTTCAAAACTTCTGACATAGACGCAATGGAAATTAAATAGTTTTTGTCTGAATGTAATACTGTGCATGAAGTAAAAAAGGTATATGAAGAAAATAATGCTTGGACAGGAGTAAGGGAGGTGTGGCTTGCAATGGATAGGCATGAAGGGAAAATGAAACATTTCAAATGAAATAAATGGGAATGGGAAAAGGGAACTGTGAGCCTATGGTTTACTTTTTTTATTTTATTATAGTGTATTTATTTATTTTGAGGACAGGTAAATCATTTAGTGCAACACTGCCAAAAGAAAAGATACAATCAGTGTGGGTAGAAAGGTCATTCTTATAAAAATTGTAAACCAAAGTGCAGTAAATGTAATGAAGGACATTTTTGGATGGATTGTCTTATGTTACAAAATGAAAGAATAGAGGAAGAAGAAAGTAATTCAGAAATAGGTCTATCTTATAAAAATATTATTGACGAGGAAAGTGGGTACTTTTCCATTATCGGCGCAACAGCTGTAATGCGGAAGCATGCGCACTCAAGGATCGCACAGCTGTTAGCCCTGAAGCGGTTATTTTGAAAGAGAAAAAAAGACATGAATGTGTTGCAATGTTTGTCTAGTTTAACAGAAGTAACTTGACATATCAGAGTAGTACAGAAGCAGAACCACAACATGTACATGCACATAATGTAGCCTTTTTTAATTGATGATGGAGAAGTACCAAATCCCGTACTAAAGCATTCAGTGAGCTAAATGTAAAGCGACAATTTTAAATGCAGCTCAGGCACTAAGCACAACATCCATGATGCAGGCATTGAGATCATAGCATAAACATTATCTGCAAGTAACACATCGATTCTGCAAAGGGTTAGATGCAATAGGGTATGCAGAACACTTGTCATGCTTGGGATCGCCATGACAGATAAGGAAGTAAAATAAACACTTTGTGAAATAAAATAAAATAAATGAGGAGACGATGAACCTGGAATGTTCGTAAATTGTTACCTTGTCATTTGCTATATGGTACTGCATGCTAAAATAAGAAAGCCTATTTTAATCAGATTTTAGCTAAATACATTTAAAAAATCTTAAAACTGTATAATGAGAGCTCGGAGGCTGAAAATAAAATATTTTCGTAACAATATTGTCATGGACCCGTGGTAGTGGTGCTGCGGTAGCGTTGTCGCCTCACAGTAAGATGCTGTCCAGTTCGATTCTTAGCTAGAGCGTCTTCTGCGTGGAGACATGCGTGAATGGGCTCACCTTCGTTGAAGGTTGTGCATCAGGGCTGGTAACTCGGCACGTAAAAATCAACTACCAATCATTAGCGGACCGGAGTTCCGCTGCGGCGACCCCTAACCGGGAAAAGCCGAAAGACACAATTGTCATGGACTGACTTGAGTTGATGCAGTTTTTTTTTCATTTTGTAGAAGAACAAAGCTGTATATATACACGACCGAAGGTTACACTGTGCTAAAGGCATGCGCAGTATTATTTCTGGTCATAGTTAACGGGATTTCACTTTGATTCATACAAGTAGGGGTGTAAAGGCTGTTGAAATCTGGGCCCATATACTTAAAGGAAAATGTGGTTATTTTTTCACTACTGACCGCAACTTAGATAGAAGCTGTGATGTGACTGTCATACAAAGTTTTACTTTTAATTGCATGAAATAAATTCCCACATCAGCAGTGATGCGATCTTTGCAAGCACGTGATAACATTCCAACTGCTCATTATAGCTGTTGCCCAGTTAATGGAAAAGTGCCGGAAAGTGTTATGGGTGAAATGACTGAAGAAGAAAATGAGGTTATTATGGATAAGGATGCAATGAAGGGTATTGGAATGGAGTTAGAATAAAATGTGTAAGTGCAGGAAGAAATCAGATAAAGTATATTAAGCAGTGAAGGAGGACAAGAGGGGGAGTTTGTGACAGGAGAATACAACGAAAAGATTGATGGAAAATCAGATGGTGGAAGCTTAAAAAAGAAAAAGAAAATCTGGAGGCAAGAATGAAATAAAGAAAGGAAAAGGATAATGTGGCTATACTATTTTTACATTAACAGTATTAAAAGTGAAGTGAGAGGGTAAGTAGTAATTGAATAGTATTGGGTAAGTAGTAATTGAATAGTATTAAATTAATCTGGATGTTATCTGTTTACTAGATATAAAATGTGCAAAAGAGACAAATATGATACATTACAGGGTAAGAATTTTATTTGGTCAGTGGAAAATTAGGTGATTGGGTACAGGTAAACTAGTAAGAAATGAAAAAAATAAACATTTTGGGTGCTAACAATAATCACACCAGGGATTTGTACATAAGGAAAAGGGAAATATGTGTAAGAATCTGTGCAACTTCTATTTATGCAAATATGACTGACAAAAAAAGATGTGTATAGAATTAAAACATATGTGCTGGTGAATATTGTAGGAGACTATAATTGCAATATAAGAAAGCAAAAAATAAAGATAAAGCAATACATTAAAATGATGAAGGGAGTAATTCACTGTGGAAGTTTAAAAGTAGGATAGAAAAATAGAATGGATGCATCAAAGAGGAACACTTAAAACTGAAGTAGACTACAAGATGAAGGAGATAGTGGGAAGTGTGTAAGTTGTGGAATTTTTGGGATTCTAAAGCAGTTTGAGATGTAACAGATAATAATGCAAATATTATAAAAAAGGTAAAGGAATAAAAAGGTTAACTGAAGATATTAATAAACAAAGAAGAAATGAAGTTAGAAACATGTGGGAATAACTTATGACAATGAAAGCACACTATGAAATCTGGAAACAAAGGGTGGGTTGCATACAGGAAGACATTTAAGAATGATATAGAAAAAGAAGCTATTATGTAAGAATTACAGAAAGCAGCAAAGGCCAGACGAGAGTAGTCAGCACCAGGATTAGATGAGTTAAGCTACCATTTTTTATAAAGAAATGACTGAAGCCTTTTGCAAAGTGAAAATATGGTTAGAGGAAGGTAAAAAAGAAGAAATTTGTGGTTCGTAATACAATTTATATGGCAGAAAGATACAAAATATATATTAATAACTGGGGACTGATAACGTTAGGAAACACACACCACATCATTTTCTGAGAATAATTCAAAAAATATTGCAAAATATTTTAAATGAAGGAATATGAGGAGAGAGATTTGGTATTAAAGGCAAAGAAGTTAAAGAAATGTTAATAATAGTAATAAAAATATAGATCTAATACTGATGGAAAATGAAGTGTAGATAGTAATGTGATGCAGCAATAAATTTTGATAAAAATGTCATGAAGCTATGTGGAAGATTCTTTAGGCATACGAAATATATGAAAGAACAGTGAAAGTTATAAGCATATGATATGAAAAGGGGAGTCAAACATGGGTGTCCACTAAGTATGTGTTTATTTATGTTAGTGATGAATGCAATAATTTGAACTACTAAGTATGAAACAGAGGAAGCTGCTTTGAAAATTGGTTAAAATACTGATATGTTTGTCATATGCTGATTATCTGGTTATTGTGGCAAAACATAAATGGATGAGTGAAGTGGTGGTATGATTTGAAAAATTGTTAAGGAAAGCTGGATTACAGTTAAATAATGTAAAAATGAAACGATCTGGAGAAATAAACAGATAAATGTGATTTATTATATAAGAAAATATGTATATTAGGTGTGAAATTTGGAGAGTATGAAAATATAATAGATCAATGAAAGGTAAAAATTGGAGGAAATAAAGAAAATTATTTTGTGGTGGAAAAGCATCAATCTATTTTTTATAAGAAAGTTTATATGTTAAATACATATGTTCTGGAAATGTAGCATATCTGAGAAGTTTACACATGTTTATATGTTAAATACATATGTTCTGGAAAAGTAGCATATCTGAGAAGTTTAGACATGTTTATATGTTAAATACATATGTTCTGGAAATGTAGCATATCTGAGAAGTTTAGACATGTTTATATGTTAAATACATATGTTCTGGAAAAATAGAATATCTGAGAAGTTTATACATGTTTATATGTTAAATGCATATGTTCTGGAAATGTAGCATATCTGAGAAGTTTAGACAAGTTTATATGTTAAATGCATATGTTCTGGAAAAGTAGCATATCTGAGAAGTTTAGACATGTTTATATGTTAAATGCATATGTTCTGGAAATGTAGCATATCTGAGAAGTTTAGACATGTTTATATGTTAAATACATATGTTCTGGAAAAGTAGCATATCTGAGAAGTTTAGACATGTTTATATGTTAAATGCATATGTTCTGGAAAAGTAGCATATCTGAGAAGTTTAGACATGTTTATATGTTAAATGCATATGTTCTGGAAATGTAGCATATCTGAGAAGTTTATACATGTTTATATGTTAAATACATATGTTCTGGAAATGTAGCATATCTGAGAAGTTTATACATGTTTATATGTTAAATGCATATGTTCTGGAAAAGTAGCATATCTGAGAAGTTTAGACATGTTTATATGTTAAATACATATGTTCTGGAAAAGTAGCATATCTGAGAAGTTTAGACATGTTTATATGTTAAATGCATATGTTCTGGAAATGTAGCATATCTGAGAAGTTTATACATGTTTATATGTTAAATACATATGTTCTGGAAATGTAGCATATCTGAGAAGTTTATACATGTTTATATGTTAAATGCATATGTTCTGGAAAAGTAGCATATCTGAGAAGTTTAGACATGTTTATATGTTAAATACATATGTTCTGGAAATGTAGCATATCTGAGAAGTTTAGACGTGTTTATATGTTAAATGCATATGTTCTGGAAAAGTAGCATATCTGAGAAGTTTAGACATGTTTATATGTTAAATACATATGTTCTGGAAATGTAGCATATCTGAGAAGTTTAGACATGTTTATATGTTAAATACATATGTTCTGGAAATGTAGCATATCTGAGAAGTTTATACATGTTTATATGTTAAATGCATATGTTCTGGAAAAGTAGCATATCTGAGAAGTTTAGACATGTTTATATGTTAAATACATATGTTCTGGAAATGTAGCATATCTGAGAAGTTTATACATGTTTATATGTTAAATACATATGTTCTGGAAAAGTAGCATATCTGAGAAGTTTATACATGTTTATATGTTAAATACATATGTTCTGGAAATGTAGCATATCTGAGAAGTTTATACATGTTTCCAGGTCCCCCATCCCCATTCAAAGAGTTATACCTGGTGGCTAGTAGTTCACCCCTCACAAAGTTGAAGACTGTTTGCTGGCTAGTGTAGGGGTATGGGTGACAACTATATACACTTGCTATATCAACTGTCACATAAAACATACATTCCTGCTAGATAATAGTAGAGAGTTTGTCAATCAACATAAAAATATCACATATATATGTAACATAAATTATACACAGATGTAAAAAGAACCGTGCATATCATGTTATCAATCTGTTCCTGAAAATGTATAAAACCATTTATCAGTTTACCCAGAGAAGAAAAATCACCTGCATGTTTTACACAGACAGTAAAAACTAGTATTCTAGATTTATCACCAAAACAATTTTCCAATTGTTCTTTAAAATATTTTATACCCTCTAAGTCAAGTGCAATTGGTATGGGAAAAGACCTATACAAAGACCTGTTTTTTTTTCTTTGACTTTTGACATTGGTAACCCATACTTCAAAATATGCTAAAATTTAATATATATTATTAGTAATGTCCAGGAAAATACTGTCCACAAGCTCCTCTTCACAACCCCTCTCCCTAAAAAGTACCTTAACAAAATTTACTTCATCACTAAAAATTGTGTCATCACTGGTAAGATGACTCACTGTAATAAAATGTTCCCTGATTATGTTACATTTCATAAAATGAGGATCTTGACTATCGTGAAATAAATAATTGCTCACAAACATGTTTTCCTATATATTTCACTGTGGAAACATTTGTTTTCAAAATCAGTTTTAATGACTAAATCAAGAAATTGTGCTGCTTTTCCATGATAGTAAAAGTAAGAATGTCAGTATTACAGTTTAAATCTGTAACAAAGCTGGTGAAGTCAGCTGCCAAACTATTCCATAAAATAATCAAATCATCTATATAACATCTATACAGAGATTTTTTTGTAAACAGTGGGTGAATAATTAAAATCTCATGTTCCCACAAATCATAACTAAGTTACCAATAGATGGCACCATTCTTGCTCCCATTACAACACCTTTCTTTGTCTAAAGAACTTGTCAAATATGAAAAAAATATTTTCCAGTACTAACTCTAATAAGGTGCAAAATGCATTTATAAAAACATTGTCAAAGTCAGTAAATGCATTTAAATATATTCTAACAAAAGCAATACCTGTATCTCATGCAATACACATATACAAAGAAACAACATCCAAAGTAAATGTCCTGTAAACTGGTATTTGTGTAACAAATCTAACAGTAGCCAAAAATCCTTGAGGTAAAATTTTAATTTTTGGACAATCTCATTAAAAATATAGTCCAAACAGATTGAAATAGATTCAGTTGTACTGAACTCTGTTGCTACAACTGGACTAAAACGTATATTAACAACATCTTTATGGATCTTGGATATTCCAAAACATCTGGCAATTTTGGGTAATTCAACTTTCAAATATTCAAATAAAACAAAATCTATCTAACATACTAAGTCAAGCAAACAGCAATCTAAACTTGCTTATAAATGTGATTAATAGTAACTTCCTCATAACAGTTTACATCTGCTAGCAGCTTTAAAATATTGTTAACATAATCAGTGGAATTCATTAGAATGATACCATTGCCTTTACCTTTCACAATTCAAAGATGTGATTGTCCCTTTAGTTCCAATAAGGTTTTCCTTTCAGCAGACGTTAAAGTGATATTTAACAGGTTTGTTGATAACTGATAAAGTTCATTTTCACAAGTATCAGAAAATACCTGACATCATGCAAAATGTAATGTAAATTATGATTATGAACATATAACTTTAAATATTTAATGATGTTTAGAATGTTACAACACATATATATATATATATATATATATATATAAGTGAACTATTAAAAAGGAACCCCAACGGCCAGACAGGATACTTTAAAGGTAAAAGGTTTATTGTTAAACTCCACACGTTTTTCGTCACTCTCATAGAGCAACTTCTTCTGAAGTAAAAACTAATTACAAAATTGCAGTTTAAAAACCCGGCATAAATTGTCACATGATGTTAAGGAACTATCAGCTCTACTTATTATTTAAACTCATACCATACTAAAACAGGAGATACCAAATTAACAAAATATACAAAATTTAAAAAGATATAATTAAAATACAACTGGTCAAACATTTCAATCACCCGAATGACATTCGGATAACAGGACATAATAAACATAAATGAAAATTGGTACTACACTTGCAATATATTTCAAACGCTTAACTCAAGTGAGAATGAACGCTAAGTATTTATTTATTACCTGCTTAAGCTTTTTAACTTTAGTAGGCAAGAGATGTTACAGTTTTCATTCAAACTTGGATATGAGAAAGCATCCAAAGCTAATTGCCATTCCAATTCACGTTCTTCAAGTAATAGCCTACTTGGACCTCCTCTAATATCTGGCACTATTTGGTCAATGGCTTGGAAATGAAATATATGGCCATTGCTTAAAGATGAATGCCTAGCTAAAGCATTTTCACTTTTATTTTTGTTTATTGCATAAATATGTTCATAAATTCGTTCACGTACCTTCAGGTCAGTTTTACCATCGTAAAACGCCGGGCAGCTGTTACACTTTGCTATATATATTACTCCCTTGGATTCACAGTTCAATTAAAATTTGATAGTGTACTTGTTGTTATTCCCAACCACAAATGAATTACCAATCTTGATATACTTAAACATCTTGCAAGCTCCACATGTAAACATACCTAAGGTTTTCCCACTAGGTTTAGTAATTCTACTTTCTAAAAGGTTTTTCAGGTTAGGACCCCTTCTATAAACAATTTTAGGTAAATTACCTAACCTGTCCATTATTAGATTGTCTTTATACAAGAAAGTCCAATTCTTATATAAAATCAACTTTATTTGTTCGCTATTATTATTAAAAGTCATAATGAAACTCACATTATAAGTAGAAAGAATACTGATTATTCTGGCCACTCCCTTCTTCGACAGATTCGCTGTCATGCATGTGGGTATTAATAGTTTGTACTTGAAGGGTGGTGTTATTAGACATAAGATTAATACCAGAATTGACAACTTCAGAAGGAACTAAATGGGTAGACTCATCTACATCCCTCTTTAATAAAAGGAGTTTAAAATAACCACTATTACGTATGCACTGGATTTCTTCCATCAGAGATTCAATCAAGGTGATTGGATATCCACGTTTATGGAACATGCCTCCCAAAAGGTGACATTCAACTAAAAAGTCACTATCCAATGAGCACATTCTTGCAGCCCTGGGCTGGATTGAATCTCTGCTGGAAGAAATCCAGACGAGCCTGATCTGCAAAGCCATGGAATGCATTATCATGGAACTTATAAACAAAGACATTGGCAACCTTCAAACACTGGACCCCACCCAGTTTGGTTTCATAAAGGGCCGATCTTGTCTCCTCCACCTGATTGACTTCTTCGAATCAGTCTCCAGAGCCGTGGACAAGGGTAAGGTGGTCTACACAGCCTATCTGGACCTCGCCAAGGCCTTCAACATCATCCCCCACTCTGGAATCATAGATAAACTTACTAGGGTCGGCATTAATCCCTACGTCACTCAATGGGTTGTCAACTGGCTTACTGACAGAACCCACACTATAAAAGTAGCAGACTCAAAATTCAGCTCCAGACAAGTGACAAGCAGAGTGTCTCAGGATTCAGTCCTGGGACCACTCTTGTTTGGCATCTATTTCTCTAAAGTACAGACCAGCACTAAGAGACTCTGGCTAACAAGGTTCACAGATGACTGCAAACTGGGAGCCATTATTGAATCCCCAAATTATGTGGATATTCTACAAAAGGGCCTTGCAGAAACAGATGCTTGGTGCCAGAGCCATGGGCTCAAGCTCAATGCCAAGAAATGTATAGTTATCCCCTTTGGGAAAAACCATGTATCCATGAATTACCATATAAGTGGCAGTACACTAAACAATGAAAGTGTGATAAGGGACTTAGGGATACAGATGGACAGTGGTCTCACCTTCGATAACCACATAGCCACAACAGTCAGGAAATCGTTCTATGTGGCACACCTTATCACTAAGGGCTTTTCATCCAGAAAAAAGGAGGTCATTGTCCCACTGTACTCATCCCTCATTAGACCCATTATAGAGTACAATGCCCCATTTGGTATGTACCTCACAAGACATCTGCAACAACTGGAAAGGCCACAGAAATACCTCACTAAAAGAATCACAGACCTAAAGCAGATGCCCTATGCTGACCATCTAAAAAAACTTCAGCTATAATCTGATGCATATCGCCTACTCAGAGGCAATCTCTGCTTAACATTTAAGGCCATGTCAAACCCAGTGCTGTTGGACATGCTACACTTAAAGAAATCCCAATCCCTCAGAGCCACACGCTCCAGGGATCTAAACCTGGTCCTCACAATGAACAAAACATGCTGGAGGGATAGGTTCCTGACCCAGAGACTCCCCATACTCTGGAATAGACTGCCCATAAATGTCAAACTGAGCGCCTCTTTGGCCCTCTTCAAAAGGAACCTTGACGATTGGATGGGAGATAAGAAATTCACCCCGGGGATCACGTCAGTCACCCCGCTAGACAGGGGACCAGGGAAGCAAATATTCTGGGAAGAAGTAGCCAGGGAATTGTTATGGCTAGTCTTGTATAGGCCCTAGGACCGATAGCCTAGTACCAACCTATGAACCTATGTAATGATCTTCTGGAATATTAAACAAAAGTAATGTTTTATTTAAAGAAAATGTATCAGTCCATAAATCCTTGAAGAAATATGACATTTTGTTCCAGTAAGTGTTTAGGGAAGGTCAGTCATAAAATACATGTGACCAGTCAGCTGTAGAGATCTGTTTACATATCCAGCATTAAATATTCTTCTCTTTACTAAATTCTGCTTATCCACTGGGTGTTAAAAAGTTTTGCATAAGAATTTCCATGTAAAGATATGCCAGAAATGGACCCAAGAGGTATTTCTCAAAGATTTTAGTAAGTCAATTTTATTTCCTACAGATAAGCACGAGTTTAGTCCTAGCATAAAGTGATCCCAAAACCTATTGGTCATATTGTTATTATATGAAGCAAATAATTCATAAAGTTAGAGATTACATTTTTCATTCAAAACTGTTATATAAAATTTCAGATAAAAAATAGTAATTTTTGAATTTCTTTGAGAATGAAATAAGAAAATTATCAAATGCATGTGATTTATTATTCTGTATAAAGATCAGTTCTTGGTGATCTAAGTTGTATTCTGATATTATATTGATTTTTGTTCTAGACAACTGACATATGAAGTTATTTCCCCAGTTATCAAGCTTCAGACCTTCCAAAAATATATTATGTTATATTAAAGGGAACTAGAGTGAGAAAACAAAGTTTAAAGTCTACAACACCTAAAATAGTAAATTTAATTTAAAAAAGTAATATATTTGGATTGTGTGATATAATAAATATTAATGCAGTTACATAGGTAGAACCAGATTGGGTTATCTATATTAACAATAGGCGCAGAATAAATTTTAATTTTATTACAATTAACAAATATAAAGATTTCCAATTTGATTTATAACTAGCGTCTAGCCAACTAATTATGGCTTTAAAAATTGCTACTTTGGTATAAACTTTTATGTTTGCAAAATTAATAAACACTGACTCTTAACATCTTAAATGATGGCAAAGGCCAATCCTCTTTTTCCATTTTTTTAATCCAAAGAAAATTTTGAAGTAATTTATTTTTTAAATGATTCATATTAGGTGGAAGATTTAGACCTTGTATAATATATATAGAATTTAAGAAAATAAAACCAGTTTTGGTTAACTGCAATCTATAATCAAAGAAGATAATCAGTTTATTCCAAATGGAAATCAAGTTAGAGATTAACTTTATAATTCTTTCATAACTATTATCGTTAGTTTCCACAAAAAGCTTTATTTATGAAAATACCTAAATATGTCAAGGAGTTTGTCACTTGTTCATCTCTAACACATATGACAAGAAAGCTGGGATTTTTGTTTAGTTGCTTTAATACATAGAAACACATCAGGATGGATAGCAGCATCATTAAATATGAATTAACTAGTTAAAAGACAGACCATACATACATACTTTCATCTCAACAGCTAACTACACACTGTGCACATTGGATAATGAGGTCTTTTTAGTGCTTTGTTCAAATCTCATGGATCAATACATATTCTGATGTCATCTGAGCTTTTCTTGTGAGCTACCACCATAGAAGATACCCATTCAGTTGGAGATTCAACTGGACAAATCACACCTTGTTGCACCATTTTATCTAACTCAGCTTTGACTCTGTCCTGCATGGCTATTGGAACTCTACATGCTGGCCTGATAACTGGACTGATCTCTAGGTCTAACTTCATGGAGTACACAACTGGATCAGCATAGGTAGAAAAAATGTATTGGGCAAAATTAGAGTAGTGGTCTTTTATGCTAACTTGGTGGACAGTCCCATTTTCAGACGGTCTCTGAGCCCTAATAGTGACTGGGCATGCCTCTTGAAAACATAATAAGTTGTAGCTTCTTCCAGCAGAGTAAAATGAAAGCACTACTGAGCCTTCAGTCTGAATTTCTTCACCACCATAAGAAACAAGCTTCTCACACTTTGCCAAATCAAGCCTTTCACCACGACACACTCTAGCAAATGTTTCTGTAGACATAACATTGCACTTGGAACCTGTGTCAACTTTAAGCTCTATGGGTTTGCCATTTATCCGAACAGTACAAAATACTTCATTCTTTGCCCTTAAATCAACTGCATTGACTGTTTCATGAAACACTGACACATTATCAACATAAAGAGTAGGTTTGCCACTGTCTAACTGATCAAAGTGCTTTTTAAAATGTTCCCTTTTAAGAAAGGAATGTAGGCCTTTTGAGTTACAAAATCTTTTGAAATTATTTTATTTATTACATTTGTGGCATTGTTGACCAAAAAGCTAAACATTTCTCCCTTTTAGATTCATGACTTCTAAAACAGTTATGACAGTTGGCAATGAAACTAGGTTGGGGCCCATTCTTTGAGTTTGCTGACTCACTCTTATGCTTCACTGAGATTGTGCAAACTCTGGAATTTACTGGAAGATTCTAGGGTTTACCAGTGACTGCTGTAGGAGTTACAATTGCTGCCATGTGCTTGGGCCTGTTTCTTTTAACCACATGCTGCATACTATCATCATGAGCTTTATCACTGTGCCTTCTTGAGCTATTTTCATTTGTAAGCATATTTGTGCGCTTTTCTGTAAGTTCGTATATCCGACAAATCTCAATGGCCTTATTTAAAGTTAATTCACTGTCACAAAATAAAATCTTTCTCACATCTTCTTTTATGCCACACAAAAGTCTGTCTTTTATCAACTCATCCCTTAAGTCATCAAATATGCACAATTTAGCCTTATTTCTCAGGTCAGTTATATATGCTGTAAATGTTTCACCAGGCTTTTGATCCCTTGTGTAAAATAAGTGCCTTTCCAGTGTAACATTTGTCTGGGGGTTACACATTTCTCTAAATTTACATTTTAAACACTCTGGGTCCTTTCTTGACTCAGCCGCTACAACAATATGACAGTTTTTCCCCTCTCCTATATAGATAGCAGATACATACACAAATGAATGTTCCCTTTCTATTCTGACCCAGCTAAATTAAGTTGAATAATCACCTCTAAATGGTCATCTTTATCAAAAAATGCAGCCTGTATGAAAATGTCATACTCTTGCTCAAACACTTTCCAGTTCTCAGCAATATTACTGTCAAACACAAGTGCACTGGGTTTTCAAAATCCACCTGCCATGCCACAAAGTATACACAAACACACTGAAAAATATGACCCTTGTAATTATGCATGAACAAACAGTTCTGTGTGTGTCCTATTCATCTTTTTTCTTTTTCCTGTTTCTTTCATTTTTCATTTCCTCTTTTCATTCCTTCTCTTTCACTTTCCTTATTCCTATTCTTTCCTTTTTTCTCCTTTTATTTCTTATATTTTTATCCCCCTTTCTTCTCACCTCTTTTATTTTTCCCATTTTAATTTTTCTTTACTTTCTTTTCCATTTTATTTTTCTCTTTTCACTCCCTTCTTTCTTTCTTTTCCTTTCCTTATCTATCCTTTCCTATCCTTCTTCCTTTTGTTGTTTCTAGCAATATTAACACTTTCAAACTGAATTTTTAGTTGTAGTATCATTCACAGTGGCTTATAATTCATTAAACAAAAGAAAATATAAATGAGAAACACAATATATTCTGAAAATAGTCTTTTCACACTCCAAATTTAACTAAACATACAGCAATATTCATTTTGTTGCAAGGTATATCTCAGTTAAGTTTGCATTTTAAATCAGAATATTTTCATTTCTTATAACCCATCTGTTCTCTTTAATGTAGTAACAAATTTGCAGAGAAAATTGGAATAATATATCCAGTTACTGACACTATTTTAACATCTCTTTCTTTTAAAGACTTCTGAAGCAAAGACAAAATAAATACAAAGAGCAGATAGAAGACAAAATTAAATAATCCATAATGACCTCTCTAAGATTACTGATGCAAGCAAGATAATTCTTCTCTGATAATTTTTCATCTTGGCATATCTACTGGTTTCTTTACAATGAGTAACCTCGTCTTGTACCACATGAGCAAAATCCAGGTTTTCTTTGTCCCCCACCCAATAAAAGTGAGCAGTGCCAAGATTGTAATGTATGTTATTGTCATTGAAGGACACTACATTCCTCTTATTTTATCACTCTTCTCAGTTCATTGAAAATGTCAATCTGTTTGTAATGCACAATCCGCTTAATAAAAAAAGAATCAATAGTGTTTTAAGCTGACAACTTAATTATTGCAAGACATAGCTATAATCTTTCCTGGGCATCATGCTAATTATCTCTTTCACTTTCTGACATGCACTTACAGGGGACAATGAAAGTCAACTGAAAAAGGCTCTGTTTTTATAATTTTGAAGTCTCCCTTCAGAAAACTACGGTCATCCCCTAAAATTCTCAGAACAGACATACACACAACATACATAAATATTTAAATATACATACATGCACAGCTTGTAGCTGAGAAATGGTCCATTGGTGGCTTATATCAGTGATGTATTAATTATTTGTACACTGCTGTGCAGTTATTTTTTTTTTACTATCCTACATTTGTTGATCTTACAATTTCCAGCTCTCCTGGACTTTTAATATTTTTTTCTCTTTCCTTCACTTAATGTAATCAAGAAAATCATAATCTTATGAACTCTTTGTATACACATATTAACTCTTTGTATAAACATAAATGCAGTCTTACCTGGTTGATTGTTAAAGTCCTCCATATCTTTGCTTGCCAGTACAAACCATTTCTGTTACCACTTTTGCTTAGTTCTGAAAGCAGGCCTAAACCTTCTAAATTATTAATGTCAGCATTTCCATCTCAATAAAAAATAAAACAGTTTTTCATGTTCGTCTTTCCTTGATAAACTCTATAAAGGACAGTTGTTGTTGTTAAATGCCATTGAATCAGCGCTGATTCATGAAAACTCTACCGCCACTATAAACTTTAGTATATCTTCAGTCAGATGACTAACAACTGACAGACGACATCCAAAACTGCAATTATTGTATCACTCACAAAGCAAATTATTTCACACTAAAATAGTTGATTTTCCTTTGACTTCAACTTTATGTTAGATCTTTCTGACTTTCAGGGTACCTGATCCAATGTTTTCTTCATGGTACATGTAAACAACCCCATATTTTCAGAGCTGTATAAAGGTCATGCTGTGTCTGTTATCTGCATCACTCTATAAAAAGTAAAATACAGAAGACATGCTTGAGTACTTAAGTAACAGCAGAAAAAGCATGACTGTTAAATACCAACGCTCACAGTAAACACTTTCATCTTAGCAAGACTACATCAATTTGGTTAAAACACTTAAGTGAGGACGTCATGCTCTTTAATAATATACAGTCTTGCTGACTTTAAAGCTTTTACTACCTTTTGACTCCAGAACTGGAATTAAATTGTACTTCATCCTTCAAGGAGAAGGGTGCAATCCTTTTTTCTCATTATAATCCATGTAGTATATATGGCACTGCATAGTAAACTACTGCACACTGGTCACGCATGACTACACTCAAAGGTTATATTTCACAGTGCGTCACATGGATTTAAGTGTGACCTTAAAAATATGCAACAGTTTTAATTCAACAGGGGTGGATTATAAAAGGGATTGGACATGCCCTTAGAACTACACATTCTAAGTACTGAAAGTGAAGATTATCAAACAAAGAAGACAGATGTCTTGTACATCTCCACTAAGAAGACAGGATTTCTTGTTATGAATGATCAAACATCTGTCTTAAGTCATAAGTACAGTGTTAAGGCCATAACTCAGCATTTAGAGAACAACTGTATCTCATAGTTTCGCAAAGAATAGCTACTGTAGGCCCTATAGGGTTACAATTAAGAGGAAGGCAAAATCAAGCTATCATCTGTGGAATTATCCCTGATGGTGTTGGAAAGGCAAGCAGAATGGATTATCTTTGCAAACTCTGCCAACAGCACTTTCACCAAGAGCAGTCCTTTCTGTTACTATGTTATGTCAATACAGACAGTGAAAGAAACCAGCTCTCAGGATGATGCATGTGAGAGACTCTTCCACTAATAAGCCCACACAGATGCTGGACCAAGTTCAACTTTAAAAAGCATTAGATCCCTTACCTAATGGGCAATTGTACATTCTAAAACAAAACTACACAAAAACATTGCCACTATTAATCATTTCAATATGTTTTAAAGAAAAGCAGATCACATAGGCCTTATAGCAGTCATGCAAGTTATCATCATTTACTATTTTTTATTTCAAGTTTCTTTTTTTTTCCTTACTATTTTCTTGGGATCTACCCACGAGCACTGTTGGTTAAAATATAAAGGTCAGCAAACATTAGTAAATAGTTTTCTAACGGTTCAGCACAATTCTCATAAATTTTCCTAAAACATCATATCTAAAACATATGTAGTAAAATGTCATCAAATCACTGAAATAATCTTAAGCTTTCAAAATATATTTTTAAATATGTTCTCCAGTAATTTTCCATAAAAGTGACTTGCTTTGTATGGAACACTTTCGCAGAAATGATTAATAATTTTTCTCCTGCATAACTCCCCAAGCTGTCTCCTAGCATCTTTTAGACTAGTTTATTTGATTAAATATTACTGACACATAGTTAGTCCACCTGAAAATTTAGAAAGCTGAAGACTTGCTTTTCTCATTCTGTTACGAATGAAATAAATATCCTGTCCACCTCTGATTTGCCCAGGTTTGCACTGCTGAGAACGAACTCTTCTGGGATGCTTTAGCAAGTTGGTCTTACAACAGTGAAAAAGAAATGCTGGCTGTCTTGAGCAAGTTCCTCGCATACACCATGCTGAACAAAGGAAACAAAAAAGAAAATAAACGGGGGAAAAAACTGATAAAATAGACTCCCAAAAGCAAGAATATTTTCACTAAAACTCCTTCCTCCAACCATTACTTCCAAGGTCAATGCACCAGAGAGTAAAGGGACTTCCCTCTTGCAGATACATCGGTAGTGCATATATATTTTAAGTGGTGTCTAACCTTCAACAGATAGCAAGCAGTGAAATATACCATGCTGTCTGTGATAAAAGCAAGAATGACAGCCAGCATTATGCCACAATAACATGGGTCCCATCCTCCTCCATCTCCGTTTCATTCTACTTTTTATCCAGCTTTTGGGATATCTCATATTGCTAACCTTACACAATGATATACAAAACATTCAAAACACTGTACGACACATCTTAAACATTAGGAAGACTGGTTACTATAACATCCCCTATAACTCAAATCAAAGAGTAAACCAAGTCTATTTACTACAGTGTATGAGCAAAGCCAGGAGCTATTAATAATTTCAAACTAAAGATGAGTGCTTTAATCTAAAACATCACATTTCTTAAGATATTTTCATGAAACAAAAGTAGATAATAATTTACTTAAAAAATGCTCACTTTACATATAAAAAGATAAAAAAAAGACAAAACACACTTGGACTGGTGAATAGAAAACAGTAGTGTAACAACTTCAAGCCAATCTGGAACTCCAATGAGTGACCTCTCAAACCTCCTGCCTCAGAAGCACATGGGATATATGCAAATAACCCTTATGAACACCAGGTGTTCCAACTAATTGGCGATTCTGAATGCCAGTGACTTGTTTTATCATTTTAATGGACAATTTCAGGCCAATAAAGCCAAACTCCACTAGCTGTGGATATGCATATTTTGGACTTGTTATGACCTAATCAGCACAGCACAAGCAAAGTGTTTGACTAAGCATAAGAAACACAAAGCTGTTATACCCAGCTGATGTCTTTTATCATTAGGGTGAGGTGCAAAATATTCCAATTAACAAACTAAAATAATGAGTGAGAAGGTCACAATGAAAAAACAATCAGTAAAAACTAAATGAAAACTCCAGACAAGCTGGAACTTCCAATGAGTGACCTCTCAAACCTCTTGACTCAGAGGCACATGGGATATATGCAAATGATCCTTATGAACACCAGGTGGTTCAGCTAATTGGCGATTCTGAATGCCCATGACTTGTTTCGTTGTTTTAATGGACAATTTCAGGCCAATAAACCAAACCCCATTAACTGTGGATATGCATATTTCGCCCTTGTTGGAAGTTCCAGCTTGGCTGGAGTTTTCATTTAGTTTTTACTGATTGTTTTTTTAGTATGACCTTCTCACTCATTGTTTTAGTTTGTTATTTGAGATATTTTGCACCTCACCCTAATAATAATGGTCATCAGCTGGGTATAACAGCCCTGTGTTTCTTATGCAACAAACAAGGAAAATTTAGGCTGAAACATCAGCAGAATTACCCCATACACTAAATGAATAAACACTAAGCAACACCAGAGACATTCAGATTGTCAGAGAACTGACCCAGGGAGCTTCAGCACCCTTAGACTCATATGAACACCCAAACAGCAGCACAATCTAAAGAAAGGTAAGAGACCAATTGGGAAAACAGTGAATGGTTTGGAAAACAGCTCCCAGATGGCTTCAATGTCATACTCTCAGACCAAGTAACCATCCATCCAAAGATCTGGATAATTGTTACGTCTTTAAAAGGAGTAGTTTGTTCAAAGATTCCAAAGACAACCACAAAGCATTCTATAATTATGTCAAGAATCTAAATGGCAATGCTCAGATCTGCTCTGAGCTAAAACAGAATGGCATTAAATATACTGATCCGAAGGATATTGCCAATATCCTGGCAGATCGATTCAGTGCCAACTTCACCCCACTCTCACCCCCTAAATGGCCCATCTCAATACCGGAAGATTGCCAAATTCCAGTAATGACGGCCACACAGGTACAAAACGCACTCTCTAAAGCCAAGAATACAGCATCCATGGGACCAGATGACATCCCGGGCTGTGTACTACATGAACTACAATATGAACTGGCACCTCACCTAAGTGTCATGTTTAATCATAGCCTCACCTCAGGTTTCGTGCCCACTGAGTGGCGCAGAGCTATAGTTATCCCAATCCACAAGGGGGATCCACCTTGGATCCCGGAAACTACCGTCCCATCAGTCTGACAAGCCTTATCTGCAAGGCCATGGAGCGTATTATCATGGAACTTATAAACAAAGACATTGGCAACCTTCAAACACTGGACCCCACCCAGTTTGGGTTTATGAAGGGCCGATCTTGTCTCCTGAACCTGATTGACTTCTTTGAATCAGTCTCCAGAGCCATGGACAAGGGTAAGGTGGTCCACACAGCCTATCTAGACCTTGCCAAGGCCTTTGACACCATCCCCACTCTGGAATCATAGATAAACTTACTAAGTTGGGCATTAATCCCTATGTCACCCAATGGGTTGCTAAATGGCTTACTGATAGAACCCACACTGTAAAAGTAGCCGACTCCAAATCCAGCTCCAGACAAGTGACAAGTGGAGTACCTCAGGGTTCAGTCCTGGGGCCACTCTTGTTTGGCATCTACTTCTCTGAAGTACAGGTCAACACTAAGGGACTCTGGCTAACAAAGTTTGCAGATGACTGCAAACTGGGTGCCATTATTGAATGCCCAAATGATGTGGATACTCTACAAAAGGGCCTTACAGAAACAGATGCTTGGTGCCAGAGCCATGGGCTCAAGCTCAATGCCAAGAAATGTATTGTTATCCCCTTTGGGAAAAAACATGTATCCATGAATTACCATATAGGTGGGAGTACACTAAACACAGAAAGTGTGATAAGAGACTTAGGGACACAGGTGGACAGTGGTCTCACCTTCGATAACCACATCGCCACAACATTCAGGAAATCCTTCTATGTGGCACACCTCATCACGAAGGGCTTTTCATCCAGAAAAAGGAGGTCATTGTCCCACTGTACTCATCCCTCATTAGACCCATTATAGAATACAATGCCCCATTTGGTATGTACCTCTCAAGACATCTGCAACAACTGGAAAGGCCTCAGAAATACCTCACTAAAAGAATCACAGGCCTAAAGCAGATGCCCTATGCTGACCACCTTAGAAAACTCCAGCTATACTCTGTCGCATATCGTCTACTCAGAGGCGATCTCTGCTTAACATACAAGGCCATGTCAAACCCAGAGCTGTTGGACATGCTACACTTAAAGAAATCCCAATCCCTCAGAGCTACACGCTCCAGGGATCTAAACCTTGTCATCACAATAAACATGTTGGAGGGATAGGTTCCTGACCCAGAGACTCCCCAGACTCTGGAATAGATTGCCCATACATGTCAAGCAGAGTGCCTCTTTGGACCTCTTCAAGAGGAACCTTGACGATTGGATGGGAGAAAGGAAATTCACCCCAGGGATCACGTCAGTCACCCTGCTAGACAGGGGTCCAGGAAAGTAAATAATGTGGGAAGAAATATTCAGGGAATTGTTATGGCTAGGCTTGTATAGGCCCTAGGGCTGATAGCCTAGTACTAACCTATGAACCTATGAACCCCCAACTTGCTACACCATTGGTTATTTTTGAAAAACTGTGTGAGTTTGAGTTTAGATCCTTGTTGTGTAAGAAACATATCAGGGCAAATAATATTTCTGATACAGAGTTACAGCATTTGGGTGAATTGAGCAAGGATATGATGGGAATTTCTATGAAGAGACGTCTTTAAACATGGTGCATATTTCCTATGCTAAGATTGATTGGCTACTTCAGGACATGTTAGACCAGGGTCAAATTACACTTGATGAATTTATTTTTAGAGACAAAATATCCTACTATACCATTTATTTTTGGGCTACCCAAAATACACAAGGATTTAAGGGATCCCTTAATGAGACCAATAATGAATGCATCTAGTTCCAAGACACATCCTTTAGCTAAATATATTGATTTGAAAAAAATGTTCGGGATGGTTTCACTCATATTTGCAAGGACTCTTGGGACTTTTTGGAGAAGTTGAGGGAAATAAACTATGGTGATGATTTATTTGTTTGTACAGCTGATGTTAATTTATTTAATACAATACCCCAAGACACTGGGCTGGATTGGTTTCATGGATTTTCTTGTTGAGTTGGAGGTTTTTACCAATAAGGAAATCAACACCGTAGATGTTCTTATGGACTTAAGTGTTAAAAAATAATTTTGTCTACATTAGGGGACATTATTTTTTACAAAAGAAAGGTGTTGCTATGGGGACAGCATGTGCCCTCATATTTGTTAATATTGTGATGCTACAATGGGAAAAGAAGTATGTTTTAGGGCAGTTTGAGTTGTCACTTGGGAACTATACATCCATTTTTTTGATGATGTATTTATTGTTTGGAAAAAGCCTGAAGGAAAGTTACAATTCATTATTTGAACCAGACCACCTCTTTTTTTACATTTACCTCCAAACAGAGGTACACTGATATTTCATATTTAGATGTGCATTTAATAAAAGCCACTAGTAACAAGAGACTGATGAGTAATATTTACAGAAAATCTACTTACTCTAACAGTCTCTTGCACTATGACAGTTGCCATCCAGATTATCAGAAAAGGGGGATTGTCAAGGGACAATTTGTGTGTTTAACCAGAATGGTCTCTGAAGATGATACTTTTCACAAGGAGGCTAAGAACTTGATGAGTATCTTTACATCTAGAGGATATCCCCCAATTCATGATATATATATATATGTGGAAATTAATCAGAAAAGGGCTTGTGGTTATTATATACCCTTGCGTAGGGCTAATAAGGATGATGGAACAGCTCTAGTGAGGGTAGAGAGAGCTAATAAAAAGGATTATTCTCTGTCCTTTATTACCCCTGACTGTCCCCATATCTTTGAAATTTTAAAGAAGAATTGAAATATTTTCTCCTATTTTAACTGATTCAGTGATATGCTGGATGACGGCCATAAATTAGTTTTTAGAAAAGGAAAGTGTCTTAAAGAAATTTTGGAGGGTGGTGTCCAAAAGGATTCTTCAGGAACATCCAGGAAAAATGGTACATACAAATGTGGCTTCTGCAATCAATGCAAATATGTTATTGTGCAAAGAGGGACATGTCAATGGGGTATATGTTAATATATTTTTTTTTTTTGTAATTGTAACTCAGCTGGCATTGTTTACTTGGTCTTTGTATGTGATGTAACTGTTTCTATGTGGGTAAGACCCAGAGAAAATGTAGAGAATGTATTTATAAGCACATTTTAGACATCAACAAGGGTAATAATAACAATGCATTTGCAAAACATGTATCTGGCAACCCTGGTCATCACTTTGGATTTATGGGGTTAGATAACGTAGTTAAAAGTGTGAGGGGTGGCCTATGGAATGATCTTATTAAATTAAAAGAGCTTAGATGGCAAATTAGGTTGAATGCTTGTGTTTACCCTGGTCTTAATGACACCTTGTCTATTTCAAGTGTCTTGAAGCTCCGTTCTTATGTTTTCTAACTAAAACAATAACTAACAGAATTTTTTTCTACTGCATTATTTACATGGGTTATATATGTATACCTGTTTTTATATACTCATGTTTGGGTTTTTAATAAGAGTTTGGAAATTCTGTTGTTTAATATGTGTGACTGAACCTTAATGTGAATGTTCTAACTGTTGGTTGTTTTGGTCATGTAATAACTTATAGGAGGGGTATTTATAGAGGGATTGTTTTTTAAAATGCTGTTTCTGAGGAAGTCTATGTTACATGCTGAGGAAAGCATTTAAACTTTTAATAAATCTAGTTCACGGTGCACTGGTGTTTCTTGTGTTCCAACCTGGACTGTATTTTCAATGTCATCCTCACAAACAGAGTGGATCCTGTTTTAACTACCTGCAACCTGATGTCGTACATCAAAAGTTTAAAGCTGCTCTACTGATTCTTTGGGAGGAACAGAAGAGAGATAAAAAATGAAGCCAGCCCTATAACTACACCCCTCCTACCCACATTACTCTCTTAGCCTTTGATGCCTTATGTGAACAAAAGATTAGGCGGACTCCTTGCAAATCCAGCACAGTTCAAGTTTTCCAACCTCTTCCATGGTAAATTCAAAGATTTAAGAGACATAATCTCTCAGAGCAATGAGAGCTGACAAAGGTAGCTTCTTAGCCATTCTGAAAACAAAAGACTACAGAGATAAAATGGATACTATGCTAATATGATACTAAAATGTGTTTCTATTATATGACAGCAGGTCAAGAGGGCTTATACCTTGGCTAACTACACCTTGGATAAGCTTTTTTGGCAACTGCATTTTCAACAGGTTGCTTCATTCTTTCTTTGAGGTCAAGAACCTAAGAATCCCTTTGATTGTTTCAAGAGCAGTCACTTTGCTTTTAATTCATACTTCTACACACAGTTAAGTTGGATAACCACTGAGACATTCATCATACTAACTTCACCTTTGTAATGTTAACATACAAGAAGGATATCATTCTTTACAATTCTCAGTACTACAAGTGAACATCCATGGTATTACTGATTTAATATCTTTCTTTACTTGGAAGAATGGCACTGAAGAGCTTAATTCCCTTCTCTGGAACCTCAGTGGGTCAAATGAATTTCTGAAATGTATTATCCACTATGACCTAACTAGGGCAGTGTTTCTTATGACAGTTTACAAGATATCTGGGCATTCTTTCATTATGATGGATTTTTATCAAAAGCTGACTTGGTGAAGCAACTATCTGCATGCCTACAGCACTCACTCTAGATGCAAAAATATTATCATCTTCAAAGTTTATAAGATTTAAGCTGCTCCGGGGAAACTGTGCATCTCCTCTGCACTCAATGCTATGACCAAGACTAGCGGTGTCCATTGAAAAGTTGTAGGTCATGGGAAAAGAAACTTCTTCCATACATATTTATGTTTCTAACTACAAATGAACTGAGGGTGACATCAGCTGAAGACGAGATGCATCAGAGAAAGATCTATACAATGAGACATTAGAGGCTCCCAACCATCTGCACAAGTAAAGCTTCTGTCAGTTTATTGATATAAACTGAGAGAGACAAGCTAAATTAGAGTTTATTCCTGCATAGGCAATGTATCAAATGAGCTGACAGGAGGTAATGCCTAAAGAATAGCTCTAAACAATGTGCCCTGAAATGTATGAAGAGCAACTTGTAACATCTTTCCTACAGCTCTCAACTAGAGACGAGTACAGGTTTTCTTTAATGCATTCAAGTTTACAGCAATGGCAACAAAATAATCAGAATCACTGATTACTACAGTTGTGCAGAGGCACAGAAACTCAGTGGTTAGATAAAAAGGGAGTGGTGCTGCTGGTGGTTGGAGAAATGTAAACATTTTTTTTTTACAAATAAAGTATTCCTGGGCATTCATCTTCTTACTATGCTTTCATTACCACACTGGGAAAGAAGAAATGGAAGATGAAGAACTTTTTATAATATGCTCCTTGATTCTTCACCATATATCTCAACCTCTTAGTGCAAGAATTCTGAACAAAGCCAAAAATAATGGGGTGACAAGGGCTCAAAAATCAGGGACAGATTTTAAATACTGCTCATACAAACTTAAAAGGTTGATAGACATGTGTAGCGTTAAGTATAGTGTTCTGCAGCTTATGTAACTGGATACGTAGAAGTTCTAATCTCTCAGTGGTCAATTTGAGTAAGTCTGTGTAAGTGTTCATTTAATCTATGAATCTATAAATCTATGATAGAATAACAAAATTTTGCATTATCATTCATTTCTGAAGAATACGTTGAAACTCAAATGTCTGTCATTATTTCGTGACTTCAGTCCTATGTGATTTGACAGAAAATCACACATTTAACAAGGAACAGACCAAAACGAAGATAAAAAAAATCTAAACATTCTGCAAAATTCTAGACAGCTGAGGTATACTCTTCACAGAGCCTAATGCAGAGTTCTGGAGCAGATAAGTATCATCTTGCAACAATGTGTAATATGATAAAGCAAAATTTGTGAAAAAATTCACTGCCTTCATAATAAAAATAAACCTCATAACAGTGAAAAAATTGAAAAAGTAGGGAAATGCACCTTTCTTCCTTTAATACATACAATGTCAAACAAGGAAAACATACTGCTCCTGTTAATAACGACTATGGAAAAGTTTGCACTGTAAGAGTGTTTATATGATGGGAGGTCATTCACGATGGAAGGAACTGATGACTAATTAACCCCTTAATAAGGTTTTACAGAAGTCTCAAAGTCAATTCTGTGAGGCAAGCACTACCTCAAAGGTTTATACAGCCAAAAAAAAAAAAATACTGAACCAAATTACCAGACAAAAAACATAATGAGATTCACATGTTGTTCCCATTAAATAATTCTGACTAGATGAGCAAGCGTAAAGCAAAACTGAGCAACTATAAAGTTTCAAGATACAATCAGCAAATATCAAGAACATAACACTATGTTCCAAGGCAGTATGACTACTGTTAAAACCCTATTTGCTTACACTCAGTTCATAGACGTTGACAGAATATAAAAACATTATTCTCATGTTAGGGCATTTCTTGACCTAGAGAGTTGCAGTAATGAATTTCATTTTCCCCCAACTTGCAGAAAACCTGGACACATCCTCCCCCACAATAAAATGATGCGTTTTGTGGTTTTGGCTATCTTAACACGTAACCATCAATGATGCGGACATCTGTGAAGTCCTATACAGGAGTATTTAAGTACTTGTGTTTACATCTAGAAGTAAAAGCATGCAGTAAATGCATAATACAGCTACATAATGCTAATGACAGCTTAGAGAAAACTGTACATTTAAAGGAAATAAGAACCTAAACTTGTAAATGCAAATTCTTAAGTGAACAAACTGTTAACTGTGATATGCTGAGACATCCTTAACTTTAGAAGCCAAACCACAATGACAATTGAAAGTATAATAGTACAAATTCCAAGGGTACAAAGTTTAGATGTGTTAGGTATAAAAAAAGAGGTGAATGCAGCTCATTTCCAGGAAAGCCAGTCAAGCCGAGGGACTTCCAGACTACATTATCTTCAGCAGATGCCCAAATGATTACTATAGAGATACTTCAAAGTGAAACTATTCCAAGTAATTTGAGATATACTTTTTACTTATTTATTTTTGCTCCACTATTTTTGGCCACCCAATGGTTCTCAGTCCATCGGCCTGGTCTACCAGGGAACATTCAACCCACTAACACAAGTGCCTGACTTCACCTCCTTCCTTCCAGACCTGCGGCTGCTGAGGTTTAATGCTTGCATTTTAACAGTCTCCAGGCTAGGCAACAACAGGTAACTATGTAGCATCATTCTCAGAACTTCACTGTATTTTTACCATTCCATGGTTGACATGCATGCTGCTGAGCAAAGTTTGCAACACTGTTTCAAGGGCACACTTATATGCTGTTGTGGCCATGCAGAGTCTGGATAGAACTCAACTACATCGATTGGTAACCCAAGCATATGCTACTATCCCCTGCTTTTTTTTACAAAAAACATTGAATTACCACTTGCTACATAGGCAATCATTCATTTATATAAATGAAAACAAACCATGTTGACATATTTTCAGTTGCAAACATTATACATCACATATAATCTTCAGTACAGCCATGGTCAATTGAACATTAAATAGCTTGTTCAATTCCTGCCTTCCCTTAAACCTTATTCCTCCTCCAAAATATTATTCTGCATGTACTGTTCCCACAATTACATTTTTTCCATGTAATTTGCTCCTACCGTCTTTCAAGACCCCATTTCCATTTCTTTTTTCTCTGTTTCCATATTCACTCATTATAATATGGTTGGTTTAGACTTTGATTTAGATTTTCTAGTAATTGTTTTCTTGGCAGCTACCAAAATTAAATTCAGCCTTACTATGTGCAATTCAGATCCTGTGAGACAGCTAAAAAAATAATTTCCTTAGTTACACAAATTTGCTCAACCAATATTTCAGACAGAGTAGACTTCATGGATTTTTTTAAAGTCTGCCAACTCTTTACACTCCCAAAAAATATGTTCTCAGTTACCTCTTTTCTTCCCCATCACACCTCCAACATTTGCAATGTACCTGAGGAAATTTCTTTGGAGTCTACTCGGGGTATAAAAATACCTATGCAAACACTTCCAAGCAAAAATATTGAATCAAGAATCTGTTATATATTTGGGATCCATACATACATCCTCCCATTCCTTCTTTGTGAATTGCTTATCCAATCTCTCTTCTCAGTCCTTTCTAACCTGCTCTGATTCTTATATTTATCATGCAATATTTTATATGCCGTACTAATTATCCTTTTTTAAAGCAGATTTTGTCCCAGATTCTACTAAAATCTCTACCAGATTTTGTCCCAGATTCTACTAAAATCTCTACCAGATTTTGTCCCAGATTCTACTAAAATCTCTACCAGTGCTGGTCTTTCACTTAGTATCTCCCTATTCCTTTCGCTTTGCCTATAATCTGATATTAATCCTTGATATAGAAGACAGTCTCTAGCCTGCAGTTCAAATGTATTCTTGGCCTTTTCCCATTCTGTTACCATGCCTTCTCTAATTACTTGCTCCCCAATACCTTGTTTCCTTCACCAGTTTTCTCCATTAAATTCCAGCCCCCTATTGCCTATTCTCTGTTCCTGTGTTGGGTTAGTGCTTAGAATACTTCCTGCTACTTTATGAATATAATATTCTGTATGGCTAAAGTTATTCTCCTTAAGGATCTGCATCCAAATCTCAGTCTCTCCTTACTTCTTGAGCTTCCTGTTTCATCCTCATCCCTTTCCACTTTGAATTATAGTTTTCTGCTTGTGTTATGTATAGGCATCTTAACTGTGTAGCTCTGAAACATCCCTTTAAATCAGGTAATCCCAAGTCACCTTGTTCTATTGGAAGAAGCAACTTATCCCGCTTGATTCTTGCCTTCTTCCCCTCCCAGATAAAATCCTTCAACTCTTTCCACAGTTTCTCCTCTGGCTGATAAAAATATACCTGACCTGTGTATAAAACAAAAGGGACTAAAACATTATCACTGTTTTTATCTTGCTATCCATATCCATAAAGCAGAGCTTACAGTTTCTCATTTTTGTATTATCCTTTTAGTCTCTTACTGCATATCCCTAGCTGCCACAACAGAAAACTTTTTAACCTATACTCCTAAGTACTTAATTTTATTATGGCCCCATAAATATTAGTATTGCTGAACCAATTCTTGAGTTGTTTACATAATTTACAGCTATTGCCTTTGTTTCATCTTTATTAATGTTCGATCTCAAAAATACTTGAAACTGTCACAAGAGTATTTCACAACAATGAAATGTACCTTTCTAGTTTTATTAGGTACAAAGTAATATCATCTGCAAATGAAGCCAACTATTCTTGATTACCATACCAATTATATCCTTGAACATCTGAGTCCCTTATTTCTATGCTCATGGTTCTAATTACAAACTGGAGAAAAGACATACCTGCCAAGTTCCTCTGTTCAAACAGAAATCATCAGAGACAAATCCCCACATACTTTAATTTTCACCTCTGATCCCTCATATAACATTCTAATTAACCTTATTACTGTGACAGGAAATGCACATGCTTCCATTACCCTACTCATAAAATCCCAGATTACTCTGTTGAATGCTTTGTCAGAAGCAAGACTCACCAAAAATGGTGCTATTTTCCTGCATTCTGCTTCCCTCTGGATCATCATTGTTCTATTAATGCTGTCAAATGTTTGCTTCCCCTCCTCAAAACCACACTGATCCATATCTATCAATTCTGGCAACACATTTGCCATTCTTTTAGCCAATATTGACACTTTATAATCATGGTTTAGAACTAAAATGGGGCAATACGAAGCTGGATCTGATGTTTCTTTACCACCTTCAGGTATTAAAACTACCACCACAGTTTTTCCAGGATGTTGGTGCTCCACCCCTTTAAAATATTGTTAAAAAAATATCTTCCAGATCTTTATTACTTTCTTCCCTCCTAGCTTCCATATTTCCACAGGAATGCAGTCTATCCCTGGAGACTTTCCTGTAGATAGGTTATACTTCACCATTTTTATCTCATCTCCTCCTGTCCTAACGGTTACTAATTGAGCCTTATCTATCTCTAACCTTGGAATATTTAATTCTTCCATAAATATTTCCATTTGTACCTTTTCTTGATTTCCACATTTTTTTTGCTTTATACAAATGTTCATAATATTTACAAAATATTTCTAATACCTCCACAGGATCTCTGGTTATTTTCCTTGTTATAGCTTCCCTAAGCCTGGCAGCAACCTTTTTTACATTCTCTTGCCTGAGTCGTGTTAAAAGCCTTTGTGCACTGGAGTTATTAGTTAAAAACAATTGCTTAACAACAATATTTCTAAACTCATGCATACTATCCAGGTAGTACCTTACTTTTTCTTAGCAGTATGCTGTTGTGCCTCTTCTTGTTCTGTGAGATTCCCCTTATTCTGCAATATTTTAACCTTTGTCACTCCCTCTAAATAATTCTTAGGTTCATAGGTAGGTACTAGGCTATCTGCCTGAGGGGATTTATAAGCCTAGCCAGAGTGTGTCGGCTTTTGCCACCCCATTGATTAATTAACTGAACCTCTGTCAAGCAGAGCCAATGAAGTGATCCCAGGGGTGTATTTTCTGTTACCCATCCACTCGTCAAGGTTTCTCTTGAAGAGTGTTAGTGAGGGGCTCTGCCTGATGTAATTTAGAATTTTATTCCAAAGCATGGGGAGTCCCTGTGACAGGAATCTATCCCTCCAGCATGTTCTATTTATTGTTATGGCGAGGTTTAGCTCACTAGAGCGCGTGGCTCACAGTGACTTGGATTTCTTTAGGTGGAGCATGTCCATCAATTCTGAGTTGGACTTGGCTTTGTAAGTCAGGCAGAGATCACCTCTGAGTAAGCGATATGCCACTGAGTACAGCCAGAGTTTTTTCAGTCGGGCTACATAGGACATATGTTTGAGGCCAGTAATCCTCTTGGTGAGGTACTTTTTGTGGTCTTTCCAGCTATTGGAAGTGTCTTGTGAGGTACATCCTAAATGGGGCACTGTACTCTATGATGGGTCTAATGAATGACGAGTAGAGGGGCACTATAACCTCTATTTCTAGATGCGAACCCTTTAGTAATTAGATGGGCTACATAGAAGGATTTCCTAACTACTTTGGCAATATGATTGTCAAAGGAGAGATTACTATCTACCTGGGTCCCCAGATCTCTTATTACCTCTTCTGTATTAAGGGGGCTGCCACCTATGTGGTAATTCGTGGGTGTTTTGTTTTTCCCAAATGGGGTGACTATGCATTTTTTGGCATTTAGCTTGAGGCCATGACTTTGACACCAGGTGTCCGTCTCAGTAAGGCCCTTTTGGAGAATGTCCGTGTCAGCCAGAGAATCAATTATGGCTCCCAGTTTGCAGTCATCGGTGAACTTGGTTAGCCATAGTCCACCTGTGTTTGCCTGTATTTCTGAGAAGTATATGCTGAACAGTAGGGGTCCCAGGACCGAGCCTTGTGGGACACCACTTGTGACTGATTTAGAGTCGGACCTGGAGCCCGCTATTCTTACCGTGGGAGTTCTGTCTGTAAGCCAGTTGGCAACCCATCTCGTGACGTAGGGGTTTATGTTCAGGCTGGTGAGTTTTTCTGTAATACCAGAGTGGGGAATGGTGTTAAATGCCTTGGCGAGGTCAAGGTAGGCTGTGTGAACCACCTTTCCCTCATCTATGGCCTTGGTGACTGTCTCGAAGAAGTCAACCAGGTTTAGTAGGCATGATCTGCCTTTAACAAATCCGAACTGGGTCGGGTCAAGTGTTTGGAGGTTCCCAATGTCTTTGTTAATGAGTTCCATGATGACGCGCTCCACAGCCTTGCAGACCAGGCTAGTCAGGCTTATGGGGTGATAGTTACCAGGGTCAGTTGTGGTCCGTCCTTTGTGGAGAGGAATAACTGTTGCTGTGCACCATTCTATGGGCAGATAGTCTGTGGAGAGGCTGAGGTTGAACAGCGTGTTTAGGTGAGGGGTTAGTTCATTCTCAAGTTCATGCAAGATGCAGCCTGGGACACCATCTGGTCCCATTGCTGCTGTGTTTTTGGCTTTTGAAAGGGCTGTTTTCACCTGTGCGTCTGTGATTTTTGGGGCACTACACTTTTCCAGTATTGTTGTGGGCTCTTTTGGAGGTGAGAGGGGGGTGAAGTTTACACTGAATCTATCTGCCAGGATGTTGGCAATATCAGTAGGTTCAGTATATTTTGTGCTATTTTGCACTAGTTCAGTGCATATCTGAGAGTTGCCACTTAGATTCTTAACATAGCTAAAGAAGGCTTTGTGGTTATCTTTTGAATCCTTGGCTATTTTTCTTTCTAAGTTAGCCTTGGATGATTTCATGAGGGACCTTAGTTTCCTACTGATACTGATCAGGGATGGCTTTCCTTATTGGGATTTGCTTTTTTTCTGAACTAGTTTCCTCCTTCTATTGTATAGCCTGTTTATTGCAGGGGTCCACCAAACTGGTTTCCTTCTATTAGAGGAGTGAGTCTTGGTTTTGCTAGGGATGGCAAGATCCATGCATCCTTGTAGGTGCTCAGAGTGCATTTGTAAAGGTTTCTGCATCTTGGACAGCGTTATCCTTTAGCGTGGGGGCTGTGAAACTTACCACCTCTGTCTTAAGTAAGGTGAAGTTTGCTTTAGAAAAGTTTTTTACTGTGGTTTCCTTAGTTGGGGGTGGTGGTGGGGTGTGGACATCCAGAGTGATTAGTTTATGGTCTGATCTAACCAGTGACGGGTTGATCTCTGGTGTGGAACACCTTTTGCCCATGTTGGTGATGACCACGTAAAATATGTTTTCACCTCTGGTAGGGGAGTTTACCAGCTGATCCAGGGCATTTGAGTTGATGAATTCCAGGAAGCGCTGGACCTGGGAATTTGTACTTGAGTAGTTTTCCCAGTGAATGGTAGGGTAATTGAAATCACCCAATATCAGGGTGTTCGGTAGGACCTTCATGTTTTCCAGTGTCTCCAGAAAGGTGGAGTGGTGGTCCAGGGTCACGGAGGGTGATCTGTAACAGGCCACATTTTGCATTGCAGGTTTGCCTGATGTTAGTTGCACATGGATGATCTCAAAGGTATCATGCTGCACCACTAACCTGGAGGTGTAGGTATCCTTGTTGAATATGGATACACCCCCTCCTTTTGTGTTTCGGCCCATGTTCTGTGGCCGAAACATGTAGTATGAGTTGTAGCCCGGTAGTGCTGGGGTGCTCTCTGGAGCCTTGAACCAGGTTTCAGTTACTGCACAGATGTCAATGTTTTCCATACTGAGGAGTGCTTCGAGCATGTGCATTTTGAGATTTAAACTCCTGGCATTGAGTAGCATAACCCTCAGTTTTTTGTTAATTGTGCTGTTTATGGAGGTGGGTTTGACTTTTGAGCCTTGCCTAAAAAAGGCACTATGGGGGCAGCAAAAGCCTTGGCCAGTATTCGAAAGCCTAAGGGTGACAGGTGCAAGCAGTCTCTTGCGAAGAAACGCAGCTTGTCGAGCATGTTGTCCCAGGCTGACAGACACTGGATCCCCTTTGAATGACACCAGAAGCTTAGCCAATTGTTGAAATTGATCATTTTTTTCTTTATACTGAGGTATCATTCTTGGTGAGGGCAGGATGCTACTCAGAGTCAGGGTCACACTAGCCTGGCCTGCATGATCATGTCTCTTTTCATGTAGTCCAGGGAGGTACATCTCAGGTCATTCACAACAACATGAACAATGACAGAGTCATATTTGTACTTGTTCTGGAGTGACCTGAGTGCTTGTGTTATGTGGTGGATTCTGGCTCCCGACAGGCAGCTAATAGTAACCTTCTGCTTGTCCAGCCTAGTGAGTGGGACGTCAGTGTGCCTGACTATAGAGTCACCTATTACTAGTGTGTTAGGTATGTTATTTTGCCTTAAGGGCTGTGATTGTGTGACACACTGATTTTGTGTTTTATGTGTTGTCTGGTTTGTGACGGGAAGTGCAGGTTGTTTGGGTGTCTGCTTTGGAGGTCTCTGATGCTTTTGCAGGTTTTTATTTAGAGCCTCTGAGTATGATTTTGTGTATTTACGTGTATTTTTTGCCAGTGCTGTTTTAGTAAGTCTGTGTTCGGCTGGAGGTGTGGTGCAAGTGTTAACCTTCGCCTCTTGACTGTCTGTTCTGGTCTTGGGTGGAGACAGCTTAGCTTCCAGTTTGGCTGTATAATTGCATCTCTTGCATATGTTAGTGTTTTGTGGTAGGAGGAGAGGATTGTCTGTGTACATGAGGCAGTTGTAACATTGCCTCAGCATACCCAGATTCACCAGCTGGACTGGAGAGTGCACCTGAAGTTGCCCTTTGGTCATCCCTGAATAGTAGGGTGAGCTGCTTAGTCACTTGGTTGGTGGGGGGTGAATAAAGAGCCTTGCCCTGCTGGGCAATCAGTGTCAGGGTATATTAGTGCTTGCTATGAGGTCTGAGCAAGTGCTGGGCTGTAAGATGCTTTTTGAGTGCTTAGGTTGAGAGTTAGACTAGTTTCAAGGGAAAAACTGAAGAGGAGACTTACTTCTTAATCATATCTCTTTTTCTTTTATGTCTATACTATTTTTAAATGACACTGTCATTTTAACCCACTCCTTAGCTATATTTTCTGAAGAAATTTCCACATTCCCTGATAACTATCGATTAATTTCCACTGCCCATTCCTTAAATTGCTCTCTGTTTAACTGATAGTTGACAAAGCACCAGTGTCTCATTTTTCTTACATTACTCTATTTTTATTTTACTTATTATTGGCACGTGATCTGAAATAGTTATTAGATGAATATCAAAACTTAAATGCACATGTTCCTGTGAAATATAATTTCTATCTAGCCTAGCCCAGTTTTTGTACCTTGGGGAATAATGTGCAAATTCCGTCCAAGGTCCTACTATTGAATTCACATCTTCTATACCCAATATTTTCATAAATTTCTCCAAAAATCTCCCATCATTTGTTATATTTTCCCTTCTAGGTCCCCTAGATACATCCTCATTTTTGCAAATCAAATTCTAGCCCCTGCTTATAAGTAATATTCCCTGTTGAAAGCTGATTATTTCACCCCAAATTTTCTTAAGTGCCATTGTAGCAGTTTTATGGAATATAAATGTATGCCAGTGTATTCCTCCTCCCTTGCTAGTAGCCCCTTATGACAAAAAATCAACCATTCTTCTTACGTCTTCTATCACTACTGGAGCTCCTTCAGCAATTAATATAAATACTCCCCCTTCCCTTTGTCCCAGATATTCCTCTGAATAACCATCATGAATCCTTTCTTTATCAAATTCACATGCTCATTTCTTTCCAAATGTGTTTCCTATTTGTACTCTGCATTTCTTAATACAGTTCACTACTCTTTCTTTTTTGTACATATCTCTGATAGCATTCATGTTCAAAGATAATATGGAAAGTGTTAATCATTATGATAAGATGTTATTCTCACCTATCATGTATAATAGCTTTTTTTCAGTGTCTAGTTTTAGCTTTTGTCCTACATGCATACTGTAATGTTTAGTGGGTTGATCTTTTATACAGTTGTTTCTAGTCATATCCATTTGATATGTCACATCTTACATGAGTTTTTGTTTTAATGAAAACCTTCTAACAAAAGAGAGCCTTAACCCAGTCATTCCCCTATGCAAAAGTAAGAAAAAGCATATCATGTTTACTTATATCATGATTTGTATACTTTTATAACCCATCACTCACCTCAACAACCCACGATAACAGCATATTATCTTAAATGTGCTTTTGTCCAAGCTTTCTTCTCTTTTTACAGTGCAGTGCCTATGGTTTTTACAACTAAACAAGAAAGAAGAAGAAAAAAGGTAGGCACCTGCTTACTTCAGTATACCTATAACACACAAAAATAATGTGTGGTATGTGTCATGTTTTATAAAAAAAAAATACTGCTAATATCCTCTTCCTCTCACCTTAATGTTCTTCCAGGTGTTAATGACATGAAGTAGGGTATATGCTTTGGAGTCCCCTACAAGTTTAACAAAGTCAGAAAAAGTCGAATATTTCCAGTTTTTCTAGTTCAACCATATTTCACAAATGTGACTGTTGCTCCATAATCCTGCATTTATTTATTCATTAACTTCCGAGTTGCTTGTTTTCTTCTTGTTGATCTCTACCTCCCAACTCCAGTCTCTGGTTCATTTCCAATGTACTCCGACACATAGCAAAAAAGCAAACACCAACCACGAAGATGGAAAACCACAATGCTTTATTCACAAGTCCTGGTACCTTGGCAATTTGCCTTCAGTGGAACAATACATCAAATAAAACCCATCTCCTTAAATACAAACATATCAAACTCATTATTCTATCAACCAATTAATAAAAGCTTTGATAGAAACTTTTTTTTCTTCCCTCCTTTTTGCTTAATTGCTTTACAAAACAGTTTGATACCATTTTCCATAGAAATGCCCATAAATATTTAGATACTAGTTTATCAATAAATCACTTTATCCAACATTCAGATTATACAATATTTCATAAATAGATGAATAAATAGATGAATAAATGGTAAAACTACTCTAAACATTTGATATCATACAAAAACAACATTAAGCAATATTGGATAGTATAAATATTTTTTTTTTTTTTTATACACTCAATTGATGTTAAATAACAACTCCTATTTTACCCCTGTAAAAATTAACCAATTTAATTCCAATAGCTCTCCTTTTTGTACATGCTGTCCTGGCGTGAGAGCTGACTTACTACATATTATGTGGCACTGCAATAACTCCCATAAATTATGGTGCTCCCTCAAAGTCTCAAAAATGGGTTACTACAATTCTACCCTCTCATGGGAAACGGCTATTCTAAACATCTCCTAGTCTACCTAAATTACATCTTCATATTCTAATAGTGTTCTCTCATAAAACTTTACATCACCTATAATTGGTTAGATCGCACTAAATTATGTTGGAGGGATTTAAAGATATGGCTATCAAATATATTTCTGCCCAGAAGTTCATCATAAAAGCCTGTTTGAAGTAATTCTATGTGATTAAATTATGACGAGTGTATCAAATTTACTTACATACTTTTTGTTATTCCTTTTATCCTTGTCTGAAGAGTCTGTATATCATAATGCAAGTTTCAAGTGAGGATGCTAATATTTAGTCCTATAACTAGTGACACTGTGTAAATTCTGTTATGGTAGCTTTGTAAATATTGGCTTTTTTTAGGTTGTTGTTGTTAGTTAGGGTACTATGCATACCTCAATATATACTACTCCTTTCCTCCGTTTAACATATTAGACTTTCATGTTTAAACAATGATGTAAGCCACTCTATATGTAATATTTGTTTTTTCATTGTTTGTACCACTCTCATGGTATGCATGGTTTATATCTCATTGTTGTACCCACTACATGTATATGCATGGTTTATTATAAAAATAAAAAAAAAAATATTTTAAATATTTTAAATATTTTCAAAATATCTTCAAATATTTTTTAATACAAAATATCAAATGCAAAATATAGAATGCAAAAACTTTTTCATGAAACAGAATAACTCAAAAAACATCATATCATATTTCATAAAGATAAACCTACGTCTAAATTCAAGCCCCCCGGATATAAAGTGTGATAATTGAGAATCAACTTATTTTCTAATTTGTTAAGTTCTGTCCTAAAATTTCCACCATCAAAATGTGGTCTGGCTAAAACACTGAAAATAAATCCCTCAGTGTTTCCATTATGAACTTTAACAAAATGAAAAGCCACAGGACTATCCAAATACTCCCTTCTCACATCCCCCAAATGTTCCAAAATGCGAACCTTAATCTTTCTGGTGGTTTGACCAATGTACCATAATGGTTGAACACAATCACACCCTAAAACATAAACCACCCCTTGTGATAAACAATTACATTTTTCAAACGCCATATATCTCTTCCTATTAATTTTCATACCATCTAAATTTCTAACCAAATGACATGCAGAACACCTACCACATTTCTCCATACCAACATTTTCTCCATCAACAGACTGTTCTAGTTTTTTATTTAATAGCTCCTTCAAGTTACCAAATCTTTTATAAGAAAAACTAATATGACTAGGAAACAAACTTCCCACAATCATATCATCACAAACCACACTCCAAAACTGTCTAACAATCTTCTCTATAGTCTGAGAAAAATCAGAATATCTAGAAACAAAAAATAGTTTCTCCTCCTTATCAATAACTGTGTGACATGTACTAAATTCACTTCTTACTTTCTTTCCACCACATAATCTGCTTTTTAAACCTGACAGAATTTCCATTGAATACCCTCTACTCATAAGTCTATGAACCACTTCATCTAATGTCTCATCCCATAAATTGGGATCAGAAGTGTTTCTCAAAATTCTTTTAAATTCCTGTTCAGGCAAAGCATTGATTAAATGTGGAGGATGCATTCTGCTAGCATGTAAGAAGTTATTCACTGAAGTTGGTTTTCTGAAAGGTCTAAAATGCACCTTATAATTCTCCCCTACATAAAATTCAACATCCAAAAATGAAATTATAAATCTAGAACATTCAGACACAAAATGGAGCCCATGTGCATTCATGTTTAAGTCCTGCATGAAATCATCAAACTCAGAAAATTCCCCCTTACACACAAAAATGAGATCGTCGATGTATCTTTTATAAAAAATAACATTATTTACAAAAAACTTTTTATGAAACATAAATTATTTCTCAAATTCCCCCATATAAATGACTGCATACGTAGGAGCAAATGCCGCACCCATTGCCGTTCCTTTCACTTGAAGATAAAATTCTCTATTCCAAACGAAATAATTATGAGTAAGACTAAACTCCAGCAGAGATAACACAAAAGAAGTTCTGGGTCCTTCCCCCATTATTTTTCTCATAGCTTCCAATCCCCACTGTTTATCAATGTTAGTGTACAAAGAAGAGATGTCCACCGTAGCCCAATAAAATTCATGATTCCATGACATACCCTTTAATGCTCCACACACATCCTGAGTATTCCTAACATGAGAAGACACTCTAGATAAATATGTCTTGAGATGAAAATCAATGAATTTATTGGTTCTCTCACTATAAGAACCTATCCCTGAAATAATAGGTCTTCCCGGAGGGTTGACCAAATCCTTATGAACTTTAGGAATAGCATAAATATGAGGATGCCTAGGTTCCTTTACCAACAACTTATTAACATCACCACAAGACAAAAAACCAAGCCTCTCCCCTCTTTCAAGTAATTCAGCCAATTCATCAGAATAATGTTTTAATGGATTAAAACCTAGTTTTTCATAGGAATCTTCTCTAAGTAATACCTCAACACTATCTGTGTATTTTTCACTATTCATGACGACCCAATTGCCCCCTTTGTCAGCAGGTCTTATGACCACTTTATCTAAAGTAGTTCTAAATTCTTTCAGTGCAAGCCATTTTTTGCTATGTGTCGGAGTTTTTGAGAATTTTTTCTTCTTTTTGGTGTTTTGTCATTTCCAATGTACTCCTGGTTCTTCTAATCAGCTTCTGTGCTTTTCTGTCTCACAAGCATTTTCCTTTGGAACATTTGAAAAGATTTCACACTGGCAAAGTCACTTTATGAGCTTTATTATCAGAAGAATAAGTAGCAGAGCCCCCCCCCCTTCTGTTTAACTGTTCACTTTTTGTTGGATAAACATTAGTATTTCCTCTTTGGCATGTTCTGTATCAAAAAAATTAATTTGATCCTCCAGGAAATATTTTGAAGATAGCTAGATACAGCAGCTTAAATTCCACACCTGCCTTTCAACATTCCCTGATTACTGGAATAAATGTACCCCTCTTCTGCCTGGAGTACAATGACTAATCATTTTCACAAACACTACTGTCTCCAACTTTTATTACTTTGTCCTTCTGCCACAATTTTGTCAGAATCAACTTTTTTCTGCTGGTAGGATTGCATTTTTAGTATTAGAGGTCTTGGCTCCTTTCTCATGGCCAGGTTTGGAGTGTACACACAATGTGCCCTTTCAATTAACAACTCCTGTTGTGGAATACTAATCCAGTTGCTTATTTGTGCTTTTATAAAATTAATACAATCTGGTCCTTCCAGTTTCTCTGGTACAGCAGAATATCTCAGGTTTTCCCTACATGCTCAGTCCTCTAATTTTACAATTCTTTTGAAGCATCTGTTCTTGATCAGTTTCAGACTCAGCCAGCCATTTCTTCATTTCAAACTCTGAGCTTTGCGGTTTTATCAGCTCATCTGAATATCTGTTTAAAGCTTCTTCCATCTATCCAGCCTTTTGCTATTTGAGTTGATATACTCCTTCAGTGTTTCATTTATTTTGATTAGCTATGTGCACATTTGCCTTATTTTTTTCCTTTAGATTACTGGAGTTATGTCTTTACCCACAGCTGGAGCTTGAACTGCTTTTTCCTGAACATCTGCAGGATTCCTCCCAACCAATGTTTTCTCCTCACCTTTTGTGGTTGACTTTCTTTCAGGTTCCCTAAATATCTTCTTTGCTGGCATCCAGGCAGTCCACTTACTAGTTGGTAACTGAAATTTATCCCAAAAAGACAAATTCACTGGCTCTCTTTGCCAAGTTTCTATTTTCATACTGGGAAGAGGTGAAATTAAGCTGTTACTCAGTGTGCAGCCACCTTGAAAGTCCTTTCCTGCTGTTCTCATGCTTGATGCTATGACCACTCACTGTCATGTGTCAGCAGCATTAGAGGACATTAATATGTCCACTCCCCCATTATAAATCTAAGTTCATAGATTCATAGGTGTGTACTAGGCTAATGGCCCTGGAGCCTTTACAAGCCTAGCCCATAGAATAACCCTGGTATTGTGCCACCTGACCTTAGTTCCCAGTGCCTCTGTCGAGTAAAGCCACTGGAATGATCCCTGGGGTGAATTTTTTATTTCCCATCCACTCATCAAGATTTCTCTTGAAGAAGGCCAGTGAGGTGCTCTGCTTGACATGTATGGGAAGTCTATTCCATAGCATGAGCAGTCTCTGGGTTATGAACCTCCAGCATGTTCTGTTGATTGTGTTAATGAGGTTGAGGTCTCGGTAGTGTGTGGTGCAGAGGGATTGGGATTTCTTTAGATGTAGCATTTCTAACAGAGCTGGGCCAGACATTGCTTTGTAAGTCAAACAGAGATCGCCTCTAAGTAGGCGATATGAGACAGAGAATAGTTGGAGTTTTTTGAGTCTGTCCATATAGGACAAATATTTAAGGCCTAGGATCCTCTTTGTGAGGTACTTTTGTGGCCTCTCCAGTTGTTGCAGGTGTTTAGTGAGGTACATGCTAAATGGGGCATTGTACTCAATGATTGGCCTAATGAGGGAAGAGTAGAGGGAGACAATGACCTCTTTCTTCCTGGATGCAAAACCCTTAGTAAAGAGATGTGCCACATAGAAGGATTTTCTGACCACAGTGGCAATGTGGTGGTCAAAAGAGAGGTTGCTTTCTACCTGTGTTCCCAGATCTTTTACAATGCCTTCTATGTTCAGTGGACTACCATCAATGTGGTAATTCATGGAAACTGGGTTTTTTCCAAAGGGGATGATGATACATTTTTTGGCACTGAGCTTAAGGCCATGGTTTCAACACCAGTCGTTGGTCTCAGTGAAGCCTTTCTGTAGGATGTCGACATCACTTGGGGAGTTAATAATAGCTCCCAACTTGCAATCATCTGCAAACTTTGTCAGCTGGAGTCCCTTTGTGCTGGCCTGGACTTCCAAGAAGTAGATACCAAACAGGAGAGGACCCAATACAAAACCCTGTGGGACTCTACTCGTGACTGGTTCTGCAGTCTGACTTGGAGTCAGTTACTTTCACACTGTGGGTTCTACCTGTGAGCCAGTTTGCAACCCACCTAGGGATATAGGGGTTGATGCCTAGTTTAGTGAGTTTTTCTATGATTCCTGAGTGGGGAATGGAATCAAAGGCCTTGGCCAGATCAAGGTAGGCTGTATAAACCACTTTGCCTTCATACAGAGCTCTGGTGACCGACTCAAAGTTGACTATGTTAAGCAGGCATGATCTACCCTTCACAAAACAAATCCACAGGACAAACTAGGTAAAATACATGAACTAAAACCAGAGATAAGCCCCGAATCCAGGAGCCAGCAGGGTAAGGCTGCCCACAGTAGTATAGTCAAAGGCACAGTACAATGTTTGATCACTAAAAAGTTGCCGAGACAGGTTAATCACCAGAAACACTTTATTCAAAAATAACCACAGGGGCTTTCATCTCTGTCAGTTCAGAGACTTTAACAATGTTCTTATCTTGATAAAGTCTCTGAACTGACAGAGATGAAAGCCCTTGGCATTGTGTTTTAAGCCATAGTTTTGACACAAATAACTTGTTTGTGCCCTCCTGAAGGATTACATTTCTGCTGAATAGTTACATACTTGAGCTGCAACAACTTTATTACAAGCTAAGTACAAACTTGCAGTGTTAAGATAGTGCTGCATTTTTTTCTGTTTTATTGTTTCATTGAATATTGTGTTAAAAATAGTACTGCATTTATCTGCTTATTTGTTCACTGAAAATTGTAGTTCTCTCTGTGTTTGCAGTTAGTTGGCTTATTCTTCTCACTTCATTGATATTCGGTGTAGAAGTCTTAGCCTAGAGGGCTTCTCTGTGCTTTAAAGTCTTAGTCCCTTATCTCTGAAATTATTTCTGCTGCATAGTTGCATACTTGAGCTGCAACAACTTTATTACAAGCTGAGATAAGTACAAACTTGCAGGGTTATTCTGTTTTATTGTTTCATTGAATGTTGTGTTAAAAATAGTATTGCATTTATCTGCTTATTTGTTCACTGAAAATTGTAGTTCTCTCTGTGTCTTCAGTTAGTTTTCCTTATCCACCCTCCCTGTTCTTGTTTTGGTATTAATCTTGGTGGCTTTGGAATTGACCGCCCCTCCTGTAAGTTTGTGTTTGAACACTCCTCCTGGGCCCATCTCATTTGCTCACTCAACCGAGTACAATGAGATCATATTTTGATTTCAGACACTCCTACCATTCCCATCTATTGAGCCCTGTCCCAGCTCTATCCTAGTCTAGTCTCATTAGCTCATCCTGCCTGATAGAGAGGGAACATCTGAGTAGGCATACCCACTTAGGCCCTGAACTTGTCTGATTGAAGACTGCTGAAACAGGGCTCAGTTCTGAGGTTTTTTACTGGTTAATTGGCTAATTTGTTTAAATCAGTTTGCTTGTTTTCCTTTGTTATATAAAAAAATGTTTGCACTTTACCTGCGTTTACTGTATTTGTGTTCTTCCTACTTTATTTTGCTTTTGTCTCTTCTTAAAAGTACTCAACTGTGTTTATTCTGCTGCATTTATTACTGCTTGGTAGTAGCCTGATTAAATTGCAACTGTTATTCTAAGTCTTTTGGTTAAAGCACTTGGGCTTCAGACCAGTTGTTTTACACTAAGAAGGTTTGTGGTCCGCACTGTTGTAGCAGGACTGGTAGCTTACATCCTTCTAAGTTGGGAATTGTTGATTGAAGGCTCAGTGTCTGTTATTCTAAAAGTGTATTAGTTCTGGTTAAGCACTTGGGCTCCAAGCCAGTTATTTTACATTAAGAAGGTTTGTGGTCTGCACTCTTGTGGGAGGAGAGGTTAGTTTCTGCCCTTCTGAGAAGGGAATTTCTGGCCAAAGGCTTACTGTGCCTGCTTATTTGAACTGTTTTTCTGATACTGGTGCAACTTGTCTGCTGTAGCATAGACTAGATTCAGTCCTGCTGAATCTAGCTTTGTTTGTATAACTTGAGCACTAATCCAGGCTATCTTTTTGGAGGAGGTTCCCCTGCACCTTAGTGGCAGGAGTGTGCAGTTAGAACTTGTCTGATTGAAGACTGCTGGAACAGGGGTCAGATTTGAGGTTTTTTTACTGGTCAATTGGGTAATTTGTTAGTCAGTTTTCTATTGTTTAAAATAAATTGCAGTTTATTTATCTGCTTTTACTGTAATTGTGTTTCTTCCCACTTTATTACCTTATTTTGCTTCTGCTTCTTCTTAAAAGTACTCAATTGTATTATTCTGCTGCAGTTATTACTGCTTGGTAATAGCCTGATTCAATCATAACTGTTATTCTAAGCCTTTTGGTTTAAGCACTTGGGCTTCAGACCAGTTGTTTTACATTAAGGTTTGTGGACTGCATTGTTGTGGCAGGACAGGTAGCTTACATCCTTCTAAGTTGGGAATTGCTGATTGAAGGCTCAGTGTCTGTTATTCTAAAAGCACATTAGTTCTGATTTAAGCACTTGGGCTTCAGGCCAGTTATTTTACATTAAGAAGGTTTGTGGTCTGCACTCGTGTGGGAGGAGAGGCTAGATCCTGCCCTTCTGAGCTGGGAATTTCTGGTTAAAGGCGCATTGTGCCTGCTTATTTGAACTGTTTCTTTCTGAAACTTGTGTGTCTTGTTTGCTGTAGCCCAGAAGTTAGTAGTTTGTTGGCCATTTTGGGCTAATTTCTCTCTCTTTCATTTCCCTGCTATAAAAACAGAATTTGCACTTTTTTTGCGCTTGTATTCAGTTCAGCGAGTGCCTGCCTGGTGTCCTGCAGAGTTCTACAGCAGCAGAGAGACGAGAGAGAGAATTTGGAGTGATTAAGTATAATTTTTCTGCATTTTTTGCTGTCTTTAATTCTGCCTAAAACACCAATTGTTTAGTGTTTCTGTGATTTAAAAAGCTTGTTTCTGCTACATATTGTGCTTATTTGCTGCCTGCACTAGAACCAAGTCATTTTTGTGTTTAAATCTGTTTAACTGTTGTAGGCTGCACACTAAAGTGCGATAGCCATTTCTGTGCATTTAAGGTGTTTATTTTTTTTATTGTATCTGCTTTATTTTCTGAAAAAAACAAAAAAATATATACTTGTTTCCTGCCTTTCTGAACTAGTATAGTCCAGTTTTCAGGTTATTGCTGAATTCAGGGCTGTGTTACAAGTTTCTGTGTTGCCCATACCTTACTTGGATAGAAGGAAGTTTCTCTGTTCACCTGTGAGAGAGGGGAGCTTTGAGCAGCCTATCTGTCCCTGGAGAAGTGGTTTCAGCCCAGAAGTTAATAGTTTATTGGCCATTTTGGGCTAATTTCTATCTCTTTCATTTCCCTGCTATAAAAACCACATTTTCACGCCGGGCAGCACCGATTAGCTAGGGTAAAGCTATTCCAGGCACCATGAAGTCTACTCTTCAATTTTTCCATTGGAACGTGACAAACTTTCAACTTAAGCACTCAAACCATTCATTTCACAGCCCAGCACTTGCTCAAAACTCATAGCAAGCATTAATTAACCATAGCACTAGACCCCCCTATACTGTACAGAAGGACAAGGCTCTCTATTCATCCCTACCAGCCAATCAGTAAAACAGCTCACTTTACCTATTCAGGCATGTCCAAAGGGCAGTTTTAGGTGTACTCTCCAGTCCAACTGGTGAATCTGGGCATTTTGAGGCAATGTTACAACTGCCTCATGTACGCATACAAACCTCTCCTCCTACCACCAAACACTAATATATGCGAGAGATGCAATTATACAGCCAAACTGAAGGCAAAGCTCTCACAACCCAAGACTGGAACTGACCATCAAGAGGAGAAGGAAAACACTTACAACACACCACCAGTCTCACCAGACCTACTAAACCAACACCGGCAAATGACACACACAAATACATGAAAACATACTCAGAGGCTCTAAATAAAAATCTGCAAAAGCAACAGAGACCTCCAAAGCAGACACCCAAGCAACCTCCACACCCCATCACAAACTATGAAACACATACTTCACACAATCACTGTGCCATGCAATCACAGTCCTTAAGGTAAAATAACATACCCAACACACTAGTAATAGGCGACTCTATAGTCAGGCACACTAAAGTCCCACTAACTAGGTTGGACAAGGAGAAGGTTACAGTTAGCTGCCTGTCAGGCGCCAGGATCTGTCCCATAACACAAGCATTCAGGTAGCTCCAGAACAAGTACAAATATGATTCTGACATTGTCCATGTTGGTGTGAATGATCTGAGACGTACCTCCCTGGACTACATGAAGAGAGACATGGAAGAGCTCACTGATCACGTAGCCCAAGCCGGTATGACCCTGACCCTGAGTAGCATCCTGCCCTCACCAAGAATGATGCCACAGTATAAAGAAAAAAATTATCAATTTCAACAATTGGCTAAGTTTCTGGTGTTATTCAAAGGGGATCCAGTATCTGTCCGCCTGGGATGACATGCTTGACAAGCCATGTTTCTTCACAAGAGATGGCTTGTACCTGTCACCCTTAGGCTTTTGAATACTGGCCAAGGCTTTTGCCACCCCCATAGTGCCTTTTTTGGGCAGGGCTCAAAAGACAAACCCACCACCATAAATAGCACAAGTAACCAAAAGCTAAGGGTAATGCTACTCAACACCAGAAGTCGAAATCTCAAAATGCATGCACTCAAGGCACTCCTCAGTATGGAGAACATTGATATCTGTTCAGTAACAGAAACCTGGTTTAAGGCTCCAGAGAGCACCCCAGCACTACCAGGCTATAACTCATACCATACTTTTCGGCCACAGAACCTGGATCAAAACACAAAAGGCAGGGGTGTATCCATATTCATCAAGGATACTCACACCTCCAGGTTAGTGGCGCAGCACAATGCCTCAGAGATCATCCATATGCAACTAACAATGGGCAAAACTGCAATTCAAATTGTAGCTTGCTACAGATCACCCACCATGACCCAGTACCCCCATTCCACATTTCTGGAGACACTGGAAAATATGAAGGTCCTACCAAACGCCCTAATATTGGGTGATTTCAATTACCCAAACATTAACTGGGAGAACTATTTAAGTACTAACTTCCTTGCCCAACGCTTCCTAGAATTTAAAAACTCGAATGCCTTGGATCAACTGGTCAACACCCCCATATTGGACCTGGTCATCACCAACATGGGAGACCAGTGTTCTACACCAGAGGTCAACCCCTCACTGGTTAGATCAGACCATAGACTAATCACTCTGGATATCCACATTCCACCCCCACCCCCAATCAAGGAAACCACTGTGAAAAACTTTTCAAAAGCAAACTTCACGTTACTTAAGACCAAGGTGGAAAGGTTCACAGCCCCCATGCTAAAGGACAATGCTGTCCAAGCTGCTGAATCCCTTACAAAGGCACTCTATGAGCACCTGCAAGAATGCATGGATCATGCTATCCCAAGCAAAACCAAGACTCACTCCTCCAAGAAAAGGAAACCAGTCTGGTGGACCCCTGCCATAAACAAGCTATACAATAGGAGGAGGAAACTAGTACAGAAAATAGTAAAATCCCAAGAAGGAAAGACATCCCTGATCAGTATCAGCAAGAAACTACACTCTCTCATAAAATCATCCAAGGCTAGCTTCGAAAGAAAAATTGCCAAGGACTCCAACGATAACCACAAAGCGTTCTTTAGCTATGTCAACAACCTAAGTGGAAACTCTCAGATCTGCTCTAAGTTAGCGCAGAATGGCACAAAATACACTGAACCAACTGATATTGCCAGCATTCTGGAAGACAGGTTTAGTGCAAACTTCACCCCCTAATGGGCCCATAACCATACCAGAAGAATGCAGAGCCCCAGCAATCACTGACACAGGTTAAAACAGCCATATCCAAAGCCAAAAACACAGCTTCAATGGGACTGGAAGGAGTCCCAGGCTGTGTCTTACACGAACTCCAAGATGAACTAACCCCTCACCTAAACACACTGTTCAAACTCAGCCTCTCTACAGGTTAAATAACCATACAGTAGCACACAGCAACAGTTATCCCGCTCCACAAAGGTGGAGTCACAACGGACCCCGGGAACTATCATCCTATAAGCCTGACTAGCCTGGTCTGCAAGGCTATGGAGCGCATCAACATGGAACTCATTAACAGAGACATTGGGAACCTCCAAACATTGGACCCTATCCAGTTTGGCTTTGTTAAAGGCAGATCATTCCTCCTAAACCTGGTGGACTTCTTTGAGACAGTTACCAAGGCTTTAGATGAGGGAAACGAGGCCCACACAGCCTACCTAGACCTCGCAAAGGCTTTCAACACCATTCCCCAGTCTGGTATTATAGACAAGCTCACCAGCCTGAACATAAACCCCTATGTCATGAGGTGGGTTGCCAATTGGCTTACGATAGAACCCACACGGTGAGAGTTGCAGGCTCTAGGTCCGACTCTAAACCGGTTACAAGTGGTGTCCCCCAGGGATCAGTCCTGGGACCTCTCCTGTTCAGTAATATACTTCTCAGATGTACAGGCAAGCATAGGAGGACTATGGCTGACCAAGTTCTCAGACGACTGCAAACTGGGGGCCATAACTGACTCTCCGGCTGATACAGACATCCTCCACAGAAGGGTCTCACTGAGACGGATACCTGGTGTCAAAATCATGGCCTCAAGCTAAATGCCAAAAAGTGCATAGTCATCCCCTTTGGAAAAAAACAAAGTACCCGTGAACTACCACATACATGGTAGTCCCCTAAATACAGAAAATGAAATAAGGGATCTGGAGACTCAAGTAGATAGTAATCTCTCCTTTGATAATCATATTGCCAAGGTGGTTAGAAAATCCTTCTATGTGGCCCACCTAATCACAAAAGGGTTCGCATCTAGAACAAGAGAGGTTATTGTGCCCCTCTACTCATCACTCATCAGACCCATCATAGAGTACAACGCCCCATTTGGGATGTACCTTACAAGACACCTGCAACAGCTGGAAAGACCACAGAAGTACCTCACCAAGAGGATTACTGGCCTCAAACAGATGCCCTATGCAGCCCAACTGAAGAAACTCCAGCTGTACTCGGTTGCGTACCACCTACTCAGAGGTGATCTCTGCCTGACATACAAGGCCATGTCCAACCCAGAACTGATGGACATGCTCCACCTAAAAAAAACAAATCTCCGAGAGCCACACGCTCTAGGGATTTAAACCTCACCATAACAATAAATAAGACTTGCTGGAGGGATAGATTCCTGTCCCAGAGACTCCCCATGCTTTGGAACAGGATTCTAATCTACATTAGGCAGATCCCCTCACTAACACTCTTCAAGAGAAACCTTGATGAGTGGATGGGAAACAGAAAATTTACCCTGGGGATCACTGCAGTGGCTCTGCTGGACAGAGGCACAGGGAACTAATGGCTCTGCTGGACAGAGGCACAGGGAACTAATCTAAGGAGGCGGCGAAAGCCAACACATTCTGGCTACGCTTACATATGCCCTTGGGCAGATAGCCTAGTACTTACCTATGAACCTATTATGGTGCCATTATAAAATCTCCAGTAGTCACTAAGTTTACAGTCATCTGCTAGCTTTGTCAGCCATAAGCCCTTAACATTATTTTTGACCTTAGAGAAGTAAATCGCAAAGAGGAGTGGCCAGAGGATCGAACTCTGTGGTACATTGCTAGTGACAGGTCTTTTGGAGGAGGTAGAACCCCCTCACCCACGATAAACTTCCTAGCTTCTATTTATGAGTCAGTTTGCTATCCAACAAGTTATACAGGGATTTACATTTATCAACTGGGTCTAACTTGAGATTACCAAAATCTCAGTAGACCAACAGTCAGAACACCAAGACGAGAAGCATGAAGTTTCACATTAGTGAAACTTTACATTACCAAACTTTGAATGCCCGACACTCCAAACTGACAAATTCCAAAAGAAGTATCATAGTCAGTGAGTTGCAGAATGACAGCAACCTTTCCAGTTAACGTATTTGCAGGGACCCCCCCTGCTACTTACAGATACCAACTCCGAGATCACACTACAACATGCAGATGAGAGGCTCTCCTGTTCCTCTCAGCTTGGAGTGTCGGGCATTCATAATTCGGTAATGTAAAGTTTTGCTAATGTGAAACTTCATGCTTCTTGTCTCGCTGTTCTGTCAGTCTACTGATATTTTGGTAATCTGAAGTAGACCCCATCAACTATATCTGAGCGTGGAATGATGAATGCTTTTGCAAGTTCAAGATATGTAGTGTGTACAGATGTTCTTTCATCCATTGCTTCAATAACTTTGAATAAGCAGGATCTGTTCTTGACAAAACGAAACTGGCTCAGGTTGAGATTTTGTAGGTTGACTGCATCTATTATTTCCAAAATTATATTTTCACAGCCTTACAGATGAGGTGGTCAGCTTACTGGACTATAATTGCCTGGGTCTGTTGATGTCCCAACTTTGTGCAGTCCTCCACACATCTGGCATAAACCCCATTTGGAAGCTGATATTAAAAAACCTCAGTAGGGAATTTGAGAGGTCATCTTTCATGCTGACCAGTAAACAACCTATTATGTTATTCAGATGCATAGAAGCAGTGTTCTTGGCCTTGGATCATGCTTTTAGGTTATTGGGAGATTTGGGGGGGGGGGGTGTGGATGAGGACAGTGTGTGTTTTAGGACAGGTGGTGGGGATGAAGTGGGAGCCACATTTATCCACTAGTAAATTGTCTATGTCCATTGTTTTACAATGCATAACATTGTTCACTACCAGCTCTGGGAAATTTTGAGCGTTGTTTCTGAGGTTTCTAACAGTAAAAAAAAAGGCTTAATGATGGTCTTTTCTTCATAGGTGACTATTGTTACCTTATATAAGGCTTCAGTTGATTTGATCATGGCCCGGATTTCCCTAAGTTTAGCAAATATATATTTAGCATTTGGAGAGTTACATTTATTTTTACATGGAATGAGATTTTCCTTTTATTGTAGAGCCTACTTACATTTGTATTCCAACACAGGAGTTTATTTCTCAAATTGCAATTGCACTTTGGAGGGGACACACAGATGCATCTATGTTGCTATTTACATGTGTATAAAATTTGGTTGGAGGGTGGATTAACTGCTCCATGGAGTCTAGAGTTAATTCCAGAAATCTCTGGGCATACATGTCAGGGATGTGTACGTCTCCCACTTCATGGAAGAGGATTTGAAGTCCCCTACGATAAAGGTGGTTGTATGAATGCTTAAGGATTCCGCACTAGTCAGGTAGTAGGTTTATTCAAAAGGGAGAAAGGTGGGGTTCTACAATTAGCTACAATACAAAACTGGGTTTGTTAATGCCAAGTTGAACATGAAGGAGTTCCATGCCAGGTCATTATCCTGTCTAATGAGTCTGCAGGTGAAATTTAGTTTAATGAACAGAGACCACACCACCTTTAGTGCCTTCACCTACAGCAGTGGGCCTAAACACATGGTAGGTATTGAAGCCTTGCACCGATGGGTAGCTCTCAACAGTCAGGAGCTATGTCTCCATGATGATGCATGTATCAATGCATTCCAGGGTAAGGAGTGCCCATACAGAGTGTGTGTGTGTGTGTGTGTGTGTGTATGTATATATATATATATATATATATGTAGGGTCAAAACATTAAGCAGCAATACCTTAATGTTACCCAGATTTTGTTACTTTTTTTTTTGCTTTTTTTGTCTGACTTTTTTGCAACATCTTGGTTGTATATGTGCAGTCCATCCCTGGCAAATCAGTTTGGACTGTCTAGCATCTTCTTCCAAGTTGATATATGTTGCACCCCAATTTGAATGACACCAGGAGCTAAGCCAATTGATGAAGTCAATCACCTTTTGTTCAAAGTGCGGCATCATTCTTGGTGATAGTAAAATAATGTTCAGTGCATGGTTCATACCTACATCTGATAAACTCTTAGAGCTGCATCACATTTCTTTTTATTATATACTTGGAGGACCATCTCAAATCATTTACTCCATATACTATTACTGTACCATATGTGTAGTTGTAGTGGAAGGACTTGATTGATTGCATATGTGATGTGGTGAATCCTGGCCCCAGATTAGCAATAGACTGTGACCCTCTTCTTGCGCACCCTGTTCAGTGGTGCATCATTGTCTCACACAATGGAATCTCCTATGACTAGGATGTTGGGCTTTGTGGAGGTTTACCTTATGGGCTTTAATGCTGAGACCCTATGAATTACAGATGCATATTTCACAGTAGATGCTGCTTGACTGGAGTGTGTGAGGTTGCTGAAGGTACTTATTCCTATAGCTTCATGTGGGAGTCCTAGGTTGATTATTTTTTAGATTCTCAACATATTTGGGTCTGTCTGTTTAGTCTGTATTGTGTATGGTAGTACAGTGTTGGGCTGCCTGTTAGTGACAACCAATTTGGTATTTGTAGATGATGTATAAGACAGCATTGCCTACAATGACATTGTTTAACCACATCCCTCCCACACTGTATCAGACTGTAAGTACTAGGTGGTTGTCAGTAAACATGTCAACTGTTATATTTTCTCAGGATTCCCATTTCCACCAACATGGCTACAGAGATAGCTGGAAAGTGCAAATATATGTTTCCAGATGCTTATTTGTATGGACTGTGGCATGGGATGGTACCAATGAGATTTAGAACTGTTTTACTGGGGTGCTATTTTAGAGAAAAAAAAATGACAATCCATGTCCAAACACGAAGAACAATGCTCCTCTACATGCAAACCAAAGACAGTTTCAGAGTATTGAGCACTCAAGGGATTTAAGAGGTTAATTTTAGAAGTAAATTTAAGGTTCTAAGTACCTGCGTTTGTACACAACCCAGCTAAGCACCACTGCATTACAAGCAGCTTTTTACAAATGTACTAACTTATAGGGGCAGAGAAATGCCACAAAAATTCCGACAACCCTCTGGCCAGCAGCAGAACAACACACTTTCAGGTTCTTTTAGCAATCACAAGTTCAGAAAAGAGACTGTTCCTCTATACTGCCAATACAGTGTAAACCAAAGCTTTCTAACCACAGATTACAAAAAAATACATAAATAAGAGTAACTCTAGCAGGTTTTAAACTTTACAAGGTGGAATAAAATACAAAAAAGTACAATTGGTGTAAGTGAAATTACCAGAACAGTGGATGTTTGAATGATCGCTGCACTGTAGTAGCCTTAGCTATAGGCTTTATATCCTGTCAAGTATATAACATCCAGCCAGCTTCCAAAGCTTCAGAGCACCGTTCATGGACTCAAACCATTAGGCAGCTCGATCTGTGCTTCCTACAAGGGCAGGATTGAGCTCAAAGACCTTCAGAGCTTTCATGCCAACTGAGAGGAGAAGGCAGAGCCCTGAGAAAACATAGGAGTAAAAATATACACACTCTCTACTATTATTTTAAGTTTACCTACACAACTGTACTAGGTTCATAGTGTTGACTGCTGCAGTAGCGTTAGCTATATGGGTAAATTACCCCAGCTAACCACATTTGGGAGGTGGGAGGTGGAAGTGGAAAGGTCCAGGAAAAAATCCTGCTCTAGACCTAGAGAAGGAATCAGGACTGTAGTGCTTTTTGAAAGTATGTACAGAGGACCAAGTTCCTGCTTCTTGAACATTTCCAGGCTCCAACCCTTGCAAAAATCCATAGATAAAGACAAGACCCTGGTAAAGTGAGCTTTGGCCCTGCCTGGAATAGTTTTGTTGTGCTGAGAATAAGAAAAGGCAATACCCCCAAGACAACCATTTTGAAATGGTCTGCACTTTGACACATTTTGCCCTTCTTAGTTTCATGAGAAAACAACTGATATGAATATCTGAAATATTTACTTCTGCCAAGATAATACCAGAGTTGTCGGTGGGCATCAAAGGTATGCAGCACCCTTTTTCCATCACTTTTAGTTTCAGGAAGATGGATAGTCTTCCTTAAAGTAAACTCGGATACCACTCCAGCCATGAAAGAATTATTATTTCTCAAAGAAACCCAATCTCTGTGGAAAATGAGATGGTGTTTGACTCACCATTAGCAGTTTACAACTCGGATACGCTTCTTACAGAGGTCAGAATATTAAAGCAGTTTTCCATGTTAAGAAACTCAAGTCAGCCTAATGAGCAGGTTCAAATGAAGAAAATGTTAACTTCTGTAACAAAATTAAGATCCCATTGTGGAGCCATATGTTTTCTTGGAGGTCTCTTATGGAAAACCAGTTTCAAAAACATTTTCACATGAGAATGCACTGAAAGAGGAAACATCCATGGGCAGTCATGCTGAAGTGGCTGATAAATGAACCTTGATGGAGGAGTAAGAAAGATCAAAGGATTGTAAATCACACAAAACCAGTGAAACACTAGCCCTGAGTGGATACTGGTTATGTTGATGGCACCAACCAGAAAACCTTTTCCATTTGCTAATATACGATTTTCCAACAGCAGACTTTTTTGGCTGCATTAGTACCTCCCGCATGTCTTGAGTAAACAAAGACCTTATCATTTAGGCAGTCAAATGAAGCTGATTGGAGTCAGGGTGTATCAAACACCTCTGTGTTCTGGTGTGAGTAGATTCATTTTGTGAAAAATCTTCTAGTAATTGCCCCTAGCCATTTCCAAAAAAAGGAAGAACCACTACTGCCTGGGGCAGGCAGAAGTCACTAAAATGATCTTGGGGGGATTCCTTCTTAATCTTCAGAAGTACCCTGGATATCAGTGGAAAGGGCTTAAAAGCTTATAAGAAGACTTTTGCCCAAAGAAAGGGCAAGGCATCTATCTTTCAGGCCTCCTTGCACAGTTCTGGAGCAGAATTTCACCAGCTGACTATTCAAAGAGGAGGCAAAGAGGTATATTTGTGGAACTCCCCACAGATGGATCAAATTTTAGGAAGAACCCTTAATATAGTTTCCATCTGTAAGGGTCTGTGCCTTTGCTCTGCTTGGTTTGTCTGCCTCACAATTCTGATCTGAAGAGATGTAGAATCCCTGTAGAGTGAGACTGTGTTGTAAAGCTATATCCCAAGAAAACATGGCTAGTTTACAAAGGGGGAAAGAGCTGGTGGTCTCTTGCTTGCTTATAGATCACAACTGTAATATTGTCTATAACAACTTGAAGAGGTCCATGGGACAAAATGTGATTCAGAGTTGAGTGCCTTGATTAGAGCGAGCATCTCTTTTATATTTATGTGCTTGTGTTTGTCCCTGGTGTCCAAAATACCTTGCACTTGTATCCCTCTTGAAACTGCTTTCCAAACAAAGTCCAAAGTGTTTGTGGTGACTGACTGCTTTGGAGCAGGGGGAAGAAAGGAAGACCTGGATTTAAGGATATCTGTCTCCACCAAAAGATTTCTCTTCTGACAAACCGTAGCACTGGGATTTCTAAAAGATAAATGAAGTTGATGCTGAGATCAAAGAGATTTCAGATACCACTGTATTTTAGTTCTGTGAAATCTTGGCAGGGGTATCATGAGAATCAGAGATGCCATGGCATCCAAAATCCTCTGGTGGCCCCTCACAATGACTGAAGTACGAGTAGAAAACCTTACAAATAGATCTACATATAGTTAGATTGTTTCCTTCAGTGGAAGAAAAGCTCTTTGAGCTGAAATGTCTAGATGAGACCCCATGAACACAATCCTGTATGAAGACAAGATAGACTTTTGAATGTTCTCTTGGAATCCCAGCTTGTGTGAGAGAGAGAGATTCCTGACACACTGAAAAAGACTCTGCAAAGATAAGCAAGTCTTCTAATTATGGAAAAATGTGGATACCCTGTAGCCTGCAATGAGCTATAAAGAGCTAGACACTTGGTGCAATGTATAGTCCAAAAGGTAACAAAGAGAACTGATAATGTGACCCAGACACACAAAACATAAGAAACACCTGAGATATGGATGAACAGGGATATGCTGATAAGCACTGTTTAAATCTAGTGTTACCAGAGACCTTAAATGAGGAAGAAGAGGTAACAGGTTTTGAACTCAGAGGATTTTGAATCTGGACACCATCACAAACTGGTTTGGAAAGAAAAATCCAGAACTGGTCTCCAGTAATTTTCCTTCTTTGCCACCAAAAACATTCTTGAATAAAAACCTTTCCCAAACTGGTAATGAGGTTCTGGCTCTATTACTTCCTGAGACACCATATGTGAAGGATAGTAGGAAATAGAGGATTCTGGTTTGGTGGATGAGGAAGTACCCCTGGAAAGGAATGATTTCCTCCCACTGCTATCTGTAACCTAAATGACCTATCTTCAGAACCCATTTATCTAAAATTTTGCCAGAGAAAGATGTGGAGATTCAAACTTTCTGGGTGGGAAAAGGGACTGCTGGAGGTGGGGTGGGGGATATGGTCACTTAAACAGTCATTCTGACTTGTAAGACTGCCCGTTGTTTTGGGAGGTTTCTGTCTTCTTTTTAGAACAGCCTTGCCACTATGTCTTGAACATCTGTTTACCAGCATTTTGCTGAGACAGTTTATTTTGTTTCTTGACAAAACTGGATGTGGGGTTATAGAATCCCTTGTAAATTTTGGAAGAGGAAGGCTGAAAACTCTGAGAGATTCCCTGCATCAGGTTATCTCTTTCATTTCACTTTTTGATAACCCCTGCAGCAAAGGGACAAAAACTCAATTGCTACTCAAAGGAGAATTTAAAATCTCATTTTTCACATCATCTGAGAGGTTCTGAGAAAACAAAGACAAGCAAACTTCCTTCAAAACATTACCAGTGGCTATAGCCCTGGAAGAAGTATCAACAGAGTTATGCACACACTTTAAACAATGAGTGTTGACCTGCAGTATGGAAAAAAACTAAACCATTTAAAACAGATTTTCACCATAAGAATAAACTGCAGATAAAACATTCCTCATAATTTCAAAAATAATCAGAACAAACTTTAACATATGTACCTGATGACTGAAAATTACAAAAATCAAAGTTACAGAAGCATAAACTTTCCCCCAGACATATCAATTATTTTCCCATCATTGTCAGAAAGTGTAGAATTGGAATTAACTAAATGTTTAGCAGCAGTAGAATTAACTAAAGTTATTGCTGGTGGGTTGGTTTTGGGATGAGTGCATAAAAACTTAAAAGACTGAGGAACTTTAATCTAGCTGCCTTTTTAGAGGCAGAAGGCTGACTATCAGGAAGATTGTAGGCAGTGAGACACACATCCTCCAATGCTGACAGAACTGGGGGAATGGGTGAAGGTTCTAGAAATACCATTTGTAATAGCTCATAGAAATTTCTGAGGGATGGAGTATTGTCCCACTGAAAATACTGACACATTATGGAAATAGTGTCAAAAAGAGAAATACTCACAAGGGGAATCGGATATTGTACGCTATTCAGACTCTGCATTAGAAATATGGGTTAAAAATTCTGCATCTGTCTCTTCATCTTCTTGTCCAGATTCAGAACATTCAATCTCTTCAGGAAAGGAGGTATCCCCTTTTTCGTTTACCACAAACCACCTTATAAGGATTAAAAGCCTGAATCAGACCCTGTGACAGATTTGGTAAACTACTCCTGTTCAAGGAAATTTGAGAAGGAACAGATATGTTTTTTCCAACAGGCAAAATGAGGCCAACAAGGTTGTTAATGGTAGCAGCAGCAGCTTCCCCAAGGATGGGCACAACATTCTGACTAAACAGGGAAGACTTCTCTGCTCCCTCTCCAGAGATCGAAAAGAGTGGCTCTCCACTCCCACTGAGGGGACCCCAACAGCTACAGAGGATGTGGCTACCCCCCCCCAGTCCATAGTGGCTATAGATGATACAACAGAGACATCTGGGGTGAATGATTAGAGGTCAGAGTTACTAGCTTTGGCCAAAAAGCATCATCCACCTGCGGCTTAGGAAAATTTCTAGACTGCTGTGGTGGCAAAGGCTGTTTGCTTAACTTTTTCTTTTTGTGGCTGGAAGAAGGACCAGTTGACTCTAGAGCCTGCAGTTTGTTCAATGGTCAAGCCAAAAAATGGTGGCTCTTTCCCAGGGAAACAAGCAGCAAAAGCCAGTAAAAATGTAAAGTTGTAAAATGTCACTTTTTCCCCAACGAAAACACAATAAAAAGGACTTGAATGCATTTTGCTAGCCCCTAAAAGTAAAATAAACACAGTTTCTCCACAGAAAAAAATGTTTTTCAGCTACTTTTATCAAGGTTTAGGCAGGAAAACAGTGCGCTCGCATTTAAATGTGCAGTTAAGTCTTGTGACAGTCCATTAAAACACAAACTTCTAAATAAAAAAAAAAACTTTCCTAACCAGGAAAGTATATTTAAAGAATACCCCAAAGTGAACTCATCTGCCCAACAATGGAACATCACAAGCTGACCATCGTTTCTCAAAAGATCAGACAGGAGTACTCTATTCAGCAGCAGTAAAGCTTGGAAGGCCTTGGCACTCAAAATTGTCTTTTTAGGCAACTCAACTCAAGCTGCCCGTTTGAGCATGTGCAAGGTCCCATGAAGGTTTAGATGCTGGCCTGCTGTTATATCCTTAGCTGGATATAACCCATACAGATAAAGCTACTGCAAGATTGATCAGTATGATGAACATCAGTAAAAAAGTACTTCACAGTGACGTATTCTGCTTGTGGATGACCAAAAAAAAAGTTATGTACTCACCATAATGTTCCATCTGAGTTGTTCTTCATTTGTCTTCAACCTGTGGGTTCCTGGATCCAGCATGGATCAGACTCGGATGCCTAACCAGCATCTGATCTGAGTTCAAAGCTCCTCCCCTACCCATAATGCCCCCATCTCCTCCCATCAGATCGTTTGCTGCCCAACTAACTTCTTCACTCGACCCAACACTATCTCAAACTAGCATCTGCATAAGCAAAAGGAAGAGAGTAATAGAGTAAGAGTCATACAGGAGGTGACCACATCCTCTACTCGTCAAACCACCATGCAGTCTATGAAAGGCAGGGGGAAGGAGGGAGGGACAGTTGAAGACAAAATGAACAACTCAGATGGAACGTTATGGTGAGTAAATAACTTCTTTATCTGAAGTTGTTATCCTCATCTGGTCTTCAACCTGTGAGTCCCCACCTACTAAACTCCTGGGAGAGGATGCCCTGTTCCTGGATATGATGTCCAAATGAAACTCCCGACCAAAAGGCTGCTGAAGTAGCCATAGATCTGGTGGAACGTGCCTTCACATGACCTGGCGGGGATATACCCCTAGCAGAATACACCCAATTAATTCACTGGGAAATCCAACGGGCGATAGTGACCTTAGATACTGGTTTCCCTAAAAAGGGTTTAGAGTAGGAAAGTTGGTCAGACTCACGAAAAGCTTTAGTTCTGTGCAGGTGGAGACGTAACTGTCCGTGCATATCCAATAAATGCAATTTGTATTCTCCCTTGTTTTGAAAATTTGGGGAAAAGACCGGGAGATTAATAACCTGATTACCTTAGGAAGAAAGGCTGGATTAGTATGCAAGGACACCCTGTCCTTATGAAAAATCATATAGAGAGGCTTGACTGACAATGCTTGAAGTTCGGAAACTCTCCTGGCAGAAGTAATAGAAACCAAGAAAGCCATCTTCCAGGACAAAATTTGCAGATCCACAGAGGCTGCAGGCTCAAAGGGGGGGAGAAACTAAAGCCTGCAAAACTAATGTAAGATCCCACAGTGCCATTGGGTCCTTCACCAGGGGCCGAAGAAGAAAAACGCCTTTGAGGAAGGCCTTGCAAAGCTTTGAAGATGCTAAGGAAGCCATATTTATCACCAACATGAAAATTAGAAATTGCAGACAGTTGGACTTTGACTGTCGAAAAACAGGCACCTTGTTGAAAGATTTATTTTATTTTACATTTGTTAACCGGGCTAGTCTGGTGCTTCATTCTTAATTGAATAACAAGAGACTGAGAAGCGTATGTAAGGAGTTTGTGAACAGCTACCATTCACTCTGATGATGCCATTGATTTATGGGGAAAGTGCTTAGTGTGTGGAGCAGCATTAAAAGGCTATCAGATTTACACTGTTGTTCATGGTTCATTTTTGTTCTCATATATAGGTTATCCAGCTCCCGGTAGCCCTCAGTCAGCCCAAATACCAGCGTCCTTGGTATATGACGTCGGCTGCCGCCGGTTGTAAAACTGTCAGTACGTCAGGTATAAAGGGAGGCAGCCAACACCATTTTCTCAGTTTTTCTTGCCTCAACTGTCAGGAGCCTCCAAAAGAAGGCTAACCCAAGAATGGTAGTACCTGGACACATGTCATACAAAAAATAAAAATCTATAGTCTGTGCCTTAGGAATAAAGGGGGAATGGAGGGTGGGAAACCAGGACTGCAACAGTGAATACACTCGAACATCTACATTTATGATAAGTGTACACAACTGTACTATGTTCTTCGTGTTTCACTGTTGCAGTCCTCACATATGGGTTTGATTCCCAAAGCCCAGTAAGAAGGCAAATTTGGGGAGGAAGGATCACAGATTAAGGGTTGGTAAGGAGGCCCTGCAAAACTGCAGAGGCAAAACCAGCCCTGGATTTAGAAAACAAAGGTAGATTGTAATGCTTTGTGAAAGTATGGACAGAAGACCAAGTAGCTGCTTCTAGAATGTCCTTAGTAGGCACACCTCTCAGAAAGGCTGCAGAGGTAGTGGCTGCTCTAGTAGAATGGGTCCTAATACCCTGAGGGGGAACCTTCCCATGCTGCAGGTAACAAAAGTGAATAAAATGAGCTATCCATTTGGAGATGATTTGTTGTGAAACAGCTTTACCCTGAGCCCTAGGAGCAAAACTAACCAATAACTGTTTACATTTTCAAAAGGTTTTAGTCCCAAGTAAAATCTCAACTGTCTATGCACATCAAGAGAGTGTAGAATCCTTTCCACTTTATTTGGGGGAATGTTGAAAAATGTAGGCAGGTGAATAGACTGGTTAAGGGTTAAACTGGAAACCACCTTAGGCTTAAAGGAGGGATTGGTTCTCAGAGAAACCTGATCTGAGTGAAAAATAATGAAAGGTTCTACTGCCATTAAGGCTTGCAGCTCAGATACTCTTCTAGCTGAAGTAATAGCTAAAAGGAAAGCAGTCTTCCAGGATAGAAACTTCAAATCTGCAGAGGCAGGTGGTTCAAAGGGAGGCAGAGTAAGTTTTTCCAAGACAAAATTAAGACCCCAAGCAAGAGTAGGAACTCTTCTGGGAGGTATAAGATTACTAGCTCCCCTCAGAAAGGGGTGTGAAAAACTGGGTTGATCAAAAGAACAATGAGCCAAAATTGCTGAAGCATGAATTGTGATTGAAGAAAAGGAAAGTCCACCATTAAGCAATCCTGCTTGGTAGTCAAGAATGAGTGAAAGAGAAGGATGAGAAGAGTCTTCTCCTTTAGCTAGCATCCAAGAGCAAAATCTCTTCCATTTATCTGCATAGGATTTTCTTGTGCTAAGCCTCCTGGCCTCATGAAGAACTTCAAGCACCTGTTGGGAAAGATGAATTAGCCAGGCAGTTAAATGCAGAGTTTGAAGATGAGGATGAAGGAACTTCCCCCCTCCCTGAACCAACAGATCTGGTACCAGGGGAAGATGCCTAGGCTGAGCCTGGGAAAGGCTGCGAAGGAGGGGATACCAATGCTGCCTGGGCCAATCTGGAGCTATCAGAATAGCCTTTGTTTTTTTGGCCCTTATCTTTAGCAGCACTCTGGAAAGAAGAGGCAGAGGAGGGAATGCATAAACTGAGAGATGTGTCCATGGGAAAGACAACGCATCCACCATCCAAGCTTTGTTGTGAAACTCCCTGGTGCAGAAAGTTGGAAGGAGATGATTAGTGTGAGAGGAGAAAAGATCCACTTGTGGGGTGCCCCAATGAGTGATGCAATGAAAATGTCCCTATTCAGTTGCCACTCGTGAGGATCCAGAACATGTCTGCTCAAATGATCCACCAAGGAGTTCAGCCTCCCTGGAAGATACTGGGCTATTAGATGTAAGCCCATGGTTGCTGCTATGGACCATAGTCTCATGCTTTGTCTGCACAAGGGGTAAGAGTGAGTCCCTCCTTGCTTGTTGATGTACCACATGACTGTGATATTGTCTGTCCTGATCAGCAGAGTCCCAGGGTAAAGTAGGTCCTTGAAAGCCAACAAGGCCTGCTGCACTTCCATCAATTCTTTTAAGTTTATGTGCAGATGAATCTGCTGGGTGCTCCAACTCCCCTGTATGCCCCTGCCCTCCATATGAGCCCCTCATGCAACATCTGAGGCGTTTGTGGTGAGAGTCTGGCTGGCAGGCACTGGGCAGAAAGTCAGACCCTTGTTCTGAGAACAGGCTATCGTCCAGCAGAGGAACTCCATTTGTAAATAGGGAATCTGGGGAAGAATCAAGAATCAAGTTTAAGTCCTGTGTGTGTTGACACCAAAGATTCTTGAGGTACCACTGAAGTTTTCTCATAATGCAGCCTTGCATATGGGATCATCAAAATACATGAAGCCATGAACCCCCCAGTGCTTGCAGGAATTGCCTTGCAGAGAGTTGGGTCATGCTTGCAGAAATTGCCTTGCAGAGAGCTGGGTCATGCTTGCCAAGTTCATGAAGAAAGTGGAAAGATCTTCTTGCTTCTGTTGAGGGAGGAATACCATCTGGGTGGCTATATTCAGACTCACTCCCAGGAAAACAATCTCCCTTGAAGGAACCAACTTTGACTTCTTTTCATTGAGAGTGTAACCCAAAGAGGTGAGAATGGTCTTCACGAAATCCAAATCCTTTTCTAGTTGTTCTGGGGAGTTTGCTTGAATGAGACAGTCGTCCAGGTAAGGGCACATATGAATGTTTCTCTGCCTGCAAAAAGCAATGGCAGGAGCCAAGCACTTCATAAAAACTCTGGGAGCAGTAGATAAGCCAAAGGACAATGCAGAGAATTGAAAGTGTTGCTCCCCAGCCCTGAAGTGAAGGAACTGCCTGCAACTTTCCCTTATGGGGATGTGCAGATAAGCCTCCTTGAGATCCAAAGTTACCAGCCATGAACCCTTGCCCAGCCTTGGTAGTAATTGTTGAAGGGTGAGCATCTTGAATTTGGGAATCACCAGAAAAGTGTTTAGAATGGATAGATCCAGAATAGGGCATCAGGTGCCCCCTTTCTTGGGTACCAGAAAAAGACTTGAATAAAAATTTAGGCCTGCCTGATTTTCAGGAACTGGCTCTATAGCTCCCATAGTCAGTAGAAAAGAAATTTGAGCTTGTACCTCTACACTGAGAGCTCTGGATATCCTTGTAAAACAGGGAAAGTGAGAAAGTAAAACTTGTAACCTTGGTTTACTATATTGAGCACCCATTGGTCATCTGTGATGGTACACCATACCTCTGCGAACCTGGCTAACCTTCTCCCCCAAAGGAAACCCAGGGACCGCAGAGGTAGGCACAAGAAGGCCAGAATCATTGAGAATGTTTGCTTTGGAAAGCTGGCTTAGAACTCACCGATTTAGCAGAAGAAGAATGCCACTGTTTAGCCCTTTGAGGGGCAGAGGCCTGCCCTCTGGAAGATCTGAAACCCCTAGGCCTAGAGCGACCCTGCTTGCCAGGATCAGGGAAAGATCAATTCTTGAAAGGATAATGCCTACTAAACCAAGGAGGCTGAACCTGAAGGAAATCTTTTACAGCTTGCATAGATTTTGCCTTATCTTCCAACTTCTTTAGTACCTCCTCAGCCTTATTACCAAAAAGGTTGTCCTTGTGCAAAGGAACATCCAGCAGTTTAGATTTAACTGGTTCAGAAAGAGGCTGCTCTCTGAGCCAAGCATGCCTTCTAATTACTGAACCAGTGGCTGCTGCTGTGTAGGAAGCCTCCAAAGTGTCAAAACCACAATGAAGTGAATGCTTATTAACTAAAGTGGCAGAATTCAGTAAGTCTTGTAAATCTTTGTTCTCCGTCATGAAAGGAATATCTCCAAGTTTAGCCTTAGTAACCTCCAAAGTATGCTGCTGATAGTTAAGCATGTGAAAAAGACAATTCACAGATCTAATGGCAAGAGTTGCAGAGGTATAGACTTTTTTACCCCACCTGTCCAAGGCCCTAGATTCTTTATCAGAAGACACAGGGTTTTTAGCAATAGTAGCCTAAACACCCTTGGGGCCTTGAGAAATAATTTCTGGATCAGCAGTAGGGTTTTTAAAAAGGAATTGATAAGATTCAGCAACCCTGTAATACCTATCTGGTTTTCTGGGGGCAGAAGGAACAGAATTAGGAGTTAAATAATTTTCCATGAAAACATCATCCACAACTTCCAAAACTGGAGGTATAGCCAGAGGCTTCTGCTGTGGCAAATCTAGAAATTCCCTGATTCTTTTCTTAGACTGTGGAAAATCCTGACATTCCCATTTAAAATGCTCCCTAAGAGTATTCAAAGTATCCCCAAAGGAAAAATCTTCTGGAGGGGAGGCAGAAGGGATAGAGTCCTCAGCATCAGAATCCTCAAAGCCAGAAAAAAGTTGAGAATTTCCTTTCTCACCAGCAGACATACTGGAAATCTTAGAATCTGAGACAGACAAAACATCAGCAGATAATTCCCTAGTCCTCTTTGAAGGGGGGGTTGAGAGCCCCTAATCAGGGAAAGAAGATTACCAGCCATCTTTACCAACTGGGACTGAGGTACAGGAGGGGAGGCCAATGCCTGCTTGTGAGTAGGTTTGCGGCTGGAAGGTTTACTAGCAATCTGGAGGGACTCAGAAGGCCTAGCAACTGCAGAGGTCTGAATTAAGGTAGTAGAGGTCTGGTTCTGGTCTCATGTTGAAAAGAAGAGGCATTAGAAGCCAGTGCCTGCAAAGCAGCTCTGAACCCATCTGAGGTGACGACAGGCAGAGGGTCTGAAGATGAAATTGCAGCCAGTGGCATGGAGGGCTCCGTAAAGGTCTCAGCAGAGGCTTGTGGCTGATAATCTGCAGACTGCAGGGGGCTGACTACCTCACTGACTACCGCTGTGCTGACGACCAATTTCACTGGTGCGTCGTCAGTAGATTTAACCCTAGGCCTGTCGCGGTCCTTGTCTTTGCGTTTCCTAGGTATATCCGAAGTCGGTGGACCAGAAGACGCCATACCGACGAACTTAGGCCAGACTCCGAAATGCTTATACAAAACCTTAGCTCTATGGCGTATGGTACGCGGGTTAGAGGAAGTACAGAGATCACAGTTAGGGACGTCATGCTCAAGGCCCAAACATGTTATACAATAGGAATGGAAATTACGGTCTGGAATCTGTTTTCCACAGGCAAGACGGTCATTAACTTTATCTGACATTCGTTAAACCAAGAAAAGGGATCCCCGATGGGGTACTTATCTGAAGGAGTCTTCAACTTGGTAGTCGGAAAGCAAAATGAAGGTAAACGGCCAACCGGCACTAGTGCGAATTGCATCTGCTTCAGGCTCCGTGGCAAGAAAGACTGAGGAAATGCCACTGGCTGCCTCCCTTTATAGCTGATGTACTGACATCAGTTTTACAACTGATGGCAGCCGACGTCATATACCAAGGACTCTGGTATTCGGTCCGACTGAGGGCTACCAGGAGCCGAATAACCCACATGTGAGGGCTGCAACAGTGAAACACGAAGAACATCTGGAACCAACATCCATGGTGGAGCCACCAGATGTGACCACAGAGAGGGCAACCAGACTTGGCGAGGCCAGAATGGGGCAATGAGGATAACTAGGCTCCTCTCCAGCCTGTGAGCTTTCTGAAGGAATTTTGGTATTAAGGGAAGAGGAGGAAAAACATACAGAAGACTAGGACGCCAAGCATGAATCAGAGTGTCTCTGGGGGTTTCCCCCAACTGGATGTTCAGAGTGAAAAACACGTTGTATTTCACGTTGGCAGGAGAGGCAAAATGATCATAGCAAAGCTGACCCCACTTGCAAAAGATCTGTTACACTACTGAAGGACTCAGAGACCACTCGTAAGGCAACAGAACAGACCTGCTGAGTCTGTCCACTTGAATGTTGGACTTCCCTAGAATGAACACTGCCACCAGAAAATGGACAGTGGAGATTGCCCACTCCCATGGCTTCACAACATAGATCCCCCCTGCTTGTTGATGTACCAGACCACAGACATATTGTCCATCTGGATAGCAATCGTTCCTGGGTGAAGATAGGCATGGAGAGCCTGCAACACTAGATGCACTGCCCTTATCTCTAGGATGTTGATATGCAATCTGGTCTCATAGGGGACTATGTGCCTTGGACTGTCCTTCCCAAGCACTGCTCCCTCCACCCTAGCAGGGAGGCATCCATAGTCACTGTGGCCATGGGAAAAAGTGAAAGAAAGGTACGGCCCTGAACAAGGTCCAAGGAATGACTCCACCACAAAAAACAATCCCTGCCCACTTGAGAGATTCAAACAGGGTGATTCAATGGGAGATCTAACATGGACCATTGGACCGTGAGGGTCCACTGTTGAACCCACATGTGAAAATGAGCCATAGGAAAGAGATTGATCGTAGCAGCCATGGACCCCAATGCACTTAATACCATTTCCGCTGTCGGTGACTGAGTTTGGAGAATGCAAAGAACATGTAGTTTCAGAGACTGCATCCTGTCCAGAGTAAGGAAAACTTTGGTTTGAATTGTGTCTAGCCGAGCCCCAATGAAGTCGAATGTGTGAACTGGGGCCAGTGACGACTTGCTGAGACTGATGGTAATGCCCAATTGCTGGGCTAGGAGGAGAAAGGAATGCCTCGCCTGACAGAGTGGATGGCTGGAAGGGGCAGCAAGGAGCCAATCGTCCAGGTAGGGGAAGACTTGTATGCCCTGGAGTCTCAGGTGAGCTGCTACTAATGACATCACTTTGAACACTCTGGGGGCTCTGGTGAGACCAAAGGGAGGTGCTCTGAACTGGTAATGGTTGGCTCCCAGCCAGAAGTGGAGAAGCCTCCAAGAGCGCCTGTCCACTTTGATGTGGAGGTATGCATCCTGGAGGTCAATTGAGCACATACAGTCGCTCTCCTGTAGGAAGGGCAGGATAGATTGAAGGGTGACCATCTGGAACTTTGTCTTGGCCACTGACAGGTTCAAGTTGGAGAGATCCAGAATGGGTCTTAGGTCCGCCATCTTCTTTAGCACCAAAAAGAACCTGGATCTGGAGTGGTCTGGGGGGGTGGGTTGGATGACTCGCTTTCTTAGCAGCTTTGCAATTTCCAGTGCTGCATCCTCCCTATGTGCGGGTGGAACGTCCAGGAGGTGTTTGGGTGATGAAGGTGACTTGAGAAAGGGGACTGAATAGCCTCTGGATATAATTTGCAACACCTATCAATCAATTGTGATGGACTCCCATGCCATTAGGTGTAGCAAGAGGTGACCCCCAACTGCTTCCAGAGACGAGCAGCCAGGCAACCCTTCAGGGTTGCTGCGTAGGTCTCTCCGAGAAAGGCTGTCAAGACCAGTGATTTCTCTGACCCCCCTCTGCCTCTAGGGCAGCATCTAACAAATCCCCCTCTGCCCTTGGTGGAAGGTGAGTCATGACTGTCCTGGGGAAAACTCTGAGATTTCCAAAATGACATCTTCTTGGGTCCCTCACTGATTCCTAGAGGAGTATCGTTGAGGGGCTGAAAAGTGGATCCCGATGGCAGACAAAGCCTTTCCGTACGTCTCACTCTGAATTAAAGTGTCACATACTGACTTCCCAAAAAGGGAGGAACCGTCATACAGGGTATTCATAACAGACGTCTTAAAGGGTTCTGAAAATGCACAGAGCCAGAGTCAGGCATGTCGCCTAATGGGAACACTGGTACCAGCAGCTCTAGTGGCCCCCTCAGTCGCATGGGAGAGAAGTTGCATAGAGGTGTTAGCAAATGATTTCAGGGTGGCCATACAAGTAGAAAACACCTTCTTGACCTCTGCCGACATGGCCCCAGGGGTTGACTCAGCGATCTCCTTCAGCAGGTCTCGCTGCAGCTGAATCACATGTACCATGTAATTCAGCACCTGTACAGAGAAGGTCGCTGAAGCATACACCCGCTTCCCAAAACAGTCCATTGTCCCTGACTCTCGGTCAGGAGGGTGGACCATACAGCTCTTTCTTAGTGGCAGCTGACACCACCATGGCATCAACCGGGGATACCTTATTCCAATAGGACCTGTCTGAAGGGGGGCTTAAAACCTTGTCTGGGCATTTGGTAATGGGCTCCACCATGTCTGGTTCTTTCCACTCCCGAGAGGTAATAAGATCTACTAAATGATCCATGGGAGGGGACACCCAAGAAGTAGAGGGTCCTGCACCAAATACCTCCAGGAACACAGATTCATCTGGGGCAGGTTTTTGGGCAGACTACCCCCCATGCTGGTGAAGGAGTTCCATGATGTCACCAAAGGAGACATCCTCATGGGGTGACTGGGGACCTTCCCCTTCCTCCAAATCAGTGTCATTGGTAAGGGACTCTGGTGGGGAGTCTAAGTGCCTCCTTTTGCATGTACGTTTGAGGGTCCTCCACAGTGGGGTCTCTGGGGAGGACTTGCCAACATCTCGCTGTTCCCAAGAGGGATCACCCTGGGACAAAGAGGTGGCAGGCTGTCCCTGAGATGGCAAATGGCTGGATCAGAGTCAGAAACAGAGGGAGCTGGGGTGGAATCTGAAGACAAGATTGTCAAGGGTTTCAATGGAATTGAGAGTACTCAAACCACCATGTCAAAAGCTGAAGGTGAATGGACCTCCTGAGAAAGGACAATAGAAGGAGCCATAACCCTCTGACCCGATGGGGGAGTCAGAGACGAACCTCCAGGTGCCGAGATACCAAGGGGAAGGGTCTGCTCTGACAAACTTGGAGCCAACACCATCCCCTCAGATCCAACACCAAGGCTATGGCTCCAAAAACCAGCCGGATCTGAGCTAGTTGGACCCGACCTGCTCAAGGTCATGGCCAGCGTTGAACAAGGTACCATCAGGGCCGGCCCCTCGACGCAGTTTCCTCGGATCCAAGGGCTCTGAAAACAGAGGTTGGATTGGAGAAGGATTAATAGGGATGAATACAGCCAGCATTGCTCCCCAGTCCGAAGGAAGAGGGAGCAGGCAAGACTCCCAACTCTATCTGGGTGCAGATAAACTTCCGCATCATTCTATCCATCTCCACTTCAGTAAGACTGTGGGTGGAGCAGGAAGAAGAGGCCTCCGACACCAGCCTAGAAGGCTGGTGAGGGGAGGCCTGAGCTGACAACAGGGTCCAGAGCTCCTCTGTTTCCACAGAGAACCGAGGGGAACAGAGCCAGGGAGATTCTGTCCTTGGAGCCAACCTAACTTTGGATGAAGGGCCAGCTGAAGCTGAACGATCTGGGGATCACTTCTTGGGCCTATCCCTTGACTTGGCTGATTTGTCTCCATCCCCGGACCTCTTGGCGGGTGTTTGAGTCCCAAAGGCCAGGGCGGACACAGACGCAAGAAAGTACAGTTGTGTACAGTTACCATAAATATATATGTTAGAGTGTATTCACTGTTGCAGTCATCACATTTGGGTTATCCTGCCAGGGGTAGCTCTCAGTTGGCCTGAATACCAGAGGCTTAGTATTTCTGCGTCGGTTGCTATCTCTCCAGGACTGATGTCAGGTCTTCAGTGGTATAAAATCAGGCAGCCGACACCATTACATCAGTTTTTCTTGTCCTATTAGGAGCCCCCTCCCCCAAATAGGGTGCTAGGTTATGGTGGAAAAACACCACCAGTAGAAAGTAAATACCAAGAAATCCCTGTAAGGAGAAAGTAAGAGAGAGAGAGAGAGACAAGGGGCATGGAGGGAGAGAAACCAGGACTGCAACAGTGAAAACACTCGAACATCTACATTTATTGTAAGTGTACACAACTGTACTATGTTCTTTGTGTTTCACTGTTGCAGTCATCACATTTGGCTTGATTCCCAAAGCTGAAGAAAAGGGTGGAGGCAGTCAAGAAGACTGTGGGCTGGCTAGGATGCCCTGGAAGACTGGGTGGCAAAGCCTGCCCTGGATTAGGAGAAGATAGTCAAGTGGTAATGCTTGGTGAGGGTATGAGCAGATGTCCATGTTGCAGCCTTCAGGATGTCCCTGGTGGGGACCCCTCTGAGAAAGGCTGCAGAAGTGCAAGGTGCTCTGGTGGAATGTGTCCTGTGGTTTCCTGTGCTGTCTGTAGCAAAAATGGATGCAGTGCGCTATGCATTTGGAGATTGCTTGTTTGGATATGGCCTTGCTCTCTGCTCCTGCTGCAAAGCTGACTAGCAATTGATCAGTTTTTCTGAAAGTCCTGTCCAGATGGAATCTGAACTGTCTGTGCACATCTAGAGTGTGCAGAATCATTTTCCCCCTTGTTTTCTGGGTTAGGGGAAAAAGGTGGGCAAATGAATGGATTGGTTGAGAGCCAACCTAACTTTGGGAGGGTCTCACTCTTATCCTCTCTGTAGGCTCGCCATGACCCTTTGGCACACAGCCTCAGCCATGCAAATGCACCTGCTAGCACAATTCCTGCCAGGCTCCCTAAACTCTCTGGCAGACAACTTCTGCTAGACCCACATGAGTGGCAGCTAGACCACAGAACCTGCCTAGTTGAGAGAAGTAGCCTGTCAAGCAGGCTTGTTTTTCTAGAGTAAGGAATGCCATCTGGGATGCTGTGTCCAGGCTTGCTCCCAGGAATACAATACAATTTTTTGTGTGGGGACTAGTTTTGATTTCTTTTCGTTGATAGTATACCCCAGGGAGGTCAGTAGGTCCTTTACAAAAGTCAGGTGCTGTAACAGCTTTTCCTGATTGTCTGCCTGAATCAGGCAATTGTCTAAGTATGGGTAAATTTGAATATTTTTTTTGTCTGCAAAAAGCAATGGTGGGAGTCAGGCATTTTGTGAAAACCCCGGGAGCAGTGGATAAGCCAAAGGGAAGTGCAGAGAACTGAAAGTGCATAGATCCTGTCCTGAAATGTATGTACTTCCTGCATGATTCCCTAATTGTGATGTGTAGGCAGGCCTCTTTTAGGTCTAGGGTGGCTAACCAAGCATCCTTAGAAAGCATTGGTAGAAGCTGCTGGAGGGTGAGCATTTTGAATTTTGGTGTCACCAGAAAGATGTTTAGAATGGATAGACTGAAGATGGGGTGCCATGTGCCCTCTTTTCTGGGTACCAGGAAGAGTCTAGAGTAGAAACCTTGGCCTATCTGTTCTGCAGGAGCATGCTGTTTGCGCCCTCATGGACAGCAGAAAAAGGACTTGCTTTTTGGCCTCTGCCCACTCGTTTGGAGGAAGAGCTGGAAACCCTTTTGGGGGTAGCAGAGTGTGGAAATAAAATTTGTATCCCTGGGACACTATGTTGAGGACCCATCAGTCGTTGGTAATAGTGGCCCAGTTGCTTGCATGGAAGGACATTTTTCTTCTTAGGGGCACAAGCAGGTGGGCAGAGGTAAGGGGTGAAAAGTCATTGTGAGTTCTTACCATAAGGGGGTGGCATTGCACTCCTTGTTTTTGAAGAGGAGGAACTCCATTGCCAAGATCTCTACATCCCTTAGGCTGCTGTCTGGGGGGGGGGCTGCTTCCCCTGGGTATGAGTTGAGCTGGCCTGCTGGGTGCAAGAAAGGACCAGTGCTTGGAGGGGCAATGCCTACTGAACCTCGGAGGCTGGATCTGTAAGATGTCTGTCTGCATAGATTTAGCTTTTTCTTCCATCTTTTTTTAAGACCTCTTCTGCCTTGGTGCCAAATAAGTTCTTTGTTCAATGGTGCATCCAGCAGTTTGGATTTGACATGGTCTGGCAAGGTCTGTTCCTTAAGCCAAGCATGCCTTCTAAGGACAGAACCAGTGACTGCCACCCTGCAAGATGCTTCTAGGGCGTCAAAGCCACATTGCAAGGAGTGCTTAGTTACTTGACTTGCAGAATGCATTAGCTCTTGTAATTCTTTATTTTCTGCATGAGCAGGAAAGGAAGATATTTTTTGTTTGAGGGGTTTCATGGTATGCTGCTATTTCAGCATGTGGAACTGACAATTTAATGCTCTAACAGCAAGAGTAGCAGAAGTGTATACTTTTTTTACCCTGTCTAAAGCTCGGGAATCCCTATCTGAGAGGGTGGGATTCTTAGCTGAAGTTGCTTTAATTCATTCACTTTGGAGCAGCTCAGAAAACACTGGCTGCTTAATTCTACCATAGGAACAACAGTGCATCCTGAGCTCATTTTCAGAAAATACATTTGTAAAACCATACAGAAAACAAATGTTCATAACTTTAACTATAAGAGCTAGACTAAAAATGTAAACACAAAAGTTGTTCAGCAGACACTGACCTTTCCAACAGTGTAAATGTTGATAGTGCATATCAAAGTCATTATTAAATATTTGGCAAGGAATGTTGATATTGTGCATATTTTTTACCTTTTTGGAAAAGCAAAGCACAATATCTTGGTCAATGTACCATGCAGACCCATACAATTTGAATTTAATTTGTTAGTATGAATGTCAACTTTAAAATGATACCTTAACCATTACTGTGTGATGCTCCTTTCTTGAGATATTCATATAAATATGATTAATATATTATTTCTCATAATTGATAAATAAACAAAGCATATCATCTCATCACCTGTAACAGACAGAGCCTACATATCAGTGTAGAAGTTTTGCATCTGAATGTCAGCTTCAAAATGATGCATCATTTGTGTGATCACCATGCTCCCTTGCAAAGGTATGGGTATAATAATGAGAAGTATTGTAAATGTATAATATTCATAATCGCACAAGACTAAAACTATATCTGTACATGTGTACAATGCACAGACACAGTTCTTTTACCATGTTGTAAGGAGTAACACTGTCTTCAAAATGAGGTATTAATTGGCACACTGACTTGCTCCCTTGCAAAGTTATTTACCAAAATATGAACAAAAATCATAATTTCCATAACTTAAATCTGAAACAAACTTTGATATCTGCATATATGTCCAATATACAGGCACTATTCTTTTACCATGTTGGAACTATCAATAGTGTCTTCAAAATGAGGTGTTACTTAGCACATTCAGATGCTCCCTTGCAAAGTTATTTACCAAAATATGAAAAAAATCATAATTTCCATAACCTGAGTCCTAACAAAACTGATAGCAATGGACCTAAGGGATCAAGCATTTCTCCCCAGGCCTCCGCTGAAAACAGGCTCTGTGGAACCTAGTCGGACATTCCCGGTCAACAAATGTTAAATAAAATAAAATAAAATAAAAAAAAGTTCTGTATTACTAAGCCCTTCCTGTCATCTAAACTCTACACATGCCTGATAAAAGCAGAATAAAAAAATAAGTACTGCAGGATGGTCACTAACATTAAGATTGTACGTGGTAGCACTCTCCTGAAACAGTTGTTCTTTCTCAGCATCTTCACCAGCTCCTTATCACAGTTATTTGCCAAACTCAGAAAAATATATTTTACAGAACACATTTCATAAGAGAGTTTTACTTACCATACTGGGCCTACTTGGTCAAGGGTGTTTTCCATTCTTCTCACACGCTGCATGTTACCAATCCTGCATAGCTCTCCTCACACCATTATGGAGGTCAGTCAAGAACAATACAATGCCCTCCTCAGTTAGGTGAACATCTTCCGCAGTGATGCTGTCATGGCAGATTGTAGATTCACTGACCCTGTGCATCAAGCCATGCATGAACCAATTCTGTAAACGTCTGGCCTTGTGAGCTGCCCGTTGACTGTTTGCTGTTTTCCATATCTGTCGAGGAATTATATCAGACCACACAAAATGACAACGTGGTTATAATTCAGTCAAAATAGTATAACACTTGGATGTTACTGAGCCCTTCCTCTTACCACCTAATTTCCACCCATGACTGACAAAGCGTGGAAACATGCCCAACTACTGAGTATAAGCAGAAGTACAGTAATACAAGCAGAAATGTCAAACTTATCTGGTTCATCCATGTTAGAATTAGTCACAAAAATAATTCTAGTTATCGCACCTGACCATCACTCTGGTTACAATAAGACTCATCAGTTTTCCTCAATGCAGTATGTGCATATTAACAGATAATAAATTATTCTTGAAAGCTGGATACATAAAAAAAAATTATAATGATCATCGCTGAAACCTGAGCTATAGATAACCTATACTTGTTACACTGTATCTGTATTACAATCTTCAGCAGTCTGACCATGTATGCACAAGCTCTTCCCTGGTACACAAATGAATTATTTCCCCTACCAACATCTTCATTACTACATGTTATACACACATGTCCCTAAATGAAATATTCACCCAAATTACCCCTTCAGGAAAATGTTGAGATACACACAAATCACCAAAAAAAAAAAAAAAATATATATATATATATATATACACACACACACGTGACCAATGTATATATGTGCAAGTACATTATGTACACATATATATATATATATATATATATATATATATATATATATATAAATGTATATATACAGAAAGAAAAAAAATCAGGGGTTAAGAGGGTAGGCAGTCAATGAAGAATGAGGGACGTTGCTTGCAATGACTCCAAGCAAAGAAAAAAAAAACAACCTGGCTTGTGCATTCATCAAAGTGATAACGACTTCTACTTATGTGAATAACTGACAGCAGCTGAGACTTTTCCCAGAAAAGAGATAATGACTAACTGCTATATTGTAACTGGACGTATTGCTAATGTGATAATGACCTTCCTTTCATTACTGCAAAGGTATGCATGCTGAGACACAGGTGATAATTGCTGCATATAACCTGTTGAGTAGGCATTCATTATATTACATTGTGCAGCTGTTATGTAACACAGACTCAATATCATCAGTAAGGAGAAGACCTGAGTCATTCAGTCAAATAGTATAACACTTGGATATTACTGAGGCCTTCCTCCCACCTAAATTCCACACATGACTGACAAAGCCAGGAGAAATGCACAAAAAATATGGTAGCTCCATCCTGTCAGTAGTCACCTAGTGATAACCTTTATCTCAGGCAGTATAATCACAAATAGAACAATACAAGCAGAAGTGATGTAACCCAATGTAATTTGCAGACTGACTTTCTATATGTTCCCAGTAACCCCTCCAATTGTTTGCATTCTCTATGCACTGGCACAAATTGGCCCAGCAGTCACTTCAGCAGTGAGACCATGTATGCACAAGCACTTCCCTGATACACAATTAATTATTTCCCCAAGCAGCATCCTCATAATTATGTCCAGGTATACATGCACCCAAAATGAAACGTTTCCACAAACAAGCCTTCAGTAACATTTCCTAGTATGTGCAACCACCAGCATGCACACTTCACCCAAGAAACCCCTTCAGTAAAATGCTGAGTATGCACAATGTCCAAAATTAAATGCTTCCCCAAACAAAATGCCTGTAAGATTTGCTGTATTAAACCATCAAAATGAAGCCTTCACCCACCTGAGCCCTTCAATATAATGTATGCACAGGCACCAGAATGAAAGATTTCCCCGAAACAACCATTCAGTAACATTTCCTGGTATGTACAAGCACCAACATGAAAAATTCAGAAACAAACACCGAATGTGCAGGTGGGAAATTGCATCACATTATCTGTTGTGTAAACATGCATCATATTCCTTGTACAGACGTAATAGAGCCATTACTATATGTTAGGACAAAGGCCAGAGTAATTACGTCAAAGCAGTTATATCTTACTGAGAATTGGATTTACCATGGAACACAGAGAAGAGTCAAACAGTGGAGAAGCTATGGGACAGCAGTGATGTTGCAATGAACAGGACGGTTGAGAGATACATAATAAAGCAAATAGGAATCACAAACCAGCAGGAAAATACCTCATTCACATAATTTTGTCACACAGATTTCAGGCATTCCTCATTTACATCCTACTATTATTTCACTTGTCTAAGATTTTTGTAAGCTGAGTAAGCAGCTTGTGCCTAAGTGCACCTTGTTCTATGAATCATGCTGAAGCTGTGGTCATGTGCAGCTGGAGCAAATTCCCTCCATGCCTTGGAGCAATGACTATAAATTCTGTCCATTAACAGCAAATGGTCTAAAATCTCAGCAGGGCATATCTCAGGTTTTTAGTTTTTAATTCAAGCTTTATACTCCCTTTTTCATATAGACCTAGTGGAAGGTATGTATCCAGCCATTTCTGACATTTCCTTTTCATCCTTTCATGTTCAGTCTCTAAATCTTTTCTCTGATCAACATCAGTCTTTTCAAAAACAAAAAAGCATACTTCCTCCACTTTTTCATCTCTCAGTATGCCTAAATAATGTTTTGCAACTATTTTTAATGTTAATGGCATGCATATGATCTCTTACACTTATGATTAACTTCCTTTCACTCTTTCCAAAATAGAATGCTGCACAAGCATTTCACTTTGCAGTATTCAGAATGCCCTCAGTAGTACAATTGTAATGTCTATTTGCTCCAAGATTTCTTTCTAGACATCCAATTACAAAATAAAAACTACTGATTATAAACTATGTGTACATCTTCTACAGGAAAGTGTTTCTTTACATTTAAGCCCTATCTAAACCTTATTATTTCCAAACAGTGTTTTATTTTAGTACCCGTCATGTTTTGAAAACACAGGACTTTACTCACTTTTCCACACCATCTGGTTGGCTTTCAAAATCTTATAAAGTTTGTTTTATACTTTATCATATTATTGTTTACTGAATATAACAATGCCATAATGTGGTCCTTCTGTTCTTTTGTCTGTATTAGTTTAATTATTGGACTACATTTTTCTCTCTCATTATAACCTCAATAATTACCCCTTCCACCAGGTATTCTGGGTAATCTTTCTTCAAAGACTTTCACCTATATTCCTTTACTGTCAATTTTGCAACATACTTAAAATCGCAGCTTCTCAATTTACACACAAAAAAAACAACTACCCTATGTGCATGACGACAGTAATGAAAACGCAGCAGTGACAACAAAACTATACAATCTAGAAATACGTTATTTGAAAAATACCCTACCTCCATCAAAAGCAAAATACTTCAATACGTTGCCTCTTTTTTTAATTGCATTGCATCATCATCTGCACAAGTTCATAACTTCTTTCCTGAGCACATGGTTGCATTAATTTAAACTGCTGCACATGACATATGCATAAACAATGCATTACAGAACAGGCAGGATGTTTGCCACTTTTATACAGCATACATCGTTATATCACAAACTACAATTGCAAAATCATTATGTTACCCACCATCAGGGAAGCCATAAGCATTTTAAAACGTAGACATGACGACACATTTTTATTAAATCTTAGCCCGCTACTTCATCCACAATTCTCAACAGAATATGCCTGTCAAATAGGGATTGCAGGTACTAAAGGCATACGTTTGTATTCCAGACTTAACACACGTTTTCTTTTATCACTTACCTACCTCTACTGGCATTTAAAATTCATAGATCATCTTGAAAATATTTATATTTCATAGCAAAGTGTACAGACACTGTACTTGGTTAAATGCTTTGCTCTAAACGGGCTCGACTTTTCTAAAGACAGTCAAGTCAGCAAGTCCACAATCAATCTGTACCCATCGGCAAAAATCATAAAAGTAGCATTTTACGTGCAGCCCTGATGGCAACACAAGCTTCGTAATAATGCACTTGCCCAACTGCACTTGTCATAGCAAAACACGGCTGCCATATCCAAGTCCAGAAGCTATCAGTAACCTCAGGCTGACATTTTATAATTCAGCATACCACCCCTTAGACCTACTGCAAATACAATCCGAGAACTCAGTGCACTACTGGCACTAGTTTTAATAGCAGGACAATCCTGAAAAAGAAAAAAAATGACCACAGCACATCAGTTATGCAAGCGGTGGCTTGGATTATAAGAATCTGACTGGCTGCCACCGCTTGATTGAGGAAATGCACACGGAGCTGGCTTTGCTGTAATCTGGAGAAAAGACGGGGAGCATTCAAAGCCGAAATTAACAAAAAAGTCCAATAGGACCATCAGGTAACTCCACTCTAAATCCTAAGTTGAGAAGGTAACTGAAAACCTTCAGTTACTTTCTCAACTTATTTTTTACCAATAGCTTGAAATTAGGGGCTGTAAACTTACTTGCACTGCAGGAAGGAACTCTGGGTTAACATGAAGGCATTCCTATCGTGTCATAGCACGCTCGGTGTTAAACACAAAGGCGCCAGGGGATGGTACTCAGGGTTCATGAGTTAATTCCTTTAGGTCTTTGAGAGATGACCTATGGGTCAGCAGTAAGATTTTTGAAAAGAAATTTGGGAGAGTCAGAGACTCTAATACCCTTCAGGTTTCCTGGGAGCAGGTGGAAGGGTGTCATGAATCAAATTGGATTCCATAAAATCATCATCCACAACATCCAGGACAGGAGGAATGGCCAAAGGTCTATGCTGTAGTAAATCTAAGAATTCCCTGAGTCTCTTCTTTTTTTTTTTTACTGAGGATAGTCTTGACATTCCAATTGGAAATGCTCCCTCAAAGTATGAAAAGTTTCCCCAAATGAAAAATCCTCGGGTGGAGAGGCAGAAGGAATGGATTCCTCTGCATCAGAATCCTCATAAGCAGAGATGGGTTGCATATCTTCATATTCAGATGCATCAGAGTCATTGGACTCCTGTTCAGATAAAACTACTGGGGACAAGTCTCTCTTTCTTTTCGAAGGGCTAGCCTGGCTTCCCCTAATAAGCATAACAAGGTTTTCCACCATTTTAAGCATTAGAGATTGAGGCAAGGAAGCAGGTGCCTGAGCTTGGGTCATCGTTTTTTTGGGTGTAGTTCGTACCCTGGTCCTTAGAAACTTGGTAGTTTTAGAAAGAACTGAAGACACGAAAGAAGTCGTCCATCTGTGTTGAGTATCAGTAGTGCAAAGTACTTCCTCGGAAGCCAGTGTCTGCTCAGCGTCTCCGGACCCATCCAAGGTAGAGACATCTACAGGATCCTTAGTCGAAGAAGAGCCTTGCGGCATACCGGACTCCGAAAGGGTCTCGGTAGTGGCCTGCAAATCTACAGAAGTGGGCATCAGGGACTGCAAAAGCACCTTAATGAGGACAGGAGAACTGATGACTAGCTTAGCGGAAGCATCGCCGGCAGTTTTGGACCTGCGCGGTCTGTCTTTATCCTTACATTTTTTTCAGAAGATCGGTAGTTGGATGACTTACCGAAGCCATATCGGAATTCGAGAACAGAGAGCGAACATATCTAGCTACAATATGTATCCAGGACTGTTTGTAAGCTTTTGAGCTCCCCAAGCCTTTGTGTTGGAGTACAGCCTTCTAGCTTATCAGTGGGAGTGGTAAGTACTAGGTAGCCTGTCTACCACAAAAGGAGTGGTTCTTGGCCCAGGAATTGTAGTTTATTGATAATTCGGGAAGTTGTCCATCTCTTTCAACTTTCTGGTTTAAAAGACCACATCTGCGCTTGTTTCCCATCTTTCCTGTAACTAACCTACTGGAAAGCACTAGAAAGCCTTAAACTGATACAAGCCTTCTAGCTTAAAAGAGAGACTTTGGAGTAATTATCAGTTTTCTGTATTTTCTTGCTGTACTTAACTGTTTTCCGCCTAAACACTTATTTTGATTTAAAAGCTTGTTTTTTTCCCACATATTGTACTTATTTGACTGCCTGCATTTTTAAAAAGTTTTTTTGTTTAAATAAATTAACTGTTGTAGGCTACACACTTAAGTGCGATAGCCTTTTCTGATCGCTTGTAGTCGTTTAAAGCTGTTTCAAGTGTACTTTTTACTGTTTTTGCCTTATCTTTTCAAAAAAAAAAAAAATTCTTGTTTCCCGCCTTTCTAAGCTAGTATAGTCCAGTTTTCAGGCTAGTGCTGAATTCAGGGCTGTGTTACAAGTTTCTGAGTTGCCCATACCTTAACTTGAATAGAGGGAAGTTTCTCTGTTCACCTGTGAGAAAGGGGAACTTTGAGCAGCCATCTGTCCCTGGAGAAGTAGTTCCAGCCCAGAAATTAGTAGTTTAAAAACCGCGTTTGCACGGTTTTGTGCGCCGGGCAGCACTGGTTAGCTAGGGTTAAATTATTCCCAGCTCCACCAAGTCTCCTCTTCAGTTTTTCACTTGAAACTATTATAACTCTCAACCTAAGCACTCAAAAAGCATCCTATAGTCCAGCACTTGCTCAGACCCAATAGCAAGCACTAATATACCCTGACACTTGACTGCCCAAGCAGGGCAAGGCTCTTTATCCACCCCTCACCAACCAAGCAACTAAGCAGCTCACCCTACTATTCAGGCATGACCAAAAGGCAACTTCAGGTGTACTCTCCAGTCCAGCTGGTGAATATGGGTATCCTGAGGCAATGTTACAACTGCCTTGTAAACAGACAGCCCTCTCCTCCTACCACAAAACACTAACATATGCGAGAGATGCAATTATACAGCCAAACTGGAAGCTAAGGTCTCTCCACCCAAGACTGGAACAGACAGTCATGAGGAGAAGGTTAACACCTGCACCACACCTCCAGCCTCACATAGACCTACTAAACCAGCACTGGCAAAAAAATACAAATAAATACACAAAATCATACTTGGAGGCTCTAAATAAAAATCTGCAAAAGCATCAGAGAGCTCCACAGCAGACACCCACAAAACCTGCACCTCCTGTCAAAAACAAGACAACACATAAAACACAAAATCAATGTGCCGCACAATCACAGCCCTTAAGGCAAAATAACATACCTAACACACTAGTAATAGGTGACTCAATAGTCAGGCACACTGACGCCCCACTCACTAGGCTGGACAAGGAGAAGGTTACTGTTAGCTGCCTATCGGGAACCAGAATCCGCCACATAACACAAGCACTCAGGTCACTCCAGAACAAGTACAAATATGACACTGTCATTGTTCATGTTGGTGTTAATGACCAGAAATGTACCTCCCTGGACTACATGAAGAGAGACATGGAAGAGCTCTCTGATCATGTAGCCCGGGCGGGGTATGACCCTGACCTTGAGTAGCATACTGCCCTCACCAAGAATGATACCTCAGTATAAAGATAAAATGATCAATTTCAACAACTGGCTAAGCTTCTGGTGTCATTCAAAGGGGATCCAGTGTCTGTCAGCCTGGGATGACATGTTCGACAAGCCGCGTTGCTTCGCAAGAGACGGCTTGCACCTGTCACCCCTTGGCTTTCGAATACTGGCCAAGGTTCTTGCTGCCTCCATAGTGCTTTTTTAGACAAGGCACAAAATTCAAACCCACTACCGTAAACAGCACAAGTAAAAAAATGAGGGTTATGCTACTCAACGCCAGGAGTTTAAATCTCAAAATGCATGCGCTCAAAGCACTCCTAAGTATGGATAGCGTCGACATCTGTGCAGTAACTGAAACCTGGTTGAAGACTCCAGCGAGCACTCCAGCATTACTGGGCTACAACTCATACCACACATTTTCGCCATAGAACACGGACCGAAACACAAAAAGAGGGGGTGTATCCATATTCATCAAGGATAATCACACCTCCAGGTTGGTGGCGCAGCATGATACCTTTGAGATCATCCATGTGCAACTAACATCGGGCAAATCTGCAATGCAAATTGTAGCCTGCTACAGGTCACCCTCCATGACCAAGACCACCACTCCGCCTTTCTGGAGACACTGGAAAACATGAAGGTCCTACCGAACACCCTGATATTGGGCGATTTCGGTTACCCTACCATTAACTGGGAAAACTACTTGAGTACAAACTCCCAGGCTCAGCACTTCCTGGAATTTATCAACTTAAATGCCCTGGATCAGCTGGTAAACTCCCCTACCAAAGGCCACAACATATTGGACCTGGTCATCACCAACATGGGCGACAGGTGTTCCATACTGGAGGTCAACCAATCACTGGTTAGATCAGACCATAAACTAATCACCCTGGATGTCCACACCCCACCACCACCCCCAACCAAGGAAACTACACTGAAAAACTTTTCTAAAGCAAACTTCACCTTACTTAAGGCAGAGGTGGTAAGTTTCACAGCCCCCACGCTAAAAAATAACACTGCCCAAGATGCAGAATCCTTTACAATTGCACTCTATGAGCACCTACAAGGATGCATGGATCATGCCATCCCTAGCAAGACCAAGATTCACTCCCCTAAGGGAAGGAAACCAGTCTGGTGGACCCCTGCCATAAACAGGTTATACAACAGAAGGAGGAAACTAGTTCAGAAAAAAAGCAAATCCCAAGAAGGAAAGACATCCCTGATCAGTATCAGTAAGAAACTAAGGTCCCTCATAAAATCATCCAAGGCTAACTTTGAAAGAAAAATAGCCAAGGATTCGAAAGATAACCACAAAGCCTTCTTTATCTATGTCAAGAATCTAAGTCGCAACTCGCAGATATGCTTTGAGCTACTGCAAAACAGCACAAAATATACTGAACCTACTGATATTGCCAACATCTTGGCAGATAGATTCAGTGGAAACTTCACCACCCTCTCACCTTCAAAAGGGCCCACAACAATACCGGAAAAGTGTAGTGTCCTGGAAATCACAGAAGCACAGGTGAAAACAGCCCTTTCAAAAGCCAAAAACACAGCATCAATGGGGCCAGATGGTGTCCCAGGCTGCGTCTTGCACGAACTACAGAACTAACCCCCCACCTAAACAAGCTGTTCAACCTCAGCCTCTCCACAGGCTACGTGCCCATAGAATGGCGCACAGCAACGGTTATTCCGCTCCACAAAGGAGGGGCCACAACTGACCCTGGTAACTATTGCCCCATAAGCCTGACTAGCCTGGTCTGCAAGGCTATGGAGCGCATCATCATGGAACTCATTAACAAAGACATTGGGAACCTCCAAACACTTGACCCGACCCAGTTCAGCTTTTTTAAGGGCAGATCAAGCCTACTAAGCCTGGTTGATTTCGAGACAGTCACCAAGGCCATAGACGAGGGAAAGGTGGTTCACACAGCCTACCTTGATCTCGCCAAGGCATTCAACACCATTCCTCACTCGGGTATTATAGAAAAACTCAAAATCCTGAACATAAACCCCTACGTCACAAGATGGGTTGCCAACTGGCTTACAGACAGAACTCACACGGTAAGAATAGCGGGCTCCAGGTCTGACTCTAAACCAGTCACAAGTGGTGTCCGGCAAGGCTCGGTTCTGGGACCCCTACTGTTCGGCATATATTTCTCAGAAGTACAGGCAAACACAGGAGGACTATGGCTAACCAAGTTCGCCGATGACTGCAAACTGGGAGCCTTTATTGACTCTCTGGCTGACATGGACATCCTTCAAAAAGGCCTTACTGAGATAGACACCTGGTGTCAAAGTCATGGCCTCAAGCTAAATGCCAAAAAATGCATAGTCATCCCATTTTTTTTGGAAAAACAAAATGCCCACGAATTACCACATAGGCAGCAGCCCCCTTAATACAGAATAGGTAATAGATCTGGGGACCCGACAATCATATTGCCAAAGTAGTTAGGAAATCCTTCTATGTGGCCCATCTAATTACTAAAGGGTTTGCATCTAGAAATAAAGAGGTTATAGTGCCCCTCTACTCGTCACTCATCAAACCCATCATAGAGTACAATGCCCCATTTGGGATGTACCTCACAAGACACTTCCAACAGCTGGAAAGACAACAAAAGCACCTCACCAAGAGGATTACTGGCCTCAAACATATGTCCTATGCAGCCCAACTGAAAAAACTCCAGCTGTACTCAGTGGCATATCGCTTACTCAGAGGTGATCTCTGTCTGACTTGCAAAGCCATGTCCAACTCAGAATTGATGAACATGCTCCACCTAAAGAAATCCAAGTCACTGCGAGCCACACACTCTAGTGAGCTAAACCTTGCCACAACAATAAATAGAACATGCTGGAGGCATAGATTCCTGTCACAGAGACTCCCCATGCTTTGGAACTAAATTCCTAGCTACATTAGGCAGAGCCCCTCACCAACACTCTTCAAGAGAAGCCTTGACGAGTGGATGGGTAACAGAAAATACACCCCTGGGATCACTTCATTGGCTCTGCTTGACAGAGGCTCAGTTGATTAATGGGGCGGCGAAAGCCGACACACACTGGCTAGGCTTAAAAATGCCCTCGGGCAGATAGCCTAATATCTACCTATGAACCTATAATAAGGGCCTGATGACATATAGTTCTGGCATTGAACAAAGCACAAAAGCGACAGCTGGGGACGTCATGGTCTGGGCCTAAACAGGTGACACAGTAAGAATGGAAGTCTTGGTGTGGCATTTGCTTTCCACAGGCGAGACAATTGTTAGCTTTTTCTGACATTGGTTAGAGAAAGAAAAAAGAATCCCCAACGGGGTACTTAGCTTTAGAAGACTTCAACTTCAATTCGGAAATGAAAACTCAGGTAGCGGCTGCCCGGAACCCATGCGAACTGCTTCGGGCTCTTCGGCAAGAAAAACTGATATAATGGCATTGGCTGCCTGATTTTATACCACTGACGACCTGACGTCAGTCCTGGAGTGACAGCAACTGATGCAGAAATACTAAGCCTGTGGTATTCTGGCCGACTGAGGGCTACCCCTGGCAAGATAATCCAAATATGATGACTGCAACAGTGAAACATGAAGAACATCTGGGGTAGAAGAGTCCTGAGTCCTGGAGGAAGAAGAGGGAAGAATGCCCTTGAGGATTAGCTTGTTCCTCCTGTCCATCAGTGCCTGGGGATTAAACCCGGCAGAAATGGAACAAGAGGTCTGCCTTGGGGCAGCCCACTTGCAAATGACGCACAGAGTGTGGCCATCAGCCAAGGAGAGCTTGTGGCCACACACACTACATTTTCTGAAGCCTGGTTGGGAGGTATCAGACATTCTCCCAACCTACGGCCCAGCACATACTCACTCACACATTAGACAGGAAAAAAAGTTAGAGAAAGGTTTATTTTTTTTTTTTTTAAACCAACGCAGAAGTGACAGGTGAGGTAGAATCTCCATGGGTTCACTCAACTCATCCAATCCCCTACCCAAATCAACAAAAACCCTAACAATCATACCTTACTTGACTGGATCTTAGTCAACAAAGCCTCTCAACTCTTACCTAGCAGGTTGCTTACCTGACAGTCTTAGTGACCACTCCCCCACTTTCCTAATTTGGCACCACACAAGTCTCAAGCCCATTATCCACAGGCAAATACGGAACAAATCCAACTTCAACCCCAACTCCTTCATCTCCTCCCTGCAAAAAATTAACTGGTCACCACTAATTTACCTCAACCTAGAAGAGGCTGTCCACTTCTTCAACAGTACCTTTCTCTCCATCCTAAACACCCATGCTCCTGTAAGAAATGCCAAAGTCAGATCCAGGCATGCCCCATGGTTACAAAAGACCACCAGAACCGTAATGAAATACAGAGATAAGACCTGAGAGCACTGGCAACTAACAAAAAATAACTCAGGCAATCATTCCTTGAACTGCGCAATAAAGCCAAAAAGCAAATAAAATTAGACAAATCCCTCTACTATAAACCCACCCTAAACTCTACCAACCACAACCCTAAGCAATTCTGGTCCATTACTAACACTATCTTCCACCCAGGGAAGGTTGATACCCTCCCAGCCATCCATTCCCCCCTCCTCCAGCAGTATTGCTGAATCCTTCAACAAATACGTCACTGAAACTATAACATCTCTAAAACACTTCCCTACAATAGCTCCCCTACAACAGTCCCCCCAACTCCTAACCTAAACTCTCCACTCCTCTTTTCTTCACCTCAGTACCTACCTCCAAATATAAAAAGACTATTGTCAAAACTTAAACTCACCAAACTCGCAGCTGACAACCTCCCCTCTGAATACTTGAAAACTGCAGGGTTGGGAGGGTGGCTTAATGGCTAAGGTGTTTGCCTTAAAAACACAAGGTGCAGGGTTTGAGTCTCACAAGGGATAATTGGCTAGGCTTAAAATTGCTCGCAAGGGCAGTTAGCTTAGTACTAAACTATGAACCTAAACTATGAACCTATGATACACTAGCCTACCCAAATTCAATTATAATCAACCATTCCATAACAGAAGGCTATGTTCCCTTGATATGGGAAATATCCCACATTATTCCCCTACACAAAGGCACCCCCCTTCACCGACCTCTCCAATTACCGCCCCAATGATATCCTCTCCCCTCTCTCCAAGATACTTGAAAAATATAACACCCAGAGGTTTCCAACTATCTCCTAGCTAATAATCTACTCTCCAAAAACAAACATGGTTTCAGGCCATATCACAGCACTACCTCCGCTCTGCTCTCCTTCAACACTATACTTAATCACAAAAACAATGGCCTCTTCTCTACTGACATACTTCTAGATCTCTCAAAGGCATTTGACATGGTATCTCATGAGCTACTACTCTCCCCAACCTCTTCTCACAATCAGCCTGCAACTGGTTCCACAGCTATCTACACGGATGCCAGCAATCAGTAATATGGAACGATAACCTATCACCTTGCCTCTCAGTTACTCTTGGAGTTCCCCAAGGGTCTATCCTTGGCCCTCTGCTATTCTCACTTTTCACTAACAACCTACATACTGCCACCACACAAGCATCTCTTATACAGTACGCAGATGACTCTACACTCATCTGCTCTGCCCCCACTCTACCAGAACTACAACAAATCACACAGGAATCATTCTCTTCTGTGAAAAGCTGGCTATCCAATGCTCAGCTTCTACTCAACCCAAGTAAGACAAAACTTCTCCTGTTCCAACCTTCCAAAGCCACCCAAAACACCCCCCCACTTCAACATTCTCGCCAAAGCTAATACCATCATCTCTCCATCAGAAGACAAAAAATTACTCGGTGTGGAAATAGACAACAAACTTAGATTTGACACCCACATACCTGTTACAATAAAAAAGTTCACAAGAAACTTGGTGCATTAAATCGAAGCCAATTCCTAACCAAGGTGGCTAGAATCTCCATAGCCAATTCCCAGCTAATCTCCACCCTACTCTATGCATCCTCCATACTTACCAACCTTAGACAGACCTACACAAGCTGGATGCTTGTTACAACAAAATTGCTACATTTGCCACTGGAACCTCCTACCACAGCCATAACTGTATCTCCCTTAAAGAACTAAACTGGCTAGAACTCCCACAACTCCTTCACTTTAATCAACTCACCCTCGCTCAAACTTATTAACCACCCCCATAACATCCCTTCCCTTCAAACCCTTCTCCAACCCTATCACTCCACTAGGTCCCTAAGATCAAGCAACAAAAATCAACTCACTGTTATCAAACCCAAAAACTCAGCAGGAGAAGCCATATTTTCATGTACCATATCTAAACTTTGGAAAAATCTTCCGCTCTAACTACTCTACCTTCCAGTAGCCTTTTCAAGACTGCGCTCAAATTCCAGTTAAATTTGCACTGGCTTTATCCTTGTTCTAATCTTAACACCCCCACCCTTACCCCCCGACTCTTAACCCAACTATACTACTGCCACTACAACCACAATCAGAATTAGCTAGTTGCTTTTACATACTTTAGAATCTTGTCTGACAACTTTGTTACTAATATTATAAACGACAAGAAGCAATCTTAACTTGCAACATTTACTGTACATACTGTTGATAATCAATATCTTGTTATTGTATTAAAGCCAACAACCTGTAATGTTGTTTACTATTGCTGCAACTTTGCATCTCTAGTTATGCACATGATGTGGAACTTTTCTCCCTTGGCATCCGCTGAAAAAGGACCTGCGTCCAGTCGGAATTTCCCGGTAAACAAATGTAAATAAATAAATAAATGACAGAGTAAAAAGATATGAGAAAAGAAGAATCTAAGAGCTAAAGAAAGTCACTTACCCAACAATAACAGCAGAGAGCACGGATCGCGATGCAGACATGAAGCACGGCAAACAAGATCTAAAGTGAGGAAGGAGACAGGGGCATTATGGGTTGGGGAAGAGCTTTGAGCTTGGATCAGATGCTGGATATGCAGCAGAGTTGGATCTGTGCAGGATCCGGGAACCCACAGGTTAAAGACCAAATGAAGACAATTTCAGATCAATGCATTATCAGTGGCATGGTAGTCTAGCGCTGTGAAGCTTTGGGTAGTAAATAACCAGATTCTTCAAAAGGAGCCTAATCAGAATATCATCTGCAGTAAGTCTCATGGACTTGACCTCAATGCTAAAAGATGTCGTGAAATTGTTTTTGGAGAATCTAACACACTTATTCTTTAATATATAAACAGTATTCTCCTCAAAACTAGGACAGTAATTGGGGATCTAAATACCTTTGTTAACAACAAGCTTCCTTTTGATCACAAGGTATCAAATGTGGTTAGAAAATCTTTCTACCCAATATATTTAATACCTGGAAGAATTTCTTTCAGGTCCAAGGAAGTCTTCATCAAACTACAAAGCCCCCCCCCCCAATCAGACCTACCACTGAATGCAATGCCCTATACAGCATGTACCTCTCTAAACATCTTAATCAACCTGAAAGAATACAAATGTTTCTCAAAGAAAAATCATACTCTAGGGACCCTAAGCTACCCTGAAAGACTAAAAACCCTCTCATTATACTCTTTCATACAAGCCACTATGTGGTGATCCTTCCATACCTTATGTACCATGAATGACCCTGCACTTTTTGATCTCCTACACTTCCAGAGAACCAGCAGTATAACTAATACCAACACAAAAAAGACCTAAACCTCTGCCATCAACTTATTAACACCTGTCAGCATGATAGATACTTAACATAGCACATTATTTTTTCAAACAGACTCTCCTTTTCCCTTTCTCACATATTAAGCAAAATAATATCATGGCTGCATTTACATCTACACTTTATGACTGGATATGTGACTGAAACTTATCTTCTAGGGTATGTGGGAATAGACTCCTAGCTCAGGGCAACAGATGCTTTGTTTACTTGGTTAAGCTGGTCAATGGTCACGTCAGCCACAAGCTTAATAAGCATCTATAAACCTAATAAAAGGAGGCATATTTGACTTTCAAATGCTGCACCTTGATACCAATGAAAATGAGTAGTAAGTCATAAGTTACACCTTAAGTATTTGCTCCAATTAGTTAAAAAATAAAAAGTACTCCCTGTCGTAATCATAGTCAAAGCACTACTGTGCTAAGCTCTGAAGTACCATCCTAAGTATTTAATGCACAAAGGTTATCTAATCCAAGTCCTCACTGCATCGTATAATGCTTTTTTTTTTTTTTAGGAGCAAGTCATGTTTTTAAAATATCAATATATTTATGTCTCACTTGAATACTATCTGGTACAATTATCATTATTATCAACATTTTATAGGCACCCTTTAGTGTAATAATACGGTCATTAAGTGTTAAACATAATGATGGAAAAGGCAGCTGCAACTACTACAACCACGGCTACCTCCAATCATCTGCTGATAGTACTCCTCATGAAACAGAAAACAAAAATGTTTTTCAAAATAACGTTGGTAAACTTCAAAATTTTAACTTGAATGTTTCTGACCAACTGTACCCATTCATTACGTTAAACAGAATAATTAAATTATATCCACTACAGCTAATGTGATCCAGTGACTGACTGCAAATAAACTTTAAAAAGACTTTAAAGAAAATGCCAGACATCTTTGAGGTAAGAATGAACTTCACTAACAAGTAATTTATTTTTTTATTCTCAAATACAGCCACATGCTTAGTTTTAGCTCCAGCTGCCAAGACTTAAGTCTAAATGGTAAAGGTTGTTTGTCCTTACTTAATTCAGAAATTCCAAAAAGGACACCTATTTTTGGATTGCAAACACGTAAAAACTGTATACGCTTTTCCATATATAAATTAAGTTTTACTTCTACAGTCCTTGACAATATGTCCCAGTTATCTATACACATCACTTTTTAAAGAATGCTCCTACATTTTAATATGCCTTTAGAGTTTTTCATTTTAAATGAACCATCAAGATATATACATTGCTCATCTGCTTTATATAATTCAGCATACACATCCCAGTCAAAGTATATACTCATTAAATGTGCCCTTGATTCTCTGAATGAGACTGTCTTGCATTTTCAGATTTCATTTCAATTTTCCTCAGAAATACTGACTGCTCTAAAAAACAAAACTGAAAGTTTACGTTAGAATGACTGCTGATGCCAAAAGTTCCATTTCATTCCTTTCTTCACATTGCTTTAAAAATGTTAATCTTTTTGCTTTTCAAAAACAACTCATCTGTGGCCATATATAAAAAGTGCATTAATGCTTTTACTTAAATTTAAGGATTTTAGTACCTGTAACCAAGCAAATATTTTAACAAACACAGTCCTATCAGGAGTGTCTTCAGTTACCATCTCAGTTTCTTCATTCTCTGTCAAAGTTCTTGTTTTGTTTCAATGTGTCTAAACTTTGTAACTTTAATAAATAATTCTTTCTGTTAAAAGCCTGTATATCTGCTTACTTTTTCTCAACTTTCTGGTTGGTTATAGTAAATTCAGACTGCCAACATCAGACTCTTCAAAATGCACCCCTTAGCATCTGACATGGTTGGTCCTCTTTTTTTCTGAATGTTCTATCGCCTCTGACCAGACACTTCAGCTTGGAAATCGTTCACTATGTACACAGCTGACAGTTTATAAATAGGAAGCCCACATTCTCTCTTACAAAATATTGTAACTTCAGAGTTTGCATCTGAACTTTTTGCAGTAACTTGAAAATTATTACTGTACTCAACATCTACTGCAGTAACTGAATGTAATTCTGGTTATTGTGATCTGCTCTCTAGCCCCCAAAGAGAAAAGAGGTCTTCAAATGCACTAGTAGTGTCTTTCATGCCATTTTCTCGCCAGCTCTAATGGAACCAGAAAACTGTATAGAAATTTCCCCAAAGTGTGATCATACTTCCCCAACTCAGTATGAGCATCACCTGTGGTATACCCAGAAACCAGCTGTTGCTTAATGGGATATACCTGGTCAACAAAAGCAATTATTGCTGGAGTCAGTAAATCAGATATGCCAGCCTCTGCAGAAGAAGCTGGAACAAGTTTCATACTCCACAGACAATGACAATTTCATACACACTGTTCTCTTTTGAATAACCATCTTATCTTTTTCCCAGATTTGCAGACTTGATGCATTCTGCGACTTCTCCTATATGGACTAAAGCCTTTTTAAGAAAGGAATTGGTTACAAAACCTTTTTTGTCTATGAATTTTTGTAGACTGTTAGACTTTTCCAAAATTTTCACATCCTCCAAAGTTAAAGTAAGGGACTAACCAGAAATAACACTGAGTGTTATGTCCTTAGGCACTGTCTGCTGTAATCACATTTATTTACCGATTTTGCTGTGGCTAAAAAAAATTGGTGTGTGACTAATGAAGTTCTTTGAAGAAAATAAAAACAAAGAGCCAAGAAAAGATATATAACTACTTAAGCCAGCTCTGATGGACTAGAAGGTTAAAGTCCTGACTATGGGCCAGGCAAACAGTTTGATTAGGTGCTTTACAAAGCCGGCATGGGATGGTGGGCGTGTCCATCCTGAGGTGAGAGTGGAACAAAGCAAGACGCATACCACCACAATCCTCTGGAAGAGGGGTCAGAGTATTGGCATGCATTCTGAGTGTGTGCTTTCAGCTCACCAAGCCACCACTTGGCGATACCCTTCATTAGTAAGTGCATGAAAGCATTTGTCTATAGGTGGAAGCACTGCAGGTTCCTCACCTCCCCCAGCTAAGGGGTAGAGCTATGCCATACAAACTGCCCTCATTGACAGGATGTTGGTGATTGCAGAGCAACCCTTATGGCTACCTGCATGACTGCCCCTCCAGACAGCTGTTGTCTCTGTACTTTACCAAGGTAATATTCTAGTATGGAGGGACTAACAGGCAGAATCCCACTGGGGGTGGCTTGAAGTTGGTAGGCATGGGGGTGGCAAAAAAAACACCCACAAAAATGAATTAACTGCAGTATAAAATTTCTTCAGACAAGCAGAAGATATGTAATATTCAAAAACAGAAAGAAATTAAGATAATGTATACCGATGTGAGTCACAGAAATGAAACCATCTGCATACATACATCAGTGCAATACAAGATGAGCTGTGCTGTGTACAGATAAGGAAGCCAAAAGTTTTGGAAACTAAGAACAGAGACAACACAATTAAAGCAGGATATAAACCAAATATGGCTTAGTGTTACTATGACTCTTAACTGAAGAAGATATTCTCGAGGGGAGAGGCAAGGGACAGATGGCCAATACAGAAAGGATTTTATGAATGTGAGGGCTTCAACAAAGAAAAGGCCCTCAAAACAGGAACTAGAGTGGGAAAAGCATTTTGTTCATGAAAGGTCTATTAGACCTGATTGCAGCCAAGGATTAAAGGGTGGCGGAGAAGGCCTGTGGATAAAATCCAAGTGTTACCTCTTACACCTTTTTCCATGCATGGCAGACAAGGTATAACGGGTTACATGTCTAATACAAATAAGGTGTGAGAAACAGCAAGGTGTACTGAAGAGGTTATACAAGGGGACTGAAAAAACAAAACAAAGTTGCAGCACCAGCAATGCTCCTAACTGATTAAACATATTCTCATGCACCTGCTCAACTATAATCAAGAATGTCTGAACGGATTATCAAACTACAGTATGGGCTGGATAGGTCTAACAGCTCAAAGCTGACCAAAGAAGGATCTGCATAAACGGCCTTAACCTTTGCCAGAAAGTGACCAACTAATTAAGAGAGAAAGAGATGACGGCTCAAAATCAAATTTAAACACAGTAACATTCTGAGAAACTTGACAGTCCGTTAACAGGTTGCCTGAAGGGTGTCAGCTTGTCTTAGTGAGTGAGAGGAACGTATGGCTGTGTATTGCTCTCATTCCTCAGGAAAACTTACTGTGAATGGCTGCTTTTTAGTTGTACTTTGACTTATCTTCAGAGGACAAATGAGATTAAAAACCCTTCCTTTAGCAAATGACAACAATGCAGATGAAGGACCAGAGTACTGAGTGGCTATAGTGAACAATGAAGAAGAACCAGACCCAGACTTCGGCCTGGATCCCTTAACTTTTGTCATTCCTGCTCTTGTTTTGGCTCAGCAGATAAGCTTAACAGCTCACTCTTCAGTGAGGACTCCACCAACACTTAAGTACTGAGCGATGATGAAACTCTCAAGTTTTTCTCTCCAATGCCATTGAGTCAAATGGTAAATGATGTGGCACTCATAAAAGCTAAAAAAAAACACCCTGATCCAGTCTGAAAGCACCAAAGTCATCTCCTTTGTTGATCCAGACTCGTGAATTAGTGATCAGAGGCACTTTTGGATGGTTTAAGCTATAAAGGTACCAAACTTAAAAGCTCTCCAACAACACATTAGGAAGAGATCCAAAACTAGAAAGGACTGAGGATTTCAGGGGATGCACATGACAGTCCTACTGCACGTTTACCATCTATGGTTCATGTTGCAAATGGAAAAAAAAGAGTTTTAAGGGCTCTGAGAGAGTGCAACAATGGCGTTTTTGGAGTTTCACAAGTCTCCTTGCATTCCCATGTAAGATGTTCCGCAATAACGGTTAAACTATTCCAGGTGCCAGAAAGTCTGCTCTTAACAATTTTCCTTAGAACTAGGTAGTGTCTCAGTAGTAGTACTAAAATCTGAACCCCTGTGACTAGCACTTGCTCTAAAACCTGCTGGAAAGCACTAGGAAGCCTGAAACTGATACAAGCACAACTCTGTTTGTCAATAAGGAGAAATTCATCGCAGGCACTAAACAGCCTATAATTGCAAACTACCTTGCAAAGGTAAGGGAAACAGCTCTTGTACTTTACAAAAAAACACCTGAACAGGCATGTCCAAGGGTCAGCTTCCAGTGATTTCTCCTGTCCACCTGGTGAATCTGGGCATACTGGGGCAATGCGGCAACTGCCACATGTACAAAGACAACCCTCTCCTCCCACCACCCAACACTACAACCTATAGCCAAACTGGACGAAAAGCTCTCTCCAGCTAAGACTGTCAAGACAGTCAGGAGCAGAAGGTTAACACCTGCACTACACCTCAGGCAACACATAGCCCTTCAAAACCCACACCATCAACACCCACACATAGCGACACTAAACCCACATATGTGGAGGCCCTTAACATTAACCTGCCCAAGCAACAAGGACTTCTGAAGCTGAAACAAACACCAGTCACAACCAAAGTGACACATAGCTCACAACACCAGTGTGCCACTCAACAACAGCCCCTAAGGCAAGACAATGTACCCAACACTTTAGTCATAGGTGACTCTATAGTCAGGCATACTGATGCCCCACTCACTAGGCTGAACAAGGAGAAAAATTACAGTCAGCTGCCTGTCGGGTGCCAGGATCTGCCACATAACGCATGCACTCAAGTCACTCCACAAGTAGTACAAATACGACTCTGTCATTGTCCATGTTGGGGGAGTGAATGACTTGAGACGTACCTCCCTGGACTACATGAAAAGAGACATGGAAGAGCTCTCAGATCATGTGGCCCAGGCAGGTATTACCCTAGCCCTGAGTAGCATCCTGCCTTCGCCCAGAATGATACCACAGTATAAGGACAAAATGATTGACTTCAACAATTGGCTAAGCTTCTGGTATCATTCAAAGGGGATCCAGTATCTGTCTGCCTGGGAAAACATGATCAACAAACCACGATGCTTTGCCAGAAATGGTCTGCACCTGTCATCCCTGGGATTCAGGTTACTGGCTAAAGCTCTTGCCACCTCTATAGTACCTTTTTTAGGCAAGGTTCAAAGGACAAAACCACCACTGTAACAGATACAAGCATGCAAAATCAGAAGGTAATGCTACTCAATGCTAGAAGTCTAAACCTCAAAATGCACTCTCTCGAGCCACTCTGAAAAATGGAGACATCGATATCTGTGCAGTAACTGAGACCTAGGTCAAGGCTCCAGAGAGCACCCCAGGCTACAACTCTTACCACACTTTTCAGCCACCAAACCAAGACCGAAATACTAAAGGTGGAGGAATGTCCATATTCACCAAGAATATTCACAAATCCAGGCTAGTTGCCCAACACAATGCATCTGAAATTCTTCAGGTGCAACTAACACTAGATAAGACTGCAATCCAAATTGTAGCTTGCTACAGATCCCCCACCATGCCGCAAGATTCTCACTACATCTTTGTAAACATACTGGAAAATATTAAGATACAACCAAACACCCTAATACTGGGTGATTTTAACTACCCTGCCATTAACTGGGAAAACTACTCGGGTACCAGCACCTTTTCCCAACGGTTCTTGGAATTCATAAATTCCAATGCCCTGGATCAACTAATCCACTGTCCCACCAGGGGCTCTAATATCCTAGACCTGGTCATTACCAACATGCGAGATAGACGCTCCACACCAGTGGTCACCCCCTCAATGTTCAGGTCTGACCATAAGCAAATCACCCTTGACATCCACATCCCACCCCCACTACTCAGTAAGGAAACCTCCATAAAAAAAACTTCTCCAAAGCCAACTTCATGCTACTCAAGTCAGAAGTGACAAACTTCATGGCACCCATGCAGATGGGATTTGAAAGTTTGACTGCTGAATCCTACACTAAGGCAATGTACGAGCACATTCACTCGTGCATGAATCGTGCCATCTCAAATAGAACCAATATGCTCTTCTCCAAAAAAAGGAAGCCAATCTGGTGGTCCCCTGCCATAAACAAACTATACAACAGAAGGAAGAAACTGTTGCAGAAAAGAGGAAAATCCCAGGATGCAAAAAACTCCCTTACCAGCCTCAGTAAGAAGCTGAGATCCCTCATAAAATCCTCAAAATCTAGTTCCGAAAATAAAATTGCCAATGATTTCAAAGACGACCACAAGGCATTCTATAGTTATGTCAAGAATCTAAATTGCAATGCTCTGATCTGTTCTGAGCTACAACAGAATGGCATTAAATATACTGCTCCCAAGGATATTGCCAATATCCTGGCATATTGAGTTAGTGTCAACTTCACCCCCTAAAGGGCCCATCTCAATAAAAGATTGCCAAATTCTGGTAATTATGGCCACACAGGTAGAAACCGCACTCTCCAAAGCTAAGAATACAGCATCCATGGGATCAGATGAGATCCCGGGCTGAGTACTACATGAAGTACAAAATGAACTGGCACCTCACCTAAGTGTCATGTTTAATCATAGCCTCACCTCAGGCTTCGTGCCCACTGAGTGGCGCACAGCTACAGTTATCCCACTCCAAAAGGGGGGATCCACCTTGGATCCTGAGAACTACCATCCCATCAGTCTGACGAACCTGATCTGCAAGGGCATGGAACGCATTATCACGACAGTGGCAACCTTCAAACACCGGACCCCACCCAGTTTGGGTTCGTGAAGGGCCGATCTTGTCTCCTGAACCTGCCTGACTTCTTCAAATCAGTCTCCAGAGCTATGGACGAAGGTAAGGTGGTCCACAGAGCCTACCTGGATCTCGCCAAGGCCTTCGATACCATCCCTCACTCTGGAATCATAGATAAACTTACTAAGCTGGGCATAAATCCCTACGTCACTCGATGGGTTGCCAACTGGCTTACTGACAGAACCCAGACTGTAAAAGAAGTCTACTCCAAATCTAGCTCCAGACAAGTAGAATACCTCAGGGTTCAGTCCTGGGACCGCTCTTGTTTGGCATCTACTTCTCTGAAGTACAGGCCAACACTAAGGGACTCTGGCTAACAAAGTTTGCAGATGACTGCAAACTGGGAGCCATTATTGAATTCCCAAATGATGTGGATATTCTACAAAAGGGCCTTACAGAAACAGATGCTTGGTGCCATAGCCATGGGCTCAAGCTTAATGCCAAGAAATGTATAGTTATCCCCTTTTGGGAAAACCATGTATAAATGAATAACCACAAAGCTGGCAGTACACTAAACACTGAAAGTGTGATGACAGACTTCGGGACACAGGTGGACAGTGGTCTCACCTTCGATAACCACATCACCACAACAGTCAGGAAATCCTTCTATGTGGCACACCTCATCACTAAGAGCTTTTCATCCAGAAAAAAGGAGGTCATTGTCCCATTGTCCTCAACCCTCATTAGACCCATTATAGAGTATAATGCCCCATTTGGTATGTACCTCACAAGACATCTGCAACAGCTGGAAAGGCCGCAGAAATACCTCACTAAAAGAATCACAGTCCTAAAGTAGATGCCATATGCTGACCATCTAAAAAGAACTCCTGCTATACTCTGTGGCATGTCTACTCAGAGGTGATCTCTGCTTAACATACAAGGCCATGTCAAACCCTGAGCTGTTGGACATGCTACACATAAAGAAATCCCAATCCCTCAGAGCCACATGCTCCAGGGATCTAAACCTTGTCATCACAATGAGCAAAACATGCTGGAGGGATAGGTTCCTGACCCAGAGACTCCCCATACTCTGGAATAGACTGCCCATACATGTCAAGCAGAGCGCCTCCTTGGCCCTCTTCAAAAGGAACCTTGATGAGTAGATGGGAGATAGGAAATTCACCCCGGGGAACATGTCAGTCACCCTGCTAGAAAGGGGTCCAGGGAAGTAAATATTGTGGGAAGAAATAGCCAGGGAATTGTTACGGCTAGGCTTGTATAGGCCCTAGGGCCAACAGCCTAGTACCAACCTATGAACAACACTGGCTGCACATAAAGAAGAAACACCTTGCAAGGGGAAAGAGAAAAGATGCATGAAGTGTTACTCTGTAATCAGTGCTCAAAAAGGAGATGTGATCTGGGAAACATAGCATCAGAGAATTGTGCATGAGGAAATATAGCACCTGACCTGCTGGATGATAACTTGGATGATGGCCACTTATAGGGAAACCCTTCCAACTCCACTTTCATTCAAGCAGCTTAATCCTCATACACTTAAAAGCTTGCATTGTTGATGCATGCTTGCTCTTAAAGCATTTGTAAAGGACAAACAATGTCATATGTTCCAATAACTTATCCTTAAACTTCAAGTTGCAAATTCAATATATAATGACTGCACAGGACAGCAACAAGTATAAACATCTAGAAAACAAAATGGGAAACAGAAATTTAAAAATTCAACATATTTTATCCGAAACACTGACATAATGACAGAGTGAGTGGTATTATTGCAGGTAACAAATGAAATGATGTTTAAAAAACTCTTCAACAGTCCACAAGATACAAGCCATGACAACACGCAAGGATATTATACCTGGTTTGTGGAAACGCATTCAAAAATTACTTTTCTTGGACAACCGATAAACAATGTCACATTTCTGTTATACTGACATCCCTGAGCAACAAACGATGTGGCACCAGTGGAGTTTGTTTGCTACTATACATGGTCAGTTGCAACATGGTCAGTTCTGTTCTGAAGGAATGCTTAAGTATTACAGCAGCTCAGTTCTAGTCCCAAAAGTAAGCATTTAACAACTAAAGCACATTTAGCATAACAAACACAGGCAATACATTAGTTTATTTTTTAATGCCTCAAATGTCTAACAAGGCAAGAGCTCAATGCCTCTATACCATGTGGACTAATGCCTTTTCAAATGCTAACGCAATGGAAGTGCAGCTGCACAATAAAAATTCATACCATGCTCACAAGTGGTCACATCTCTGCACAAAATGCGCAGAAGTATCCTTCTGTGCTGTCTGTAAATTAAGGACCTTTTCAAAATCAAGAGCAACTACAATGCAAAAATACATATACAAAGTGGGGAAAAAGTTTAGTCAAGGAAGAAGTATTAGATGATGTACGTAAGTGTGGGGATACAATAAGCCTATCCTGAAAATAGTTGATGTACACCATATTTCATTACTCAAAGAATCATGTCATGCAAATTTCTTATTACCATGAGCACTTAGAACCAAAGCATTAAAAAAATATTTTTAGACTAACCATTTTATTGTTTCAAGATTGCAAGTTCTAAGCAGAGTAAAAATACTCATGCTTGTATCATTTGCATTTCACATGTCATCTCAAATGCCAAACTTTAATTAATCACTTGCTCAAAGACCAGTACACATGTAAGTTGCCTAAGTTCACAAATTCCCACTGGATAGAAAAAGTTCAAGTATTTCTAAGAAACAAAGTACGATGACTTGGCAACAAACACCACAGCAGACATCAGAATCAGAGTACCTGTTTCAAATGGCTTGAATCTAGAAGACATGGCATATATAATTTGAGAGGTCTTCTTAGCTGCCTGAAAAATTGGACACAGTGTTGTAGGAAACTTGTTGACCTTCAAATAAATAAAGACAATTCCACACAAGAAAATATTACTGAACTGTTTCAATGAAAACCATATGCGGTTATATGCATAGTGAAGGACTGTGCTTTCAAAGCACTACAAAAATAGTAAACACTTATAGAAGAATTAAAAAGTCTACATTGTTTTACTGCAGGCCAGTAAGAACTGATGCATGTATAATGCTAGTATAAATTATCACAAAAACACAAGGGAAACAAAACACATTGTCTTGATGATTTAGTATCCATGGGGGGTTTGTTTTTATTATGCCAAAAGAAAATAAGTGCTTGGTGACGATAGCATGAATATGACAATCGATAAGTCAGTGAAGTACACTGTTCATGTTCATATAAATTGTAAACTCAGTGAAGTTTTTTTTCCAGTTTAAGCACCATTATCACAGATATTTGTAATGAAATGTGTGTGGGAATTGCAGCTTGTCTGTCATCCTTTCTTAGTAAACCCCACACTTCACCAATAAATGTGGTTAAAAGTTCCTGAGGACAGCATGGGTTCTTGCTTAGTGTGTGCCCTCTGTCAGATTCTTGTTAGCTGATGCCAAAGGCTGGATGGCATGAAGGTTTCCATCTTTTCCATAACGAAGTTGAAAGGTGCAAAAAGTGTACTGAAGAACTGTTAATGTATAAAACAGAGAAAAAAAATGCAATGATTATAATAAGCACTTGATCATAAACAGTACTACAAAACTCACAGCTTGACTAAATGTACTCACTGTAGCCATGGATTTTTCTGTTATGTCCAGAAACCTATTCGGTGAGTAATACTCTATGAATACAACTTAAATGCTTTACATCACAGCTAATTTAGCTTAAGATGTTAGAAGAAAGGATTATACGTACTATTCTAAAACCAAGTCAAACAAGATACTTGCACTGCTACATTTTAGAAATAAAAGTACTAGTAATATCTCGAGCAGAAGTAACTAAATCTGTGGATATGATGACGTGAATAATTCATAAAGTATGACACATTAACACATACAAAAGCGGTTATAGCACTCAGTTTTTCAGAACTCTTTCTACAGCATTTAAAAATCCATTACAAATTCAAAAAGCCAATAGTTAAAAAGTGTTTCTAAATTTAATGCTAAAAAAGCAGCATCTGTTATATAATAAATAAATTTAATGCTAAAAAAGCAGCATCTGTTATATAATAAATACTCAAGTATTCAACTGCTGTACCACCTTTATCATTCTTATAAGAAGAGCGCAGTCTGGGTCTGAACTGTCTGCAAACAACTAAAGTTAACTGAGTATGTGTCTACCTGTTTGAGCCAATATTCATTTTCCCCTGGAGAGCACTCTGCTTTGGCTTGTAAAAACACACACACACACACACACACACACACACACACACACACACACACTAATCTTCCACTTTCTCTCTTATTCCCTTCTGTTAGCAAATAGTATCCATAACTGATCAATACTGTGTTTGTTAATTTAAACTGAGACCACAGTAGCCTACTGATACAAGGTTATCCTGTTTTTCCACCTGAGAAATGGTTAAGAAATTACTTACAGTTTCAGAGCAGTCCTTGGTCAATTGTGATTGTTTCTTAAACACACACACATCTTTGCTTTGGCTCATTAGCAGCAGTACAAAGAACTGCCTGCTCAGACCCTTGTTCTCCCCTCCCCCTTCCCTGTTTATTACCTTAAGACAATCCCAAAGTTAATAAATATTACCTGTGGCAGGCACCATTTTTAAAACTATAATCCACTCTGCTACAGGCCCCATGAGGAGCTCAGTGTCTCTCCAGTAAGTGTTTTACAACTGTAAATGCCTACTTATGTTGAATTTTGTTAGACATTTTACAACTGTATATGTTTATGTTGAATTGTGGTAGACATCTAATATGATTTAAGCTTTATTATTGGAAGTTACTATGGCATGCTAGCATTTTGTCTGCACCAAGTTGTTTTTAGTATAATAGTATAGTCTATTTGCATAGATGCACCTTGTTCACTAATGTTATTCATGTAATTGTGTTGTCTGTAGACAGCTCATACTTGTGTCTAATTATTTCTATATAATTGTGCTGTTACTGGTGGATAGAATCACATTACAGAACCACGACAGATTGCTGCTCGCTATATTTGTATCTGTGACTGCATAACTGTCTGAGGTTTCTTCTAACATATGTTTTTCCAATTGGCTCAGTATCTGCATATACTAGTAGTTGGTTCAAGACATTTTCCTGCATGCAGTAGCTATTTGCTCAGTTTCTTTTTTGTAATCTTTATAATATATATTTACCATCTCAAAAGTGCTTACTCCTCTCTCTACTCTTCTTTTCTAGACATAACACCACTCTTAAGTATTCAAATGCGGCACCACCTTTATCATTCTTATAAGAAATGCGCATTCCGGGTCTGAACTGTCTGCAAACAGCTAAAGTTAACTTTGAGTATGTGTCTACCTGCTTGAGCCAATATTCATTTTAACCTGGAGAGCACTCTGCTTTGGCTTGTAAGAAGCCCCCCCCCACACACACACACACACATCTTCCACTTTCTCTCTTATTCCCTTCTGTTAGCAAATAGTATCCATAACTGATCAATACTGTGTTTGTTAATTTAAACTGAGATCACAGTAGCCTACTGATACAAGGTTATCCTGTTTTTCCACCTGAGAAATAGTTAAGAAATGACTTATAGTTTCAGAGCAGTCCTTGGTCAATTGTGATTGTTTCTTAAACACAAACCTGTCTTTGCTTTGGCTCATTAGCAGCAGTACAAAGAACTGCCTGCTCACACCCTTGTTCTCCCCTCCCCCTTCCCTGTTTTTTACCTTAAGACAATCCCAAAGTTAATAAATATTACCTGTGGCAGGCACCATTTTTAAAACTACAACCACCCTTGTCACTCTCATGTTCATTTATCAGTTAACTCTGTTAACTGATTGTTTCCAGCCCCCTCATAAGAGCAACTAACAGGGTCTCTACCCGCTTCACTCTCCACCCTGCCCTCTATTCCCTCCCGCCCCCAGTGGTCCCACCTTTATTACACTAACAAACCCCTCCCATCTTTCCAATAGCCAACCACAGCACTAACCAAACACTACCTCCTCCATCTTCCCACCACTATCACACCTCCTCAACTAACATGTACAAGCATACCTTACCTATGCTCACTGCATGCACTCTACTTGCATATCTTACATCCTACCAAAGCTCCATCATTCCCCCACTCAACCACTACACCACTGTACTACTACTCACACCACCACTCATGTCTCACCCTCACTCGGCTCCCCTCCCACCAACTCAAGAACCATCCCTATGCATCCCCCCACATACTCTACCAACTATATTACTCAAACATAAAGCATCCCTACAACTTAACATAGTAACCCTCCCACCATAGCTATTACCTACAGAGCACAATCATAAAGTTTCCCTTATAAAAAAACACATTCAAAAACTGAGAAAACTAATAACCTCATGCATATCAAAACTTGCCCTAAGTGGAGACCATCCACCCTAACCCTGGCCCTACCATCTCCAACCCCAATCCTCATAATCAGACTAGAAACCACAACTTCTCCCATATTACAGCCAATAGAAAGCCAAGTGACTTTCTTCTACTAAGCCTAAATATTAGAAGTATATCCAACAAAGTCCATGAACTCCATGCCACCATAGACTTGTACTCCCCAGATACAGTCATCCTGACAGAAACCTGGCTAAAACCTCACATTATCAGTGAGCAAATATTCCTTTACAGGTTACGGCATACTAAGAGTAGACTGGCTAAACAAGAAAGGAGGCGGTGTAGCTATAATATTTAAACAGCATCTAAACATCCAGATCTTAAAATCATCAGCTCCACAAATAGGCAAAATAATATATACCAACCTCAAAATAAACCAAAACAAAACCATCAACATAATTGGATGCTACTTCCCACATGGCCAAAACATCCCTCCACTAGAAAACCTCCTCAGCTGGTCTACCCACCATCTCCCCCAAGAAACTATCATTTTAGGTGATTTCAATATTGACTGGCAATGCTGTTCTGGCAAACATCCAACTCATCATGTAAACCTTCATGGCATCACCCAACTTGTCCAGTCGTCAACCAGGATAAATAAAAATTCCAGCAAGCACACTACCCTGGACTGGATACTAGTCAGTAAGAGCCCCCAGTCATATACAACAGGCTGCTTTATCAGATAGCCTCAGTGATCACTCCCCAACATTCCTACTCAAAAAATACCTATACCAAGCTAAACTTGTCATCTACTGTCAAATACATAAAAAACTAAACTTTAACCCACTCACATTCATCTCATCCCTCAAAGAATGTAACTGGTATCCTCTAAAGTACCTCAGTCTTGATGACGCAGTTGAATTTTTTAATACTACCTTCCTGAGCATCCTTAATTACCATGCCCCCATAAGACTTTCCAGAACCAAAGCACAACCCTATCCATGGCTACAGAAAACCACTAAGTCAGAAATGAAAAACAGGGATAAAACCTGGGAGCACTGGCGCAAAATCAAAACCCCCTCAACTAGACAGAAATTCCCAGAACTACGCAATAGAGTCAAAAAGCTAATAAAACAGGACAAATTCCAATACTACCAGTCTGCCCTAGACTCCTCACAACATAACCCCAAACAATTCTGGTCCTCCATAAACTCCATCCTCCACCCAGGTAAAGTCAGTACCCCTCCTCCTAACATCCCTCACTCCTCAGAAAATATTGCTACCTCATTCAACACACACGTCACACAAACCATACTATCACTAGCTAAACAACACAACCCCCCTCCCCTCCAACTCACACCTTCAACTAGTAATCTCCCCACTGCCTTCTCTTTTTCTCCTGTACCTACCTCCAATATAAAAAAACTCTTAACTAAACTTAAACCCACCAAATTAGCAGCAGACAACCTCCCAAGTGAATATCTACACATCGCAGCTGATTCTCTGGCCTACCCAGTATCCATCTTGATTAACCGATCTCTGTCAGAAAGTTACGTTCCCACACTGTCGAAAGTATCACATATAATTCCCCCACACAAAGTCGGACCCTCCACAGAACTAATCAATTACCGCCCCATAGCTATTCTCTCTCCACTCTCCAAAATACTAGAGAGATGCATACACTCTCAGGTCTCAGACTACCTCCTTACTAACAACCTCCTTTCCAATACTCAGCATGGTTTCTGACCAAACCATAGCACCACCACTGCCTTACTCTCCTTTACTAACACTATCCTTCAGCATAAAAACAATGGCTATCTCTCCTCTGCTACTTTCCTAGACCTATCTAAAGTATTTGACATGGTCCCACACAAACTTATCTCTGTCCTCAATAACCTATTCTTCTCTCAATCAGTCACCAACTGGTTTCAGAGTTACCTGTCTGACTGCCAACAATCCGTTGTATGGCAGAATGACATATCTCCCCAACTATCCATCTCCATAGGGGTTCCCCAAGGATCCATCCTTGGATCCCTACTCTTCTCTGTTTACACCAATAATGTAGCCTCTGCCACCAAACATGGCACACTTGTACAATATGCAGGTGACTCAACCATCATCTGCTCAGCCCAGTCCCTACCCAAACTGCAAAAAGTCACACAGGAAGCCTTTTCCTCTGTTGAAATTGGTTATCCGATGCCCAATTAATACTCAACCCAAACAAAACTACACTACTCATCTTCCAACCCACCAAACATACTCAAAACAACTCTCACTTTAACATCACAGCAAAAGACAACACCACTATATACCCAACTGAACACACCAAATTGCTAGGAGTGGAAACAGACAAACTAAAATTTGACATTCACATATCCATGACCATAAAAAAAGTCCACAAAAAACTAGGAGTGTTATACAGAAATAAGCAACTTCTCACCAAAGCAGCAAAGATTTCAATAGCAAATTCCCACCTTATCTCCACCCTACTTTATGCCTCTCCAATATATACCAACCTAAGGCAATGCGATCTAAACAAGCTAGAGACCTGCTACAACAAAATCGCCAAATTCGCCACAGGGGCATCCTACTGTAGTCACCACTGGCTCTCACTTGCTGAACTGGGCTGGCTTGAACTCCCTCACCTCCTTCAGTGGTATCAACTCTCACTCACCCACAAACTAGTAAACCACCAACTAAATGTTCCATCCCTCCAGAATCTACTCCAACCCTATCGCACCACCAGACCACTAAGATCCAGCAACAACAATCACTTGCAGATCACTAAAGCCAATAACTCTGCTGGTGAAGCACTATTCTCTTGCACCATAGCCAAATTATGGAACTCCCTCCCACCCACAATTACCTCCATACCATCATGCACCCACTTCAAAACTTTACTAAAAGCGCACCTAAAAACATGCTGGCTATGCCCTTGCAACTCACACTCTAATATCACCCACCCCATCCAACCACTACCTTGATTATAGCAAGCTCACATGCTCATAAGCCTAGTACTTATTATACAGCAGGAACTTATTATTGTAACATTTGTTAATGTCTGTTATGTACTTCACAGATAAAGATTCTAGTTGTCTACTGATGTACTATGTTCTTCATCTGTAAATATGTCGTAAGTAATTGCTATGTTAAATTGTTAATCACTATGTAATCCAATGTAACTACTGTCTGTTTACTTTAACTGTGGAGCTTTTCTTCCCGGGCCTCCGCTGAAAATGGACCTATATCCGGTCGGACACTCCCAGTCAACAAATGTAAATAAATAATAAATAAATAAATACATTCAAGTGTACTCTGCCACAATATATGTGGAAATATAGGCTGGGGATGAACAAACTAAAGGAAATAAACAGTCTAAAATGTCAAGTGCATCAGCTCAATAATGTGCCAAAAAGTCAGCTGATTTCAGGTATTCTGAATAGGACTTTAGGATCTGTGTGCACTTCTCTTTTTGACATGTTCACATTATACTTGGAAGTATCCCAAGACCTTTGTCTGCTAATGGCAAATACCTGAGCAATTCTCATAACCTGTCCAATCCCTTACAGATCACTCCACAGACAGACACCCAATTTAGTTGATTTGAGTCAGTTATCAAAAAGAAATGCATCTCAAAGGACTTGCTCTTCCAAAACCACTACATATAACAAAAGAAAACTGGATCAGTAATTTAAACATCTGCTTGTATCTCGAATAGAACTGCCCCAGTATAACACATCAATCCTCCAACAGAATAGAGTGTATAGTTTAATTTATGGAAAAAATGCAAAACTCCGATAACATGGCTAAAACATACGCAGTTAAGTTGAATGCCATTTTCTACTACCAAAGAAGGCACTAATTATATTCTCTATGAAGCTTAACAAAACTTATCAAAGCTTACTGGTTTAAGGACTGCAGTTCTGTGCAGTATCCAAGTTAAGAATCACAACAAGCTAAAGCCTGTCCTGGCAAAAAATAACTGTAAAACAAAAAACAACCATGGACATGATGCCGGTCCACCACAGGACAAATGCATACGCATTCTCACAGTGTACACACCTGTCGTACGTTTGAACAGCACCATTTCTCTTGCCCATGTGCCTTAGGGATGTGGAAGAAACCAAGGAACTAAGCATAACGCTTCTAGTCACTGCTAGGTACATGAGACATCTGATGTTTGCCATAGGGAGAGTGGGTCATAAAAGTGACATCTGCACGTACCTTTCCTCAGAACTGAACGCCCCAGTCCCAGGATAGCTGTACAGGTCCTGTGTCATCCAAAAAGGGATTATTTGGAGGGGGAAAAAATATATATATATATATATATATATATATATATATATATATATATATATACACAAGCGGGGGGTAGGAGGGAGGGATGGAAAATACTGCAACATGGAAGAGAAGGACATCTATGGTTATGGTAAGATTTTACACAACTATTCTACGTCCTTCTATTCTCATGTTTCAGTATTCAAAACCCTTTGGTGAGTGCCATGCAAGATTGCCCTAGCAAATCCTGCTCTACACCTGGAAATATGTTCCTGTTTGTAATGTTTGATGAAGGTATGGAAAGATGTCCAAATAGCTGCCTCTAGCATGGAAGCAGTGTCCAGTCCATTGAAGGCGGTTCCAGATGAGGCCATGGCTCTAGTGAAGTGGGCTTTAATTTTTGAGGTAAAATGTTTGCCATGGTAGGTGTATGAAACGGATATAGCCCTGGAAACCCAGGCAGAAATGGTCTGTACTGTCACTTTTTCCAGAGCTCTGGGATGAAAGGAAACAAAGAAAGTACAGTTGTGTACACTTACCATAAACGTAGTTGTTCGAGTGTATTAACTGTTGCAGTCATCACACTTGGGTTATCTGCCTGCAGGTAGCCCTCAGTCGGCCTGAATACCAAAGTCTTGGGATTTCTGCATCGAATGCTGTTGCCTCATCCATGACGTCAGGTCATCAGGGGTATAAAACATGCAGCCGACACCATTACATCAGTTTTTCTTGCCCCAGATGTCAGGAGCCCCCAAAATAGGAAGCAATCAAATGGTGTGGAACACCTCCAGTAAAATGTAAACACCATTTCCATAAGATATGGGCAAAAAAAGAGGACAGGTGAAAAGTATAGAAAGACAGGGGCTTGGAGGGAGGGTAACCAGGACTGCAACATTGAATACACTCGAACATCTACATTTATGTATGGTAAGTGTACACAACTGTACTATCTTCTTCGTGTTTCACTGTTGCAGTCATCACACTTGGGTTGATTCCCAAAGCTGAGGAAGGGTGGAGTCAGTCAAGAAGTAGTAGGGCTGGCTAGCAGGCCTTGTAAGACTGCTGTGGCAAATCCAGCTCTGGATTTAGAAAAGATAGGTAAGTGGTAATGCTGGGTGAAGGTGTGTACAGAACTCCAGGTTGCAGCTTCCAGGATGTCCCTGGTAGGGACTCCCCTGAGAAAAGCTGTAGAGGTTGAGGTAGCCCTAGTGGAATGATGCCTGATCCCCTGTGGGATAGGTTTTTCATGGTGTTTGTAGCAGAAATGGATGCAGTGTGCTATCCATTTAGAAATGGTTAGTTTCAAAATGGCATTGCCCTCTACCCCGTAGCAAAGCTGAATAGCAGCTGGTCAGATTTTCTGAAAGGTTTAGTCCTATCAAGGTAATCCTTTCCCCTTTATTCTGAGGATTAGGAAAAAAGGTTGGCAAACTTGATGGATTGGTTTAAAGACACACTGGATACCACCTTGGGCATAAAAGATGGGTTAGTCCTGAGGGAAACCCTGTCCGCATGAAAGATAATGAAGGGCTCCACAGCCATAAGGGCCTGTAACTCAGACACTTCTTGCTGAAGTGATGGCTAGCAGTAAGACTGTTTCCCAAGAGAGGAATTTTAACTCTGCTGTAGCAGCAGGCTCAAAAGGGGGAAGTGTGAGCTTCTCTAGTACAAAGTTAAGGTCCCAGGCAGGAGTGGGAGCTCGCTTTGGGGGTCTTAAATTGTTAGCTCCTCTCGGGAACTGTTTGATCAGAGGGTGAGAGAAGAGGGGTGGCTCAGTATTGCAATGAGCTGAGATGGCAGAGGCATGAATCTTAATTGATGAGGAGGATAAGGTCTTTGTGGAGCAGCTCTGCTAGGTAATCTAGGATTTGAGGCAAGGAGGGCACCGCTGTGTCCTTCCCTTGAGACTGGCTCCAAGAACAGTATCTATTCCATTTTTCTGAATAGGATTTCCTAGTACTGGGCCTCCTGGCCTCAAGGATAACATCCAGCACCTGTTTGCTGAGGGTTGCTGGTGACGTATTCAGGGAATAAGCCAGGCTGCCAGGTTCAGGGATTGCAGATGGGGATACAAAATCTGCCCCTCCTGCTGGGACAGCAGAGAGGGGGTCTGATGTAGGTGCCAGGGTGCACTGCTGTCAGACTGCGTAGGAGTGGGTACCAGTGCTGGCGTGGCCAGTCTGGTTCAATAAGGATTGTTTTTGGCCTGTTCTGTTTGATCTTGAGGAGTACTTTTGGAAGGAGGGGCAGAGGGGGAAAAGGCGTAGATTGAGAGGTTTTCCCATGTGAAGGATAGGGCATCCACTTTCCAAGCTTGGCTGTGGGGAATTCTGGTGCAAAATCTGTTTAGTTGATGGTTTTGGGGGGATGCAAAGAGGCCCACCTCTGGTGTCCCCCATCTGTGTATTAGAAGTTTGAATGAGTTTGGTTCCAGTTTCCACTCGTGTGGGTCCATTAGATTTCTGCTTAAGTCATCTGCCTGTGAATTTTGTTTGGCTGGCAGGAATTGAGCTTGCAGGTGCACTTGGTTGCTTAAGGCTGTGTTCCACAGAGCCATGGCTAACCTGCAGAATGGGTAGGAGTGAGTGCCCCCCGCCTGTTTATGTACCACATAACTGTGGTGTTGTCTGTCTATCAGGAATTGTCCTGGCAGGATAAGGTATTTGAAGGCTATCAGTGCATTCTGTACAGCTAACATTTCTTTTTGATTGATATGCAGATGAATTTGTCCCGGGCTCCATTTGCCTTGAATGCATTTGCCTGCCATGTGAGCTCCCCCATGCATAGTCTGATGCGTCTGTTTTCAGAGTTTGGACAGCGAGGGGGGGGATAAGCCAAAGGGAAGTGCAGAGAACTGATAGTGCATAGAGCCTGCCCTGAAACGAAGATATTTCCTGCAAGATTCCCTTATGGGGACATGCAGATAAAGTCTAGGATGACTAGCCAGGAGTCCTTGGCTGGCATAGGAAGGAGCTGCTGGAGTGTAAGCATTTTCAATTTTGGTATCACCAGGAAGGTGCTTAGGGATTAAAGATCCAGAAGAGGGCGCCAAGAGTTCTCTTTCTTGGGCACCAGGAACAGCCTGGAGTAGAAACCCTGTCCCCTTTGCTCTGCTGGCACAGGTTGAACAGCCCTGATACTGAGAAGAGAAAGTACTTGCTTTTGGGCCTCTGCCCACTGGTTTGGAGGAAGGTATGGCAATTTGCTTGGAGTTGGCAGAGAGTGGAAATGGAATCTGTATCCCTGGAATACACTGATGTAATGTGATCCTATCTCGCCTACATTTTCTACAGATGGGTTCGGAGCCGATCCTCGGCTCCGACTCGGCACGCTATACAATAGCACGAAGTCTCTTATTGGCTGAGTTACCTCATATCCCAAGATACACCACTACTGCTTCCCCAGATCTCGTTTGCCGCTTCTACAGCATAGACGTGGTCTCGGACTTGGCTGAGCTAAGTGCCTCTTAGTGGTTATTTTTCTGTCAAACTTTCACTAAACTTACCCAAAAGCTGTTTTAACAGCTACTTATTGTTGTGTGACTGAGTATTTTTGATTTTTTGTGGTGAAATTGTATTTTCTTCGAGGATCCCGTTTAAGTTAGAGGGGCCTTGTGCCCACACGCATTAGTTAGAGCTGTTTAACAGCTACTCCTTGTAGAATTGTGTAGTTTTAAAAAAATTTTTCTGTGGTAAATTGTACTTTTTCCTTGTTGGTAAGTGATCCCGTTTAACTTAGAGGGACCTTGCCTTAGTATACGTATTATTTTTCTCTTAGAAGTCAGTGTTGAAGTAGATAGCCGTGTCAAAGGAACATAGGCCATCAGGATTTAAAAAATGTTCGAAGTGCAACTATAAAATGTCCATTACGGACGATCATTCCTTATGTGTATACTGTTTGGGGCCGAAGCACCTTCAGGAATCCTGTCGCATTTGCCATGCTTTTTCCTCTCGCGTGCTCCAAGAGAGGAAAAATAAGTTGATTTTGAAAGGGCTTATTACCCCTTCCTTTGAGGAAGCCCTATCTTCTTCTTCTTCCCCGTCAAGGAAGAAAAAATCTTCGGCTCCGACCAGCCCGTTGGATCCGACAGCAAAAAAATCAAGGCAGGCTTCTCCGTCAGCTCCACGGACTTCGGAGCCGAGGGCGGAACGGTCTGCCTCGATGTCTCCAGCCTCGACTCCTCTGGCTTCGGAGCCGAGAGCTCGGGCATCGAGAGGCGAGTCATCTCCATCGGCTCCACTGCCTTCAGAGCCGATGAAGGTTGCCCGCTCAGACTCTTCCCCTTCGGTGCCGAGTCCACATCAGCTCCGAGGGAAATTGCTGTGGTACTAGAATCTCCCTTGGCGCCGATACTTCTCGAAACCATTCGGAGCCGGTGCCCCAGTCTTTCGGAACCGGCGGAGAAGTCGACTCGGACCCGGTCGGTCTCTTCTCGGTCGTCGAGGATGTCCAATTCGGATATAGACAGGGTGCCTCAAAGGCTTTTTCAGTCTCCAGTCTTTCAAAAGTTGGTCTCGGCTCCAGCCCAGTTGGCTCCGGAGCCGGTTTCCCACCCTGCCTTCTCGGTTCCTCCTCCAACAGCTTCGGCACAGTTGGAGTCGGTGTTGGTGGAGCCGGTGGAAGTTGTCGGGTCGGTTTCAACCCTAACTCCAACCCCGCCCTTCGGGTCGGTGTTCGGTACGCGGACCTCCTCTGTCGGCCCCGGGGGGACGCTTCGGGACCGATCCTTTCGGTTCCCAGCCTCCCTCTCGGCGCGTCGGCGGCGGGAGTTCCGACTGCTGTTGTGGCCTTGGGGGTTGAACCTTCCCAGGACTCTGAGGGTCCCGCCTTCAAGGCCATGAGGAGTGCCTTGGCCAAGTCCTCTTTGGCCACTTCTACCATCTCACCACCACCTTCCCTGGGCACGGAGACTGGTTCCTTTGCAATCCCCCTGTCTCATGACAGCAGAGCCCTGGGGCCTGAGGTTACCCCCATTGGGGGTTCCCTTCTTCCTGGAGGTCCCTCCGAAATGTCTTCGGAGGAACCCCCGAGGAAGAGACAGTGCAAGAGGAAGCACGTTGACTCCCCTGATGAGTCTCTCACATCGGATACCGACCTCGATGATGCGGAAGGGTCCCCCAAGTCATCCTCGGATGATGTATCCTTTGCGGACATCTTGGAAATCCTTAAGCAACGAGGAGACTGGCAGTCCAAACCCCCTTCTGCTGAGGAGTCGGTGTTCCTCAAGGCCTTCGGGGTTCAGCCCTCCGCCTCCTGGATGTCTCCGCCCTTCGATGAGCTCCTCGATTTGATCTCTCGAAGGGCGTGGGAACACCCGGACTCTGTTGAACCGGTGCCAGCTCGCCCCAATAAATTCCTGTCTGCACCCCCGGATAAGGATTTTCTTTCCAAAGGAGTGGCTGTAGATGCCTTGGTGGTGGCATCTGCCACCCAACAAGATGTGGCAGAGGCTTCAACGTCCGTCCATCCTCCTAATAAGGAGTCTAGGAGCATGGATCGGTACGGGAAGCGCACCCTTGCTTCAGCAACCTTTACATTAAGGTCTCTGAACTACTTGACCCATTTTACGAGACTGCAGAGGGATCTGGTCAAGGAACTTTCGGATACCCTCTCTGGTAACTTACCTGAGCAGTTAGCCCCGACGGTTAACTCACAGTTGGCTACCCTGTCCTCCCTATCCAACTCGTCCATGAGGCTCATTTCGTAAGCAGCCGAAGGAACAAGCAGAGCGGCGGGCACAGGTGTTGCTCAACGGAGACAAGCCTGGCTGCGCCTGTGTCACTTTGCGGAGGCCTTTAAGTCTTCCTTTGCCGACGCCCCATTCTATGGGTCCTCCCTTTTTGGACCCAAGGTAAAGGACACTTTGACTCACTGCGAGCAGGAGGGTAAGACTTTAACTGCCGTAGGGGCCCGATTTTCCACTCCCTTCAGACCTTATCCCAAGGCTCGAAGAGGAGGGAAAATGTGGTTCCATAAGTCTCAAAAGCCTTACTCATCGCAGCAGAGCGATTCCCCTTCTAGAGGCAGAGGAAGGGGAAATTTTTCAGGGAGACGCCGTCCCAGAGGCGGCGGAGGCCCCTGCAACACTGGAGACCGCGAGTCCTTTCATGGCTCCTCCTCCTTCCAGCATCCCTGAAGGAGTGCCCGACTGTGCAGCTCCGGAGCCAGTCGGGGGTCATTTTTCGAGGCACCTAAAGGCCTGGGAAAGTATCACTCAGGAACAATGGGTGCTCCGAATCATCGCCGGAGGTTACACCATTCCCTTCTCTCAACCCCCCCACCATCCCAAAGAATCCCAGACCCGCCACTCAGTCAATGGGATCTGGCAGCCATCGAAATTTCAAAGCTGCTTCAAAAAGGAGTCATCCAACCTGTCCCCGCAGATCAGGCCGGATCAGGGACTTACTCAAGATTCTTTTTGGTACCAAAAAAGACCGGGGACTTGAGGCCCATTTTGGATCTCAGCAGGTTAAACCGATCAGTGAAAAAGTCCAAATTCCGGATGGTCAACTTACAAACCATTCTCCCGCTTCTGGAGAAGGGTGTTTGGATGTGCTCCATAGATCTCAAAGATGCCTATTATCACATTCTGATAGATCAGGCGTCGAGGAGACACTTGCGCTTCAGCCTAGGGGACAGTCATTTCCAGTTCTGTGCACTGCCCTTTGGTTTCACCACAGCCCCCAGGGTGTTCACCAAATGTTTGGCAGTGGTGACTGCTCACCTGAGAAGTCTAGGATTCCAGGTGTTTCCATACCTAGACGATTGGCTCCTAACTGCCACCTCAAGGCATCTACTCTTAAAAACTCTAGCAGCCACCATCTCCCTAGGCAAATCCTTAGGAATCACCTTCAATTGGATAAAATCCGTATTGCTGCCATCACGGCGTATTCTGTTTATTGGTGCAGAAATAGACTCAAGGCAGATGCAAGTCTATCTTCCTGCGGAAAGGATAGCAACATTGCAGTCTCAGGTTCGGGCGTTACTCCTCAGACGTTGCGCTCCAGCGAGAATGGTCCTGCAGCTGTTAGGTTCCATGTCAGCCACCATTCTTCTCGTCCCCTTGGCAAGGTTGCATATGAGGATACTCCAGTGGCTCCTCTCAGTCCAGTGGTCTTATCAAGATCTCCCCCTCAGTCACCACATATTGATCACAGAGACATGCAAACAGGATCTTCGTTGGTGGCTTCTTTCCTCCAACCTGGATCAGGGGCGACCCTTCGTTCCCCCATCCCCCTCGGACGCCTCCCAGACAGGGTGGGGGGGGCATTATCTGGACAGGTCGGTCCAAGGCACGTGGCACTCCGACGAGAATCTTCTCCACATCAATATCCTGGAAATGAGGGCGGTGCTTTTAACGTTGCAAGCACTGCACGATCACCTCCCCCGGGGGACGATTGCCATTCAGTCAGACAACATGTCGGTAGTCTGGTACTTGAACAAGCAAGGGGGAACCAGGTCTTACCCCCTTTGCAGAGAGGCCATGAAGTTATGGGATTGGGCGATTGCTACCAAACGCTTTCTAGTGGCAACACACATTCCGGGGACATCCAATGTGATAGCCGACAGACTGAGCAGGACTATTCTCTCCCCTCACGAATGGTCCTTGAATCACAAAGTGGTAACACAGATTTTCACAAGATGGGGAGTTCCATGTTGCGATCTTTTCGCAACTCCCCTCAACGCAAAATGCCAGCAATTCTTCTCTCTCGTTCCAGTGCCGGGGGAGATGCCCAAGGATGCTCTGGTCCAACCTTGGCCCTCCGGTCTGCTATACGCTTTTCCACCGGTTCCCCTTCTCCCCAAGATGATTCAGAAGGCGATTCGCTTGGGAAGCAAAGTGATTCTAATCACCCCATACTGGCCTCGTCAAGTTTGGTTCCCCTTTCTTCGCAAGTATGCATTGGACGGTCCCTGGTTCCTGGACCAAGTTCCGGACCTCCTGACGCATCAGTCAGGACAGCTCCATCAGTCCCTACAATCATTGAAGCTAGCAGCTTGGCTACTCCTCTTCCGACCATAGTTAGGAGCCATTCTTTCGACCCTGAAGTCTTGCATATTTTGCCCTTGGCCCACAAGACTTCTACTAAAAAGATGTATAGCAGTAAATGGAAGAGGTTTGCTATTTGGGCCCAACTCCAAGGATTAGACCCTATGACAGCTTCGGTGTCAGAGGTTCTGAAGTTTTTAACTTCCCTGTTCAACCAGGGTTGTTCGGTGTCTGCCATCAAAGTTCAATTGGCAGCTATTTCCAATTTTCACGAGAGCGTAGAACCACCTTTAATGAGCAATAAGTTGTGCAAAGCTTTTATTAAAGGAGCTTGGCTTCTATGGCCCCCTATATCTCATCCCGCACCACCGTGGGACCTTAACATAGTGTTAGGCGCATTAACCGCACCTCCCTTTGAGCCGGCAGCAACCTGTGACTTGAAATTTCTTATTTGGAAGACTGCCCTTCTAGTTGCTATCACATCAGCCAGGCGAGTTTCAGAACTTCAAGCCTTATGTGTCAAACCATCATACCTGGTATTTCACAAGGATAGAGTATCTCTTAGACCAAACCCATCCTTTATACCAAAGGTTTGTTCTAACATTTGTTTGCAACAATCACTGGAATTACCGTTTTTTTTCCCTAAGTATACAAACAGAGCTGAGTATACCTTTCACAGCTTAGATGTGCACAGACAATTTCGTTTCTATTTGGATAGGACACACCAAGCACGAAAATCAGATCAACTGTTTGTGTCTTTTTCGGACAATAAATTGGGCAAAGCCGTCACGAAAGTCACTATTGCCAAGTGGATCAGAGACTGTATCAGTCATATTTATCGCATTTCAAATAAAGAGCTTACAATTCCAGTGAAAGCTCATTCTACCAGGGCTATGGCCACTTCGGCAGCCTTTCATTCCAAGCTCTCTATTAATGACATCTGTGCGGCTGCCACGTGGTCTTCTCTACACACCTTTATTTCTCACTACAAATTGGATGTGGCGTCTAGGGGTCGAGCTTCCTTCGGTTCCACGGTTCTCCGGACCGTTTTCCAATGAGCCACCCAGGAATTAGGTGCTAGGGACGCTGTCCCATCTGTAGAGAATGTAGGTGAGATAGGATCACATTACATCTTTTAGTTATGTACTTACCATAACTTTAGATGTATGGGATCCATCTCGCCTACATTCCTAATAACCCACCCTCCTTCCCCCTGCCTTGGAGGCCAGAAGAGACCGGACGATCCGAATACAACTGTTTTCCTCTCTTGAAACACCTGGCAATCTTATAACAACAGTCTATGTGTGTGTGCATGTGTGCGGACAAACAAGATCTGAGGAAGCAGTAGTGGTGCATCTTGGGATATGAAGTAACTCAGCCAATAAGAGACTTCGTGCTATTGTATAGCGTGCCGAGTCGGAGCCGAGGATCGGCTCCGAACTCATCTGTAGAGAATGTAGGCGAGATGGATCCCATACATCTAAAGTTATGGTAAGTACATAACGAAAAGTTTAAGACCCATCGGTCCTGGGTAATATACTCCTTGTTTTTTGCACGCAGGGTGAGTTTTCCTCCTAGGGGTGCAAGTACCTGGCCATGGCTGGGAAGGATTAAGGACAAGTCATTGTGAACTTTTTTCATAGGGGGTGGCTTACCACCCCCAGTTTTTGAGGAGGGAGAGCTCCATTGTTTAGATCTGTGCATACCCTGAGACTGCAGTCTTTGTGGTCTGTTGCCCCTGGGTTTGAGCTGAGAAGGTCTGGAAGGGACTGGAAAGGACCAGTTTTTAGAAGGCCAATGCCTACTGAATCTAGGTGGCTGTACCTGTAAGAAATCTTTAATAGTTTGCATGGATTTAGCCTTTTCCTCCATCTTTTTAAGTTCTTCTGCTTTCGAGCCAAGCAAACATTCTTGGTTTAATGGAGCATCAAGTAATTTTGCCTTGACATGGTCTGGCAAGATTTGTTCCTTCAGCCAAGCATGCCTTCTCAGAACAGACCCAGTGACAGCAACCCTGCAAGATGCTTCTAAGGCATCAAAACCACACTGCAAAGTATGTTTACCAACTTGGTTTGCAGAATGCATTAAGTCTCGTAAGTCCTTATTTTCTGCACAATCAGGAATCAACAACATTTTTTGTTTAATTAGATCAATAATATGCTGCTGGTACTTCAAGATGTGAAACTGGCAATTTAAAGCCCTGATGGCAAGAGTTGCAGAGGTATAAAGCTTCTTACCCCATCTGTCTAGAGCCCTAGAATCCCTGTCCGAAGGGGTAGAGTTTTTGGCTTTAGAAGCCTTAATACCTTTAGGTCCCTGGGAAATAGTCTCTGGATCCGCAGTGGGATTTTTAAAAGGAAATTTGTGACAGTCAGGTACTCTGTAGTATCTGTCAGACTTTCTAGGAGCAGGTGGTAAAGTATCTGGGTTAAGGCTGGATTCCATGAAGACATCATCTACAATATCCAGGACAGGGGGAATAGCTAGAGGCCTAAGCTGAGGCAAGTCTAACAATTCCCAGAGTCTCTTTTTGGACTGTGGGTAGTCCTGGCATTCTCAGTGGAAATGCTCTCTTAGGGTATGCAAGGTTTCACCGAAAGAAAGGTCCTCTGGGGGGGAGGCGGAGGGAATTCAATTCTCTGCATTTGAGTTCTCATAGGTAGATAAGAGTATGTCCTGGTAATCACATGGGTCAGAGTCATCAGACTCATGGTCTGAAGAATCAGAAGGAAAATCAATTCTTTGTCTTTTAGAGGGGGAAGGCTGGTTAAAGTAATAAGGTCTTCAGCCATTCTAAGCATTTGTTTCTGTGGCATGGAAACTTGAGAATGTGCTTTGGTCGTCTGTTTCCTAGGCGTAGTGTGAACTCTGGGCCTGAGAAATTCAGCAGATTTAGTCATTAACGGAGTAGTCAGTTTGATACTAACATCGGAAGGTCTGAATACACCCTCAGAAGCCGGTGCCTGCACAGCGGCTCCGGACCCATCCAAGGTAGAGACATCTGCAGGTTCCATAGTCGAAGAACCATCTTGCTGCATATCGGACTCCGAAAGGGTCTTAGTAGAGGACTGCGAATCTGTAGAAGCAGGTAACAGGGGCTGCGAAAGTGCCTCACTGAGTACCGGCGGACTGGCGACTAGCTTAACGGAAGTGTCGTCAACAGTTTTGGACCTATGCGGTCCATCTCTGTCTTTATCTTTGCATTTTTTCAGAAGATCAGTAGTCGGATGACTTACCAAAGTCATTTCGGAATAGGGAGAATGAGAGCAAAACAATTTAGAGACAAAAATAGTCAGATGATGAATAATTCAGGCGTTGAACAAGACACAAAACCAGCAGTGAGGGATGTCGTGGTCTGGGCCTAAACAGATGATGCAGTAAGAATGAAAATCTCTGTGAGGTATTTGCTTTCCACAGGCAAGACAATTACTAACTTTTTCTGACATCGGTTAGAGCAAGAAAAATGGATCCCCAACTGGGTATTTAGCTTTAGAAGACTTCAGGTTTGAAACTCGAAAAACGAAAATTTCAGGTAGCTGCCGACCGGCACTTGCAAACTGCTTCTGCTTCGGGCTACCGCACAGCAAGAAAAGCTGATGTAATGGTGTCGGCTGCATGTTTTATACCCCTGACGTCATGGATGAGGCAAAAATATCTGCCAAGACTCTGGTATTTGGGCCGACTGAGGGCTACCTGCAGGCAGATAACCCAAGTATGATGACAGCAACAGTGAAACCCGAAGAATACCTGCTCTGCTCTCCTATTGGACTTGGCCTTGTCAAGGTAGAATATGAGTTGTCTGTGAACATCAAGGGAATGCAAGACTCCACGGTCATTTCTGGGATGTGGAAAAAAGGTGGGAAGGTGAATACATTGGTTCAGGGACAGCTCATTGACACCTTGGGCATAAAAGACAAGATTGGTCCTCAGAGTCACTCTAGCCTTGTGGAAGAGGAGAAAAGGAGGGGTTGCCATGACAGCCTGGAGCTCTGATGCTCTTCTGGCTGATGTCAGGGCCATCAGGAGCACAGTTTTCCAACTGCTATGTTTCAGAGGGGCTTTAGATGCTGGTTCAAAATGGGCACCAGTGAGCTTCTCTAAGACATAGTTCAGGTCCCATGGAGGTGGAACTGGCTTCCGGAGGGGCCTGAGGTGCAGTTCTCCCTTAAGGAATAACTTTACTGGGAGTCGGGAAGCAAGGGGAGGGTCAAGAGGCAGACAACCTAAAATAGTAGCTAGGTGGGCCCTAACTGAAGAATATGCCAACTCGGCTTGCAACAATTCACACAGATAGGACACGACTAGTGGGACCTCACCTTGAAATGGGTCAAGCTGTCTTTGTAGACACCAAATGGAGAATCTTTTCCATTTAGACATATAGGATCTCCTAGTATTGGGTTTCCTGGCCTCCTGCAGGACTTTAAGCACGTCCTCTGTGTAGAGGTGCCTGAAAGGGATCAAAATTCATCCACAGAGTTAGATTCAGAGATTCCAGATGGGAATTTATTAGGGATCCCTGTGTGAGACGGTCCACTCTGAGGTAACTTGTGATGATCGTCCCTGACTAAATGCAGGAGGAGGAAGAACCAATGCTGCCTTGGCCAAAAGGGAGTCACCAACAAGATTTTTAGCTTGTCCTGCTGGATTTTCAGTAGGACTTTCTGCAGGAGTGGGAAGGGGAGGAATGCATAGAGAAACATCCCCTTCCATGAGAAAGAGAAGGTGTCTGTTGCTCTCGCTAGGAGGCTGGGTACCCTGGTACAAAAGAGTGGAAGTTGTCTGTTCAGAGGGGAGGCAAACAGATCTACTTATGGTGTACCCCACTTGTGGACTATGTCCAGGAACACATCCCTGTGTAGCATCTATCCATGGGATTGTGACATGGACCTGCTCAAGGTGTCTGCCTGAGTGTTCTAAGCTGAAGAAATGTAGACTGCCTGAAGGGTGACTCCATGCTGGGCTTCCAATTCCCAGGCTTGCACTGCAAGTCTGCATAGCAAGTAGGATTTTGTTCCCCCCTTTTTGTTCATATACCAAAGAAATGTAGTGTTGTCTGTGAACAACTTCAGGGGGCTTTGCTTCAGGGTGTGTTGGAAGGCCCTTAAGGCAAATATGAAGGAGGATATGAGGAGCTCTCTGATTATGTAGCCCAGGCAGGTATGACCCTGACCTTGAGCAGTATCCTACCTTCACCAAGAATGATGCCACAATACAGAGATAAGATGATCAGCTTTAACAATTGGCTTAAACTCTGGTGTCATTCAAAGGGGATCCAATGTCTGTCTGCCTGGGATGACATGCTGGACAAGCCACGCTGCTTCGCAAGGGACGGCTTGCACCTGTCACCCCTGGGATTCCGGATATTGGCAAAGGCTCTTGCCACCCCATAGTGCCTTTTTAGGCAAGGCTCAAATTCTAAACCTACCACCCTAGAACACAAAAAGGAAAAAACTAAGGGTAATGCTGCTCAATGCCAGAAGTCTAAATCTCAAAATGCACTTTTCGAGGCCCTTCTCAGTATGGAGAACATCGATGTCTGTGCAGTGACAGAAACCTGGTTCAAGGCTCCTGAGAGCACCCCAGCACTATCAGGTTTTACCTCTTATCATGCGTTCGCCCCAAAATCCGGACAATACCAAGAAAGGAGGGCTATCCATATTCATCAAAGACACCCACACCTCAAGACTGGTGGCAACGCACGATGCATCGGAGACCATCCAGGTGCAATTAACCATAGGCAGGACTGCTCTGCAAATTGTAGCATGTTACAGGCCACCCTCACAAACTCAGGAACCTCACATGGCCTTCCTGAAAACACTAGAGGGATAAATGTATCACCAAACACCATCATACTAGGTGACTTCAATTACCCTAATATAGACTGGGAACACTACTCAAGCCCAAACACCCTAGCCCAAAAGTTCCTGGAATTCATAAACTCAAATGCCATGGAACAACTAGTCACCATCCCCACAAGAGGAGAAAACATACTTGATCTCATCATCACGAACATGGGAGCACAATGTTCAACACCGGAAGTATACCCCTCACTGGTGAGATCAGATCACAAACTAATCTCGCTGGAGGTCCTCATCCCACCCCACCTGAAATAAAAAGACCACAGTAAAGAACTTCTCGAAGCCGACTTCACACTTCTAAAGACTAGTGTGGTCTCCTTTAAGGCCCCGAGCCGACGGAAAACAGTACTCAAGCCGCTGAATCACTTACAAATGCCTTCTACCAGCACCTGCAGGACTGCATGGATAAGGCAATCCCAAGCAAAACAAAGACTCTTTGTACCAAAGGCAAGCGTCCACTCTGGTGGACCCCAGCCATAAACAAACTCTACAACAAAAGGAGGAAGCTACTACAAGATAGAGCAAAATCCTTAAAAGGTAAGACACCCTTGATCACTATAAGTAAAAACTAAGAGCTCTCATAAAATCATCCAAAGCAAATTTTGAGAGAAAAATAGCTAAAGACTCAAAAGACAATCATAAGGCCTTCTTTAGCTATGTTAGAAACCTGGGAGGAAACTCCCAGATATGCTCAGAACTAGTTCAAAATGATGTGAAGATTACTGATCCTACAGACATTGCCAACATACTGGCTGACAGGTTCAGTGCAAACTTCTCCCCTCCCCCAAAAGGAGAGATATCTATACCAAGCGATTGCAGCCCCCAAACATCTCCAACGCCCAAGTGAGAACTGCTCTCTCCAAAGCAAAAACACAGCATCCATGGGACCTGATGGTGTCCCGGCTGTGTGCTCCACGAACTCAACGAGGAATTAAACCCACAGCTAGGACAGCTGTTTAATCATAGTCTTACCTCTGGATACGCACCAGGAGTGGCGCACTGCAACTGTGGTCCCACTTCACAAAGGCGGTGCCTCCACCGACCCTGGAAATTACCGCCCATTAGCTTGACAAGCCTTATCTGCAAAGCCATGGAGAGGATCATAATGGACCTCATAAATAAAGACATAGGGAATTTGCAGACTTTGGATCCATCCCAGTTTGGCTTTGTCAAAGGCAGATCATGCCTTCTAAACTTGGTTGACTTTTCAAACAGTCACCAAAGCCATTGATGAGGAAAGGCAGTCCATACAGCCTACCTCGATCTGGCGAAGGCCTTTGATACAATACCCCACTCGGGTATCATTGAAAAACTCATCAGCTTAAATGTTAACCCATACATCACAAGATGGGTTGCAAACTGGCTGAGTGACAGAACCCACAGGGTCAGAGTTGCTGGCGCCATGTCAGACTCAAAGCCTGTCACAAGTGGTGTACCACAGGGCTCAGTCCTAGGCCCACTCTTGTTTGGCATCTACTTTTCCAGTACAAGCAAACACAGGAGGGTTATGGCTGACAAAGTTTGCAGATGACTGCAAACTGGGCGCCATAGTAGAAAACACATCTGACACAGATATCCTTCAGAAGGGTCTCGCGGAAGCGGAGAACGGGTGCGAGAGCGATGGCCTAAAGTTAAATGCCAAAATGCATAGTCATACCCTTGGGAAAAACAAGGTTACCCCTAGCTACCAAATAGGTGGCAATCCACTGAGTACAGAAGAAGTTATCAGGGACCTGGGGACCCAGGTTGATAGTAGTCTGTCATTCGACACCCATGTAGCTAAAGTAGTTAGGAAGACCTTCTACATTGCCCACCTTATCATGAAGGGATTCTCATCTAGATCAAGGGAGGTCATAGTCTCCTATACTCATCACTCATCAGACCAATGATTGAGTACAATGCCCCATTCGAATGTATCTGACCCGACACTTGCAGCAGCTGGAGAGGCCACAAAAGTTCCTCACCAAAGGATAAAGGGTCTCAAACATCTGTCCTATGCTGCCCGACAGAAAGAACTCCAGCTCTATTCAGTCGCTTACACTTGCTCAGAGGTGACCTTTGCCTAACATACAAGGCCATGTCAAACCCAGATTTGATGAATATGCTTCACCTCAAAAAATCTAGATCCGTCAGAGCCACAAGGGCGGGAGACTTAAACCTCGACACGGCTATTAATAGGACGTGCTGGAGGGATAGATTCATCACCCAAAGACTCCCTATGCTGTGGAATAAAATCCCGGTATATGTGAGGCAGAGCACCTCGCTGGCCTTGTTCAAGAGAAATCTTGACCAATGGATGGGAGATCGCAGATATACCCCAGGGATTACCTCAGTGTCACTGCTCAACAGAGGCACAGCAAAATAATGGGTATAGTTCCCCATACTAAAGGGGTGGCGTAAGCCACAAAACTATGGGCTAGGCTTGTAAATGCCCTCGGGCAGATAGCCTAGTATGAACCTATGAACCTATGAACCTATGATTGGTCTCATTTCCCTGATGTTGATGTGCTCCCACTTGAAGGTGTCTGTCCAGGTGCCTTGCACCTTCAAGCTGTCCAAAGCAGCTCCCCAGCCCAGATCCAAGGCATCTGTGTACATCTCCTGGACTGGTGGGAAAGGTTGTAGAGGAAGTCCTGGGTTGAGGAAGACTTGGTCCAACCACCAAAGGATCTCCTTCCTTAAGCATGGAAAGAAGGGAATGTTGTGGTCCAAGGGATGAGAGTGTTGGGTCCATGTGGACCTCAGGTACCACTGAAGTTTTCTCATGTGAAGTCTTGCCAATGGCAACATGGGGTAAAATGGAAGTCATATGACCCAGGAGTGAGATATTGTCTCGCTGTAATAGCAGTGGCATGGAGGACTTCCTGGAGGGGAAACAGGCACAGAAGGCATAAGGGCCAGGAAAGCAATAAATTAGCTCTGGGAGAAAGCTTGCCAATCAGGCAGACTTTCTGGAGGGGAAGTGAGAAGTTTTGTCTTTTGTTTCCTTTTAGAGAAAGGGTAGGCCTGGAGGGCATAGGGCCTAGGTTCCGACTGTTCTGAAGTAGTGGAAGGACCTATCTGGACGTCTTTTGTGAGCTGGGGTTCCCCCTCTTCGTTGGTGCCTGAAATTTGCAAAATATCCACGGACAAGCTTTCTGCCCTAGCTTCTGTGGCCTCCTGAACGGTACCTGCTATACCTAAAGCACAGTTTTGTACCTACCATAAATGTAGATGTTCGAGTGTATACCCTGCTGCAGTCATCACACTTGGGTTATCCTGCAGTCAGGCGGTCCCGCAGTCGGCCCGAATTCCAAAGTCTTGGTCCGGCATTGGTTGCTGTCGCTTCTTCCCTGACATCAGCGCACCAGGGGCATATGAGAGGCATCCGACGCCATTTTCTTCAGTTTTTCTTGCCCCAGATGTCAGGTGCCCCCCCCCCCCAAATGGTGGTCAGTAGATAGTACCAATAATAAAAAGTGTAGCATAAACAAAATATCCCTCCAGCTATAAGCAAATACACCACAAAGGTTGTAACAGATTTTAAGGTATAGAAAGGTCTTAGGTCAGAGGGGGATGGAGGGAGGGTAACCTGGACTGCAGCAGGGTATACACTAGAACATCTACATTTATGGTAGGTACAAAACTGCACTATGTTCATCGTGTTACCCTGCTGCAGTCATCACACTTGGGCAGAATCCCAAAGCTAAGGATGGGAGGTGGCGTCAAACAGGGTTAGAGGAGGCTAGAAGACCCTGCAAAACTGCAGTGGCGAAGCCAGCTCTAGTCTTAGAATAAAGTGGTAAGTGGTAACGTTTAGTGAAGGTGTGTACTGAACACCAAGTTGCAGCTTCCAGAATATCCTTGGTTGGCACCCCCCTAAGGAAGGCTGTAGATGTAGCTGCTGCCCTGGTAGAGTGGGGCCTTATGCAAGCAGGAACTGATTTTCCATGGTGGGTGTAGCAAAAACGTATGCAATGTCCTATCCATTTGGAAATGGTCTGTTTTGAGATAGCCTTTCCTTGTGATGCCGTAGCATAGGATACAAAAAGCTGGTCAGATTTTCTGAAAACCTTAGTTTTATCCAAGTAGTAACGTAGCTGCCTGTGAATGTCCAAGGAATGTAGGAGTCTTTCTCCTTTGTTCTGTGGATTTGGAAAGAAGGTGGGTAAATGAATGCTTTGATTTAGAGCCACACTGGATACCACCTTAGGCATAAAGGAGGGGTTAGTTCGTAGAGAAACACTGTCTTGATGAAAAATGAGGAAAGGCTCTACTGCCATTAGTGCCTGAAGCTCTGAAACTCTTCTCGCTTAAGTAATTGCTAGCAGCAGGGCAGTCTTCCATGATATAAACTTTAAGTCAGCTGAGAAAGCTGGCTCAAAAGGAGGTAGCGTAAGTTTTTCCAGAACAAAGTTGAGGTCCCAAGTAGGTGTTGGTGCTCTCCTGGGAGGCCTATTGTTTTTGGCCCCTCTGAGAAACTGCCTTAGGAGTGGATGTGAAAATAAGGGAGGATCTGTGTTGTAGTGAGCTGAAATAGCTGAGGCGTGGATTTTAACAGATGAAAAAGAAAGCCCTTTGTGTAACATCTCAGTTAAATATTGCAGAATCTGAGGTATGTCAGGCTGTAGGTTATTATGGCCTTTAGCTTGGTTCCAGTCGCAAAACCTTTTCCATTTGTAAGCTTTCCTGGTGCTGGGCCTCCTGGCCTCCAGAATAACATCCATAACAGCTTGTGAGAGAGGAGCTGGCTGGTTGCTTAGGTGATTTGCCATGCAGCCAAGTTTAAGATTTTAAGCTGGCTGTGTAGAATCTGATTGTCTTTCTGTGTGAGCAGAAGGGTAATTTGTGGTAGAATCCATGGTGGGCCCTGGGCCATATTCCTTAATAGTGGATACCAGTGCTGGCGTGGCCAGTCTGGGGCAATGAGTATCATTTGGGGTCTCTCCATCCTGACTTTCAGCAGTACCTTTGTGAGAAGGGGGTAATGGAGGAAAGGCATATACTGTCAGCATTTTCCAACTGAATGAGAGTGAGTCCACTTTCCAAGTTTGATGGTGAAAAATCCTTGTGCAAAATTTTGTTAGTTGATAGTTTTGGGGGCTGGCAAAGAGGTCTATGTCTGGGCGCCCCCATTTTTGAGTTATCATTGCAAATACTTGTGGATCCAGTTTCCACTCCTGGGGATCCATGATGTTTTTGCTTAGGTCGTCTGCCAATGTGTTCTTTTTTCCTGGCAGGAATTGAGCTTGTAATTGAACTTGGTAAGCCTGCGCTGTGTTCCACAAGGTCATTGCTTGCCTGCATAGAGGGTAGGAGTGTGTACCCCCTTGCTTGTTTATGTACCACATTACTGTGATGTTGTCTGTCCTTATGACAAGCTGTCCTGGATGTAAGAGGTCCTTGAAGGCTGTCAAAGCATTTTGTACAGCTAGCATTTCTTTTTGATTGATGTGCAGATTCCTTTGATCTGCAGTCCATATGCCTTGAACCGTCCTGCCATGTGTGCCCCCCAGGCAGAGGTATCATTGTTTCCAAGCTGTGGCTGTGTTGAGTCTATACGCTTTTTAGTTACCATTGTAATTTCCTCATATGCAGTTTTGCAAATGGTATTAGTAGTATGCAAGATGCCATGAAGCCCAAGGCCTGCAGAATTTTTCTTGCAGGGAGTTGGGTCTTTGTTGCCATTGTTCTGAAGTATTGAGTTAATTGTAGTTGTTTGTCTGGCGTCAGATAAGCCATCTGGGCCGTTGTATTCAAGCTGGCACCCAAGAATGTCATATTTTGTGAGGGCACTAGTTTTGATTTCTTTTCATTTACTGTGTACTCTAGGTAACTTAGAAGATGTTTTACCAAAGCCAGGTGTTGTAAGAGAATGTCCTTGCTTTCTGCTTGGATGAGGCAGTCGTCCAGTTATGGGTATATTTGAATTCCTCTTTGTCTGCAGTATGCAATTACTGGTGCCAGGCATTTTGTGAAGACCCTGGGCGCAGTAGATAAGCCAAAGGGCAGTGCAGAGAATTGGTAATGGGTTGAACCTGCAATGAAACAGAGGTATCTTCTGCAATTTTGTCTGATAGGGACATGCAGGTATGCCTCCTTGAGGTCCAACGTTACTAGCCATGCTTTCTTGCCCAACATGGGAAGAAGCTGCTGTAGTGTTAGCATCTTGAATTTGGGTACTTGCAAGAAGGTGTTTAAAATTGAAAGGTCCAGAATGGGTCTTCAAGCATTGTCCTTTCTGGGGACTAGAAAGAGCCTTGAGTAAAATCCTTGGCCTTGCTCCTGTGTAGGTACCAGATGAATGGCTCTCATGTCCATGAGAGCTGTAATTTGTTTTTGTGCCTCTGCCCCTTGATTTTGTGGCAGGTTTGGCATTCCTTTTATCCTTGGCAAGGTGTGGAAATGGAATCTGTATCCTTGTGAGATAATGTCTAGGACTCATTTGTCCTTTGTGACGATGCGCCAGTTGTCTGCAAAAAGTGCTAATTTTCCTTCCAAGGGAGCTGCCAAGAGAGTTTTGCTTGGCAGTTTGAGGTTTAAGTCATTGTGTTTGCCTTCTGGTAGTTTGGGACCTGTCTTCTCCTCCCTTCTGTGTTGCAGTGCCCCATTGGTGAGGTTTGTAAGGGATTTGTGCTTGTCCTCTGCCCCTTGGGCGCCTGAATTTACCCCTCTGTGGTCTGTCAGAAGCTGGAAAGGACCAATTTTTTGTTGGCCAATTTCTGCTGAAGTGTGGGGGCTGTACCTGTAAGAAATCTTTGACCGTCTGCATAGATTTTGCCTTATCCTCCATTTTCTTTAAAACCTCCTCTGCTTTAACCCCAAATAAGACATCCTGCTGTAAGGGTGCATCTAGTAACTTTGCTTTAACATGATCAGGCAGAGATTGTTCCTTTAAAGTACAGTTTTGTACCTACCATAAATGTAGATGTCCGATAGATATGCAACTGCAGTCATAACATATGGGTTGTCCTGCCACAGGCAGCCCTCGGTCGGCCGGATTCCAAAGTCTGGGTCCGGCGTCGGCTGGTGTTGCCTCCTCTCCGACGTCAGAACGGCTGGAGTATAAAGGCATCGGCCGACGCCATCTTCTTCAGTGTTTCTTGCCCCAGATGCTAGGTGCCCTCCTAGGAAGGCAAAATTTGGTGAATGGATAAAAAATTCCAGACATACACAACAGTAATAAACAGATACACCATAGAGATACCCCCAGCTAATAGGAATAGGCATAGTGGACCCATAAGGAAGGTTGCAGAGGGGTAGGAGGGTGGGAGAATCCGACTACAGTTGCATATCTATCGGACATCTACATTTATGGTAGGTACAAAACTGTACTATGTCCTTCAAGAATGCAACTGCAGTCATAACATATGGGTTGAATACATAGCCAAGCTGGGGGTGGTTGGAACTAAGAAAGTGATGGTGTAGCTAAAATGCCCTGCAGGACTGCCGAAGCAAAGCCTGCTCGGGATCTGGAGTATAAAGGCAGGTTGTAATGCTTGGTAAATGTATGCACGGAGCTCCATGTAGCAGCCTCTAGAATGTCCTTTGTAGCCACTCCTCTTAGGAAAGCTGTGGATGTGGCTATAGCTCTGGTGGAGTGTGGCCTAATATTGGCTGGCACACCTTTTCCATGAAAGGAATAGCAGAATCTGATGCAGTGTCCAATCCATTTGGAAATTGTTTGTTTGGAGATTGCTTTTCCTTGTACTCCAGCAGCATAAGCTACAAGCAGTTGGTCAGACTTTCTGGTGGCCTTAGTTCTGTCCAAGTAGTAGCGTAGTTGCCTGTGTATATCCAAAGTATGCAGCAGTGCTTCCCCCCTGTTTTGAGGATTGGAGAAGAAAGTAGGCAGGTGAATGGCTTGATTTAGAGACACCCTGGAGATTACTTTTGGCATGAATGAAGGATTGGTTCTTAGAGAGACTCTGTCCTGATGAAAAATGAGGAAAGGAGGTACTGCCATGAGTGCCTGTATCTCCGAGACGCTTCTTGCTGATGTGATTGCCAATAAGAAAACCGTCTTCCATGAAAGAAATTGCATTTCTGAAGTTGCTGCTGGTTCAAAGGGGGAAGAGTTCATTTTTTCCAAGACGAAGTTGAGGTCCCATGCAGGTACTGGCGGTTTCCTGGGAGGTTTGATATTCTTTATCCCCCTTGGGAACTGTCTTAGCAAAGGATGTGAAAACACAGGTGGATCACAATTGTATTTTGTTGAGATTGCTGAGGCATGAATCTTTATGGAAGAATATGAGAGACCAGTATGAAACATTTCTGCCACGTATTCCAGTATCTGAGGTATACTCAATACTGTTGTATCCTGACCCCTGTTAGCATTCCAGATGATGAATCTCTTCCACTTGGCTGAATAGGTTTTTCTGGTGGAAGGTCTGCGTGCTTCCAGTAAGATCTCTTGAACTTTTTTGGAAAGAGATATCGGAAGGAGTTATGGTAACCTCCAGGCTGTCAGATGCAATGTTTTCAGGTTTTGATGAACCGTCCTGTAATTGTGTTGTGTTAGAAGCAGAGGCCATAGGGGCAGAGGCCACGGTTTGGTCCGAGTTATGCTCAACAGCAATGGGTACCAGTGCTGTCTTGGCCAGTCTGGAGCTATCAAAATGCCTGTTGGTTGTTCTGCTTTGATCTTCAGTATCACCTTGTTCAGCAGTGGTAGAGGAGGGAATGCATAAATTGTTCGGGACCTCCAGCTGAAGGAGAGAGCATCTGTTTTCCAGGCTAGAGGATGGTGGGTCCTTGTACAGAACTTTTCCAGGCGATGATTCATGTGAGAAGCAAAGAGATCTATGTCCGGTCTTCCCCATGTCCTTGTTATTTATGAGAAAATGTGAGGATGCAGCATCCATTCGTGTGGATCCAAGAAATTTCTGCTCAGCTTGTCCGCCAGTACATTGTCCTTGCCTGGCACAAACTGAGATTGCAAATGTATCTTCAGACTTAGGGATTTTTCCCAGAGAATCATTGTTAGTCTGCACAGGGGATAAGAATGAGTGCCTCCCTGCTTGTTTATATACCACAAAACAGTGGTGTTGTCTGTCCTTATTAGCAAATGTCCTTGTTGAAGTGATTTTTCGAAAGCCTCGATTGCATGCATCACTGCCAACATCTCTTTTTGGTTTATGTGCAGATGCCTTTCCCTTGGTGTCCATTGACCTTGAATGCATCTGCCCTCAATGTGCGCCCCCCATCCATGGTCTGAGGCGTCTGTTGTAATCATTTGACCTGCTTGAGGTTTGTTGAAAGACATGCCTTTGTTTAACTGACTTGCTTGAGCCCACCACAAAAAATTCTCTTTGCAGACATGGAATGAGTGGGATTACGTCCTCTAGGCTTTGGCTGTGTTGGGACCATAAGCTTTTTAAGTACCATTGCAGCTTTCTCATATGAAGTCTTGCCAAAGGTATCAGAAGAATGAAAGATGCCATGAACCCCAGGGCCTGCAAGATTTTCCTTGCAGTCAGCTGGGAGAGCTTTGCTAGGCCTTTGAAGTACTCTGGTAACTGCTGTTGTTTTTCCTCTGTGAGATAAGCCATCTGTGTTTTTGTGTCCAGTTTGGCTCCTAGGAAAATTATCTGTTGGGATGGCAGAAGTCTTGATTTCTGAATGTTGACTGTGTATCCCAAGGCCTGTAGTAATTGAATGACATAGTCCAAGTTTGCTATCAAGGTTTGCTTGTTGTCTGCTTGTATGAGGCAGTCGTCCAGGTAGGGGTATATTTGAATCCCTGAGTCTGCAGTGTGCCACTACTGATGCCAGGCATTTCGTGAACACTCTGGGCAGTAGATAAGCCAAACGGCAATGCTGAGAATTGATAATGCTCTGTCCCTGCAAGAAATCTGAGGTATCTTCTGCAGCTTTGCCTGATTGGGACATGCAGGTATGCCTCCTTGAGGTCCAGAGTGACCAGCCAAGACCCCTTGCCCAGCATGGGAAGGAGTTGCTGCAACGTCAGCATTTTGAACTTTGGCACAATGAGATAAGTATTTAGAGTAGACAAGTCCAGTATAGGTCTCCATTTGTTTTCCTTTCTTGGAACAAGGAACAGTCTTGAATAAAATCCCTGGCCTTGTTCCTGTGGAGGGACCTTTTCTATTGCTTTTATATTTAACAGCTTTGAAACTTGAATGAGTGCCTCTGCCCTTTGATGAGGTGGCAGGTTTGGCATGCCTTGTCTTATTGGTAAAGTATGGAAGTGGAATCTGTAACCTTTGTCTATTAAAAGAATCCAGTTGTCCTTGGTTAAGATATGCCAGTTTTTTGAGAATAAGGATAATTTTCCGCCCAAAGGTGCTTCTCTTTGAGCCTTTGTAGGCGGTATGAAAGTCAAGTCATTGTGGTTGTCCTTGTGGTGCAGCTGGACTGCCTGCGCCACTTCTTTGATTTGGTGGTTGCCATTGGCGGCCCCTGTAGGAGCCTCGGTATTGCCCTCTACCTCGGGCACGCCTGTTTTTTCCCCTTTGAAACTTGTCAGTATCTGGAAAGGACCAATTCTTTGAAGGCCAATTCCTGCTGAATCTGGGTGGCTGAACCTGGAGGAAATCTTTGACTGTCTGTACTGATTTAGCTTTTTCCTCAATGGACTTCAACACATCTTGTGCATTAGCACCAAAAGCTTCTGTTTTTCCAGAGGTGCATCAAGTAACTTTACTTTAACATGGTCTGGCAGTGGCTGTTCTTTTAACCAAGCATGTCTACGTATAACAGCCCCAGTCATAGCTGCCCTACATGAAGCCTCCAATGCATCATAACCACAATGAAGAAAATGATTGCTAACCTGCTGAGTGTTATGTACTAGATCCTGCAATGCCTTTCTATCAATAGGCTCAGGAGAGGCTAGCTTTTTCTGTAAATCATCCAGTAAAAAATCCTGGTACTGAAACATATGAAAAAGGCAGTTAAGTGACTTCATGGCCAGGGTGGTAGAGGTATAAACTTTTTTACCCCATCTCTCCAGGGACCTAGCTTCCCTATCCGCTGGCAGTGGATTCTTGGCTGTGGAAGTAGCCACTCCCTTGGGGCCCTGTGAAATAGTTTCTAGATCCACAGAATGGGCCTTAAAGAGATGTTTGTGGGTGTCAGGGACCCTATAATACCTGTCTGGCTTGACAGGAGCAGGAGGGAGAGAATCAGGGTTAGCACTGGAGTCGGAGAAAACATCATCCAGGACATCCATAACTGGAGGGATAGCTAAGGTCTGTGCTGGGGAAGCTTGAGGAAGGTACGTAGCCTTTTCCTGGAATCAGAGAATTCCTGACCCTGCCATTTAAAATGCTCCCTCATAGAGTGTAGGACTTCACGAGCGAATCCAAAAATCCTCTGGAGGAGAGGCAGAGGGAATTGATTCCTCAGCATCAGAGTCCTCATAGGCCTGGAAGGATTCTTCTTGGGTATCTGAATGCTCAGAATCCCCAGAGGCTTCATCTGAAGAGAGGTTGTCGGCCTGCTCAGTTCTGGGCCTTTTCTCTGCAGGCGGCTGAGAACCTCTGTCTGGATGAGGCTGAGACCCCCTGATAAGAGAAATAAGATCTGCAGCAAGAGACACAATCTGTTTATCAGAAGAAGGGGCCTGGGCAGTGGGTTTAGGATGGGCCTTGGCCTGGCTGGCGGCCTTAGCACGTGCAAAGGCCTTGATGGACATAGATACAGGAGGCCTATCTGCCCCACGTGCAGGAGTAACCTTGTCCACAGGAATGGTGTCGGGTAGATCCAGAACTTCGGTTTCTGGAGGAAAGTCAACAACCGGCACCGGTGTAGACTCCGAGACCGAAGGACGAGTTAACGCTGTGTCGTCGGCCTGGAGCGGTTGAATTACCGCTTCCGAAGGGACCGAAGCACTCGCGGAGGGTTTAGGAGGAGTATCGGTGGAGGACGCGGGCCGAGGATGCCGGTCCCGGTCCTTTCGTTTTTTGGAAGATTGAGTAGTCTGTTGTTCCGACGGCATGATATAAGCAAAAGATTCGCCGAAAAAATCTTCGGCAAATTCTGCCCGGCGCCTGAGAGTGCGCTTATTAAAGCAAGCACAGGCAGCACAGGCCGAGACGTCGTGGTCTGGGCCCAGGCAAGTTAGGAAATAGGAATAGAAGTCCTTATAAGGTATTTGTTTACCACAAGACAAACAATTATTAACTTTCTCAATTTGTTCTGACATCGGCTGAGGCAAGAAAAAATGTTCCCCAACGGGGTACTTAGCTTTTAGATGACTTCGGTACTGAAAACACAGGAGCTGACCGACCGGCACTTGCGAACTGCTTCTGCTTCGGGCACCGCGCGGCAAGAAAGACTGGGGAAGATGGCGTCGGCCGATGCCTTTATACTCCAGCTGTTCTGACGTCGGAGAGGAGGCGACACCAGCCGACGCCGGACCCAGACTTTGGAATCCGGCCGACCGAGGGCTGCCTGTGGCAGGACAACCCATATGTTATGACTGCAGTTGCATTCTTGAAGGACATCCAAGCATGCCTACGTATAACAGACCCAGTAACAGCTGCTCTAGAGGAAGCTTCCAAGGCATCAAAACCACATTGTAAAGTATGTTTGCCCACCTGTTCAACTGCATGCAACAGATCCTGCATTTCCTTGAATTCAGACTGTTGAGGGTGCGTGCCCATCTTTTGTTTTATTTGAGACATTAGGAATTGCTGGTATTTAAGCATGTGAAATTGACAATTTAGTGTTCTCACAGCTAGAGTAGCTGAGGTGTAAACCTTCTTCCCCCACCTATCTAGTGCTCTGGAGTCCCTTTCAAAGGGTACAGGATTTTTAGCCATAGAAGCCGTAGCCCCTTTGGGACCCTGGGAAATTGTCTCTGGATCAGCAACAGGGATTTTGTATAGGAATTTGTGTGAGTCAGGCACTCTACAGTATCTATCTGGTTTGGCTGGAGCAGGAGGCAGAGAATCTGGATTTAGACTAGATTCTAAGAAAACATCATCCACAATGTCTAAAAAGTACATTTTTGTACCTACCATAAATGTAGATGTTCGAGTGCTCATACAGCTGCAGTCATTACAGATGGGTTATCCTGCCATCAGGCGGGTCCTCGGTCGGCCGAATTCCAAAGTCTAGGTCCGGCGTCGGTTGTCGTCGCTTCTTCCCTGACGTCAGTGCGGCAGGAGTATAAAAGAGGCAGCCGACGCCATTTTCTTCAGTTTTTCTTGCCCCAGATGTCAGGTGCCCCCAGAAGGAAGGCAAAACATAATATTATGCAAACATGCAATGTAAGCAAATCAAACAACAGTAGTTGCAAGCAAATACACCATAAAAGAATACCCCAAAAAGGTTATATGATAAAGGTGTTTGTCATAAGGCCTGTCCTAAGAGGGGATGGAGGAAGGGTAACCTGGACTGCAGCTGTATGAGCACTCGAACATCTACATTTATGGTAGGTACAAAACTGTACTATGTTCATCGTGCATACAGCTGCAGTCATTACAGATGGGTAGAATCCCAAAGCTAAGTAAGGGTGGTAGGCACCAAGTGGAGCTAGGAGGGGCTAGGATGCCCTGCAGGACTGCTGTGGCAAAGCCCGCTCTAGATTTTGAGTATAGTGGAAGGTGGTAGTGCTTGGAGAAAGTGTGCACTGAACTCCAAGTAGCTGCTTCCAAAATGTCCTTGGTAGGGACCCCCCCGAGGAAAGCTGCAGAGGTAGCTGTAGCCCTGGTGGAGTGGGATCTGATGTATACAGGCACAGATTTTCCATGAAATGAATAACAAAAGCGTATGCAGTGGGATATCCGTTTTGAAATTGTCTGTTTGGAAATCGCCTTTCCCTGAGCACCTGTAGCATAGGACACAAAGAGCTGCTCAGATTTCCTGAATGACTTTGTTCTGTCCAAGTAATAACGAAGTTGTCTGTGAATATCCAGGGAATGTAGTAGTCTCTCCCCTTTGTTCTGTGGATTTGGATAAAAGGTAGGTAAATGAATAGTCTGATTCAAAGCTACACTGGATACTACCTTTGGCATGAAGGTAGGGTTGTGCTTCGTAAGGAAACTCTGTCCTGATGGAAAATGATGAATGGTTGCACAGCCATGAGGGCCTGTAGCTCCGAAACTCTGCATGCTGAGGTAATAGCCAGAAGGAAGGCTGTTTTCCACGACAAGTATTGTAGCTCTGTTGAAGAAGCCGGCTCAAAGGGAGGCAGGGTCAGCTTTTCCAATACGAAGTTGAGGTCCCAAGCTGGGACTGGTGATTTCCGTGGGGGTTTTATATTTTTTGCCCCTCTGAGGAACTGCCTTAATAGAGGATGTGAGAATAAAGGAGGATCTGTATTGTATTGAGCAGAAATGGCTGAAGCGTGGATCTTGATGGAGGAGAAGGAAAGGCCACTGTTTAACATCTCAGCTAGGTACTGTAAAATTTGAGGTATATTTATTACCCAAGGATTCTGGCCCTTTTCTTGATTCCAGGAACAAAATCGTTTCCATTTGGCGGAGTAGGCTTTTCTAGTAGAGGGTCTTCTGGCCTCCAAGATGACATCCTGCACCTCCTTGGAGAGGAGAGTCTGTTGGGAAATTAAGGTATTCTCCATGCAGCTAGATTCAGGGTTTTCAGCTGGCTGTGAAGGGTTTTGTAGTTGTGCTGGGACAACAGAAGAGGAACTAGAGGTAGGATCCATGATGGTGAGTGTGTCAGGCTCTTTAGGAGAGGATACCAGTGCTGTCGTGGCCAGTCTGGAGCAATGAGAATCATTTGTGGCCTCTCTGCTCTGGCTTTTAATAGAACTTTGATCAGTAGAGGAAGAGGCGGGAAGGCATAGACTGTCAATGTTGTCCAATTGAAAGAGAGTGCGTCCACTTTCCAGGCCTGTGGATGATAGGTCCTTGAACAGAATTTTTCCAACTGGTAATTCTGTGGGTAGCAAATACATCTATGTCTGGCTGTCCCCATGCCTGAGTTATCTTTGAGAAGACTTGAGGATGCAACTTCCATTTGTGTGGGTCTGTCATATTTCTGCTTAAGTTGTCTGCCAGTGTGTTTTCCTTCCCTGGCAGGAATTGTGTCTGTAGTTGAATTTGTAATTCCAGTGCTGTGTTCCACAGGGTCATGGCTTGCCTGCACAGGGGGTATGAATGAGTTCCCCCTTGTTTCTGTACCACATGACTGTGGTGTTGTCTGTCCTTATCAATAGCTGGCCTGGATGGAGTAGGTCTCTGAAGGTCATAAGAGCATTTTGCACGGCTAGCATCTCCTTTTGGTTGATGTGTAGGTGCTTCTCTTTTTGGGACCATTTTCCCTGAATGCATTGATCTGCCATGTGTGCTCCCCAGGCATAGTCTGAGGTGTTCGTTGTGATGATTTGAGTTGCTTGAGGTAAACAGAAAGGGAGACCTGTGTTTCTTTGGCATGCTTGAGCCCACCACAAAAATTCCTTTTGAAGGCATAGAATGAGTGGTATAATTGTTTCCAAGCTGTGGCTGTGTTGAGACCATAAGTTTTTTAGGTACCATTGTAGTTTCCTCATATGCAGCTTTGCACATGGTATTAGTAGGATACAAGATGCCATGAATCCCAGAGCCTGCAGGACTTTCCTTGCAGTTAGTCTGGTGAAAGTTGCCTTTTTGTTGAAGTATTGAGACAGTTGCCCTTGTTTGTCTGGCGTGAGGTAGGCCATCTGGGTGGTTGTATTTAAGCTGGCACCCAGGAAAATTATCTGTTGAGAAGGTATTAGTTTTGATTTCTTTTTGTTCACTGTGTATCCCAGGTAGTTTAAAAGTTTTATTACAAACGCCAGATGCTGCAATAGAATGTCCTTGCTGTTCGCTTGGATCAGGCAGGCATCCAGATATGGGTAGATTTGTATTCCTTGTTGTCTGCAGAAGGCAATTACTGATTCCAGGCATTTCGTAAACACTCTGGGCACAGTAGATAAGCCAAAGGGCAATGCAGAGAATTGGTAATGGGTTGAACCTGCAAGAAATCTGAGGTATCTTCTGCAATCTTGTCTGATAGGGACATGCAAGTATGCCTCCTTGAGGTCCAACGTTACCAGCCAAGACTCCTTGCCCAGCATGGGAAGAAGCTGCTGTAATGTGAGCATCTTGAATTTTGGCACCTGTAGTTATGTGTTTAGGATGGATAGGTCTAAGATGGGTCTCCAGTCTTTGTCCTTCCTTGGTACCAGAAATAGTCTGGAATAAAAACGTTGACCTTGTTCTTTTGCAGGTACCTCTTGAATTGCTTTCATATCCATGAGAGCGGAAATTTGTCTTTGTGCCTCTGCCCATTGATTTTGTGGCAGGTTTGGCAAGCCTCTCATTTTCGGAAGGGTGTGAAAGTGGAACCTGTAGCCTCTGTCTATAATGTCCAGAATCCATTTGTCTTTTGTAACAATGTGCCAGTTTTTTGAAAATAATGCCAGTTTTCCGCCCAAATTTGCTGCCATTATAGCTTTGTTTGGCAGGCATAGGGGGAAGTCATTGTGTCTGTTTTCTGAATGACTGTGATCTATCTTCTCCACCTCTTGGGGTTGGTGCTTGCCACTGTCTAGCTGTGTAAGATCCTTGAGGTTGTCCTCTACCCCTTGGGCGTCTGTATCAGCCCCTTTGAGGTCTGTCCGAGGCTGGAAAGGACCAATTTTTTGAAGGCCAGTTTCTGCTGAAGCATGGAGGTTGTAACTGCAAGAAATCTTTCACTGTTTGCATAGATTTCGCTTTTTCCTCCATTTTCTTTAGTACCTACTCAGCTTTAACACCAAACAATACACCTTTTGAAGTGGTGCATCTAATAACTTTGCTTTGACATGATCTGGTAAGGTTTGCTTTTTGAGCCAAGCATGTCTACGTATGACAGACCCCGTTACAGCGGCTCTACATGAGGCCTCTAAAGCATCAAAACCACACTGCAAGGTATGTTTACCCACTTGCTCTGCTCCATGCAACAAATCCTGCAACTCTTTCAAATCTGGTTGCTCGATTTGTGTAATTTTGCTTTTCAGCTGAGATAACAAAAACTGTTGGTACTTTAACATATGAAATTGACAGCTTAATGCCCTCATGGTTAAAGAGGCAGATGTATACACCTTTTTCCCCCACCTTTCTAACGCTCTGGAATCTCTCTCTGAAGGTAAAGGGTTTTTAGCAGTAGAGGCCTTTATTCCCTTGGGACCCTGTGAAATTGTTTCTGGGTCAGCAGTATGGCTTTTATAAAGGAACTGGTGAGAATCAGGAACCCGGTAATACCTGTCTGGTTTAACAGGGGCTGGAGGTAAAGAATCTGGATTAAGACTGGCTTCTGCGTACACATCATCCAAAATATCTAAAACAGGAGGGATAGCCAGGGGCCTATGCTGGGGGAGCAGTAGAAATTCCCTGAGCCTTTTCTTGGAATCTGAGTAATCTTGGCCTTCCCAGTGGAAGTGCTCCCTCAATGTATGCAGGGTTTCCCCAAAAGAGTAGTCCTCAGGGGGGGGAGACCGAGGGAATAGACTCCTCAGCATCAGAGTCTTCAAAAGGGGAGTAGGCATAGTCCTGGTCCTCAGAATGGTCTGAGGTAATAGAAGCCTGGTCTGAGGAAGGGTAGTCTTCCTCCAGTCTGGGTCTTTTGTCAGAGGGGGGTTGAGAACCCCTGATGAGAGTTATCAAATCCTCAGCCATTTTAAGCATCTGTTTTTTAGGCATGGGGCCTTCAGATGAGGTCTGAGGACCCTGTTTTTTTAGTTTTCATGGCAGCCTTAGATTTAGTGAAGGATTTAATATAGAAGGTGGTAGGCCTGAAGACGCCTTCAGAAATAGTAGGCCTCACTAAATTCTCAGTTTCCCCGCCAAGAGTGGCGTCGGTATGTGCAGTGGGAATGGAGACCGAGGAGCCTGCGACCTTGGGTACTGAAGTCACTGGTAAAATAGATTCATCGGTAGTCAGGAGCTGAGAACCGGTAGTCGGCCTAAGCGTGGTCTCAGTACTCGGTGCAGACCTCGGATGTCGGTCTTTGTCTTTGCGTCTTTTGCTTAAAACTGGCATCGGTGTATCCCACGACATGATATAATTAAATTTTTTGCCAAAATAATGAAGGGCGAACTCCACCCGGCACTTAATAGTGCGCTTGTTGAACCTAGCACAAAAACGGCAGGCCGGGACGTCGTGGTCTGGCCCTAAGCAAGGTATACAAAAAGAGCGAAAATCCTTATGCGGTATTTGCTTCCCACAAGAAATGCAATTATTAACTTTGTCTGACATCGGTCTGAGGCAAGAAAAGTTTCAACGGGTACTTAGCTTTAAAGAAGACTTCGGCTGAAATACTTTCGTAAATCTCAGGAGCTGGCCGACCGGCACTTGTGAACTGCTTCTGCTTCGGGCACCGCATGGCAAGAAAGACTGAAGAAAATGGCGTCAGCTGCCTCTTTTATACCCCTGCCGCACTGACGTCAGGGAAGAAGCGACAACCGACGCCGGACCTAGACTTTGGAATTCAGCCGACCGAGGACCCGCCTGACAGCAGGATAACCCATCTGTAATGACTGCAGCTGTATGCACGATGAACATCTGGGGGGATAGCTAGTGGTCTGTGCTGGGGAAGTAAAAGAAACTCTCGGAGCCTTTTCTTTGAGTCGGAGTAGTCCTGACCTTCCCAGTGGAAATGTTCCCTCATGGTATGTAAGGTTTCCCCAAAGGAATAATCTTCAGGGGGAGAAACTGAGGGAATGGAGTCTTCTGCATCAGAATCTTCATAAGGGGGAAAGGAGTAATCCTGTTCCTCAGAGGAGCCTGAGGAAACAGACACTTGATCAGAGGAGGCATAATCCTCCTCTTGTCTAGGCCTTTTGTTGGGGGGGGGGGGGTTGGGAAACCCTGATCAAAGAAATCAAATCTTCAGTCATTTTAAGCATCTGTTTCTTAGGCATAGGGCCGTGACCTGGAGACTGAAGTGTGGTCTTTTTTGGTTTTAGAGGAGTCTTAAGCTTAGCATAAGATTTTATGGTGAGAGTAGTCGGTCTGAAGACACCTTCAGAAACCAAAGGTGTTTCTACAGCACCGGCTTATCCTTCTGCAATGTTGTCGGTAGGGCCTAAAGAAAATGGCTGCGTCAGCCTAGAACTCTCTGCTGGAGAATCCGAAGCAGTCTGGGGATCCAATTCAGCGGTAGCCAGGGGCTGCGTATGCGCCTCACTGAAAACAGGAGAACCGGCGACCGGCCCAGCCGAGGCCACGGAGTCTGGCTTGGATCTAGGCTGCCTTTCTTTATCTTTGCGTTTTTTATGCACGCTGGTAGTTGGTTGCTCTGACGGCATAGTGTAATTAAATTTCCTACCGAAGTAGTGTTGTGCAAAATCAAAGCGTCGCTTTATAGTACGCTTATTGAACCTAGCACAAAACCGACAACCAGTGACGTCGTGGTCTGGGCCTAGGAAAGGTATACAAAAAGAATTAAAGTCCTTATGAGGTATTTGCTTCCCACAAGAAATGCAATTGTTAACTTTTTCTGACATTGGGCTGAGGCAAGAAAAGGTTCCCCAACGGGGTACTTAGCTTTGAAGACTTCGGATTGAAACTCTATTCGAAAATCTCAGGTGTCGGCCAACCGGCATTTGCGAACTGCTTCTGCTTCGGGCACCGCGCGGCAAGAAAGACTGAAGAAAATGGCGTCGGATGCCTCTCATATACCCCTGGCGCCCTGACGTCAGGGAAGAAGCGACAGCAACCGACACCAGACCAAGACTTTGGAATTCGGGCCAACTGCGGGACCGCCTGATGGCAGGATAAGTGTGATGACTAAAGCAGGGTAACATGATGAACATCTCGACAGTTTCTGTACGTTCCTCCAGGCAAATGTTAAGTATAAAGTTAGCTGCCAGGAGTTCAGCAGGTGAGGAGGAGGGCGAGGGTGTTGGTTTAGACTTGAAAGAGTAAGATGGTTTGAATATACAAGGGCCACTTCACCCCCTTTTTTCTTTTGTCTATCTAGTCTAAGAATATTATATCCATGTGGGAGGATATCATTGTCACGGTTTTGTGGCTTCAGACAGGGCAACTATATCAGGGGTGTAGTTAGCCATCCAGGCATGGAATTCACTAATTTTTTAAATATGGGGAACAAGCGAAAACAAAAATCTTTGGGAATTATTCCAAAGCTAACCTCTACTAAGCAACACCTGGGCTAAATTCCAAGCCCCTTCAAACCCAGTAAACACAATAGCATATGCTGAGCTATTTATAAAATCCTTGTTCATAGGTTGGTACTAGGTTATCAGTCCTAGGGCCTATACAGGCCTAACCATAACAATTCCCTGGCTATTTCTTCCCACGATATTTACTTCTCTGGACCCCTGTCTAGCAGGGCGACTGATGTGATCCCTTGGGTAAATTTCCTATCTCCCATCCAGCCGTCAAGGTAATTCTGAAGAGGGCCAAGGAAGCGCTCTTCTTGACATGTATGGACAGTCTATTCCAGAGTATGGGGAGTCTCTGGGTCAGGCACCTATCCCTCCAGCATGCTTTGTTCATTGTAATGACAATGTTTAGGTCCCTGGAGCATGTGGCTCTGATGGATTGGGATTTCTTTAAGTGTAGCATGTCCAACAGCTCTGGGTTCGACATGGCCTTGTATGTTAAGCAGAGATCGCCTCTATGTAGACAATATGCGACAGAGGATAGCTGGAGTTTTTTTAGTCGGTCAGCATAGGACATCTGCTTTAGGCCTGTGATTATTTTAGTGAGGTGTTTCTGCGGCCTTTCCAGTTGTTGCAAATGTCTTGTGAGGTATATAACAAATGGGGCATTGTACTCTATGATGGGTTTAATGAGGGATGAGTACAGTGGGACAATGACCTCCTTTTTTCTGGATGAAAAGCCCTTAATGATGAGGTGTGCCACATAGAAGGATTTCCTGACTGTTGTGGCGATGTGGTTATCGAAGGTGAAACCACTGTGCACCTTTTACAGCCATAGTGATAGCTGTATAGAGAGAGATGTGACCATTCATATGTAGAATAATATAAACTCAAAAGACAATGCACTCTGGTGGAATCACAACATTAATTGGTTGTACACCAAGAGAAAAAAAGTCTTGGCCAAGTATAGGAGGAACAAAGCCCAATATACTAAATCCCCCCGACCAATCTAAATAGGCAGCTAAGAAGGTCAATTAATACTTCAAAGGCTAATTCTGAAAAAAAAAAGTAGCTTCTCAGGTAAAGGACAACCACAAACCTTCCTACTGCTATGTCCATAACCTCAAGGGAAATACGCAACAACACACAGAACTTATTGTAAATGGCAACACCCATTTGGTAGGTTTTTCACAGGCTCACCTCAAATTTCTCCCCCCACTCCCCCAGCTGGTCTAAAGGAAACAGTGCATACCACATTCCCCAACCATTACTAAGGAAGAGGGCGTCAGTGCACTTTCCAAGGCCAAAAACACTGCATCAAAAGGCCCCATAACATCCCAGGATGCTTACTAAATAGCAAGAAACATGACCCCTCTGATCCACTTGAATCACTTTACAACTGAAGCTTGCAGTCAAGTTTTGCACTCAAGGAATAGAAGATGGCGTCAGTCTTTCCCCTGCACAAATAAGGTCCAACCACCGATATGGGTAACTACAGGCCCTTAAGTCTGAGCAGCCTCATATGTAAGGCCACTGAAAGAACCATTCCAGACATGGTAAATGAGGACACAAGTAACCTACCTAATAAAGCATTTAAGTTTAAGCAAACACAAAATAGACACAAGATCATTTAAGCCTGGATGGGAACAGGCATTTAAACAAACCTGCCAGAGTAATTCAAGTCTCTCCAAGTTGAGATTGGTTGGACCACCCCTATTGTCAACAACCATCTGATCAATGTGCCTGATCAATGTGTTTTGCTAAGGCATTTTCAGATTTTTCCCTATTGATGCTGTACAAATGTTCATATACTCTTTCTTTAAATTTCCTGTCTTCTCGACACAGTATGCACTACATTCCTGATACTTAGCAAGATAAGTTACCATTATGGAATTACAATTAAATCTTCCCTTTGTTCTGAACGTCACACCATTTGTTGTGAAAGAGCTGCCCAAATCCAAATGTATAAAATATGTACACATTTCACACAAGCATGCCTGGATGTTTAGGAATACTATGAATATTCTTTTCTAACTGTTGTTTAAAATTAGTATCCCTTCTAAATGTCATCCTATGACATTCACCTACTCTAGTTGAAATACTAAGATCATCAGTAAGAATTCTCAACTTCTTAGTGATGATTTTAATGAGATTTGTCCCATCTAAACTGTAAATGGTTATAAAACTCAAAAACGGGTCAACTAAATGATTAGTCCTAGTAGTAACCACTTCATCACTAATAAGAGGGAAATGATGTACCTCTATGGCACAGTTTATTACATTGTCCTGAGGGAAAAAAATCATCCTATTGGTTAGAATAGGTCTGTACATTCCTGAACTCCATTTATATTGAACTTCAGAAATTAAATCAGTTGATAAACCATCCGGATAACCGGGTTTCAAAAACATTCTCCTCAAATTTGCACAATTTGCTAAAAATTCCTCCTCTAAAGTTACCATCCTTGCTGCTCTTACAAGTTGTCCTTTGACAACTGAGCATTTTTGATGGTGAGGGTGCACACTCGAAAAATGTAAGAATTAGAATACGTACGCTTTTTAAATTTTTTTGCAGTATAACTACCACAAATTCTATCTTTTCTTAGCTCAACATCCAAGTAGGAAATTATTTCTTGATTATATGAAAATGTGAATTTTGGGAAATTGGTTGTGGAATTAAAGTACTGGATAAGTTTGAAAGCTTCTCTTTCACCCCCCCCTTAAAAATAATAAATATGTCATCCAAATATCTAGTAAAAAAATGTATTTGTCGTTTACTTGACTCACTTAGAAAATAAACTCACATTCCCAATAAGCCATAACAAAATTGGCAAAACTCGCACCACAAGGGGAGCCCACTGCCACACCTGCCTTTTGCAAGTAAATTTCCTTGTTGAACATAATGAAATTATTTGTCAAAATAATATCCAGAAGTTCTTTCACGAAAGAAATAGAGTAGAGTGCCCCTTTAGATCTCATCATGAATGAGACCCATTCTATACCTTCCAAATGAGGTACTGACATATAAAAATCTTTCACGTCTATTGTTAAAAAGTTAACTTCTCGATTAAATTCCAACTCGTTGAGTTTCATTAAAAATGACCATGAGTCCTTACAAATCTGATTCTCTGTACTTACACATTTCTTCAAAATAACGTCTACAAATTTGGCAGGGGGATAAGTTATAGAATTTCTGCCACTGACAATGGGTCTCATAGATGGGTTAGTCAAGTCCTTATGGATTTTAGGAATTCCGAACATGATTGGAGTTATTAGTGTCAACATATTCAAAAAATTAAATTTAAATCAATCCTAACTTCAATAAATAAATTGTTTATATAACTCCTAATACGCTTGTAGGCTACATTCATTTTGTTACAAGAAACATGTTCATGTGCATCACTTTCCAATATACTTTTCATCCTACACACGTAATCTATTAAATCCGTAAAGACCAACCCACCCCCCTTGTCAGGATTCATTACTCTTAAAGATGCCTTACGTAAAGTGTTTAAGGCATTCCATTTTGTTCTGTTCAAATTGTTATTAATATTGCTAAACCTACTATCGTTCAGCAAAGAACGGAAATCCAACTCTCAAATACGTTCAAAAATTGTTAAAGTTGGGTGCAATGGTGGGTTATAAGTACTAGTAACTCTAAAACTAGTATGGTCATTATTATTGTTACCCAAAACCAATGCCAAATTTAGTTTACGTATGAATAGTTTAAAATCCCATATGGTCTTAGATAAATCCACTGGGTGTGAAGGGATAAATGCCAGGCCTATAGAAAGGATATTGACTAAATCCTGCTGAACTTCAAAAGATGAAAAATTATAGATTTTAAAGTCACCTGAATTATTGGTTACAGTCACACAGTTGACTTGTAATGACACTGTTAGCTTCTGGTAATATAATGCTACCTCCTCCGTCTATTCATGTTCCGTGAATGGTTCTTGAATTGCTATTTCTGTTTTGCTGGCTGGTTGCCAGCAGTCCTGGACCCCTGAAAATCCCATTGCTGATTTCTCTCATTGGAAACAGTTCCGTTAGTGCTACTGCTCAAAAACTGCTGGTTGTTTCTGTTATTTAATCGTTCACTATGTCTCACTTCTAAAGAAGTGGTTTCCGGGTTGATGTGCGACATGGAAAGTGATAAGCTTTGATTGGCATCAGAAACATTACTCCAGCTAAGTGGGTGTGTGCCAGAACCATCAATCAGGTTCCAAGCTTGAGGAAGAGAGAGAGGATATGCAAACCCCTTGTTGTGGTCAGCATGGTCTCTGCAATTTAAGTTTAGCACTTTTAAGTTTGTCAAGATGTTGATCAATTCTAGAAAATAACCTGTTGTACTCAAACTTGTAACGATCAAAATCTATATCAGCCTTAACAGTATTGTCCAATTCAGTTAATTCAGGTGCAATGTTGTCAGCCATGGTTCAATAGTGTGTGATCATTAAATCCAAAAGCTCCAATCCATGTCTATCAAACAGCTTAATTAAGTCTAAGTGGAAACTGGAGTTAGCCTCCAAGCCATTAGGGAATTGCCAAGACCACAACCCCTTTGGAACCAATTTTTGCAGAATATATTCCTGAAAGTAGACAATTTCCAACTGCAGCTTCTTAAAATTTAGAGGTTTGTAGTCAAGCATTTTAAGGATAACAACTATGTTGTTCCCCCTAGCAGGTTGACCCGAAAATGAGCCAATCGAATGATCAATAAAGAACATAGGTGTATTTAACTAGTTTGTAAAATTCGGGACCCCAATAAGCCTTGGGGGAACTCCAGGATTCTCTGGAACCAAAATAGAACTACTCATTTGCCTGTTCATGCTCTGTGACTGGTTTAGGGAAATGTTACCTTGCTCACCTCCCTGCAAACCAGTACCTGAAACAGGGGCAGGTGGAAATGAAATAAGGTTCTCACGAAAGGTAACTTCTTCAGAAATCTAAGGATTCCTCACCACTGCTGTGTTCTGCTTGTATGAATAACTTCATCCAACCTCGATGATAAAGTCTCCACTTTTTGTGATAGTGCCTCAATCAGAGCCATAAGAGTCCCAGCTTCCTCATTCGTTCTTTGAAAGAACAAAATATGAGAACCATTAATCCTGTCTGTTGTCATTGAACAAGAAACTAGAAACCACTTGAAAAGCCACCAGACAAACGAAATATGAAATACAAAGAAACAACAATAGGGATAACAGTTCAACCCAACAACATTTACTCCGTAAAGTGCTTTTCGTTCAGTAAAGTTACTTGAACGTCCTCAGACATTACACTGGTAAAAATATAGGTTTTAAAAAACAAGTCCATTGAAATCACATGACAGTAACACAGCCAATGAGCATAAAGAACAATTAAGAATCACTTCTACTTAAAATGAACTATCTGGAAAAACGTACAAGAAATATGAAAAAAAAAAAAAAAAAAAATATATATATATATATATATATATATATATATATATATATATATGACATATATGACACTGATGGCGCTTTTGCAAGTGAAACCGGTCTGTGGGACAGACTGTGTAGCAATAAACTGCTAATACTCCTTCGCTGCCTTCATTGTTTTGTTTTGAGTGCTGGAAGTGGATTTGGTATCTTTATATATATATATATATATATATATATATATATATATATATATATATATATATATGGGTCTAGGACAGTCTACTGAAAGACTGTTTCACCGAAAGTGAAATGGGCTGTCACATTTTCGTGAAGGCACTTTTTAACGTAAAAAGTGCTTTCGCAAAACCTTTGTAAAAGTACAGGGAATCGGGGGAAGTGGTAGTGGGTGAGATCGGACTCCAGTGGGGATAAGGGAATATCCCCTTTTCCCCACTGTAGTGCGATCTCAGAGCGAGAATATAAAAGTAGGGGGGTGTGGCGGGCGGAGCCTTCCACATTGGGGGGGGGGGGTGCAGGGGGCAAAGCCCCCCTGCATAAACATGGTGTGTGTTTTTTTTTTTGTTTTTGTGTATGTATGTATGTGTGTGTTTTTACCTTCCGTTTACCAAAACTGCTTTTTTGGTGAAAGCAGTCTTGGTAAACGGTGTTCAGTAGGGTTGGTTTCAGAAAGTTGGTCTTTCGATCAACTGTCCTAGATCCATAGATAAATATATATATATATATATATATATATATATATATATATATATATATATATGTGTATGTGTGTGTGTGTGTATAACAATACCTTATCAAAGAAGGTACCTTTTCAAAGAAGTGTGTAAATATAATTGTTATACATACATATATGGATGATTTGCTTACCATTGTTAGAAGCAAATCTCGACTTAATGATGATGTTTGCACATGTGCAATTGGCATGGCTTGGAGAAAGTACAGTTTTGTACCTACCATAAATGTAGATGTCCGATAGGCATGCATCTGCAGTCCTTACAAATGGGTTGTCCTGTCGTCAGGCAGCCCTTCGGTCGGCCGGATTCCAAAGTCTGGGTCTGGCCTCGGCTGGTGTCGCACTTCACCCGACGTCATAGCGGCAGTTCTTCGGGTATAAAGGCATCAGCCGACGCCATTTTCCTCAGTGTTTCTTGCCTCAGATGCCAGGTGCCCTCTAGGAAGGCTAAATTTGGATAAATGCAAATGGTTCCAAATAGTAGAGAGCAAACAAAAATAAGCATGTATGTACATATATACAAACAAATACACCATAATAGATTCCCCAGCTAGCTACAAGATGGGCAAATACCCTAGGAGTACCACAGAGGGGAAGGAGGGTGGGTAATCCTGACTGCAGATGCATGCCTATCGGACATCTACATTTATGGTAGGTACAAAACTGTACTATGTCCTTCAAGGATGCATCTGCAGTCCTTACAAATGGGTAGAATACCATAGCCAAACTGGGGGAGGAGGAGAAATATATTATGGTGTAGTTAAGATCCCTTGCAAAACAGCAGTGGCAAAACCTGCTCGGGATCTGGAGTATAAAGGTAAATTATAATGCTTGGCAAATGTATGCACGGAGCTCCAAGTAGCAGCCTCTAAAATGTCTTTGGTAGCCGCTCCTCGTAAAAAAGCTGTGGTAGTGGCTGTAGCCCTTGTAGAGTGAGGCCTGATGTTTTCTGGAGTTTTCTTTCCATGGTAGGAGTAACAAAATCTAATGCAATTTCCTATCCACTTAGAGATTGTCTGTTTTGAAATTGCTTTTCCTTCCATTCCTGTTGCATATGCTACCAGTAGCTGGTCAGTTTTTCTATTGCTCTTGGTCCTGTCCAGGTAATAACGTAATTGTCTATGTACATCCAAGGTATGCAGCAGTCTTTCTCCCCTGTTTTATGGGTTGGGGAAGAATGTAGGTAGGTGGATAGCTTGATTTAAAGATACCCTGGAGACCACCTTTGGCATAAAAGTAGGATTAGTTCTCATGGACACTCTATCTTGATGGAAGATCAGGAAGGGCTGTACTGCCATTAATGCCTGTAGCTCAGATACCCTTCTTGCTGAAGTGATTGCAAGCAGGAAAGCAGTTTTCCATGATAAGTACTGTAATTCTGCTGTTGCTGCTGGCTCGAAAGGAGGGAGTGTCAACTTTTCTAGCACAAAGTTCAAGTCCCATGCTGGCAATGGCGGCTTCCTGGGTGGCTTTACATTTTTAATCCCTCTCAGAAATTGCCTGAGCAGAGGATGTGAGAATACTGGAGGATCCAAGTTGTATTCTGCTGAAATAGCTGATGCATGAATCTTAATGGAAGAATAGGACAGGCCGTTCTGGAAGAGCTCTGCCAAGTATTCCAGGATGTTAGCTATGTTTACCAGTGACACATTCGCTCCTTTTGCAGTACTCCAAATGCGATATCTTTTCCATTTTGCTGAATAATTTTTTCTTGTTGAGGGTCTGCGAGCCTCCAAGATAATGTCTTTAACCCTTTGAGATAAATCTGGGTTATTTGGTCTTATGCAATGTTCCAGGCAGTCAGCTGCAGTGTTTTCAGGTTTGGATGCAGGGTTTTGAAGTTGTTCTGTGTTAACAGCAAGGGAACTAGGGGCAGAGGCCATATTTGTTCCCAAGACATACTCCTCAGTAATGGGTACCAATGTTGCCTTGGCCAGTCTGGAGCTATCAGAATGATCCTTGGACGGTCTTCATTGATCTTCAGTAGCACCTTGCGCATCAAAGGAAGAGGTGGGAATGCATATGCTGTCAGGTATGTCCAACTGAAAGATAGGGAGTCCACTTTCCAAGCAAGTGGGTGGTAGGTCCTTGTGCAGAATTTTTTCAGTTGGTGATTGTGTGGGGATGCAAATAAGTCTATTTCTGGCAGTCCCCATTTCCCTGTAATGGTTTTGAAGATGTCCGGATGCAGCATCCATTCGTGGGCATCCGTGGTAGTTCTGCTTAGGATATCTGCTAGTATATTTTCTTTTCCTGGCACAAAAATTGCTTGTAGCTGAATGTTGAAGCTCAGTGCCACATTCCAGAGGTCCATTGACATCCGGCATAGAGGGTATGAATGTGTGCCTCCCTGTTTGTTGATGTACCACATAACTGTGGTGTTGTCCGTCCTTATCAGCAGTTGACCCTGTTGAAGAAATGGTCTGAATGCCTGGATTGCCAGTTTTACTGCCAGCATTTCCTTTTGATTTATGTGTAGGTGCAGCTGGTCTTGAGTCCATAAGCCTTGTATGCACTTGTCCAGCATGTGTGCCCCCCAACCGAGGTCTGAGGCGTCTGTTGTGATGGTCTGGCTTGGTTGAGTGCTGTGGAAGGGAAGTCCCTTGTTTGATTGACAGGCCTGGGCCCACCATTGGAATTCTTGTTTCAGGCATGGAATTATTGGAATTTGGGTTTCTAGGCTGTGCTTGTGCTGAGACCATAAATTCCTTAGGTACCACTGTAACTTTCTCATATGTAGTCTGGCATGTGGAATTAATATTATGCAGGATGCCATGTAACCGAGAGCTTGCAGGACATTTCTTGCTGTTAGCTGGTTCTGCTTTGTCAATGCCATGAAGTAGAAAGGGAGTTGCTCCTGTTTTTCTACTGTCAGGAATGCCATTTGTTTTGTTGTGTCCAAATCTGCACCCAAGAAGGTTATCCTTTGGGATGGTATCAGCCTTGACTTTTTTATATTGACTGTGTATCCCAGGGCTTGTAGTAGATGAATGACCCTTTCCAAATCTTTTGTTAATTTGTTTTTGTTGTCCGCTTGTAACAGGCAGTCGTCCAGGTAAGGGTAAATTTGAATTCCCTGAAGCCTGCAATGAGCAATCACTGATGCCAGGCATTTCGTGAATACTCTGGGCGCAGTAGATAAGCCAAAGGGCAATGCTGAGAATTGATAATGCTCTGATCCTGCAAGAAATCTGAGGTATCTTCTGCAATTTGGTCGTATGGGGACGTGCAGGTATGCCTCCTTGAGATCTAGAGTTACCAGCCAAGACTCCTTGCCCAGCATGGGAAGAAGCTGCTGTAGGGTCAGCATTTTGAATTTTGGAACAATGAGGTATGTGTTTAAAGCGGACAGGTCGAGAATAGGTCTCCATTGGTTTTCTTTTCTTGGTACCAGGAAGAGTCTGGAGTAAAATCCTTGCCCTTGTTCCATAGATGGTACCCTTTCTACAGCTCTCATCCTTAGTAAGTGAGTTATTTGTTGTAGAGCTTCTGTCTTCTGATTTGGAGGTAGGTTTGGCATTCCTCTCTTCCTTGGTAGAGTATGGAAGTGAAACCTGTAACCTTGGTCTATTGTCTGTAAAATCCATTTGTCTCCTGTGATGTAATGCCAGTTTACTGAAAATAAGGCTAGCTCCCGCCTAAGGGTGCTTCTAGTTGTTCCCTGGTAGGCGGTGCCAGAGCCAAGTCACTGTGATTGTCCTGTGGAAGTGGTGGCGGCTGGATCTGTGGCTGTACCTCGCTGGTTGTTAGCCTGCCATTGACGTCCCCTGTAGGCACCTCTGGATTGACCCCTGCCTCTTGAGCGCCTATTTCTGCCTCTCGGAGCTCTGGAGGTGTCTGGAAAGGACCAATTCTTGGAAGGCCAGTTCCTGCTAAACCTTGGAGGCTGGACCTGCAAGAAATCCTTGACTGTCTGGACAGATTTTGCTTTCTCTTCCACCTTCTTCAGCACTTGCTGTGCAGGGGAGCCAAACAAATTGAGCTTATCCATGGGAGCATCTAGGAGCTTTGATTTAACATGGTCTGATAAGGACTGCTCTTTTAACCATGCATGTCTTCTGATCACTGTGCCAGTCATGGCTGATCTAAAGGAAGCCTCCAGTGCATCATAGCCGCATTTTAAAGAATGATTACTGACCTGCTGAATGTTATGTACCATTTCCTGAACAGATTTTTTGTCTAATGGTTCATCAGAGGACAGATTTTTAGTTAACTGATCTCTGGTTCTGACCGACCGGCACTTGCGAACAGCTTCTGCTTCGGGCGCCACGCGGCAAGAAAGACTAAGGAAAATGGCGTCGGCTGATGCCTTTATACCCGAAGAACTGCCGCTATGATGTCAGGTGAAGTGCGACACCAGCCGAGGCCAGACCGAGACTTTGGAATCCGGCCGACCGAAGGGCTGCCTGACGACAGGACAAACCATTTGTTAGGACTGCAGATGCATCCTTGAAGGACATCTCTTGTATCATATATTAATGACTGGACTGATGAACTAAATAATGTTAGGTATAGAACAAATGTAACAGATTTAGGAAATGATGCATCTATTTTCTGCAAAGAACATTTAACTCCTATGAAAGATGATGAAGCTCCTGAGAACTATGGAATTGTGGATGCAAGTACTCTGCAATCTGAGGATCCAGTTTGTTTGGAAGGAAACAAAAAAAGAAAGAAAGGAAGAAGTTCTCAACAAATAAGGAAGAAAAAGAAACTGACTAATGACTGTAAAGGAAAGAGAATATGTAGTAAAAAGGATTCTGCTTTGTTATACAACACACTGGTGACAGGGAATGAAGATATCTGTCCATCAGAAAACCCTCAGTCTACAGCAAAAGGCATCATCTTTCCAATGGAAAAGGTAGAAAAAAGACGCAAGGGGCAGGTGAAAAGGAAGCAATCAAAACTGAACGTGGAAGGATTGAAGAACATTACTCTAAGAAAAAAGAAGAGAAAGACAGGTGTTGACTACATGGCTCAAGCTGCGGATTTACAATGCCAACTGGATGAGAATTTAATACACAATGAAAACAGTGGAATTAATAAGACTAACAGTGATGAAGATCTATCCTTCATAACTGATAGAGCAGAAATGACTGCATTAGAAGCTGAAGACTCTTCAGAGATGGTCAGCAAAGATATTCTGGTAATTGGAGATTCAGTTCTTAGAGGAACTGATACTTATCTGCAGAGATGATAATGAACATCAAGTAGTGTTATACTTGCCAGGAGCAAAAATAGAAGATGTGAAACAAGCCTTGGAATGCCTTAATGTAAGGAAGTATGGATTTGTTTTTATTCATGTTGGTACAAATTATGTCACCAACAAAGATTCTCTGACTGTTAGTCAGGAACTGACAGCCCTCCTTGATAGTATAGCTTGTAGTGGTGTTAGGACATATTTTCACAAATCACCTCTAGAAAGGATAGTCAGGTCACTGTGAATGAAAAGATTTTTTGGATAAACACCTACATGGAAAAATGTCCTGTTTTAAAAAATGGAAATGTGTAGAGCATCCAAGCCTTCTTTTGGGCACACATGTTCAGACAGGATGGTTGCATTTGTCTAGATCAGGGAAGAGAATTTTTGCAGCAGATATTTTGCAATATTTGACAAACACTAGCCAGGATTTTGGCAGGTCAAAAATGTAACAGTTCACAGATAGCAACATTTAATACATCTCTGATGGTTGTTAATGCTAGGAGCATTAAAAAAGTTTTTTTTATTAGAAAATTTGCTATATTCCCACAAGACTGTTGTTATAGTATGTGAAACATGGTTAAAGAACAACGACTGGAAACTAGTTCTATCAGGGTATAAATGTTTTTACTGTAACATACATTCTAACAAAAAAACAGGTGGAGGTATTATGATAGGGATTAAAGATAGCTATGAGACTTGTGATTATTACATGCTCAATGATAACAGCAATACTATAGACAGTGTAACTGTGACAATAAAGACAACACTGGAACATATAACAATTGTTGGGAGTGTACAGACCACCAAAGTCAAGTGCAGATGACCTAGAGGAATTCATACATTTCTTACATGAAACACAGGGGGGAAGAATAATATTAGCTGGGGACTTAAATTTACCAGAAACAGACTGGAATATTGATTGAACAACATTAGTAAAGAAATTATTCACAGAGTATATTCAGGAACAAATGCTTCAGATTGTTAAAAAACCTACCAGGTGATGGAATATACTAGATATTGTTTGTGTTCCCAAAGAAATTACTGTAACTTCAAGTCAAGTTTTAGCACCATTGATGTGCAGTGATCATGGGGTTATAAAAGTTAATTTGTTGCTAGATAATTCTGCCAGACTGAAATCTAAGCCAATGCACAGAAGGTTAATTACAGATTATAGGGACGCAAAACAGTTACTATATAAAACTAACTGGAGTGAGGTGTTCGGTGGAAAAACTGCAGATGGAATGTGGAAAGTTTTGAAAGAGAAATTGTTTGAGTGCAAAAAGTCAAAAAAATGTTCAGGATCTAGGCACGCAACATCAGGGGGTATATTTCCATAAGAATAAGATACCTGATTAAGGTGAGAGACAAAAATATAAGAAATGGAAGAGAGGTCGAACTACAACTTTGAAAACTGAAATAAATGAGCTGGACAAACAGATTAACCATAGTGTTAGACAAGATCAAGAAAAATTTGAAGAAATTGATATAAAGATATTGAGCATAACAGGAAACCTTTTTATAGACACACAAGATGTGGAAGGAGTAAAGATAACACAAATTGATAAACTGTGTGCAGATTCTAAAATTTATTCTCAGACGCAACAGATTATAGATATATTTACAAAATCCTATGCAAAACAGTTTGGCTCCACAAAAGGGGTGGTAAATTGTTCTAGTGACAGCCAGGTAATCCCAGATACTGTAATCAAATTAGATTATACTGAAAAGGAACTGTGCAAACTGGATCCAAACAAAGCGCAGGGAAGAGACGGAATAATTAAAAATGACCTGAGAACACTTAAGCAAGAACTTACACTGCCATTACATCTATTATTCACTAGGTCATATAAATATGGGGAGATTCCTCAAGATTGGAGACATGCACTTATTAAACCTGTCTTTAAGGAATAGGGGAGTAGGACAAACCCAGAATAACGTTGTGGAAAAATAATGGAGAAGGTAATACTGGATAAGTTACTGTCAGAACTGGATAGGTTGGGACTTGAAACCATAGATCAGCATGCATATGTTGAAAATAGATCTATTACCACCTGTAACATGATGTTCTATAACAATATAATAACAGCTATGAATGAAAAATTGTGTTGTGATGTGATTTATATAGATTTAACTTCAGCATTTGACAGGGTCATGCACAAAACATTGATCAATAAATTTGTACAACTAGGTATTGATGTACTGTTGATAAGAAAGATAGCTGCATGGCGTACAAATAGGGCATGGCACGTATCACACATCAACTGGACAGGTGAAATTCTTGGTTACAGTCAAGGTGTCCCACTGGGCTCTGTACTAGGCCCTTACTTGTTTAGATTGCATCTTTCAGACCTTACTTTTTCATCTTAGGTGTTCTACAGTCTATATGCTGACGACCTGAAATTGGGTGAACTGATTACAAGTGTTACAGATAAGGCATGTCTGTAAAATAATTTGACTAAATTGACCATTTGGGCACAGGAAAATATATTGATAAATTCATCAAAAACTAAGCATATGAGATTTGGGAGACAAACTGAAAGGTGAATATTTAATACAGCACACAGTGATTGAAACTATAGACTCATTTAAGGACCTGGGTATATGGGTAGATTCAGCTATGAGTTTTTCTAACCATATCAACCAATTGGCTAATGACAGTTATAGAACTATAGGTTGTATAAAAAAGATTTGTAAAGTCTAGGAAATCAAACATAATGAAGTCATTGTTTGTTGGTTACATTAGACCCAAACTTGAGTATGGAATAACAATATGGAAACCCTATAGGAAAACAAGCATGGATAAACTGGAAAGAGTACAGCAGAAATATGCTAAGGGCATCCATGGATGTGAAAATCTAAGCTATTATGAAAGACTAAAATATCTGAACTTGTACAGTGCCTCTTACAGATATTTAAGATGAGATCTTATTCAGGTATATAGGGCATTTAGGGACAACTACCTCTGGGAATGTTTGGGGTTATCAAAAAGTACTAGAGAATCATCAGATAACCTATGTAGAAGATTCTATAGGAATGATAAGTGTACTAATTGGTTCTCTGACAGAGTAGCTGATGCTTGGAAAAGACTACCAAATTACATTAAAGGAAGTACTAGTTTAGATATTTTTAAGAACAGCCTGGACATTTATTATGGGAACAAATGTTTTGGCATATTGGCAAGCTAGAAGGGCTTTAATGCCCATGCTTGAAACATCTGTATGTATGTGTGTGTGTGTATATATATATATATATATATATATATATATATATATATATATATATATATATATATATATGTATACATATATATTTTTTTTTACATATTTCTTATACGTTTTTCCAGATCGTTCATTTTAAGTAGAAGTGATTTTAATCGTTTCTTATGTTTATTGGTTGTGTTACTATCATGCGATTTCAATGGAGGTGTTTTTTAAACCTGTATTTTTAACAGTGTAATGTCTGAGAAGTTCAAGTAACTTTACTGAATGAAAAGCACTTTACGGAATAAATTTTGTTGGGTTGAACGGTTATCCCTGTTGCTGTTTCTTTGTATTTCATATTTTGTTTGTTTGATGGTTTTTCAAGTGGACACAGGTAACTTGCAAACACAGGACCCATCACAATTTGGCTTTGTTAAAGGAAGGTAATGTCTATTAAATCTGGTGGACGTCTTTGAGAGGGTCACCAAAGCAATGGATAAGGGCAAGACTGTGCACACAGCTTACATTGACCTGGCCAAGGCTTATAATATCCCACTTACGCATTATAGAGAAACTCATTAAATTAGGTAGAAACCATTTTATCACCCACTGGATAGGACCCAGTAAGTCAAAATAGGTGAAGCCACCTCCACCAAGAGGACAGTCACTAGTGGAGTCCCCCAGGGCTCAGTACTGAGCCCTCTCCTTTTTGGCATCTTTCTCTGAAATGGATACAAATGCTGTAGGTTTATGGCTGACTAACTTTGCAGGTGATTGCAAGCTGGGGTTATCATCAACTCCCTGCAGTTACTAGCATTCTTCAAGAAGTATTAACTCTGACTAATAAATGGTGCCAAAACCATGGTCTTAAACTCAGTACTTATGTCATCATCCCACTATACTCTTCCCTTATCAGACCAATCAGAGTACAATGTTCCCTTCAGTATTTATCTGACCAGGCAATATGCAGCAACTAGAATGATCGCAGAGGTTCCTTAAAAAAACAATACAAGGCATAACAAACCTGCCATAGGCAGGGCACTTTATAAACCTTTTCCTCTACTAAGTCTCCTACAGATTGCTGAATGGTGATCTATGGCTTACAAGGCATCCACAACCCACACTTATGAATCTCCTGCATATTTGTAAGTCAAACAGTACCAGAAATACAAGGTATAGGGACTTGAAATTTGTCTGTGACTTAAACAGAACATGCTGGAGAAACAGATACGAGTCCCAGAGGCTGCTTCTCCTATGGAACAGGCTTCCCATCCATGTGAAGCTCAGTTTGTCTATTACCCAATTTAAGCATAACCTACACCAGTGGATGAGGAACAGGAAATTTACACTGGGCATGTCACTCATGTCCCTTATGAATAGAGGTAGCTTACAAATTCTGGGCTGTCAGTGTCCTATTTAAATACAGGACATTATTCGTTTGTGGAAACTTAGCTAGGTTTATAAATACTCCCCCCTAAGGCATTAGCCTAGTAAAATCTATGAATCTAAGAAAACACTGCTTAAAAGTCAGAGCAAGGCTATTCTATATGGACCACAGCAACAAATGGATGTCTTCTTATTAAAACCAGAATAATGAAAAATGCAAGCTACGTATGGCATACTGTACCATTTTTTTACTCTGTGTAGACCCTATGCTGAACTACTTTGCAGAGAAAGGTGTGTAGTGGATTTATTATGCCCACTACTAAGAAAAAGTTAAAACTTGTTCCATGCTTCCCCCAGCATCAGACACCATGTTAACAGCACTTGAGATGCTTAACAAAAGCATGTTAAGACCACCCTGACAATTGCTAAGATTGTGCTTCATATAAAGAACTAACAGTGGACAGCACTAGCTGGCAAAGAACAGCAAGACGGTAAAACAGCTTTTAAAAGTTGCCAGAACTTCATTCTGCCACACTTACAAAAGGTGACAGAACAAACTTCTAACAGCTTTTAAAAGCTGTTTTACCTTATGACAGAGCAGTACTTAGTTTCTGCTTGCTGTACCTCTCAACTGCCCCTGCTTTTGTCTCATATTTGTCCCTTTCCTTCACAAAAAAAAAAATGATTTTCTAGGAAATCCCTGATGATTACAGACCGTCAATAATGCCAGACATTTACTAATTCAATTTTATTATTTTTTTTTAGGTACACTGTCCTGCTATTGTAGGGGCCAGATGATGGGCAGCAATGCAAATAAACATGTGTATGGCTATCTCTCTAGCACTACACCTACCTACGGTACTGGGAATCCTTCAAAAGTGATTACATTATAAAGTATCTGGATAGCTCTATACTATGTAGCCTGCACAAACCACATACAGCTACACAGTAGCTAGAATCACAGTTCTTCACAGTTTGTACGAGCAGCAAGCACCTCTTTGCTCATCATAAGCTCTTTGTATATTCAGGGCCACATATTATTTCTCTACCCGACACAAGCCCTTCATGCATTCTAGTCTGTCTAACTTTATTTAACATAAGTTGCAGAATTCAGACAATCTAAGAATCAGTGAAACAGGAAGCAATAAAAGGAATCAGTGTGAACATACCAGAATACTGAAATGTAATAAAGTCTGCCCAACAGGGCAGCATATCAAATGAGTGAGAGAGAGAGAGAGATTAAGATGTATAGACTTGGAGAATTTACTGTGAATCAGCTCCTCCTTATCAACACCAAAATCCTTATAAAATGCAAGATGGATTTCATGGATTAGTTAAAAAGGTGAGTGAAGAAGGAATTAAAACTAGTGAAGCATTATAGAATGTAAGAGGAATGAGAATAATCAAATTAACACGTTTAGGATACACTACAAAGAATTAATATGAGTACATTTAATTTACAGGATATTTATCTGAAACAGAAAAGAATAAGATCATCAAGAAACAGAAAGACTTAGCATGTCCAAACTACAGGAAAATATCATGGGGACACCATTATGATTCCTAAGAACCTTGTACAAAGTTGAAGAAGTGGGGAGATTGAGAGGTACTGAACCTCCAGTTTACTGCACTAAAATAAAAGAACTCTCATTTATGAGAGCCACATTATTCCATTCAATGTTTTGAGGCAGTTAAAACCATGGCAGTACTCAAAAGGCATAAAGTAGAAAATTAACCCTGGAAAGAACACCAGTCTACTGCAGGATATACCAGTAAACATGTGCACACCTAAGCAGACTTTTCAGAAACACAAATACATTGTTCAACTCAATCTTTGCGCTGTGAGAAAAAAAAAAGCACTTGATAAAAATCCATAAGGACGCAGGAAGGCATACAAACTCTTAACAGAAGGCACTCAGCCATAATCTGTTTGCAAAAGCAATAGTGACAATGACAGTAACCATTAAGAAAGATGCATCTAGAAGGCATCCCAGAAACACCATCTTGTGAGAAGGAATAAGGGAGGATGTAAATTCAGTTGAAATCTTAGACCAAGAACAGGTCCTTTACCCATGCAAGAGATTATGGACATTTTGAAAAAGTACATGCAAAAATAAGACCGTCCCCTAAATACGGAAAAGTGTGAATGCCCTGCAACCTGCAGTGAGCTATAAAGGGAGACAAACACTTTGTAAACACCCTTGGAGCTGTGAATAATTCAAAGAACAAAAAAGGGGAAATGAAAATGTAAGCTAGACACAGAATGTCTTTAAAAAGCCTGAAATCTTTGAGAATTGGAAAGTGATTACAGGCATCTCTTAGGTCTAAAGTTAGCAAGAAACTGAGAGGTAGAATGAGAAGTAATGGAGACTGAAGGATAAGTATCTTGAACTTTGGAACTATATGATCTAGGACTGGAGAAAACAGAAAAGTTTGGTTTGGTAGAAGAGAATGAAGGACCCGATAGTGAGGAAGGGAAGTCTACTGCCAATTCTACCCATTCTGAATGATTTTCAGTACCCACTTACCGGAGGATATTTGAAGCCACTGAGGTAATTGACAACCTATACTTAGGGAGATATTTTGCTGTGTTGCCAAGATGGGGAGGGGACTTATCTGATGGGTCATATAGTCAGTTTGCATTTTTGGACAGCCCTTGGTAATTGCAGGCTCCCCTTCCTTTTTTAAATTCTGCTTGCTAAATTTTGCTGAAACTATTTATTTTGCTTCCTATAAAAGGATCCTAAATAGGAAGGAAAATTTGTGTTAAACACTGACAAGAAATGTTGACACTCTGAATGACTAACAAATTAATTTCCCCTCTTTTATCAAGTCTTTCAAGGACCTCAGCAGGGTGGTACAAACAAAGTATCCCTATCCAGAGGAGCATTCAATACCTCAGCTTTAACATCTTCTGGTTAAGTCTGAGCACATAACTTAACAAACTTTCTCATTACTGATACAGTAGAAGCTGCCTTGGATACAGCATCGAGAGTCATAAGCACACTTCAAAAATTGTCTGATTATTCGAGAAATAGAAGAAATTTAAAAAACAAAGAAACCTTAACCTCTAAAGAGGTAAACTGGCAGTTTTCTTTCTCATACTTTCCAAAAAAAGCAAGCATGACTTTAGATATATGAACCTGGCAATTTAGAATTCTGAAGGCTCAAGTAGAAGATGTACAGCTTTTTATTAAACTGTTCACAAGCTTTCCTATCCTCGTCAGATGGAATAGGATTGTCATGCACAATATGTTTGGCCTTCGATGATTTTATCAAGGAAACACCAATAGGACCCGATTTGGGATTTAAAAAAACTAAGGTCTGAGGAACTGTATATAATCTATCAGACTTACTAGGGGCAGCTGGCTGATTGTCAGACAATTTCTCTTCCTGATATATGGATACTAAACAAAAAAAAAAAAAAAATGCCAGTCTAATTCTCTATCAGACTGAATCTAAAGGAGAAATGTTTTCTTTTATTATCCACAGAGTGTTTAGAATAAACTGAATGAAATACTTACAATAAAAACATTTTGAACAAGATAAAAAAATGCCTGTTTTCTCCTTCTAAGGAACTCCCCTAGAAAAAGACATGTTCAAGAATGGGCCTCTTCTCAATGAATTAGGCACCAAAGGTTAGCTTTATGGTAGAATATTGTCTGCTTCTTTGAGACCTACACAAGTGGTTCTTCCTTGCTCAATAAGGACAACCCAGTAACCACTGGTAGCTAACTCCCAATCCATAACAGCTTCTTAAGGAGCAATGCCAGTGGGATGCAGAGAAGACTATGACAACTTTGAGGAATCTGGCTTAGCCACAGCAGTCTCTCCCAGCAATGGCTGAGGCAGTGGAGAAACCACCCTGACTACTGAAGACTGAACAGAATTTTTCTTCTTCTTGAGCACAGGGGTGGGAAGAATTGAAGAAAAGTACAGTTTTGTACCTACCATAAATGTAGATGTCCGATAGATATGCAACTGCAGTCCTGACATATGGGTTGTCCTGCCTCAGGCAGCCCTTCGGTCAGCCGGATTCCAAAGTCTGGGTCCAGCATCGGCTGATGTCGCCTCTTCCCCGACGTCAGAGCGGCTGGGGTACGAAAGCATCAGCCGACGCCATCTTCTTCAGTGTTTCTTGCCCCAGATGCCAGGTGCCCTCCAAAGAAGGCTAAATTTGGTGAATGGATAAAAAATTCCAGACATGCACAACAGTAATAAACAGATACACCATAACAGATATCCCCAGCTAATAGAGGAAAGGGGGAATGGACCCAAAAGGAAAAATGCAGAGGGGTAGGAGGGGGGGAAAACCTGACTGCAGTTGCATATCTATCGGACATCTACATTTATGGTAGGTACAAAACTGTACTATGTCCTTCAAGAATGCAACTGCAGTCCTGACATATGGGTTGAATACCATAGCCAAGCTGGGGGTGGTAGGATCTAAGAAAGGGATGGTGTAGCTAAAATGCCCTGCAGGACTGCCGAAGCAAAGCCTGCTCGGGATCTGGAGTATAAAGGCAGGTTGTAGTGTTTGGTAAATGTATGCACGGAGCTCCATGTAGCAGCCTCTAGAATGTCCTTTGTAGCCACTCCTCTTAGAAAGGCTGTGGATGTGGCTATAGCTCCGGTGGAGTGTGGCCTAATATTGGCTGGCACACCTTTTCCATGGAAAGAGTAACAGAATCTGATGCAGTGTCCAATCCATTTTGAAATTGTTTGTTTGGAGATTGCCTTTCCTTGCACTCCAGCAGCATAAGCTACAAATAGTTGGTCAGACTTTCTGGTGGTCTTTGTTCTGTCCAAGTAGTAGCGTAATTGTCTGTGTATGTCCAAAGTGTGCAGCAGCTTTTCCCCCTTATTTTGAGGATTGGAGAGTTGATTTAGAGACACCCTGGATATCACTTTTGGCATGAATGAAGGATTGGTTCTTAGAGAAACTCTGTCCTGATGAAAAATGAGAAAGGGAGGTACTGCCATCAGGGCCTGTATCTCCGAGACTCTTCTTGCTGAGGTAACTGCCAACAGGAAAACCGTTTTCCAGGAGAGAAATTGCATTTCTGAAGATGCTGCTGGTTCAAAAGGAGGGAGAGTTAATTTTTCCAAGACGAAATTGAGGTCCCATGCAGGTACTGGTGGTTTTCTGGGAGGTTTGATATTCTTTATCCCTCTTAGAAACTGTCTTAGCAAGGGATGTGAAAACACAGGTGGACCACAGTTGTATTTTGCTGAGATTGCTGCAGCGTGATTTTTTATTGTAGAATATGAGAGGCCACTATGAAACATTTCTGCCAAGTATACTAATATCTGTGGTATGCTCATTACTGATGCATCCTGACCCTTGTTGGCATTCCAGATGGTGAATCTCTTCCACTTGGCTGAATAGGCTTTTCTGGTGGAAGGTCTGCGTGCTTCCAGCAAGATTTCTTGTACTTTTTCGGAAAGAGAGATATGGGTGAAAGTCATGGAACCCTCCAAGCTGTCAGCTGCAATGTTTGCAGGTTTTGATGAACAGTCCTGTAATTGTGCTGTGTTAGAAGCAGAGGCCATTGAGGCAAGGGCCACGGTTTGGTGCGAGTTATGCTCAGTAGCAGTGGATACCAGTGCTGCCTTGGCCAGTCTGGAGCTATCAAAATTCCTTTTGGTTGTTCTGCTTTGATCTTCAGTAACACCTTGGTCAGTAATGGTAGAGGAGGGAATGCATAAATTGTTAGGGAATTCCAGCCGAAGGAGAGGGCATCTGTTCTCCAGGCTAAAGGATGGTGCGTCCTTGAACAGAACTTCTCCAGGTGATGATTGAGGTGAGAAGCAAAGAGATCTATGTCCGGTCTTCCCCATGCACTTGTTATTTGTGAGAAAATGTGTGGATGCAGCATCCATTCATGCGGATCCAAGAAATTTCTGCTCAGCCTGTCCGCCAGAACATTGTCCTTGCCTGGAACAAACTGGGATTGCAAGTGGATGTTCAGTTTCAGGGACTTTTCCCAAAGAGTCATTGTTAGTCTGCAGAGGGGGTAAGAGTGAGTGCCTCCCTGCTTGTTTATATACCACATGACAGTGGTGTTGTCTGTCCTTATTAGCAGATGACCTTGTTGAAGGGATTTTCCGAAGGCCTCGATTGCATGTATCACTGCCAACATCTCTTTTTGATTTATGTGCAGATGCATTTCCCTGGGAGTCCATTGCCCTTGAATGCATCTGTCCTCCATGTGCGCCCCCCATCCATGATCTGAGGCATCTGTTGTAATGGTTTGACTTGCTAGAGGTTTGTTGAAAGACATGCCCTTGTTTAAATGACTTGCTTGAGCCCACCACAAAAATTCCCTTTGCAGGCATGGAATGAGTGGTATTACGTCTTCTAGATTTTGGCTGTGTTGAGACCATAAGCTTTTTAGGTACCACTGTAGCTTTCTCATGTGTAGTCTTGCCAGAGGTACCAGAAGAATGCAAGATGCCATGAACCCCAGGGCCTGCAGGATTTTCCTTGCGGTCAGCTGGGTGAGCTTTGCTAGGCTTTTGAAGTAATCTGGTAAATGTTCTTGTTTCTCCTCTGTGAGGAAAGCCATTTGTGATTGTGTGTCCAATTTGGCTCCTAGAAAAATAATCTGTTGGGATGGCAGTAGTCTTGATTTTTGAATGTTGACTGTGTATCCCAAAACCTGTAGTAACTGAATGACATAATCCAAGTTTCTTAACAAGGTTTGTTTGCTGTCTGCTTGTATAAGGCAGTCGTCCAGGTAAGGGTATATCTGAATCCCCTGGAGCCTGCAATGTGCAACTACTGATGCCAGGCATTTTGTGAATACTCTGGGCACAGTAGATAAGCCAAACGGCAATGCTGAGAATTGATAATGCTCGGATCCTGCAAGAAATCTGTGGTATCTTCTGCAACTGTGTCTGATTGGGACATGCAGGTATGCCTCCTTGAGGTCCAGAGTAACCAGCCAAGACCCCTTTTGCCCAGCATGGGAAGGAGTTGCTGTAAAGTCAGCATTTTGAATTTTGGCACAATGAGAAAAGTGTTTAGAGCGGACAAATCCAGTATAGGTCTCCATTGCTTTTCTTTTCTTGGAACAAGGAACAGTCTTGAATAGAATCCCTGGCCTTGTTCCTGAGGAGGAACCTTTTCTATTGCTTTCATTTGTAACAGCTTTGAAACTTGTATGAGTGCCTCTGCCCTTTGATTTTGTGGCAGGTTTGGCATGCCTTGTCTCGTTGGTAAGGTATGGAAGTGGAACCTGTAACCTTGGTCTACTATGTCCAGAATCCATTTGTCCTTGGTTAAAATGTGCCAGTTCTTTGAGAATAAGGATAATTTTCCACCTAGAGGTGCTTCTCTTTGAGCCTTGGTCGGCAGAGTGAAAGTCAAGTCATTGTGATTGTCCCTGTGGTGCAGCTGAACTCCCTGCGCCACTTCTCTGATTTGGTGGTTGCCATTGGCGGCCCCTGTAGGAGCCTCGGTATTGCCCTCTACCTCGAGCACGCCTGTTTTTTCCCCTTTGAAACTTGTCAGTGTCTGGAAAGGACTAATTCTTTGAAGGCCAATTCCTGCTGAATCTGGGTGGCTGAACCTGGAGGAAATCCTTGACTGTCTGTACTGATTTAGCCTTTTCCTCAATAGACTTCAACACATCCTGTGCATTAGCACCAAAAAGCTTCTGTTTTTCCAGAGGTGCATCTAGGAGCTTTACTTTAACATGGTCTGGCAGTGGCTGTTCTTTCAGCCAAGCATGTCTATGTATAACGGCCTCTGTCATAGCTGCCCTACATGAAGCTTCCAATGCATCATAACCACACTGAAGAAAATGATTGCTAACCTGTTGAGTGTTATGAACCAAATCCTGCAATGCCTTTCTATCTATAGGCTCAGGAGAGGCTAGCTTTTTCTGCAAATCATCCATTAAGTAATCCTGGTACTGAAACATATGAAAAAGACAGTTAAGAGACCTCGTGGCAAGGGTGGAAGAGGTATAAACCTTTTTGCCCCATCTCTCCAGAGACCTTGATTCCCTGTCTGCGGGCAAAGGGTTTTTGGCCGAGGAAGTAGCCACTCCTTTGGGCCCCTGAGAAATAGTTTCTAGATCCACAGAGTGGGCCTTAAAGAGATGCTTATGAGTTTCAGGAATCCTGTAATATCTGTCTGGCTTGACAGGAGGGAGAGAGTCAGGGGAAGCACTGGAGTCTGAGTATACATCATCCAAGACATCCAACACTGGAGGGATAGCTAATGGTCTGTGCTGGGGTAACTTGAGGAAGGTACGTAGCCTTTTCCTGGAGTCAGAAAATTCCTGGCCCTGCCACTGAAAATGTTCTCTCATGGAGTGGAGAACTTCTCCGAAAGAAATATCCTCTGGAGGAGAGGCAGAAGGAATTGATTCCTCAGCATCAGAGTCCTCGTAGGCCTGGAAGGATTCTTCCTGGGTATCTGAAAGCTCTGAATCCCTAGAGGCTTCATCTGAAGAGAGGGTATCTGGCTGCTCTGTCCTAGGCCTTTTATCTGCAGGAGGCTGAGAACCTCTGTCTGGGTGCGACTGAGAACCTCTGATTAGAGAGATTAGATCTGCAGCTAGGGTCATGATCTGTTTATCAGAAGAAAGGCCCCGGGAAAAAGTTTTAGGAGGATGGGCCTTAGCCTGGCTGGCAGCCTTAGCACGTGTGTAGGCCTTGATGGACATGGAGACCAGAGGCCTAGCTGCCCCACGTGCAGGAGTAACTTTATCTACTGGTATGGTGTCAGGTAATTCTAGAGCTTCGGTTTCGGGAGGAAAATCAACAACCGGCACCGGGGAAACCTCCGGGACCGAAGTACACGGTAAAGCGGTGTCGTCATTCTGGAGCGGTTGAATTACCGCCTCGGAAGAGGCCGATGCACTCGCGGTAGGCTTAGGTGTGGTATCGGTGGATGACGCGGGCCTAGGATGTCGGTCCCGGTCCTTACGCTTTTTGGAAATATGTGCTGTCGGTTGTTCCGACGTCATGATATAAGCGTAATTTTGCCCAAAAAAGTCTTCGGCAAATTCTGCCCGGCGCCTGAGTGTGCGCTTATTAAAGCAACCACAGGCAGCACAGGCCGAGACGTCGTGGTCTGGGCCCAGGCAGGGAAGGCAGTAAGAGTGGAAGTCCTTATGCGGTATTTGTTTACCACAAGACAAACAATTGTTAACCTTTTCAATTTTTTCCTGACATCGGCTGAGGCAAGAAAAATGTTCCCCAACGGGGTACTTAGCTTTTTGATGACTTCGGTAACTGAAAACACAGGAGCTGACCGACCGGCACTTGCGAACTGCTTCTGCTTCGGGCACCGTGTGGCAAGAAAGACTGAAGAAGATGGCGTCGGCTGATGCTTTTATACCCCAGCCGCTCTGACGTCGGGGAAGAGGCGACATCAGCCGACGCCGGACCCAGACTTTGGAATCCGGCTGACCGAAGGGCAGGACAACCCATATGTCAGGACTGCAGTTGCATTCTTGAAGGACATCAGAGGTTTGCTTCATGGTTAGCTAAGAAAGGGTGCCTGTAAAGTGGGTACAGGAGCCGGAACAAGTCGGTGGACCTCCTGATGGGAAAAACAGTTTTGAGGTACAAAACTGAGTGACAACCTCCCTCCAACCACTAGTCCGAGACCCTATCTAAAATTTCTACACAAAAAAGATTTTCCTCAAAAAGTGCTTTAAACCCCCCCACCACACACAAGTAACTTAACAAAAAAAGCCCCACCTTTTTGAATAAAATACTTTCGTGTCAACTACTAAGAAATACATTTTTTACATAAAATAACACATTTTCTTTAATAAAAGTAAACTTTTTACTCGAAAAAAAAGATAAAGTAGAAGGTTTTCCTTAGAAGGGTACTTATCTGCCCAGCCTTGGTGAAGTGCTAGCCAACCAATCCCCTGAAGCCCATAGGGCAAATGCACTTCAACATCAAGAAAGTTCTGAAGATTTGGTGCCCTAACCACCGAATTTATATGGGTTTTCTCGAGTCCCTCAGCAATCACAATGCATGGAAGTTGCTCTAAAAGCTTTGGATGCTGACTGGAAATCACATCCTTGGAAGGATTTAAATAACAGGGTGGTTAAATTTCCATTCTGCTGGGAAAAGACTAATATAATCACTGAAATGCAGACAATGTATACAACTCAGAAGTAAGCTAATAAAGCATCATTCCGATCAAAATGCTTAGCACAAGTACTTAAGCTTGGACATTACATGGATAGAATATCAATACAAAAGATGCATACTATCTTTTTTCTTAACTCATGATATAACCCTGGTAGTCGGGTGGACATCTAGCTCTTGAGAGCAGCTGTGCTGGTGATTTAAAGGCTACAATATACATCCTTCACTCTTATGCTGAATGACAAAAAGGCAAGCTTTAAAAAGACAATGGATTAGAAGAACCATCAAAGGAAAAAACAACTACCTGCTTCTCATAAATCAGAAGTTTCTAGACAAGCTTACAACTTCCACATTTCTGCTGTGAAATAAGAATACGTTTATAATAACAGCTAGATAACTATTTCTGATGCAGGATATCATAGAAACCCTTACAGGAATTGGGGCAAGAAAGGATTAATAGGGAGAAAAAACACTGCAGCATTCAATAGAAGAATGAAAAACATTCTGCAGGATGAAAGGGGAGCACAAAGATGGCATCTGTCCCTTATGTTATACAAAGGCAATGCTGTTTAATAAACAAGTGTATTATCTTTGGCAAGCTCCTTCTGCCAGGCTCGGACTGGGCAGACTCAGTACGTCTTACAGACTGAGATATGGGAGGAAATGCATAGTACACACAAACTGGAGAATGGAGGAGATAAGCAAAGCCCACAAGCTAAGGAAAAGAGGATGTTGATTATGGTGAGAAAAATAATACAAATGTTATAAATCTACTATCCACTAAAGTACATGCTTACAAGGGACATATATGAAGCTTTCTGTGGAAACTATGACTAAAGAACCTTTAAAGAAATATATCTGTACTATCCTATCATCTAACAAGAAATACAGGTATTTTTTTTCTACAAAAAGGGGAAAGACACAAAGATTAAAAGGCTTATTACTAGCACTGTGCTGTAAATCTGATCTACATTTTTTTCCCTTAGCTTGGAGTCCTTAACACCCAGTGTTGGAAGGACAGAACTCTAGCTCTTCAGGAACTTCAAAACACATCTATAGTGAGGCACTGCATCTTGCTACACTGGGACACAAAATATTAGCATTGCCTACTCCGAGGTGATCTCTGCCTAACATATAAAGCTATGTCAAACCCAGAGCTGTTGGATATGCTACACCTAAAGAAATCCCAATCCCTCTGAGCTACACGCTCTAGGGACCTAAACCTTGTCACCACAATAAACAGAACATGCTGGAGGGATAGATTCCTGTCCCAGAGAGTTCCCATACTCTGGAACAGGCTACCCATCTATGTCAAGCAAAGTTCTTCATTAGCACTCTTCAAGAAAAATCTTGATGAGTGAATGGGAAATAGGAAATGCACCCCAGGGATCACTTCTGTGGCTCTGCTCGACAGTGGCACAGGAAAATAACTTTCTTGGGTGGCGTAAGCCAGGGAACCTTGTTGGCTATGCTTACGTAGGCCCTTGGGCCGATAGCCTAGTACCTACCTATGAACCTATAAAACAAAGACCAACTTGCAAAACTAAGCAACGTAAAAGGTTGCGACACACAAACAAAAATCATACAAAAAGAAATATTGTTTTGCAGGACTTCACCTCCAACTTTGAAGGTTTTATTCCCTTATTACCTCTTCAGTCACACAAACTGGGACACAGCAGTACTTAAAAAAAAACTGGAGACATTACAACTCACTGATGACAATACCACAGTTAACGCAATGAGGAGTCCACAATATGTGACTGATTAAAGATGAAAGACACCAGTGTCAACAAAACAGGACAGGACATCAGATCATTCACCTATTGTTATAAGCTTAAGGGAAGAAATGGGACAATCTGTTAGGGGCTGCTGAAGATCAACCCCATACAAATAAAAATAAATAAATAAATGAAATAAATAAACACAACTAAGTAAATTTAAGAATAGTTCAGGTCAGAAGAGTATAAACACGACTACCCAAATGAACTTTGTCTTCCTCACTTACAATGAACATTTTCAATGCTATAACAGAGGGGGTATAAGGGTTTAGCTAGTGAAAAGTATCATCACAAAGGCCATGTCAATAAAGACACTGGATGGGAAGTTCTAAGTTATTCAAAGACACCTACAGCCATTAAGGCTCTCTATTCTAAAGGGATCTTCCAGGCCAGTTATTTCAGATCTTTCAGATCTAGTTGAAGTAACTGGTTCAAACTGTGAAAGTGGGAGATTTTCAGCAAGAAATAAATGGCTCAGGGAGGGACAATGCCTTGTATAGGAGGTCTGTGGTGAAAGGTATCATGTAAGAAGGCTTTACACACCTTAAAAGAGGCAGAATAACAGAAAATAATTACCAGAATGAAATCTGGAAGCAACAATCAAATGAATCTTAGCAGAAGAGCAGCTTAATCCACAGACTTCAGGTATCACAGAACCAAAAATAATATAGGCTGAGAATGGAGCTATTCCCTTACTAGATACCCAAATAAAAAAAAATGTCCATTTCTACTGAAAAGTCCTTCCAGTTGAAGGCCTCTGAGGGGGAGAAATAATGCCAATTACTCTAACAGAAGTTACAGTTAATTATTAATGGAACTGGAGAAACTAAGCCATCAGCTTTAGGGAGTAGAAATCAAGGTGAGAGCTTCTTTGAAGAATAAGACAGTGTCATCTTGAAATGCTACAGATGAAATGACTTCTGACTGAAATGAGGAAGCATGTTTGTCTGAGTCACTGAATATTTACTTAAATGACTTTGGCCTTTAGATGTTTGGCTTTCTGAATGACCCTCCTCACCACAGAAAATGGAATAAAAAAATAAAGGAGTTCAGCTAGACATGTGCACACTAGAGGCTTGTTTTTGGAAAGCTGGGGCACTTACTGTTTGGAGACACAACCAAGTCACAGGCTTACTTGCACCAAAAGTAAAGCAAACAAACAAACAAAAAAAAAAACCTGTGTAGCTAACTTACCATAAGACAGCTGTTCAAATACATCACATTTGCAGTATTCATTATTTCTGAGACTGCACTGGTAAGCTGTCCCATCAGGCCAGATGTCAAGAGCTCAAGTTCCTTCCATCTGCTTGGCATATGCCCAACTGTAGATATGCAAGAGTGTAGTGGTTCAGGAGGAGTGTACATCCAAACCATCTAAAGAGCTTTCTTGCCCTCTAACATAAGGAGGATCATTTCCTGTGACTCTAAATTAAACACAGCTAAGATATGGTTAATATCCCTATCAGAACATATTTCAAAGAAAAGTGGAAAGGGGTGCAACCCAAGACAAGGCTGTATCTAAGTTAACAATTAAATCTTAGCTCAAGAAGGTGGTGGGCGAAGGAGAAGATTTAAGCAAGGGAAAATAAAGGTGCCACTCCACTCAATAAGAGAGAATCCCTAATGAGGATGGTGGGAAGGGATAGGTACTGCAACAGTAATCAATTTAAAATTCTACCATTATGGTAAATTAACTACACAACTGCATTATGTTCTTCATTACATAAAAGACGTAGTATTCATTAGTTCAGGGACATCTTCCGGACTAGACACACTAGGGCAGTGGAAGTTGTTAGGAAGGTATTGCAAAGGATGCCTTGCAGGACAGCCTTGAACATTCTTGTTATAGCTGTGAATAGTGTGTTCAATGTGTAGTGTTTAGTGAAGGCGTGGACAGAGGCTCAAATGGCTATCTCTAAGCTAAACTGTCCACTCCTGGCATAAAAGCCATAGTGGTGGTTGTTGCTTTGGAACTATGAGCTTTCACTGGACCAGGCAGGCTGTGGCACTTGCAGTAGTAGCACAGACAAATGATTGCACAGCCAACCTGGAGACGGTTTGTTTTCATACTGGCTACTGGCTCTCTGTTCCTTTTCATCAGCAAGAGACAGAAAGAATTGCTCATTTGTCCATAGTCCAACTTGGGTAAAACCAGACCTGCCTGTGTAATTCCAGAGTGTACAGAACTCTTCCTCCCTGTTCTAAGGGTGGGGAAAGATGGCTGACATATGGACAGTCTGAATCAGGGTGAATTCTGAGACCACTTTAGGCATGAAGGCAGAGTTGGTTGTGAGGCTTGCCATCCCTCTGTGGAAAAATAGGAAGTACAGGATACACATTAGTGCCTGCAGCTCTGAGAACCTTCTTGTTGTGGTTTGGCTACTAGAAGTGCTGCCTTCCAGGGAAGGAATTTCAGAGGAGAGCTAGCTCTTGGCTAAATATTGTCCTACATAATTTTTCTAAGCACAAAGTTAAGGTCCCAGGGAGAAGCTAATCTTTTCTTAGTGGCTGTATGCATCCACAGCAGGTTAAAGAGATAAAGCCCTAACTATGAACCAGATTATTACAGTCTGATTAGAGGCTCCACTGCTTGGTAAGGACAAGAGAAGATGGATGATATTCTGCCTGCTTGCCTCTTCTGGGTGGGAAAGACGGTAATGGTGTGCAGGCATGGGCAGAGCCCTGGGTGTTTTTTTTTTTTTCAAACCATGTCCCCACATACAAAAATGCATATCTTGTTTTATACTCACTTTTCTAATTGTTTTAAATGTATACTTATGCACAAGATGGTTTTAAATTACATTTAATAAAAGTTTCCTTCAAAAATAATTTAACATATTTGCAGTTAACATTTTTAATAAACCAAATTTGTTTTTAATGTCAGTATTTTCGAATATTTTTTCCAAACAATAAGCAAATTAAAATTTAGTAACCATTATCAAAAATAACTCTCGTCATAGGATCACAGAAGGTTACTAGGCTAACGGCCCCAGGGCCCTTGCAAGCCTAGCCAAGTTCAACCTGTATTCCCAAGAGTGTCTGGTTCACGCAGAATCTAAAATCAGCGCCTACTGCCCCTGTCCAAGAGGATCACAGGTGGAACCCCCAGGGTGAATTTCTGGTTACTCATGCAATTGTACAAATTACGTTTAAACAGGGCAAACAAGGGGCTTTGTTTAACATGAAAAGGAAGCTTGTTCCAAAGGTGGGACAACCTCCGAGACAAATTTGTCTCTCCAGCAAGTTATGCTGATGTCACATACCTGTTTTTTGAGCGAGTGACCCATGTGCCATTTGACTTGCAAATGTGCAGTATTTCCATTAAAGCTGGGTCACAGACTGCTCTATATGCAGGTACAGGTCACCTCTGAGCACAGTAAAGTGACAATGATTTCAGTCTGTCCACATAAGACAGATTTTGAACATCCTGAATTTTCTTAGTAAGGAACTTTTGTGGTCTCTCCAATTGCTGTAGGTGTTTGCAAAGGAACATAAAGGGAGAGTTGTACTCTATTGGCCTTATGAAGGAAGAGTCACGGGGGTTATAACCTCTTTCTCTGGAGCCAATGCCCTTACGAGATGAGCAATATAAAATGCCCTTCTTACCACTGTGGAGACATGGTAATCAAAGTTGAGGTTGCTTTGTGCCCAGATCCCCCACTACTGACTGTGTGCTTAGAGTAATGCTACTGATGTGGTAGTTTACAGAAATATCACCCTCGATGAAGGGGATGATGATGCATCTTTTTGCATTAGGTTTAAGACCATTACTTTGGCACCAGTCATTGGTTTGCACAAGACCTTCTTGCAGGATGCTGACATCTCCAGGGGTTTCAATGATCGCTCCCAGTTTGCAGTCATCAGAAAGTTGTCAGCCACAGTCCTTAAGTTTTAGCCTGCACTTCAGAGAAGTAGATTCTGAACAGTAGGGGACCCAGAACTAATCCCTGTGGAACACCACTGGTTATGGGTTTGCTGGAGGAGGTGGAGTATTTTGACTATATGAGTTCTATCAGTGAACCAGTTTGTAACCCACTTGACAATATATGGCTTGATACCCAGCTGGGTGAGTTTATCAATAATGCCTGAGTGGGGGATTGTGTCAAAGGCCTTGGCCAAGTCTAGGTAGGCTGTATGCACAGATCTGCCCTCGTCTAGAACTTTAGTGACTGTCTCAAAGAAGTCTACCAAGTTTAACAGGTATGATCTCCCTTTGATAAAGTCAAACTGGATGGGGTCGAGCATTTGGAGATTTTCTATATCTTTAACAAGGTCCATGATGATTCGTTCCACGGTCTTGCAGATAAGGCTGGTCAGGCTAATGGGTCTATACTTCCCAGGGTCCATGGATGCACCAATTTTGTGCAAAGGGATGACTGTAGCGGTTTTCCATTCCACTGGGATGAAGCCAGTGCTTAGGTTGTGATTAAAAAGCATGTCCGATGGTGATGCTAATTCATGTTTTAAGCCATGTAGAACACAGCCCAAGATGTTGCCTGGTCCCATAGAGTCTGTTTTTTGGTCTTGGAGCGGGCGTTTAAGACCTGCTCCTTGGAGACACTAGATGGGGGACAGGTGTTAGCGATGCTTTTGGGTATATGCAGCAGGGACAGGGGAGTGAAGTTTTCACTGAACCTGTCAGCCAGCAGGTTTGCTGTATCTACAGGTTCTATTAATGTACTTCCATTAACTATGAGTTCACCACAAATCTGGGCCTTACCTTTAAAGTTACAGATGTGACTAAAGAACACCTTGTGGTTATCCTTAGTTAGGGAAGCTAATATGGATTCATAGTTAACTTTGGAGGACTTCACTGGGAGTTTTACTTGCTTGTTTAAGTTGAGGAGGGACTGTTTCCAGTTTTGAGACCATTCCTCACTACTCTTAGACAGCAACTTCTTTCTCCTATTGTATAGCCTATTAATGACAGTTGTCCACCAGGCAGGTTTGTTTTTCCTTGAAGATCTTGCTTTGGTTCTATCAGGTATAGCAGAGTCAATACAATTGTACAGGTGCTCTTATAAAGCATTGTTGTACAACTCAGCATAGGTGTCTGTTCCATCAGTGGAAAGAGGGGCTATGAAGCTACTTATGCTGTCACACAAGAGGTTGTAATTGGCCTTGGAGAAGTTTTTTTTTTGTCTAGTTGTTGCTAAGGGGGGTTCTTGTGCTATAGCTACTTTTAGCGAGACTGAATTGTGGGTTAGATCTCACCAGGGATGGCCACACAATGTGGGTGGTGTAGCAGTCCCCCAAGTTGGCGAGCACAAGATCCAGGATGTTTGAGTCCCTTGTGGGTGTGTCAACCATCTGGTCTAGAGCACTGGAGTTAACGAAGTCCAGGAACTTTTGGGCAAGTGAGTTAGAACACATTTTTTACCCAGTCAGTGGATGGGTAATTAAAAGCACCAAAAAGCAGGGTGTTTGGTTGTATCTTGATTGACTCAAGTAAATCCAAGTCAGCTGAGTGGATGTCCTGATTCATTGGCAGGGGTCCTATAGCTGGCAAAACATTCAACTATAAAAGACGAGTCAAATTACTGTCACTATAAACCAACAAGGTACATACCCCATCAGTTAAAAACACTTTATTGACATGCACCATTCAGATTGTGATACAAAAACTGCCACAATAAGGTATTACAGTAATTTTCATCCACAGCCCCCACACCCTAAAATTATAAGCACACTGCTCACTGTATATCTGATCTGATTGTGGCAAACTAAATAAACAAAGAAATACATGCATGCATGCATAAAAAGCCACAGTAATATTCAAGTTTGTTTCACACAAAAGTAGCTATATCTCAATTACTTCACAAAAATAGACACCAATCCCACAAAGCCATATAAATGACTGTTGAAAATGATCAAAAGACAGTAACCTTCACAGGCAGCTAACCAGCAGTTAGCAACATTGCTGACTACATAATCATAATGGTGACTGTGTAGATCTCAGAGATTTAACTGTGGTAAAACAAATACAATAATAAATTAAATAAAGGCCACAACATATGTCAAGTCTGTTTCACACACACAATGGCCACAGAATATCCTCTACTTCACACAAATACATACTAATCATGCAAATCCAGATTAATGATGGCTGAAAATTAGCAAAAGACAAGAGGGATAAATTACATTCACTCACAGACAGCTCCCCCCAGCAGTTACAGCTACATTGTTGACTGTGTACACCTCGGACATTAGACTGTGGTGAGCATAATTGCCACAAAAATGTTATGTCAAGCTTGTTTCATATAAATATATAATAAAATACTCCAACATACTTCTCACTAGCCCTGCAAAGACATATTAATGACTTAAATGAAGAAATGACAAAAAGTACAGTTGTGCACACTTACCATAAATGTAGATGTTCGAGTGTATTCACTGTTGCAGTCATTACATTTGGGTAATCTGCTGGCAGGTTGCTGTCCCTTCTTCCATGACGTCAGGTCGTCAGGGGTATAAAACATGCAGCCGATGGCATTACATCAGTTTTTCTTGCCCCAGATGTCAGGTACCCCCCAAATGGGGGCAACAAATATATATATATATATATATATATATATATATATATATATATATATATATATAAATAAATAAATAAATACACACACACACACACACACACACACACACACACACACACACACACACACACACACACCAAAAAGGCTTTTAAGCATAATAAAAGAAAGAATAGGTATAGCAAAAGAAAAGCAGGGGGCTGGAGGGAGGGTAGCCAGGACTGCAACAGTGAATACACTCGAACATCTACATTTATGCTAAGTGTACACAACTGTACTATGTTCATCGTGTTTCACTGTTGCAGTCATTACATTTGGGTAGATTCCCAAAGCTAAGGTTGGGAGGATGGATTTATACAGCATTAGGACCAGCTATAAGGCCCTGCAAAACAGCAGTGGCAAAGCCAGCTCTGGATTTAGAGAAAATTGGTAAGTGATAATGCTTGTTGAAAGTATGAACTGAACTCCAGGTAGCAGCTTCTAGAATATCCCTGGTAGGAACACCACTGAGAAAGGCTGTTGAAGTAGATGCAGCCCTGGTAGAATGAGATCTGATCCCGGGGGGATAGGTTTTCATGATGCTTATAACAGAAATGAAAACAATGGCTTATCCATTTAGAAATGGCTTGTGCTTTGAAACAGCCTTCCCCTCTGCCCCTGCAGCAAATGCTACCAGCAGTTGGTCATATTTTCTTCAAGATTTAGTCCGGTCCAAGTAGAATCCAAGTTGTCTGTGTACATCCAATGAATGCAGAATCCACTCTCCCTTGTTCTGTGGATTGGGATAGAAAGTTGGCAAATGAATGGACTGATTAAGAGCCACACTGGATACCACCTTGGGCATGAATGATGGATTGGTCCTGATTGACACGCTGTCCGCATGAAAGATGATGAAAAGCTTCACTGCCATAAGGGCCTGTAATTCAGATATCCTTCTGGCTGAAGTGATTGCTAAAAGGAGGGCTTGATTGCTAAAAGGAGGGCTGTTTTCCAGGAAAGAAATTGAAATTTTAAGTCTGCAGTTGCAGTTGGCTCGAAAGAAGGTAGAGTGAGTTTCTCCAGTACAAAGTTAAGGTCCCACGCAGGGGTCGGAGCTCTCCTGGGTGGTCTCAAGTTTTTGGCCCCTCTGAGACATTTCTTTAGAAGAGGATGAGAGAAGAGGGGGGTCTGTGTTGTAATGAGCTGAAATGGCTGAGGCATGGATTTTTATGGAAGAAAAAGACAGGCCCTTGTGAAGCATCTCAGTTAAGTATTGCAAAATCTGAGGTAAATTGGGCACTGCTGTGCTCATTCCTTGAGACTGATTGCAGGCACAGAATCTTTTCCATTTGTCAGCATAAGATTTTCTAGTACTAGGTCTTCTCGCCTCCAAAACGACATCCATCACAGGTTTGCTGAGGGATGCTAAGGGTAAATTTAAGCGATTAGCCAAGCTGCAAGATTCAATGTTTGGAGCTGAGGGTGCAGAATTTGGTTCTCCTGCTGAGACAGTAAGGAAGCTGTCTGAGGCGGGTAACACGGAGAAATGTGTGACACACTGCGCAGGAGTGGGAACCAGTGTTGGCGAGGTCAGTCTGGAGCAATCAAAATCATTTTTAGTTTGTCCTGTTAGACTTTTAGTAGAAGTTTGGAGAGCAAAGGCAGAGGAGGAAAGGCATAGACTGATAGGTTTTTCCAGTTGAAGGACAGAGCATCTACTGTCCAGGCTTTTTTGTGATGATTTCTTGTGCAAAATTTGTCCAACTGGTAGTTTTGGGCTGAGGCAAAAAGATCTATGTCTGGGCTCCCCCATTTGCATATCAACATGTTGAAAATAGTACAGTTGTGTACCTACCATAAATGTAGATGTTCGAGTGTATTCACTGTTGCAGTCATTACACTTGGGTTATCCTGCTGGCAGGCTACCCGCAGTTGGCCTGAATTCCAAAGTCTTGGTCCGGCGTCAGCTGCTGTCGCCTCTTCCCTGACGTCAGTGCCCCAGGGGTATACAAGATGCAGCCGATGCCATTTTCTTCTTTTTCTTGTCCCAGATGTCAGGTGTGCCCCGAAGGTTAGGCTAAGAAATTATGCCAAAAAAGAGCATGTACTAAAATAAAACAATCTTTATCTACAAGCAAATACACCACATAGGTTGTATAGAATAGAGAAGTACAGGTAAGTCCCAGCAAAGAAAGGGGGATGGTGGGTGGGTAACCTGGACTGCAACAGTGGATACACTCGAACATCTACATTTATGGTAGGTACACAACTGTATTATGTTCATCGTGTTTCACTGTTGCAGTCATTACACTTGGGTTGAATCATAAAGCTGAGGTTGGGTGGCTGGGCCTAAATAGAATTAGGAGAGGCTATGAGGCCCTGCAGAACTGTAGTGGCGAAGCCTGCTCTGGGTTTAGAGTAAAGAGGTAAGTGGTAGTGCTTTGTAAAAGTGTGCACTGAAGTCCAAGTTGCAGCCTCCAAAATGTCCTTGGTTGGTACTCCTCTGAGGAAGGCTGCTGAAGTAGCTACTGCTCTGGTTGAGTGTGGCCTGATGCCCTTAGGCACTGATTTTCCATGTTGAGAATAGCAGAAACTAATGCAGTGGGCTATCCATTTGGAAATAGTCTGCTTTGAGATCGCTTTTCCTTGAGATCCTGCAGCAAATTCCACTAAGAGTTGCTCAGACTTTCTGAAAGCTTTAGTTTTGTCCAAGTAGAAGGGTAGCTGTCGGTCTATGTCCAAAGAATGTAGTTGTCTCTCCCCCTTATTCTGTAGGTTTGGATAAAAGGTAGGGCAAGTGAATTGTTTGGTTAAGAGCCACACTGGACACTACCTTAGGCATAAATGTTGGGTTTGTCCTCAGAGAAATCCTGTCTGGATGGAAAATTATGTAAGGTTCAACTGCCATTAGAGCCTGTAACTCTGAGACTCTTCTTGCTGAAGTAATTGCTAAGAGCAGAGCTGTTTTCCATGATAAGAATTTTATCTCAGCTGTATTGGCTGGCTCAAAAGGAGGCAGTGTGAGTTTTTCCAAGACAAAGTTGAGGTCCCATGCAGGTATCGGTGCTCTTCTTGGGGGTCATGTTTTGGCCCCTCTGAGGTACTGCCTTAGTGGTGGATGTAAAAAAATAGGTGGGTCCGTATTGTAATGAGCTGAAATGGCAGAGGTATGGATCTTAATCGATGAAAAGGGTAGGCCTTTGTCCAGCATCTCAGTTAGGTATTGTAAAATCTGAGGAATATTTTGTACAAGCATGTCAATTCCTTGCGCCTGGTTCCAATCACAGAATCTCTTCCACTTTTCTACATGTGATTTTCTGGTGCTGGGCCTCCTGGCCTCCAGAATAATATTCATAACTGTTTTGGAAAGAGGTGTGTTCTGAATGGTTACATTATCTGCCATGCAGCCAGATTTAGGGTACTGAGTTGGCTGTGCAGTATTTGACTGCTTTGTTGGGTCAGTAAATGAGGAATTTGAGATAATGTCCAGGCTGGGCCTTGAGAAACACTCTTTAGGATTGGGTACCAGTGCTGGCATGGCCAGTCTGGGGCAATCAGGATCATTTCTGGCTTCTCTTGTCTGACCTTTAGGAGTACCTTGGGGAGGAGAGGAAGTGGAGGAAAGGCATATACTGTAAGGTTTTTCCAGCTGAATGATAGAGCATCCACTTTCTATGCTAGCTTGTGATAAGTCCTTGTACAAAATCTCTGTAGTTAGCTGTTGTGAGGGGAGGCAAATAGATCTATATCTGGGCATCCCCATTTCCTTGTTATCATGCTGAAGATTTGTGGATCTAGTTTCCACTCATGAGGATCCATGAGGTTTCTGCTTAGTTCGTCTGCCAGAGTATTTGTCTTTCCTGGCAGGAATTGTGCTTGTAGATGTACTTGAAAAGTCAATGCTGTGTTCCACAAAATCATGGCTTGTCTGCAGAGGGGGTAGGAATGCGTGCCTCCCTGCTTGTTTATGTACCACATGACTGTAGCATTGTCTGTCTTTATTAGCAGTTGTCCTGGATGAAGCAGATCCTTGAAAGCTGTCAGGGCATTCTGGACAGCCAGCATTTCTTTTAGATTGATATGAAGATGCATTTGGCTTGTGGGCCATGTGCCATGAATACATGTTCCTGTCATGTGGGCCCCCCAGGCACAATCTGATGCATCTGTTATTGTCTGCCTGGCAGTGGGTAAAGTGAAAGGCTGTCCCTTGTTGTGGTTCCAGGCCTGTGACCACCATCAAAACTCCTGTTGCAGGCAGGGAATGAGGGTAATTAGTTTTTCCAGGCTGTGGCAATGTTGAGTCCAAACACTTTTTAGATACCATTGTAGTTTCCTCATATGCAGTCTTGCACATGGAATTAACAGAACGCAGGATGCCATGAAGCCCAAAGCCTGCAGAATTTTTCTTGCAGATAACTGGGTTTTTGTTGCCAACATGTCGAAATAAGAAGTCAGTTGCCTTTGTATGTCTGGCGTGAGACAGGCCATCTGGGCAGTTGTATTTAAGCTTGCACCCAGGAATATTATCTCTTGAGAGGGTACTAGTTTTGATTTCTTTTCGTTTACTGTGTAACCTAGGTAAATTAGCAATCTTTTTACAAACGCCAGATGCTTTAGTAGGATGTCCTTGCTCTCTGCTTGGATAAGGCAGTCGTCCAAGTAGGGATATATTTGAATTCCTCTTTGTCTGCAAAAAGCAATTACTGGTGCCAGGCATTTTGTGAAGACCCTGGGCGCAGTAGATAAGCCAAAGGGCAGTGCAGAGAATTGGTAGTGCACTGAGCCAGCTATGAATTTGAGGTATCTTCTGCAAGACTGTCTAATTGGGACATGCAGGTATGCCTCTTTTAGGTCCAAGGTTACCAGCCAAGCCTTCTTGCCCAGCATGGGGAGAAGCTGCTGCAGAGTCAACATTTTGAATTTTGGAACGTCCAGAAAAGTGTTAGAATAGACAGGCCCAGTATTGGTCTCCAGGCTTTGTCCTTTCTGGGTACCAAGAAAAGTCGTGAGTAAAATCCTTGTCCCTGCTCCTGTAGTGGTACTCGCTGAATGGCCCTCATGTCCATGAGGGATGAAACTTGCTTTTGTGCCTCTGCCCATTGATTGTGTGGCAGGTCTGGCATGCCTTTTGCCTTTGGCAGGGTGTGAAAGTGGAACCTGTAACCCTGAAACACTATATTCAAGACCCATTTGTCCTGGGTGATCATGTGCCAGTTTTGTGAAAAAAGTGCTAGTTTTCCCCTTAAGGGAGCGTCCAAAAGATAAGTGCTTGGTACTGGTAGAGGAAAGTCATTGGGACTGTTTCCTACAAGGATGAGATTTGTCTTCTCCGCTTTTGGAGGTAGAAGCACCCCATTGTTTAGGCCTGTATGAGCCTTGGGGCTGGGATCTGCCTCTAGGGTGCCTGTATCTGCCTCTTTGTGGCCTATCTGACACTGGAAAGGACCAATTTTTTGAATGCCAGTTCCTGCTAAATCTGGGTGGCTGTACCTGTAAGAAATCCTTAACTGTCTGCATAGATTTTGCTTTATCCTCCATTTTCTTCAACACCTCTTCTGCCTTAACACTAAAAGTATCATGCTGTAATGCAGCATCTAATAATTCTGCTTTAACATTATCAGGCAGACTTTGTTCCTTTAACCAAGCATGCCTCCTAATCACAGAACCCGTTACAGCGGCCCTACAAGAGGCCTCCAAAGAATCAAATCCACATTGCAAAGTATGTTTTCCCACCTGTTCAGCTGCATGCAATAAATCCTGCATTTCCTTGTTTTCAGCACATTCAGAATTTAACATTTTCTGTTTTAACAGTGACATTAAATATTGTTGATATTTAAGCATATGAAACAGACAATTTAAAGCCCTTACAGCCAAGGTTGCAGAAGTGTAAACTTTTTTCCCCCATCTGTCCAGTGCTCTCGAATCCCTATCAGAGGGAACACGTTTTTTTGCAGTGGAAGCCTTGACCCCTTTGGGACCCTGAGATATAATTTCTGGGTCAGCAGCAGGGTTTTTATATAGAAATTTATGTGAATCTGGAAACCTGTAGTACCTGTCTGGCTTAACGGGTGCAGGGGGCATAGAGTCTGGAGACAGGCTGGATTCTGAAAAAGCATCATCAACAATGTCCAGAACAGGGGGAATAATAAGGGGCCTGTGCTGAGGAAGTAAAAGAAAATCTCTGAGCCTTTTCTTGGATTCTGAATAATCCTGGCTCTCCCAATGTAAGTGCTCCGTCATAGTATGCAGGGTTTCCCCAAAAGAGTAATCCTCAGGAGGAGAAGCTGAAGGAATAGATTCTTCAGCATCAGAATCCTCATAGGAAGGAAGAGAGTATTCCTGATCAGAGGAGGAATCAGAGGAAATGGAAACCTGATCTGAAGATTCATATTCTGTCTCTTGCCTAGGCCTCTTATCAGGAGGGGGATGGGAATCCCTGATCAAAGTAATAAGGTCTTTGGCCATTTTGAGCATCTGTTTTTTAGGCATGGAAATCTGTCCTGGAGAATGCTGTACTTGTTTCTTTGTCTTTAGAGCTGATTTAGTCTTTGGCTTTGAAGCTGAAGATGGCTTTACATATAACTGTGTAGGTCTGAAAACACCCTCAGAAGCCGATGCCTGCACAGCGGCTCCGGACCCATCTGAAGGGAATAGTTTCCAAGGATCCAATACCTTGAGTTTCCAGAGGCCCAGTCGGCTCCACGTGGGAATCGGAAGGGGCCTGTGGCTCTGAGGTAGCACCTCACTGAGAACCGGCGAACCGACGACTAGCTTAGAAGAAGCCTCATCGTCGGTTTTGGACCTCGGACGCCTGTCCTTGTCTTTATCCTTGCGTTTTTTATAAACTCCGGTCATCGGCTGTTCCACCGGCATTGTATAATTGAATCTACGGCCAAAGTAATGAAAGGCAAAATCGTACCGATGCTTAATAGTGCGTTGGTTACATCTAGCACAAAACCAACAACAAGCAACGTCGTGGTCAGGGCCTAGGCAAGGAATACAGTAAGAGTGAAAATCCTTATGAGGTATTTGCTTCCCACAAGAAATACAACTGTTAACTTTTTCTGACATCGGTCTGGAGCAAGAAAAAAGTTTCCCCAACGGGATACTTGGCTTTAATGAAGACTTCGGAACTGAAATTCGAATTCAAAAATCTCAGGAGTCGACTGACCGGCACTTGCGAACTGCTTTTGCTTCGGGCACCGCGTGGCAAGAAAGACTGAAGAAAATTACGTCGGCTGCATCTTTTATACCCCTGGCGCACTGACGTCAGGGAAGAGGCGACAGCAACCGACGCCAGACCAAGACTTTGGAATTCAGGCCGACTGCGGGTAGCCTGCCAGCAGGATAACCCAAGTGTAATGACTGCAACAGTGAAACACGATGAACATCCGTGGTTCCAGCTTCCATTCGTGAGGGTCCATGAGATTTCTGCTTAGTTCGTCTGCCAGAGCATTCTGCTTTCTTGGCAGGAATTGAGCTCGTAATTGTACTTGGTAGCTCAAGGCCGTCTTCCACAATGCCACGGCTAGTCTGCAGAAGGGGTAGGAATGTGTACCCCCCTGATAGTTTATGTACCACATAACCGTGGTGTTGTCCGTCTTTATCAGTAATTGCCCTGGATGAAGGTAGTCCTTGAAGGCTGTCAGTGCATTCTGTACAGCTAGCATTTCTTTTTGATTGATATGAAGGTGCATTTGATTTGGGCTCCATTTGCCCTGAATGCATTTCCCTGCCAGATGAGCCCCCCATCCATAGTCTGATGCGTCTGTAGTTAGGGTTTGGGCGGCAGGGGGTGGTGTGAATGTCAGTTCCTTGTTTTGGTGGCAGGCCTCGGCCCACCATAGGAACTCTAGGTGCAGGCAAGGTACGATAGGAATCATTGTTTCCAGGCTGTGACACTGCTGACTCCATAAACTTTTCAAGTACCACCGAAGTTTCCTCATATGCAGTCTTGCATATGGAATTAGAAGAATGCACGAGACCATGAACCCCAATGCTTGCAGTATTTGCTTTGCAGATTTGCAGATACTGTCTGAAGTAAGTCACCAAATGAATTTGCTTTTCTGGTGTAAGGAAAGCCATCTGGGCAGTTGTATTCAAGCTTGCACCAAGGAATGTAATTTTTTGAGAGGGTACCAGTTGAGATTTGTAAATACCCTGGGTGCAGTAGACAAGCCAAAGGGCAGTGCAGAGAACGGATAATGCATGCAGCCTGTTTTGAAGCATAGGAATCTTCTGCAGGATTCCTTGATTGGGGTATGCAGGTAAGCCTCTTTTAAGTCGAGAGTTGCCAACCAGGCATCCTTGTCTAGCATAGGAAGTAACTGGTGAGGAGTCAGCATCTTGAATTTTGGAATGTCCAGAAAGGTGTTTAGAGTAGGTAGGTCCAGAACTGGACGCCATGATTTGTATTTTCTGGGTACCAGGAAAAGTCTGGAATAGAAACCTTGTCCCTTTTCCTCTTCTGGTACTAGTTGAATAGCCCCAATGTTTAGGAGGGAAAGTACTTGTTTCTCAGCCTCTGCCCACTGATTTGGGGGCAGGTCTGGCCGCCCGTTTGGAGTTGGCAGCATGTGGAAATGAAATCTGTATCCCTGGGACACTATATTTAAAACCCATTTGTCCTGGGTTATAAGTTGCCAGTTTCTTGAATGAAGAGCCAGTTTTCCCCCCAAAGGGGTGACTAAGAGGTAAGTGCTTGGTAATTTCAAAGGGAAGTCATTGAGACTGTTTACCATAGGGTGGTGCCTTGTTTCCAGATTTGAAAGTGGAAGCACCCCATTGCTTAGTTCTGTAAGTCCCTTGGGACTGAAACCTGGTGGATTTGAAATGTCTGGGTTTGGCAGTAGTGGCTCTGGAAGGAGCTGGAAAGGACCAGTTCTTAGTAGGCCAATGCCTACTAAATCTAGGAGGCTGCACTTGTAAGAAACAGAGTCCTGTTCAGAAGATTCATAGTCAAATCCAATCCTAGGCCTGCTGGAGGGGGGAGTTGACTACTCCTGATTAGAGTAATTAAGTCTTCAGCCATTTTGATCATCTGTTTTTTAGGCATAGGGGCCTGAACATGTGGCCTGGGGGTTGGTTTTTTAGACATAGATTGAGATTTAGGCCTTAGCATTGAAGATGGATTCGATTTAACATGCAAGTCTGTAGGCCTGAATACACCCTCAGAAGCCGGTGACTGCTCAGCGATTCCGGACCCATCCAAGGTAGAGAAATCCACGGGTTCCATATGAGAAGCATCTCGCGGCATACCAGACTCCGAATGGGTCTCAGTAGAGGGCTGCGAATCAGAAGTAGCAGGTATCAGGGGCTGCAAAAGTGCCTCACTGAGTACCGGCGCCTGGCTTAGGAGAAGCGTCGGAAGTTTTGGACCTCAGTGGCCTGTCTGTCTTTTTCTTTGCGTTTTTTCGGTATTCTGGTAGTTGGATGGCTAACCAACGTCATTTCTGAATAATTAAATCGAGAACCGAAATATTTTGAAGCAAAAATGTACCGACGACGGATAGTGTGCTGATTAAATAAAGCACAAAACCGACAGCAAGGTACGTCGTGGTCAGGGCCTAGGGCAAGGTATACAGTACAAATGAAAATCCTTATGAGGTATTTGCTTCCCACAAGTAATACAATTATTAACTTTTACTGACATCAGTAAGGAGCAAGAAAAAGTTTCCCCAACGGGGTACTTAGCTTTAAGTTGAAGACTTTGGTTCTGAAACTCGAAAACGAAAATTTCAGAAGTCGGCCGACTGGCACTTGCGAACTGCTTATGCTTCGGGCACTGTGCAGCAAGAAAAACTGATGTAATGGCGTTGGCTGCATGTTTTATACCCCTGATGACCTGACGTCATGGAAGAAGGGACAGCAACCGACACAGGACCGAAGACTTTGTTAATCAGGCTGACTGAGGGCAACCTGCCAGCAGATTACCCAACTGTAATGACTGCAACAGTGAAACACGATGAACATCTGTTTTCACCACTTCTGACTGACTACACCTCGGACATCTAATTGTGAGAAAGAATGGCCACAGTTGTATATTTCAAGTTTGTTACGCACACACACACACACACACACATACACACACACACACACACGAATTCCAAATTACTTTATATAAATCACATTAGACCTGCAAAGCCAGAATAATTAGAAAACCACAGCCGTCATTTTTATCTGCAGACAGCTTGCATACTCTGTTGACTGTGCACATATCAGATGGCCAACAGTAACAAAAAGTAAGTAAAGAAAACAATATAAGAGCCATACAGTAATGCAGTTCAACTCCATTTCAAACAAACACACAACGTACCACCACAGCTGATTCTCTTCTACACAGCTACAATCCCTGTAATGATTCATATTTGTGGACTTTGTTTCTTGCCATCCCAAGAATCAAGTAGATCACTAAAGGGTACTGATAACAAATCCTGCAAACTAACTGGTCAGGTACACCTCCTCTACAAACTGATTTGAATAAGAGGGTCACAGACCAAGTATTTGAGTTTGTTAAAGTAGAAAATGCTATAATGTTTCTTTAATTAAAAACAAATAAATACAGTCTGTGGCACCACTATCCAAAGCAACTGCAGCATCATCATTGGTCTATGCAGCACTAGTCGTGGCCCCCCAGGCAGACACTCACCTGTATTATAATCAGGCACTGGGCAGTGCTGTTTCCAAGATCCAGGTAGCCAGTTCAGGTGTATGGGAGAAGCTAGGGCAGTCTTGCTCTAAGGTTCAAGTGGTGGTCACAGTTACAGATTAGGCTATTCCATCAATGAAGCCAGCATGTGGGGCACAGGGCTGTAAAGCTAATCTGCAAACCATACATATGCAAACAGCTATAGTAGCTCCTTGAACCTGTACCATGCTCACATACACACTTTCTCAACGTACTCTGGAGATGGCAACAACAGCCAGGGGTCAGGGTCAAGCCAGTTAATGATGCATAAGGGGTGAAGTGGTATGCAAAACTATGGAGATGCTATGCAGTAATCATAATTTCCACCACTTTAACATGCCCAACTGCTTTATTCGAGTATGATTTGCCTCATATTTCAACTAAGTCTTTCCTGAAACTGGTACTATTTGCAAGTAGCAATAAATAAAATATGTCATCTCATGGTTCAGTCTTCCACACAGGAACAACACTGCATTACCTTAATAAAGCAAATATACTTCCTATTATGCAAAGGCAGTACTAAACTACAGCCACTTTGACTTTTTTAACAGCAGAAACATTTCTGTACACTAAGATTGTTGCTAAAATTTGAACTGAACACAACGTTCTTCATAATACATCTGATAATATGACTAATTTAACCTCAATATTCTCTTGATTGTTTTGCTAAATTCTTCTCCTTCCGAGTTCCAAAGTTATGGAACTGATTTTCATTACATGTAAGGGTTGTATTATGTCACAATACTAATTAAAGTATAGTTCCAAAACCAGAACTGCAATTGTTGTATCTCATCTTCTATTTGCTCATTTTATACTTTTCTGAGGTAACTGTCTAGCTATGTTTAACTGCAGCTGATTCTTGTTTTCATAATACAAAGACACTCTTCTCAACTTCTTGGCACAAGCAATCTGGACATATCCATGATAAATATTGCTCTTATAACCTAAGAAACGTGAAAGAACAACCAGTCTGAGTTCGCATACATTTTATATTGGTTATAATGTCAAACTCAAATGTGTGCCATTATTCAGTGATTTCAATCCCTAGTGATTTGCCAGAAAACCTCATATTTTATGAGGTACAGACCAAAATGTGAAGCAAAACATCTGGACTTTCTTTGAAAATCTGGACAGTTGAAAGGTATGCCTACAATGGACCCTGATATGAGTTATTATGGCCAGAAAGTTTGAAATCAAGTTACAATGTCAGAATTCAGGCAGAAATACAAACTGGTTATGACACATCTCTCAACTGTCCGAGTTTCAGACACATCCTTAATTTTGGCTCAAAATTTTATAATGACCCTTGTAATCTTTCTTAAAACTGTCGATTTTGGGAGAAAATGTGGTGGGTTACACTTTAGTCACGGACTTTATTTCAGAAGATGCATGTTAATTCATATTCTTTTATTCTGTCAAATTCTCAGATTAACACTACTAACATTTAAAAAATGTCCTTGACTGTCTTCAATAATTTCTGGATTTGACCCTGGCTCTGGAGGTAAATGGTGGAAAGCTATGCAATATGGCAGTCTCAGTTTGCACAACACTTTCTAGGTTAATGTGCCTCTCAATCAAATTTGCAATGCGAACAATGTTAAGAGGTACTCTAAAGAACTTTTCTGCAAGCTGCTGGTGTTTTTTTTATTGAGTCCATTCAGTCTGTAGCAAACTCTCCATTTCATCAATGCACATTTGACACAAAATCCTGCCTGAAGGCAATCAGGATTTCATGCATAAAAACATTAAACAATCAAAAGCAGGAAATGGAATGCTGGGAATGCTGTCTATTCAAATTTCTCATACCACAACTCCCACATTGCCTCCAAAGCCTGCAAACTGCATCCACTTAGACAACTTGCTTATGTCACTACAAAAAGACTGACAGAAGTAAGCCACTGCAATCATACTAACACACACGTTCAATTTCTATCTTAAAGTTTATAGAGAACACAACACAAAACTAACTGCACAAAGACATGCATGAGCATGGCATCACAGTGCCACTGTAGCCGTGCACTTACTTCTGAGATGTATAAAAAATATAATATACTCTCTATCTCAAAACATAGCTCTCAACTTCTTTAATCAAGAATCAGGGAGAAAGCCACCAAATGGTGGCAGTTGTGTTTGTGGTGGTGGGGCTGAAGCCCCCACCCTGATCCAAAAAATAAATATGAAATAATTTTAAATACTGCAAAAAAGAAAACAGGCACAAACACGGAGCTGAAAACACACTGTAAAAGCAAAGGAACCACAGCAGGTAATCCACGAAGAATATTTATTAAAAAACTGATCCACAAAGCTTTCATCCCTGCACAATCAGAAACGGTGCTGCACACTTTGCAAAATTGATTTTTCAAAAGCAGCTTGTAATTTGAAATTGCTTTATTCTGATGAAGTTCCTGATTGTGCAGGGATGAAAGATTTATGGATCCGTATTTAATAAATATTCTTCGTGGATTACCTACTGTGGTTCCTTTGCTTTGGTAGTGTGTTCTCAGCTCCGTGTTTGTGCCCGTTTTCTTTTTTGCTGTGGTTTTTGGTGCTGTTTATTCGCTAATTTTAAATACTATTAATTCACTTAAAAAGTTAAGAGAACAGCAATAATAAGTATGAAACTGTAATCCCTAGTGCTATAGACTGATTATAATCCTCACTGATTTATCAGAAAATTAAACATTTTATGAAAGGCAAAGTGAAAATATGACATAAAAATCAAGGACATTCTGCAAACTATGGGACAACTAGGAGCTCAATCTTAGAAACATCTTTTTAATGTTTTCCCATACTTTTTTGAAAATGCCCTATAATTATGACACTTCACTGTCAATTAACAAAATGTAGCAGCAGGAAAAATGTATAACTTAATGCTGCTAAATAAGAGTATGCTATTAATGCAGCAATTCCTTAATTGTGTTGTGATGCACCTGCACTGGCCCAGTAATCAAGGAGCCTCAATCCTCACCACTAGCACCAGTGAGGGACATGTACATTGGGAGGATGACAAGTACACACACACACACATTAAAGTACAATTTCTCTTAAAACCCCACAGAGATCACAGTCAGTCTGGGGTTGGCTTCTCCCTCTCTCTCCAGATCCCCAACATGACTCCCCACTGGCACATCTATAGGGTTAAGATCTCAGCCGAGTGGTCAAGCCAAAACCTCCAGCACCCTCTCTGTCCAACCAGTGTCACTGCCCAAGTAGCTGACACACAAACTTTGAGATTTGATTTATATACAAATACACAGACACTCCTGGGTAAGGCTAGCACAGGTTTACTAGCTATGCCCCCTTCTGCCCAGACTACAAGGTAGTAATCACTGCCACCAACCACCCTTATCAGCTACTATAAGGCCCTTCCCAAAGGGTGACAAATTTTACTGTGCAATGTTACTAGTATCCAAAAGGTAAGTGTGACCAACAACATGGCTATTTAAGAGTGGCCTATACAGTGTCACTAAATACATATGCAAGTACTCTAAGAGCTTAAACATCTCTAAACAAACCAGTCACAATTAAAAGGTTTAAATATATTTAATAAATATTAAAAGCACAGGGCAATACTCAATAACTCAATATAGTGACAACAGAGTTCAGAATCACAGGAAATATTTTAAAACACCTTTGCAGGACAGTCTCTCATAAATACAGACATCTAGACTGATCTTACTATATTTCTATCTAGCTTTAAGAGAAACTATGTTTTAAATAACTCACGGTGGTAGGGCGGTAGCGTTGTTACCTCACAGCAACAGGTTCTCCCGTTCTATTCTTGGCTGGGCTTGGGAGTGCCTTCTGTGTGGAGTCTGTATGTCCTGCCCGCGGTTGGTTAGCGTTCGAAAGACATGCATGTGTAAATGGGCGTGCCTTCATTGAAGGTTGAGCTGGCACCTCGGCGTTTTGTAAAAATCTACTGCCAATCATTAGCGGACCGGAGTTCCGCTGTGGTGACCCCTTACTAGGAAAAGCCGAAAGACAAACAACAACTTACAGAGCCAGGCAAATGCAAGTGCTGAATGAAATAATGTTGTCAGATCCAAAGACAAATACAAAATGCACAGACTCACTCTCTGAGATAGCTCTTAAATTACTATCAAACATTTCTGCAGGGTTATCTCAGAGTGCATCATTCTTGTCACCTCTGCCTTTACTTCCCAGGCTAACAGGAACTTAAAATTTAAAATATGTGTGTCAGAAATGCTTCTCTCACAGAAGTTTACACTTTTAGTTTGGAAATCTGTAATTATTTTTGTTTCCAGACAACAGAAAAAAATTCTCGCTGCAGACATTCTGTCTCTTTCCTATATTAACTAACTTCATAGTATAGCATAAAACTCTACTTATTTTCTCAGAGTTTGCAAGTTAACTCTGTACGTTCCAACTTCTATCATGAAAACATATATTTGCATAGGCATATAGTCCATAAACATTTCTGCTCTTCTCCAGCAGGGTGCACGGTGGTTACATTTTTGAAGCTCAGCACATAACATACAGTTTACTTACATTTGTAAGACAACCCTATGGATCACATTAATATTTAAAAATTACATAGGATTATTTACAAAATTCTAGCTAGCTGTGCTGGCAGCCTCACCCCCCCCCCACGAGAACTCAAGCTAGTTTTTCAAGTGACCCTTGTGAAATGTTGCTTGAGAGGGTTGAGCCTATCTGGGAATACCTTACTCCATTCCCTGTCTTGAGAGGCCATCTGCGTTGGCATTGCTAACCCCACTGTGGTGCTGCACTGTCATATCATATATGCTTGCAACCCTAGGGTCCACCTTAGTAACTTGGCATTTTGCTGGCTGGCTCAGTGTAGCCATGTTAGGGGATTGTGGTCTGTAACTACAGTGAAATTCCTTCCATATAGATGAGGCTAATGTTTCTGCAGTGCCCACACTATGGCTAGACATTCCTTTTCTACAGCAGCATAGCATTCTTCCCTGGGTTGGAAGACTATGACTGAGATAATCCATTGGGTGCTTTACTCCCTCTGAAGAAATCTGGCTATGTAGAGCCCCCACCCCATGGTTTGAAGCATCCACCTGCACAACAAATTCTTTGCTGTAATCTGGACTGGCTAACACAGGGGGTCCTCCCAAAGCTCCTTTAAGCTTCTGGAATGCCTGCTCACATGCTGGGGTCCACACTAACTTATCTTGTATTTCCTTGTCAGGTCTGTGAGGAGAGCAGCTATGGTACTATAACTGGGGACAAACTTTCTGTATTACCCTGCTGTCCCTAAAAATGCCCTCAACTGCTTTTTGGTAACAGGTGCAGGCCATTTCTGAATGTCTTCCTCTTTGGCAGGTTCTGGCCTGATCTTACCAATCCCTACTATATGTCCTAGGTAGAGACCTCTGCCATACTCCCCTGACATTTGCTGGACTTAATGATCAACCCCGCTCTCTCTAGTCTGCCCAGCACCTCCCTGACATGCTGAAGGTGCTCTTGCCAGGAATGGCTGTAGATGGCAATATCATATAGGTAAGCAAGGGCAAAATTCCAGCTTCTGCTAGGATATGATCTGCCAGCCCGAAAGTCGCTGGGACATTTTTCATCCCAAAGGACATCTTTGTGAACTCATACAAGTGAAAAGGAGTCACAAAGTCTGACCTCTCTCTAGCACTCTGAGTCAAGGGCACCTGCCAGTAACCCTTGGTAAGATCAATGGGGGTAAGAAAATAGCCCCACCCAGCTGCTCTAGGGCTTCATCTTTCCTAGGCATGGGGTAAGTATTTGACTCTGTGTGACTATTTAATTTCCTGTAGTCCACACAGAACTTGGTGCTGCCATCCTTTTTTGGTTCCAGCACCACTGGGGAGGCCCAGGGACTGCTGGACTCCTGACTTATCCCTAGTTCCAACGTTACCTGTATCTCCTCCCTCAGAGACTGTTTGACTCTCTCAGGCACCCGATAAGATGCCTGCTTAATAAGCCTTTGGCATTCTGTATTTACATGGTGTTGCACCAGGTGGGTGGACCCTGGTTTCCCAGCAAACATGTCCCCAAACTCCTGTAACACTGCATGGATTTCTCAAACCAGGGTAGGGGATAACTGCAAGGACATTACTACCCCTTCCACTAAGGTGTCAGTCCTAGCCTCACTGAGATCATCAGTCACCAGATCCTCCTCAGACTCTTCCTGCAATCCACTGCAAATACTCAGCACAAGGGCCTCCCTGTCATGGTAAGGTTTCATCATATTAACATGGTACAATTTGTGCCCCTGCCTCCTAACTAGCAGTTCTACCATATAGTTAACATCACTGACCTTCCTTACCACCTTGTAGGGTCCCTCTCAGGCTGCCTGCAGCTTGTTGTGTCTGACAGGAATGAGAACCATTACCTGCTGCCCTATGTCATAAGCAGTAGCAAAAGCATTCCTGTCATACCAGACCTTTTTCTGCTGTTGGGCTTCTGCCAGGTTTTCCTGGGCCAAGCCTATGAGTTCCCTAAGCCTTGTCCTGAGGTTTAGGACATATGCCACAACAGACTCCTTGTGGGATTCACACTCACCCTCCCACTCATCTTGAATTAAATCTAGAGGTCCCCTCACCCTATGCCCATACAACTCAAAAGGTGAAAAACCTGTGGATTCCTAGGGACCCTCTCTTTAAACAAACAGATGGGCAAATATTTGTCCGAATCCCTCTTAAACTAGTCTGCAAATGCCCATAGTATCGTCTTGAGTGTAGAGTTTAACCTCTCAACAAGACCATTAGTCTGGGGATGGTAGGGGGTGGTCTTTAGGTGCTTCACCTCACAGTACTTCCACAGACAAGCCAGGATGTCTGACATGAAATTGGCACCACTGTAGGTCAGTATTTCTTTTGGAAAACCTACCCTGCTGAAAATCTCTAACAAAGCATTTGCCACCTTTTCCACCTCAATGGAGGGCAGAGCACTGCCTCAGGGTATCTTGTAGCATAATCTACTACCACTAGGATATACTTTTTCCCTGTGGAACTTGGGGTACTCAGAGGCCCCACAACATCCCCTCTGAAATGGCACCTCAATCACAGGCAAAGTAATCAAAGGAGCTTTCACCTTGTCTCCTGCCTTGCCTACCTCTTGGCACTGCTCACAGGTCCTGTAGTACCCTGTTACATCTCTAGAAATCCCATGCCAATAAACGTTTTGCATAATACGTATCTTTATACATTTTATGCCCATATGACCTGCAAAGGGAATATCATAGGCTACTGCTAGAAGTGCCATACGGTAGGCTCTAGGCACTACCAACTGCTGTATTCACTCACACTCTAGCCCTCCATCAGGGGTCCAATCTCTGTACAGTAACCCTTTGTCCCAGTATACAGAATCCCCCTTTCCTTGAGAATCAGGTGCCTCACTAGCTACCTCTCTCAGGCCTTGTAATGTAGCTTCTGAGAGCTGAGCCTGTCTCAACTCCCTCTTTGTAACCCTTCCCAGCTCCCCTTCCACAGGAAGTCTGGTGTCCTCTGACGGAGGTACTCACTGTCAGTCTGGGTACTACTACTCACCTCTGCCCTTGCAGTCACTCTGTCCAAGGGAACATCAGTACCCACAAGCACCTGTGGCTCACCTTCAGTCTCACTGCTACAGGGTAGCTCCCTCTCTGAAGTAACCACCTCACTAGTCCTGGCTGCAAGTATGCAGTCTGTCTGGGTCTCCCTCAGGCTACTAGACCCACATGCTTGTCTCTAAGCCTGACGGCATATAACTGCATGCACACACGGTACTGCATTACCAAAATCATTTCCTATCAGGACATTTGCAGGGTGGTAGTTTGGTACCCTTGTTGTCTCAAGGCAACCTACTGTTGGCATTTTGTCATTTCCACTTACTGGCTCTCCCACCGTTTGTTCCCCACCTTGCCTCCATGGACATCTATATGCTACATGGCCCCATGGGTTGCATTTAAAACTTTTAACCCTAGGTCCTACACTTGTACTTGGACTAGTGGCTTCCCCCTGCTACTGGCAGATTCTGTTGGGGCAGTCTGGGCTGCCCACCACGGGTTCCCTTAGACCCATGAGTAGCACTGGGTACCCCTTTCCTGTGCAGTGATGCTCTGCTTGCTAGGTATAGGTCTCCCTTCTCCCCCAACTCATCTACAGTAAGGCATTGTCAGCTAACCAGATTCTCATGTCCTCAGGCAAAGTGCTAAGTACTTGTTCCCTCACCAAAAGGTCTGCCCAGACCTTCAAAAGTAGTGACCTGACATCCACTCACCCACCTATGAAAACAAGTGCTTAGTTCAGCAACATATTCCCACACACTTTCATCTGCCTTGCGTCTATGCTCACAAAACTTTTTACTATAAGCTTTAGGTGTTAACTTAAAAAAATTCTAGCAAACAGTTCTTTACAACATTATCATTTAAACAGTCATGCTCAGACAGTTTGGAAAGAACAGTTACAACTTTACCATGGAGTAAGGGGATTAGGAACCATACCCAGAGCCCTTGGTCAACATCATACTGTTTACATACCCTCTCAAACATATGAATGAAATTATCAAAATTAACCCCCTCTGTAAACTGTGGAAGAACTTTACTGACTTTTGTTGATCTGGGGTTCAGATACTCCCTTCCAAATTACCTCCATGACTGTGGCGAAGAGTCAGCATCTCCTTTTCATGTTGCCTCTGCCTCTCCTTCTCCTCAGCTTCCAGGCATAGCAGTTTCTCATTTTCCTCAGTCTCTAGACGCCTCAGTCTCTCTGCTGCTTCTGTTTCCAAACACTTGGCCTCCAGATCAAGTCTCTAACTCCAGATGGATTTTTAAGTCCTCTGTGGAAAGGTTGAGTTGTCCAATTTCTGAGAGTTGTACATCTCCATGGCCAGTCTGATTGTCCTCCTGGGTGCTATTCTCTGATGCAGTTGTGACTAAAGCTGCAAACTTGTTTACCTTAGGTTGGCATGCACCAGTTGTTTAGCCTGGCACATCTCAGCCAACTGGCAACTTGTCAGCTTGCCATACTTCTCTGCTGACATGCTTGCCTGCTCTCCCTGACTAAGCTAACAAAAGGAATAAAACAATTGTGATATGAACTCTGAATGTTCACTGCATGGCTGATTTAGAGTTCAAAAACACCTTCATTGATCACTGTACTCAAGCTACATCTGCAATAAATAAACTCTATAACAAAAGGAAAAAAATTGCTGTCCACAACCAAGAAGGAGCAGGTGCTCAAATGGAAGCAATGTTTCCTTAGGCTGAACAAGCAAATAAGAGCACTAGTGAAATCTTCCAAAGCAAACTTCGAGTCCAAATTGGCTACATCTACTAGAGACAATCATAAGGCCTTCTTCACATATGTCCGCAACTTCAAAGGAAGCACCCATATCTGTTCAGAACTGGTGGTCAATGACACCACATATACAAATGCCGTAGATATAGCAAATGTTCTGGATGACAGATTCAGCAAAACCTTTACCCCTCTGTCCTCCCCCAACAGTAAAACAGGACATCCCCAGTACCTGCCCCCTTCCCCTTATATCTAGGGAACAGGTCATCACTGCTCTCTCAAAGGCAAAAAATACAGCTTCCATGGGACCCAATAACATCCCAAGCTGCATCCTACTTGAACTCAGCCAGGAAGTTGCAGCACCATTAGGCACCCTATTCAACCAAAGCCTGAGCACTGGCTTCGTCCCAGCTGAGTGGATGACAGCCACTGTCATCCCTTTACACAAAGGTGGAGCGTCCACCGATTTGGGGAATTATAGACCCATCAACCTAACTAGCCTGATCTGCAAGGCCATGGAAGGATTATCATGGATCTCATTAACAAGGTCATTGGCAACCTCCAAACACTGGATTCCACACAGTTTGGCTTCATCAAGGGGAGGTTGTGTCTGCTAAATTTGATCGACTTCTTTAAGACAGTCACCAAAGCCATGGAAGAGGGGAGGATGGTGCACATAGCCTATCTTGACCTGGCCAAAGCCTTTGACACTATTCCCCACTCGGGCATAATACATAAACTCTCTCAACTAGGCATCAATCCACATGTTACTAGATGGGTAGCAAACTGGCTCACTGATGGAACCCAAGCAGTCAAGATAGGGGAAGCTACCTCAAGCAGTAGACCTGCAACAAATGGCATACCCCAAGGTTCAGTCTTGGGGCCTGTGTTATTTGGGATATACTTTTCTGAGGTGCAAGCCAAAACCAGTGGGCTATGGCTGACCAAGTTTGCAGATGACTGCAAGCTGGGTGCTGTCATCAATTCCCCTGGTGATGTGGACATCCTCCAAGAGGATCTCACTCAGACAAATGACTGGTTCCAGAAACAAGGCCTCAAGCTGAATACCAAAAAATGCATGATTATCAAACAGATTTCGATTAACAGCATTTTCGATCTATATGCCGTCTGCGAAATTACCTTTCGATCAGCTGTCATAGACCCAACTGAGAGGGCATTGTGAAAGTTTTTGCTCGGAAAAAGATAGTATCAGAGCTGTCTGAGGACATCAAAGGGATGAAGTCTCCTTTCTCCCTCATTTTTGGGTTCAGGAAAGAACACAGAGAAATGGATAGTTTGGCTTAAAGTAAACTGATAACACTTTGGGCATAAAAAAAGAATTAGTTCTCAAAGAAACCTTGCCTCTGTGGAAAATGAGAAAGAATAGACCGACCATAAAAAAAAAAAAAAAACACAACGCTCAGATGCTCTTCTTGCAGAAATCAGAGCAATCAGTAAAATTGATGACCATGTTAAGAATCTCAAGTCAGCCAGATGAGCTGGTTCAGACTGAGCAAGTGTTGGCTTCATTAACACAAAATTAAGGAGCCACTAGCTCTCCTGGTGATCTTTTACATAGCAACCCTTAAAAAACATTTTGATATGGGAATGCAGTGAAAGAGGAAAATCTGTGGGCAGACATGCTGAAATGGCTGACAAGTGAACCTTGACAGAGAAGTAAGGCAAGCCATAGGATAGTAACATTAAAATATTGCAAACCACAGAATCTCTACCAATGAATGGGTGTTGGTTATTTTACTGGCACCAACAAGAAAACGTTTTCTATTTCCTTACATATGATTTTTCTAGTAGCACGCTTTCTTGCCTACATTAGTACCTGGTGCCAGTCCTCAGTAAACAAGTGCCTAAAAGGTATTAAGACCATCCAGGCGGTCATTTGTAGTAGTTTGGAGTTGGGATGTATCAAACACTCGATGTCGTGCAAGTAAAGCCAGTCTGGGCGGAAGCTTGTAGTAATTGCCCCTGTCCAATTTCTAAAGAAGGAAGAACCACTGTTGCCTGGGTTAGAAGGGAGTCACCACAATGATCTTTGGGGATTCCTTCTGAATCTTCAGAAGTACCCTGAACATCAGTGAAAAGGGTGGATAAGTACACATGAATATTCCTGCCCAAGCAAAGGAGAAAACATCAATCTTCCAGCCTTTCCTCATGAAGTCCTGGAGCAGAAATTTGCTAATTGTTCAGAGACGGGGTAAAAAAGTCTACATGAGGAACTCTCCACAGATGGATCAAACATTGGAAGAGACCCTGAATTAGCTTCCATTCTTTAGGGCCTACCTTTGTCCCACTCAGCATGTCTACCAAACAACCTTCTGACAGAATTTAAGATGCCAGCAGAGCGAGAGTGTGCTGTAAAGCTACATCCCACCCTAACATAGCTAATCTGCACAGGGGGTATGTTCTGGTTCCTCCTTGCTATGACAGGATTTCACACTCTTGGAACAGTCTACAGCCCAAAGGGTAAGGCAAAGAAGTAACTGAGTCCAGACAAAACGTTAAACACCTGAAACATGGATGAACAGAAATGTGATGACATGCACCTTTTCAATGGAAGGTTACTAAAAAAACTCAAATGAGGAAGAAATGATAACAGGTCGGGAAGTGAAAGTGAAAGCAATTTGAACTTGGGCACTATCACAGAATGAGTTCGGAAAAAGATCCAGAACTGCTCTCCAGGCAGTTTCTTTGGCAATAAAACATTCTTGAATAAAATAATTTTCCTTGAGACAGCATGAGTGTAGAACAGGAAGGAACAGAATGGCTTGGTCTGGCTGATGACGAAAAATTCTCTGGAAGAGAGGAACTTCCTCCCACTGCCATCTGTATCCTAGCTGGATCAGTCTCCGAACTCATATGTCTGAAACAATCTGTTGCCAGACAGAGAGAAATGGAGATTCACACTTTCTGGAAGGGATGAGGCACTGCCAGGGTGGGATGGGGGACAAGGTCCGTTAAATAGTCATTCTGCCTTATTTGCTGTCTTTTGTTCTAGGTGGAACCTCCCCACCACTGTTTTTTAAATGTCTGCTTACCAGCAATCTGCTGAGACTGCTTTTGTTTCTCCTTAAAACTGAAATAGGGAGTAGGTGGAAAAGGTTCTGGGAATTCCAGCTTTTAACAATTTGTAGTATTTTCTGAGGGACTGAGAAATCCCAGTATTCTCCCACTGGGAACACTGGCACAGTCTGGAAACACACTCAAAGAGAGAATCCTTAGAGGAAGACTCAAATAGCATACCCTCTTCTGAATCTGAATCAGAAATCTGAGGAGAAAAACCTCCAATTGTGCCTTCACATTCCCCTAAAGATTCAAAATCTTGAAGCTCTTCAGAAAAAGAGGAATCCTTTTTACTTTTACCAGAAACTACCTTATAAGATGGGTCAATAGTCAGTACAAGACCTTGAGCCAAGTCCACCAAATTACTCCTGTGCAGAGAAACTGGTTTCTTTTTACAGGAAAGTTACGGCAAACTGACCTATTATTGCCAGCAAAAGCTTCCCCGGGGATGGAGGCACAGCTTTCTCCCTAAGCAGGGGCACATTCTCTGCCCCTTCTCTGAAGACCAACTAGAGTGGATCTTCCTTACCACTGAGGGGACCCCAACAACCATAGACTATGTGGCTAAACCCTGGTCCATAGTGGCTGTATAACCACCATCAGAGGGATCCAGGGAAGAAGACGACAGGTCTGAGAACCCAGCTTTGTTCATAGCAGAGTCAGTCACCTGCAGTTGAGACAAACTATCAGCCTGTTGTGATACCAAAGACTGCTTAGTTAACTTTTTCTTTTTGTGGCTGGAAGAAGGTCTGACCACGGGACCAGCCATTTGATTCATGGTCAAGCTGAAAAATGGTGCTTGATTCCTGGGGAAGCTTAGCAGCAACAGTTGGTAAAACAGGAATGTTGCACAAAAGTCACTTTTTTCCCACAAAATATACAGTAAAAAGCAGTTTAAACACTTTCCCCCAAAATAAAACAAACAAATGATCTCCACAAAAAAGTAGTTTAACTTTTAATTACTTTTTACCACAAAAGTAAAAAAAAAAAATCACCTCATATTTAAAAATACATAAAAGTAATCAATCAATAAAAATACTTTTCTGTAGCTTCAAAATAGTTGTTTTGGTCAGCTTAGTAGTTGCAACAATACAAAAGAAATGTGTAAGGTTCCCACCTCCCCTGAAGGGACCTTATCTGTCCAGCAGTGGAACAGCGTTAGCTGACCATCAAGTCCTCAAAAAAGCCCTCAGACAAGCTCTCTTTTCAGTGGCAGGAAAATTTCTGATGTGCTTGGCATCCAAATCTGTCTTTTAGTCTGCTCAATTTGAGCTGTTTAACAGTTTGGTTGCATGGAATGTGCCTAAAATCTTGGAAGCTGTCCAGCTATTATACCCTATTCAGGACATAACCCATATAAGCTTAAGCCACTGCAGCAGTAATCAATAATGATGATCACCATCAGGACATCAGTGCCTACGTCACACCTGATGAGAGTGGACATTTTATAAGGACTACTACAATTCTTCCTTCTTATTCTTGGAACACTCATCAAACCCCATCTATGGATGGTTCCCTCTTCCTCTTGCAGAGCAGACTACTAACATACAAGGCTTAGCTGCACTTGGCTGCATGATCTGCAGCACCTGAAAGAACCCCTGAGTGAAGCAGATCCATTCCAAGGGAACTGCCTTGAAAGGAGAGAGATGTTAGGAACCCATCTGTTGCCCAGGCAACTGAAGTGAGCTGGGTATGATCACCATGCATTTGAGTCCTCTTAAATGAGACTGTTGTCCTGGAGGTCAAGGACTGAAGATGACATTCTTGGATCTCCACTCTCTAAACATGAATATCCTTTCCGACTTGTACAGTAGATACTTAGTCTTCCCCTTCACAAATTTATAAGCAAGCTCTGCCCACAAGTATCTGAGGCAGGATGTCTGGTCTTAACTCTACACAAGAGCTCTTAGATAAATGGAATGTATCCTGATCCACAAGAATGAGCATCTCCAAAGGGGCTTTTGTCAGAGACCTTGAACTCCTGAGATGTGAGAACAGGAGATGGAAAAAGTACACCACCAATGTCTGTATCCTCAAGTCAAGCAGGCACGTTAGACGCTATTGTCACTTCACCTGGTAACCTGCCTTCCTTCTCCTTAGATCTCTTATCTAAACAAATGTCAGGGGAGACATCTGAGGTTGTGAATTAACCAGAAGATTCAAAGGTTGTATGAATCAAGGCACAGAGTCAAAATCCCTTCTGATATAAACAGTTTTGCTGTGAATTCCCTCTACTCATAAAAATTTTAAACTAGTCACTGAGAATACACAATACATGATGAAAATAAATATCCCAACTAGGTACCTGTGTGGCTGAGCTATGAAGCAAGCCAAACAAAGCCAGAATTCAGACACACAAAAATAATATATATATGCTGGGAGTACACATATATATGCATATGTACACACACATACATGTATGATTACCTAGAGAAACCGTAAACAAACACAAGAGCAATGAAACAACTTTTCTACATTAGGTTTGCATCCTACATATGGGCATACATAAATGGGTTTATTGTGTATGGCTGAAGCGCCTAATATCAAATGTAAAAGACCAACAAAATAAATTTGATCATACACAATAGCCAATCCCCCTTCCCATTAGTAAAGAGCTGCACCACCACCTTAGTAATGGGTGTCAACCCTTACCCTAATGCTGCCCCTTCCCCCAACCCTAATCCTTCACCTTAATGTCATTAAATAGTGTAGTAGGCAAAAACACAACCTCCAAATCACAAATCCTTCTTCAATTTATTCTACAAATAAAGTGACAAACTGCAGATAAAAACAGTATCAGGTTAAGCGCTTTCACCCAGGAATCTCCCGAGCTTCATCAGAACATAAAAAACAAAGAATACTATTATTATTCTAGGGAACAGTATAACTCTCTTATACACAGGAATATAGCGAAGCTTAGTTTAGATTTGTTTTTCTTTATTTGTGTGAGCCTGCACTGCAGTGTTATTTTAAATATTTCCTGTGATTTTGAATTCTGATGTCACTGTGAATATATATTTAGTATTGTCTTGTTCTTTGTTCTTTTATTATTTATTACTAAATACGTTTAAATCTTTCACTGTGGCTGATCTGTGTAGAAATATTTACGTTTTGAGAGTACTTGCATATTTATTTGGTGACACTGTGTGGGCCACTCCTAACAGCCTTGCTCTTGGTCAAAGTACCACTTGTGTTAATATTAATATTACACAGTAAGATTGGACACCCTTGGTTAAGGCCCTTAAAGCAGCTGATAAGGTGTTCTGGTGGCAGTGGCAACTACCTTAATGTCTGGGCAGAAGGGGGTATAGCTAGTAAACCTGTGCCAGCCTTTCCTAGCAGTGTGTGTGTAAAACAAATCTCCAAGAGTGTGTCTCAGCTACTTGGACAGGGACACAAAGATCTTTGCTCAGCCAATAAGCTTTTAGTAATCACAACAAAGTCTAACAATAATCCAGCAGGTGACTCATTATCCTCCCATTATGTAAATAAACTCTGGAACACCATTCCAACATACCTAAAACAGGTCCTGAAACATTCCACCTTCAAGACCTTACCAAAACTCCACCTAAACCACATGTTGGTTGTGCACATGTCCTCACCTGGGTAACTCCATTTTCCTTTGTCAGCTTATACAGTGTATATAAAAAGTTTACACACCCCTGTTAAAGTGCCAGTTTTTTGTGATATAAAAAAATGAGACCACAATATATCATTTCAAAACTTTTTCCACCTTTAATGTGACCTATAACCTGTACAATTCAATTGAAAAACAAACAAATCTATTACGGGAAAATATAAAAAATAAAAACAGTACACTACTCTGGTTGCATAAGTGTGCACACCCTTAAACTAATACTTTGTTGTGTGTGCACACCCTTAAACTAATACTTTATTGAAGCATCTTTTGATTTAATTACAGTATTCAGTGTTCTTGGGTAGGAGTCTATCAGCAAGGCACATCTTGACTTGACAATATTTGCCCATTCTTCATTGCAAAAGTGCTCTAAATCTGTCAGACTGCGGGGGGCATGTCTTGTGCACAGCCCCCTTCAGGTCACATCACAGATTTTCTACTGAATCTGGGTATGGGCTCAGGCTGGGCAAGTCCAATACTTTAATTTTCTTCTGGTGAAGCCATTCTTTTGTTGATTTGGATGTATGCTTGGGGTCATTGCCATGCTGAAAGGTGAAATTCCTCTTTATTTTCAGCTTTTTAGCAGAAGCCTGAAGGTTTTGGGCCAAATGTGACTTGTATTTGGAAAGTACAGTTGTGTACACTTACCATAAATGTAAATGTTCGAGTGTATTCACTGTAGCAGTCATTACATTTGGGTAATCTGCTGGCAGGTTGCCCTCAGTTGGCCTGATTAACAAAGTCTTGGGTCCTGCGTCGGCTGCTGTCCCTTCTTCCATGACGTCAGGTCGTCAGGGGTATAAAACATGCAGCCGACGCCATTACATCAGTTTTTCTTGCCCCAGATGACAGTTGCCCCCCAAATGGGAAGCAAATAAAATTAAAAACACAAACATATACCTCCAACTAAAAGCAAATACACCAAAAAGGCTTTTAAGCATAGTAAAAGAAAGCAGAGGTATAGTCAAAGAAAAACAGGGGGCTGGAGGGAGGGTAACCAGGACTGCAACAGTGAACACACTCTAACATCTACATTTACGGTAAGTGTACACAACTGTACTATGTTCTTCATGTTTCTCTGTTGCAGTCATTACATTTGGGTAGATTCCCAAAGCTATGGTTGGGAGGAGGAATTTATACAGCATTAGGACCATCTATAAGGCACTGCAAGACAGCAGTGGCAAAGCCAACTCTGGATTTAGAGAAAATTGGTAAATGATAATGCTTGGTGAAAGCATGTACAGAACTCCAGCAGCTTCTAGAATATCCCTGGTAGGAACACCTGTGAGAATGGCTGCAGAAGTAGATGCAGCACTGGTGGAGTGATGTCTGATCCCCTGGGGATAGGTTTTCCATGGTGCTTATAGCAGAAATGAATGCAATGGCGTATCCATTTAGAAATGGTTTGTTTTGAAATGGCCTTTCCCTCTGCCCCAGCAGCAAATGCTACTAGCAATTGTTCAGATTTTCTTCAAAATTTAGTTCTGTCCAAGTAGAATCTAAGTTGTATGTGCACGTCCAAGGAATGCAGACTTCATTCCCCTTTGTTTTGTGGATTGGGAAAGAAGGTTGGCAAATGAATGGACTCATTAAGAGCCACACTGGAAACCACCTTGGGCATGAAGGATGGATTGGTCCTCAGAGATATCCTGTCCGCATGAAAGATGATGAAAGGCTCCACTGCCATAAGGGCCTGTAATTCACATATCCTTCTAGCTGAAGTGACTGCTAAAAGGAAGGCTGTTTTCCAAGAAAGAAATTTTAAGTCTGCAGTAGCAGCTGGCTCGAAAGGAGGTAGAGTGAGCTTCTCCAAAACAAAGTTAAGGTCCCAGACAGGGATAGGAGCTCTCATAGGTGGTCTCATGTTCTTTGCCCCTTTGAGATACTGCTTGAGCAGGGGGATGAGAAAAGAGGGGTGGGGTTCTGTGTTATAGTGAGCTGAAATAGCTGAAGCATGAATTTTAATAGAGGAAAAAGACAGACCCTTGTGAAGCATCTCAGTTAAGTATTGCAAAATCTGAGGTAAATTGGGCGCTGCTGTGCTCATCCCTAAAGATTGGTTCCAGGCACAGAATCTTTTCCATTTGTCAACATAAGATTTTCTAGTACTAGGTCTTCTCACCTCCGGCTCCCCCATTTGCTTGTCAACATGTTGAAAATCTGTGATTCCAGTTTCCACTCGTGTGGGTTCATGAGATTCTGCTTAGTCCGTCTGCCAGTGTATTCTATTTTCTTGGCAGGAATTGAGCTTGTAGGTGCACTTGGTAGCTCAAGGCTGTGTTCCACAATGCCATGGCTAGTCTGCAGAGGGGGTAGGAGTGTGTACACCCCTGCGTGTTTATGTACCACATAACCGTGGTGTTCCCCTTCTTTACTATTAGTTGTCATGGAAGAATGTAGTCCTTGAAGGCTGTCAGAGCATTCTGTACAGCTAACATTTCTTTTTGATTGATATGTAGATGCATTTGATTTGGGTTCCATTTACCTTGAATGCACTTCCCTGCCAGGTGAGCCCCCCCATGCATAGTCAGATGCATCTGTAGTTAGGGTTTGGGTGGCAGGGGGTAGTGTGAATGGCAGTCCCTTGTTTTGATGGCAGGCCTCTGCCCACCACAGAAACTCCAGGCATAGGCAAGGTATGATAGGAATCATTGTTTCCAGGCTGTAACAATGTTGACTCCATAGACTTTTTAAGTACCACTGTAGTTTCCTCATATGCAGTCTTGCATATGGAATTAGAAGAATGCAGGAGGCCATGAACCCTAAGGCTTGCAGTATTTGTCTTGCAGATAGCAGGGTTTTTGTGGCCACTTACATGAAGTAAGTTACCAAATGAATTTGCTTCTCTGACGTGAGAAAAGCCATCTGGGCAGTTGTATTCAAGCTTGTACCCAGGAATGTAATCTGTTGAGAGGGTACCAGTTGTGATTTCTTTTCGTTTATGGTGTACCCCAGACAAATTAGAACCTTTTTTACAAACGCCAGATGATTTAGAAGTATGCCCTGGTTTTCTGCCTGAATTAGGCAATCATCCAGATATGGATATATTTGAGTATTTCTTTGCCTGCAAAATGCAATTACTGGAGCCAGGTACTTTGTGAATATCCTGGGCGCAGTAGATAAGCCAAAGGGCAGTACAGAGAACTGATCATGCAAGTAGCCTGCTTTGAAGCATAGGTATCATCTGCAAGATTCCCTGATTGGGATGTGCAGGTATGCTTCTTTTAAATCTAGAGTTGCCAACCAGGCATCTTTGCCTAGCATAGGAAGTAACTGGTGAAGAGTCAGCATCCTGAATTTTGGAATGTCCAGAAAGGTGTTTAGAGTAGACAGGTCCGGAATTGGATGCCATGATTCATCTTTTCTGGGTACCAGGAAAAGCCTGGAATAGAAACCTTGTCCCTTTTCCTCTTCTTGTACCGGCTGAATAGCCCCCATGTTTAAGAGGGAAAGTACTTGTTTCTGAGCCTTTGCCCACTGACTGGGGGGGCAGATCTGGCCATCTGTTTGGTGTTGGCAATGTGGAAATGAAATCTGTATCCCTGGGACACTATATTTAAAACCCATTTGTCCTGGGTTTTGAGTTCCCAGTTTTTTGCATGAAGAGCAATCTTCCCCCCAAAGGGGCGACTAAAAGGTAAGTGGTTGTTAATTTTAAAGGAAAGTCATTGAGACTGTTTACCATGGGAGGGGGTCTTGTTATTTCCAGATTTGGAAGTGGGGGCCCCCCATTGCTTAGTTCTGAGAGTCCCCTGGGACTGAAAACTGGTTCGTTTGGCGTGTCATCTGGAAGGAGCTGGAAAGGACCAATTCTTAGTAGGCCAGTGCCTACTAAATCGGAGGTTGCACTTGTAATAAATCTTTTACAGTTTGCATAGATTTAGCTTTACCTTCCATCTTTTCTAGAACTTCTTCAGCCTTATTGCCATACAGGCAAGGAGCATCCAACAATTTTGCTTTAACATGATCAGGCACAGATTGCTCCTTAAGCCAAGCATGCCTTCTAAGCACAGACCCAGTAACAGCAGCCCTGCAAGAGGCCTCTAAAGAATCAAATCCACATTGCAAAGTATGTTTTCCAACTTGTTCAGCAGAATGCAATAAATCCTGTAAATCTTTATTTTCCACACAGTCAGAAATCAACATAATTTTCTGTTTAAGTAGTCCAATAATATGCTGTTGATATTTTAAGATATGAAATTGGCAGTTTAAAGCCCCGATTGCCAAGGTTGCAGAAGTATAAACCTTTTTACCCCATCTATCCAGCGCCCTGGAGTCTCTATCAGAAGGGGTAGGATTTTTAGCAGTAGAAGCCTTAATGCCCTTGGGCCCTTGAGAAATGGTTTCTGGATCTGCACAGGATTTTTGAAAAGGAACTTGTGGGGCTCAGGAACCCTGTAGTATCTGTCAGGTTTACTAGGAGCTGGAGGCAGGGAATCAGGGGCCATTCTGGATTCCGAAAACACATCAACAATCTCTAGTACAGGAGGTATAACCAAAGGCCTATGCTGAGGCAGAAGAAAGAAATCCCTAAGCCTCTTTTCTGAATCAGAAAATTCCTGACTTTCCCAGTGGAAATGCTCCCTTAAGGTATGTAAAGTTTCCCCAAAAGAAAAGTCCTCAGGGGGGGAAGCAGAGGGAATGGAATTCTCTGCATCAGAATCCTCATAAGTAGGTATGGACAAATCTAGGTCATTAGAAGAGTCAGAAGAAACAGAGTCCTGATCAGAAGATTCATAGTCAAGCTCAGCCCTAGACCTCTTAGAAGGGGGGGGGGGGATTGACTACCCCTGATTAGAGTAACTAGATCTTCAGCCATTTTGATCATTTGCTTTTTAGGCATAGGGGCCTGAACATGTGGCCTGGGCGTCGGTTTTTTAGACACAGATCGAGATTTAGGCCTTAGCACTGAAGGTGGAGACAGTTTAATATGCAAGTCTGGAGGCCTGAATACACCCTCAGAAGCCAGTGCCTGCACAGCGGCTCCGGACCCATCCAAGGTAGAGACATCCGCGGGTTCCATAGGTGAAGCATCTCGCGGCATATCGGACTCCGAATGGGTCTCAGTAGAGGCCTGCGAGTCAGAAGTAGAGGGTATCAGAGGCTGCGAAAGCACCTCACTGAGTACCGGCGGACTGGCGACTGGCTTAGGAGAAGCATCGTCGGCAGTTTTAGACCTCGATGGCCTGTCTCTGTCTTTATCTTTGCATTTTTTCGGAATCCCAGTAGTCGTAAGGCTAACCGCCGTAATTTCTGGATAATTAAACTGAGAACCAAAATATTTAGAGGCAAAAATGTACCAACGACGGATAGTACGCTGATTAAATAAAGCACAAAACTGACAGCAAGGTACGTCGTGGTCAGGGCCAAGGCAAGGAATACAGTACAAATGAAAATCTTTATGAGGTATTTGCTTTCCACAAGTAATGCAATTATTAACTTTTACTGACATCGGTAAGGAGCAAGAAAAAGATTCCCCAACAGGGTACTTAGCTTTAAGTTGAAGACGTTGGTTCTGAAACTCAAAAATGAAAATTTCAGGAGTTGGCCGACCGGCACTTGCGAACTTGCCTCTGCTTTGATCACCACACAGCAAGAAAGACTTGCTTCGGCTGCAAGTTTTATACCCCTGACAACCTGACGTCATGGAAGAAGGGACAGCAACCGACATAGGACCCAAGACTTTGTTAATCAGGCCGACTGAGGGCAACCTACCAGCAGATTACCCAAATGTAATGACTGCAACAGTGAAACACAAAGAACATCTGCTAATAATTCCCTCCACCTTGACTAAAGCCCCATTCCAGCTGAAGAAAAGCAAACCCAAAGCATGATACTGCCACCACCATGCTTCACCTTGGGGATGGTGTTCTTTTCGTGATGCAAAGTGTTGTTTTTGCACCAAATGTACCTTTTGGAATTGTGGCCAAAAAGTTCAACCTTGGTCTCATCACACCATAACACATTTTCCCATATGCTTTTTGGGAGACCTAATGTACTGTTTTGCAAATTTTTAGCTGGGCCTGGATGTTCTTCTGTGTAAGAAAAGGCTTCCATTTTGCAACCCTACCCCATAGTCCGAACATATGGAGAATACGGGAGATTGTTGTCACATGTAGTACACAACCAGTACTTGTCAGAAACTCCTGCAGCTCCTTCAGTGTTGCTGTGGGTCTCTTGGCAGCCTCACTGACCAGTTTCCGTCTAGTCTTTTCATCAATTTTGGAGGGACGTCCAGCTCCTTGCAACATCACTGTTGCCCTATATTTTCTTCAGTTTTGGTATATCCAATGCTGTGGAAATTTTTTGTACCCTTCTCCTGACTGATAACTTTCAACAATGAGATCCCTTTGATGCTTTATAAGCTCTCTGCGAACCATGGCTTTTGCTGTAGCAGGCAACTGAGTAAATGTCAGGAAAATCCCACTAGTACAGCTGAATTTTATTTGGGGTTAATCAGAGTCTCTAAATGATGGTAGGCGTGTACCCCAAAAGACTGAATGTTGTAATTAAATCAAAAGATGCTTCAACAAAGTACTAGTTTAGGGGTGTGCACACACAACAAAGTATTACTTTAAGGGTGTGCACACTTATGCAACCAGCGTATTGTACATTTTTTATTTTTTCCCCTTAACAGATTTGTTTGTTTTTCAATTGAATTGTACAGGTTATAGGTCACATTTAAGGGAAAAGTTTTGAAATGATTTATTGTGGTCTCATTTTTTATATCACAAAAACCTGGCATTTTAACAGGGGTGTGTAAACTTTTTATATCCACTGTACCCATTACCTTTTTATAACCTCTATCCCCTTCTACAAAACAAACCTTTCTACCACTCATCCTCAGCTTCCTTCTTAACTTAATCCTCACTTTGTTTCAATTTCTTTCTAACCCTCCCACTTTCATCTCCTTTAAATACTCTTTACCAGTTGTATGTCAGTAAGTACCCTAGTACTCTGAACGCCAGTATCATTGAGTCATCAGCTATAAACTATTTTCTCTCTACCAGCTGTTTCATACCCCTTACCTCAATTTTATTTATTCTCAACATCTATGCTGTAACCCTCCTTACCTGTGTGGTGTAAATTTACCATGTCTGCTTGTCACATACATTGCACACGAACTACTCGCATATTAAATGTTTTAAACTTGGAATTTTATCTCATGGATAATGTCACTACAGAAGAAATAAATGATCTAAAAAAAAAAAAAAATTGTTTCATCATACGTTTTTTAAACACTTCTCCTTGAGCTTTACTACTTGGGCTGCCAATGAAAATGGACTTTGTCCAGTCAGACTTTCCCAGTCTACAAAGACAAATATAAACAAACTCAATATACCCACATATAAATAATGTCAACTACAAAAGAACTGTATTTCTGGAGAAAGAGTAGTTCCAGACATGTATGTAAACAAAGACAATCATAGAAGGATTAATAAGATGTGCTCAAATAACCAAGCTTTGACAACCACCTTGTGACTATAAGTACTGCTATCCCTCATTAGAGAAATGAAAAAAAAAAAAAGTCTAAAGTATGTTGAAGCAAACATTATTGTTAGCTGGATTATCTATGTCCATGCATCCATGTCTGGAATGGCTGCTACTTCTCCACCTACAACAGGAAAAGGACCTTGAGAGACTACAGTAAAAAGCCTAACAACTAGAAAAAAAAGCTGAAAGAAGGAATGCTGACTACGCAACTGAGATAATGTGCTCTTCCATGGAGTGTCTTCAGGAAACGTGATGAACAAGTGAAAGAACATTAAAGATTCCCAGAACTCAGCAGTTGAGCGAACTATGCCTACACAGAAAACAATACTTTTTTTTTTCCTGTCAGCCACACTTCTAAGATGCTGTCCTGTTATCCAGCTTCTGCACAACATACAACAGGTGTCAATTAGCTCCTGGACTTAGCCTTGTGTTAAAAGGGCCATTTCTACCCATTACTTTCCAAAAAAATGCAACAGCTAAATTTAAAAGAAAATAAACTGATGTTAATGTACATTTGCACACTTATCTACCACAACATACATCATTATAAAATACAAAAATGAAAGTTTTTTTTGTCAACATCATTAAGCAGAAAAGCATTTTAGCAAGATTCCTCTTTGCTAGCATAACTTTTAACCTTGCTGTATCTCTCTGGAAATCATACAACATACACTAATGTAGCCCTTAAAGGATTAATCAAGCATATACTTAGCTCTGGTTATTATAACACAAGCCAGTTATGAAATGCAGAAATTTATCACTGGCATGTCCAACTACATTCTTTCTCATAAAGCTTAGCAGAAGCATTACAAATGGGGCCCCATTAGAAATCTGTACTCTAATTTGACATTAAACAAGAAAGCCAGCAAAATTATTATTATTATTGAATTTGGGCTTATTATTATTTTCTGTATACACCTTTTTAACAATCTATTTCTATCAGTGTTCTTTCCTTTCCAAGGCCTCCCACAATCACTGTGTAAATCCAGCTGAGTGGCAGCCAGGCAGAACCTGCCCTTCCCCCTTTCAAGAGCTAACCTTGTCACCAAAGCAATTTCATAGACCAGATGGCTTAAAAGTATACTTATAGTGAGACAAGACAGCTATACTCCCATACTGAGAACTCGACAAAACAAAGGATTTGTCAAACTACAAGTTAGGAAAAATATATCAAATTGTTCTTATTCTTTTAAGTTTACTTTATCTCTCCAGAGGTCAAGTTGCCCCTAGAAGCACACTCGGTGAAAGGAAAGAAGTTTCTTCTTTTACTTCTGAATTCAATTCAAGAATATCCATCTAAAAGCTACAATCAGTCAGACTTGGAAACAAAATCTGCTGCTGTATCTGCATTCAAATATGTGGTCTTCACTACCCATACAAAATTTCCAGGTATTTTAAAAGGCAGTTCAGAAGCATGTTGGATTTAAATGCCTTACCTGCTAGAATATTAACTTTTGTGGGGTTCACTGCATTACAAAAATCTACACTTCAATAACACGTTTAAATGCAACCATTCAGCATGGTATAAAACAGGTAGCATTAATATTGTGTTAAAGATTATTAGAAACGTAAAAACATTTGTGTTTACAAGAGAGACCTACTTGTCTTTGTCTTCACAGCAACTGATGGGGTTATACAGGCCAAACAATAAGCAGACTTCTAGATCCACTTTTTTACTTCCCTTAGCAATGAGAAGTAGCCCAGGGGCTGTGACTGTCCGCTTGAATAATGCATGCATGAATAGCCTAGTAACATAGGTTGGCTATATCATATTATGAAGTCAGACATGCGCTATGTTGCCACACAGTGACAAAGAATGTCTGAAACAGGTGGAACCCCTATGACAGTCCAATTATTCAAAGTTATGAAAGCTCACACTCTACCATCTCCCTCAGCTTCTGCTGGCTGAACATGAGAGGATACAGCACTTCTAATACAATACCTCCTCTCTTCAACAAAGCCCCAGGACTAACAACATAAAGCAGCTAAATATGGAAGATAACTAGACAGGCCAGAAGAATATAATGCATTACGAAAACAGGAACAATTGCATAATCTAATGTTCTAGCTAGCACTGTGCACAACTACACTGTGTGTAAACGTCCTTGCCTTCACAGTAACTGGATGGGTACAACACCAAGCTGTGTATTCCCGCAATGGGTAGGGGGATGTGGCATGTAGTTCTTGGCCAACTACTGTAGTTAAACAGTACAGTTGTGTACACTTACCATAAATGTAGATGTTCGAGTGTATTCACTGTTGCAGTCATCACACTTGGGTTATCTGTCTGCAGGTGGCCCTCAGTAGGCCCAAATACCAGAGACTTAGTATTTCTGTGTCAGATGCTGTCGCTCCAGGACTGATGTCAGGTTGTCAGGGGTATAAAAACAGGCAGTCAATGCCATTACATCAGTTTTTCTTGCCCCAAATGTCAGGAGCCCCCCCAAATAGGGAGGTAGGTTATGGTGGGGAAAACAGCACCAGTAAAAAGTAAATACCAATACCCCAGAAGGGGTTAGTAATAGCCATAGCTAGGAGAGACAGAGAGAGAGAGAACCAGGGGGCTGGAGAGAGGGAAACCAGGACTGCAACAGTGAATATACGCAAACATCTACATTTATGGTAAGTGTACACAACTGTTCTATGTTCTTCGTGTTTCACTGTTGCAGTCATCACACTTGGGTGGATTCCCAAAGCTGAAGAAGGGTGGAGGCAGTCAAGAAGAGTTAGGGTTGGCTAGTATGCCTTTGCAGGACTGCTGTAGCAAATCCTGCCCTGGATTTGGAAAAGATAAGCAGGTGGTAATGCTTGGTGAAGGTGTGTACAGAACTCCAGGTAGCAGCCTCCAGGACATCCCATGTAGGGACTCCCCTGAGAAATGCTGTAGAGGTAGATGTTGCCCTAGTGGAATGTGTTCTGACCCCCTGAGGGGTTGATTTCCCATGGTGCTTGTAGCAGAAATGGATGCAGTGTGCTATCCATTTGGAAATGGTTTGTTTTGAAATGGCCTTGCCCACTGCCCCTGTTGCAAAGCTGACTAGTAACTGGTCAGATTTTCTGAAGGGCTTAGTCCTATCAAGGTAAAACCTGAGCTGTCTGTGCACGTCCAAAGAGTGCAGGATACTTTCCCCTTTACTTTGAGGATTAGGGAAGAAGGTTGACAAATGGATGGATTAATTGAGAGCCACACTGGACACCACTTTGGGTATAAAGGAAGGGTTAGTCCTGAGGGAAACCCTGTCAGCATGGAAAATAATGAAGGGTTCCACAGCCATCAGTGCTTGTAGCTCGACACTCTTCTAGCTGAAGTGATGGCTAGAAGCAAGGCTGTTTTCAAAGAGAGGAATTTTAACTCTGCTTATGCAGCAGGTTCAAAGGGGGGAAGTGTGAGTTTTTCCAGTACAAAGTTAAGGTCCCAAGCAGGGATGGGTGCTCTCCTTGGTGGCCTTAAGTTGTTTGCCCCTCTTAGGAACTGTTTGATAAGAGGGTGCCAGAAGAGAGTTGTCTCAGTGTTGTAATGAGCAGAAATTGCTGAGGCATGTATCTTAATGGAAGAGAAGGAAAGGCCTTTGTGGAGCAGATCAGCTAGGTAATCCAGGATAAGAGACAGAGAGGGCAGTGTTGTGCCCTCTCCTTTAGATTGAATCCATAAGCAGAACCTTTTCCACTTATTAGCATAGGATTTTCTTGTACTGGGTCTTCTGGCTTCAAGAATGACATGCAACAACTGTTTGCTTAAGGTTGCTGGGGGAGAATTCAAGGAATAAGCCAGGCTGCAATATTTAGGGTTTGCAGTTGTGGATGTAGAATCTGTCCCTCCTGCTGAGAAAGGAGGGTTGGATTCTGGTGTAGGTGCCAGGGTGGCACCGATGTCAGGCTGCACAGAAGTGGGTACCAGTGCTGGCGTGGCCAGTCCAGGGCATCCAGAATTGTCCTTGGTCTGTCCTGCTTTACCTTGAGTAATACTCTTGAAAGGAGGGGCAGAAGGGGAAAGGCATAGATTGAGAGACTTACCCACTGAAAAGACAGGGCATCCACTTTCCAGGCCCTGCTGTGAGGATTACTGGTGCAGAATTTGCTGAGCTGGTGGTTGCAGGGGGAGGCAAATAGATCCACCTATGATGTCCCCCATTTCTGAATCAGAAGGTGGAAGGTGCTGTGCTCCAATTGCCACTCGTGTGGGTCTAGGAGATTTCTGCTTAAGTCTGCCAGTAAGTTTTGTTTGTCTGGCAGGAATTGAGCTTACAGATGGACTTGAATGTCCAAGGCCATGTTCCACAGGGCCATGGCTAGCCTGCAGAATGGGTAGGAATGGGTCCCCCCCTGCTTGTTGATGTACCACATAACTGTGGTGTTGTCTGTTTTTATTAGCAGTTGTCCTAGAAGGATTAGGTATCTGAAAGCTGTCAGGGCATTCTGTACAGCTAGCATCTCTTTTTGGTTGATGTGCAGATGAATTTGACTTGGGCTCCAGTGGCCATGAGTACATTTTCTGTCCATGTGTGCCCCCCCAGGCATAGTCTGATGCGTCTGTGGTTAGGGTCTGGGCAACTTGGGGTTGAGTAAATGGCAGTCCCTTGTTGTTGTTGCATGCTTCTACACACCAGAGGAACTCTGTCCTTAGACAGGGTATGATACTAATGACTGTTTCCAGATCCTGAAAATGTTGGCACCAAAGACTTTTAAAGTACCATTGGAGTTTCCTCATATGCAGTCTTGCATATGGAATCAGCAGTATACATGAGGCCATGAACCCTAGGGCTTGCAATATTTTTCTTGCAGATAGCTAGGTTCTGGTGGCCATTTGTTTGAAGTAGTCTGTCAGACTTGTTTTTCTGAGGTGAGGAATGCCATCTGGGAAGTTGTGTCCAAGCTTGCTCCCAGGAATACAATCTTTTGACTGGGTACCAGTTTTGATTTCTTTTCATTGATGGTGTATCCCAAGGAAGTGAGAAGGGTTTTCACAAATGTCAGGTGCTGCAGCAGCATTTCCTGACTGTCCGCCTGAATCAGGCAGTCGTCCAAGTACAGGTAAATTTGGATATTTCTCTGCCTGCAGTATACAATGGCTGGAGCCAGGAATTTTGTGAATACTCTGGGTGCAGTAGATAAGTCAAAGGGAAGTGCAGAGACCTGATAATACATAGACCATGCCCTGAAACGTAGATACTTCCTGCATGATTTCCTTATGGGGATGTGCAGATGGCTTCTTTTAAGTCTAGGGTGACTAACCAGGCATCCTTGGCTAGTATAAAACTGTTGCATGCTAAGCATTTTGAATGTTGGTACCACCAGGAAGGTGTTGAGAATGGAAAGATCCAGGATTGGGTGCCAAGAGCCCTCTTTCCTGGGTACCAGAAGAAGTCTGGAGTAGAATCCTTGACCCCTCTGTTCTACTGGAACTGGCTGAATAGCTCTAATATTGAGTAGGGCAAGTACTTGGTTTTGAGTCTCTGCCCACTGGTTTGGTGGAAGGTCTGGAAACCCGCTTGGGGTTGGCAGTGAATGGAAATAAAATTTGTACCTCTGTAACACCTTAAATTTAAATGTGTGTTGAGGACCCACTGTTCCTGAGTGATGGACATCCGTTTTATTGCATGAAGGGGAAGATTTCCTCCTAAGGGCACAAGCAATTGGGCAGGGCTGTGGAGTGGAGTAAAGAAGTCATTGTGAGCTTTTTCCATAAGAAGGTGGCTTACCACTCCCTGCTTTAAGGGAGGGGGGGGGCAATCCATTGCTTAGATCTCTGCAAACCCTGACACTGTAGTCTGGGTGGTCTGTTTCCCCTGGGTCTGGTTTGAGAAGGCCTGGAGGGGGCTGGAAAGGACCACTGTTTGGAAGGGCAATGCCTACTGAATCTAGGGGGTTGCACTTGTAAGAATTCTTTAACAGTCTGCATAGACTTAGCTTTTTCTTCCATCTTTTTAAGAACCTCTTCTGCTTTGGTGCCAAACTGTCCTTATTCGAAGGAGTGTCTAGTAACTTTGATTTGACATGGTCTGGCAAGGTCTGCTCCTTCAGCCAAGCATGTCTTCTCAGTACAGAGCCAGTGACAGCTGCCCGGCAAGATGCTTCTAGGGCGTCAAAGCCACACTGCAAAGTATGCTTGCTGACTTGGCTTGCAGAGTGCATAAGCTCCTGCAATTCTTTATTTTCTGCACAGTCTGAAAATGTAGCCACTTTTTGTTTACTAAGTTCCATAATATGTTGCTGGTACTTCAGCATGTGAAACTGACAATTCAACACCCTAATAGAGTTGCAGAGGTATATACCTTCGTACCCCATCTGTCCAAAGCTCTGGAATCCCTGTCCGGTTCTTGGCTGTAGTAGCCTTGGGAAATGATCTCTGGGTCAGCAGTAGGATTCTTGAAAATAAATTTGTGAGTGTCAGGTACTATGTAGTACCTGTCTGGTTTTCTAGGGGCAGGAAGTAAAGTGTCAGGAGTAAGACTGGATTCCATAAAAACATGATCCACAACATCCAGGACAGGGGGCAATGCTAAGGGCCTGTGTTGAGGCAACTCTAGAAATTATCTGAGTCTCTTTTTGGACAGAGGATAGATAGTCTTGGCATTCCCAGTGGAAATGCTGTCGTAAGGTATGCAAGGTTTCACCAAAAGAAAAATCATCTGGAGTGGAGGCAGAGGGAATGGATTCCTCTGCATCTGAATCCCCATAAGCAGATAAGGGCATGTCTTCATAATCAGAAATTTCAGTCTCATCGGACTCCTGGTCTGTAGAAGCTGAAGGGGACTGGACTCTGTCTCTTAGCAGGGGAAGGCTGACTTCCCCTAATTAGCTTAATAAGGTCTTCAGCCATTCTAACCATTTGTTTTTGTGGCATGGGAGCAGGTGCATGCGCTTTGGTCGTCAGTTTTCTAGGTGTAGTGTGTAGTCTGGGCCTAAGAAACTTGGTAGTTGTGGTTAAAAAAGAAGACTTTGGTTTGAGTCGAACATTGGTTGAACGAATAACCGCCTCAGAAGCTGGTGCCTGCTCAGCAGCTCTGGACCCATCCAAGGTAGAGACATCTGCAGGTTCCATAGTCAAAGAAGTGTCTCATGGCATACCAGACTCTGAATGGGTCTCAGTAGAGGCCTGTGAATCCAGTGAAGTGGGCATCAGGAGCTGTGAAAGTGCCTCACTGAGTATCTGCGGACTGGCAACTAGCTTAACGGAAGCGTCTGTGGCGGTTTTGGACCTATGCAGTCTGTCTCTATGTTTTTTAGGAATATCTGTAATCAGATGGCTTACCGAAGCCATTTCAGAATATGGAGATCGAGAGCAAAAGAACTGACGAATGGTTCGGGTGTTAAATAAGGCACAAAACCAACAGCAAGGGACGCCGTGGTCTGGGCCTAAACAGGTGACGCAGTAAGAATGAAAATCTCTGTGAGGTATTTGCTTTCCACAGGCAAGACAGTTGTTAACTTTTTCTGACATCGGTTAGAGCAAGAAAAAAGGATCCCAACGGGGTACTTAGCTTTAGAAGACTTCAGGATTATTAAATTCGTAAATGAAAATTCAGGTAGCGGCCGACCGGCATTTGCGAACTGCTTCTGCTTCAGGCTCCTCGGCAAGAAAGACTGACGTAATGGGCGTTGGCTGCCTGTTTTTATATCCCTGACAAACTGACGTCAGTCCTGGAGCAACAGCATCTGATGCAGAAAAAAGTACAGTTTTGTACCTACCATAAATGTAGATGTTCAAGGATCCACATTGCTGCAGTCATAACCTGTGGGTAGTCCGCTGTCCACGGTCGGCCCGAATACCAAAGAGTTAGGCTGGCGTCGGTCATGGGCGCCCGGAGCTGACGTCAGTACGTAGTAGTACTTAAGCGCATGACCGACGCCATATTCTCAGTCTTTCTTGCCCCAGATGTCAGAAGGCCTTAAAAAGAAAAGGCCAGAGCCACAAAAGGAGAAAAATAATAATTATCCCCAAGGAACAAGAACAACAAACAACAACAACACCCCCAAACCAAAGAGGGGAAGGAGGGAGAGAAAATAGGACTGCAGCAATGTGGATCCTCGAACATCTACATTTATGGTAGGTACAAAACTGTACTATGTTCTTCGTCTCACATTGCTGCAGTCATAACCTGTGGGTAGAATCCCAAAGCAAAGGAAAAGGGAGGCTGGCAAACTAAAAGGTATTAGGGGCTGCTAACATGCCCTGTAAGATTGCAGTGGCAAACCCAGCCCTGGACTTGGAAAAAAGAGGGAGATGATAATGCTTAGTAAAAGTATGTACTGAACTCCAAGTAGCTGCTTCCAAAATGTCCTTAGCAGCTACCCCCCTCAAAAAAGCAGTAGAAGTGGCCGTAGCCCTAGTGGAATGAGGTCTAATCCCAGCAGGAACATTCTTCCCATGATGAGAATAACAAAAAGCAATACAATTACCAATCCACTTTGAAATAGTCTGCTTTGAGACAGCTTTCCCTTGTGAACCCAAAGCAAAAGTAACAAATAACTGTTGAGTATGTCTGAACTCCTTAGTTCTGCTCAAATAATAACATAACTGCCTGTGTATATCCAAAGAATGCAACATTTTTTCCCCCTTATTTTGGGGATCAGCATAAAAGGTAGGCAAATGGATAGACTGGTTCAAGGCCACATTAAAAATCACTTTTGGCATGAAAGTAGGGTTAGTACGCAAAGAAACTCTATCCTTATGGAATATTAGAAAGGGTTCAACTGCCATGAGAGCCTGCAATTCAGATACCCTTCTGGCAGAAGTAATGGCCAACAAAAAGGCAGTCTTCCAAGACAAAAACTTCAATTCAGACGTAGCTGCAGGTTCAAAAGGAGGCAAAGTAAGCTTCTCCAACACAAAATTGAGATCCCAGGAAGGAGTAGGAGCTCCCCGTGGGGGTCTTATATTTTTTGCCCCTCTAAGAAATTGCTTAAACAAAGGGTGAGAAAATAAAGGAGGGTCACAATCATAGCGAGCAGAAATGGCTGCAGCATGAACCTTCACAGAGGAAAATGACAAACCCTTGTCCAGTAATTCAGTAAGGTACTGCAATGTACAACTCAAATTAGGTACCGAGACATCAAAATCCTTTGTTGTGCTCCAAAGAAAAAATCTCTTCCATTTATCAGCATAAACTTTTCTGGTGCTAGGCCGCCTAGCTTCCAAAATGACATCCAAAACCTGCTGGGGAAGCTGAGAACCCCCAGGCTCTAAAACAGAATACGCCAGGCTGTTAGATGCAGGGACTGCACCCTGACATTGAGCAAATGACTGCTTGACTGGGACAACAAATGAGGAAGCTGTGGTAAAGGCCAAGGAGGCTCCTGAATTAAACTCCTCAGCAGAGGATACCAGTGCTGACGTGGCCAATCTGGTGCTATTAAAATCATGCAAGGCTTGTCCCTCCTGACTTTCAAGAGTACCATGGTAAGGAGAGGCAGAGGAGGAAAAGCAGAGACGTGAAGGTTGTTCCAACTGAAAGATAGAGCGTCCACTTTCCAAGCTTTTGGGTGAAACATCCTTGTGCAAAATTTTGGTAGTTGGAAATTTAGAGGAGAAGCGAACAGATCTATGTTTGGAGTTCCCCAAGACACTGTCAACTGTTGGAATACCTGAGGATCCAATTTCCACTCGTGGGGATCCACAATTTGTCTGCTCAATACATCTGCTAGGGAGTTCTGTGCTCCTGGCAGAAACCGTGCTTGAAGAGTGATGTGCAGCCCCAAAGCAGTCTCCCACAATATCATAGCTTGTCTGCAAAGAGGGTATGAATGGGCCCCCCCCCCTGCTTGTTGATGTACCACATGACTGTAGTGTTGTCTGTTTGAATCAACACCTGTCCTGGTTGAAGTAGGCCCTTGAAAGCCATCAAGGCAAACTGGACTGCTAACATCTCCTTCATGTTGATATGCAAATGCTGTAATTTGGGAGGCCACGTGTCTTGAATCCATTTCCCATTGAAGTGTGCTCCCCAAGCCAGGTCTGAGGCATCCGTCGTTAAGATCTGACTCGCCTCTGGTCGGGTCACAGAGAGTCCCTTGTTTAGGTGACATTCCTGTGCCCACCACAAGAATTCCTTCTGGATGCACGGTATTATCGGAATGACAGTGTCCAAATCGTGGCAGTGTTGAGTCCATACACTTTTGAGATACCATTGTAGCTTCCTCATATGCAGTTTGGCATTGGGAAGTACCAGAATGCAAGATGCCATGAACCCCAAGGCTTGAAGGACTGTCCTTGCAGTCAGCCTGGACCATACTGATAATTGCTGGAAGTAGAGGTGAAGAGTTCTTTGTTTGTCCGGGGTCAGAAAGGCCATCTGAGAGGCTGTATTCAGTCTCACACCCAGAAAGCACATGTCCTGAGAGGGTACTAGACTGGACTTTGTTTCGTTCACAGAATACCCTAGGCACCTTAAAACTGCCATTACATACTGTAGCTGTTGAAGAAACTTGTCTTTGTCTTGAGCAAGAATCAGGCATTCGTCCAGATAAGGATAAATTTGAATTCCCCTCAGTCTTAAGAAAGCTATTACAGGAGCCAGAACCTTTGTGAACACCCTGGGCGCAGTAGATAAACCAAAGGGCAATGCAGAGAACTGATAATGAGAAGTGCCAGTCCGAAAACGCAGGAATCTCCTGCAGCTGGGCCTGATAGGAATGTGAAGATAGGCCTCTTTGAGATCCAGAGTTACCATCCAGTGATCTTTGCCTAGCAGAGGCAGAAGTTGCTGTAATGTTAACATCTTGAACTTTGGAATGTCTAGGTATGTATTGAGAATGGACAAATCCAGAATTGGCCTCCAAGTGTTTCCTTTCTTTGGCACTAGGAATAGACGAGAATAAAACCCTAGGCCTACTTCTGACGGAGGTACCACCTGGATTGCCCCCATCTGTAAAAGCAAAGAAATTTGTTCCTGAGCCTCCAGTCTTTGCCGAGGAGGTACATCTGGCATGCCTTTGAAAGGGGGAAAAGTGTGAAAATAAAACTTGTAGCCTTGATTTATTATGTCCAACACCCATTTGTCCTGGGTGACCAAATGCCAATTTTGCTTGAAAAGTGCCAACTTTCCTCCTAGAGGAGCTGCCAGAAAGGAAGGATCTGGCAGCTGGAGATACAGGTCATTGGGTCTGTTTACGAAAAGGCTGACCCCTGCCCTCACCAGAAGATTGTGCAGGAGAACTCCAAGTCCTAGGTCTGAAGGAACCCTGAGCGTGAGCCCTGCCCCTACCACGTCTAGACCTGCCCTTAGACTGAAAATCTGAAGAAGGGTAAGACCATCCTCTTGCAGGCCAATTCCTGCTAAACTTAGGGGGCTGCACTTGCAAAAATTCCTTAACTGTCTGCATAGACTTAGCTTTGTCTTCCATCTTTTTAAAACTGACTCCACAGGGGAACCAAAAGAACTTCAGATTGAAGGGGAGCATCCAAAATCCGAGCTTTAACATGCTCTGACAAATTTGGATCTTTAAGCCAGGCATGTCTATGAATAACTGAACCAGTAGCAGCTACCCTGGAAGAAGCCTGAAGGGCATCGAAGCCACACTGCAGGGAATGTTTACCAACCTGATCTGAAGCATGAACCAAGTCCTGCAACTCCTTACACTCTATACCCTCAGATAAAGCATCTACCTTAGATTTCAATTGACCTAACAGAAAATTCTGATACTTCAGCATATGGAATTGGCAATTTAAAGCCCTCATAGCTAACGTAGAAGAGGTGTACGCTTTTTTACCCCACCTATCCAACGCTCTAGAATCTTTATCCAAAGGAACTGGATTCTTAACCACAGAAGCCCTGACACCCTTAGGGCCTTGGATAATAGTTTCCGGGTCAGCTCTAGGGCTCTTATACAAATATTTATGTGCCTCTGGAACTCTGTAATACCTGTCTGGTTTGACAGGGGCAGGGGGTAAAGAATCAGGATTAAGGGAAGCTTCAGAAAAAACATCCTGAACAACATCTAAGACAGGGGGAATTGCCAAAAGCCTATGTTGTGGCAAAAACAAAAATTCCCTAAGCCTCTTACGAGAATCTGAAAAATCCTGACCTTCCCACTTGAAATGCTCCCTCATGGAATGCAAGGTTTCAGAAAAGGAAAAATCCTCTGGAGGAGAAGCAGAAGGACAGGAATCCTCTGCATCCGAATCAGAATAGGGAGGAAAATCCTGAATATCCTCAGCTGAGGACTCAGAATAATCTGAGGAATGTTCCATTCCCTCTAAATCTGTCTCCACCCTAGGCCTCTTCTCTGGAGGGGGCATAGAACCCCTGATCAAAGTAATCAAATCCTCTGCCATTTTCAACATATGCTTTTTGGGAACAGAGCCCGAAGAACCCGGACTGTGGCCCGTACCAGAAATACCAGGTCTAGCGTTAGCAGGGCCTTTAGTGATTGAAGTAGAAGGCCTAATAACCTTTTGTAAGGATGGAACCACAGAAACTTGAGAAGCACCCTCGGCCTGACCTAACTCCTGAGAGGCTAACTCCTGTAAAATTAAAGGTTCCCCCTGGGATTCAGCCGAGACCTCGGCTGGATCCACAGATTCAACCGTAGATTCCATAGAACCGGTGTCCGCAACAGACGACTAATCCGGTTTAGACGTTAAGGATTTATCTTTTCGCTTTTTTGCGGTAGCGGGCGTCGGAGGATCCGACGGCATGTTGCAGTTACACCGCTTACCGAAAACAAGCCTAGCACAGTCTAATCTGCGTTTAATGGTGCGCTTATTAAATCTAGTGCAAAAGCGACACCCGACTACGTCGTGTTCAGGCCCTAAGCAAGGAATACAGAGAGAATGATAGTCCCTATGAGGTATCTGTTTCCCACAAGAAATACAATTATTAACTTTTTCTGACATCCGGATTAACTGAGGCAAGAAAAGACAAAAGTTTTCCCCAACGGGGTACTTAGCCCAACTTGGTCTTCGGTCTGAAACTCGAAAACTGAAAATTTCAGAATGCCGAACGGCACTTGCAAACACTGCTTCTGCTTCGGACCACGCGGCAAGAAAGACTGAGAATATGGCGTCGGTCATGCGCTTAAGTACTACTACGTACTGACGTCAGCTCCGGGCGCCCATGACCGACGCCAGCCTAACTCTTTGGTATTCGGGCCGACCGTGGACAGCGGACTACCCACAGGTTATGACTGCAGCAATGTGAGACGAAGAACATCGAAGTCTCTGGTATTCGGGCCTACTGAGGGCTACCTGCAGGCAGATAACCCAAGTGTGATGACTGCAACATTGAAACACAAAGAACATCATATATGATCTTGGAGAAAACTGAGCTTGAAGTACTTCATGAAGGTATAGCCTTATAGGTATATTTAAAAGGAAATCATGAAGTAACTATGACAGCTCCACTGGTACATGAGGGATAAAACCTGACTAGGACTACGGTGATCAGTGTTTGACTAATGGCACGGACACCTGCAGAAGTTGGTGTGGGGAGGATGGACAGACTCATTCTGGAGACACTGGACAGAATAGAGCCATTCTATGCTAACAGTCCACAGAAGAGTAGTGGTGACATTTGGGGATTGTCCTGGAGCATTTGTTCAGCTCACCAGGCAAACTCATGCACAAGAAGACATACTTGCTCCTGTGGTGACATGGGCTTCTAATCCCACCCAAAGAAAGGAGACAGGCCCCTGAAAAGAAATACCAATCATTGCTGCCTGCATGACAGCCATGTCATGTTACTGACTGCTCACACCTCAGTGATGGTGAACAAATAAGCACTGGAAGAAGCACAATGGATGGCATGCAGGCAGGCCAATCAAGTAAAAAAAAAAAAAAACTGCTTATCTGGACAATCATAATTTCCTCTCTAGAAATCAGAATTGAGTAGGATGTATATGTTTAACCATATTTACTGTTGCAGTACTGACTTTTGGAATGCCTGCCTGCAAATGCTCAACCCAAATACCACAGCTTCCATTTTCCTCCTACAGGCTGGATAGACTCTTTCCTATGTCAAGGCAACTGCTGTGACATCTACAGGTCTGTTTTGCCCCTAGCAACTTCCAGAATAGCTGCTGTAGGTCATAGCACAACTCATCCAAAGATTAACCAACCCTAGTGGAAAATAATAATCAGCCTGGAATTGGTGCAGATGGTTAGCAAATAAAGCCTGTTGGCCTGCACTATGGTGCTTTCTCCCTGGTCAATGCAACCCTTGCGCCTAGTGGCTGAAAGGAAATGAACAGGCCAACTGGGTGGTTGAGGAGGAGAGCTCATGGTCAGCAGTGAACAGTCAGAAAGGAAAGAAAACTTGCGCCTGGAAGTGATATGTGCTAAATCACCCACACGGTCAGCCTCCGAGTTCACAAGTTTGAGTGAATGGTCAACTCCACTGGTCTGGGTTAAGAAGTCTTTATGCTAAGGTAACATGAGCACTTATTCGTGCAGCAGGACAGAGAAGCAACACTGCCTAGGCCAAAAGGGTGTTATTGGGACAATTTGATCTTTCCTCCAAGATCTGTAGCATCATGGGAATGGGAAGGAAAACATACAAAAATAAACCAAACCAGGGAATGGAGACGAAATCTACTGCTCATGCCTTTTTTAAAGGTATCTTAGTTTAATATTTGTTCATTTGTCTGTTTTCTGGTGAAGAAAAATGTCAATTTCTGGCATGCCCTACTTGTTGACTAGATACAATACTTTCCTCTTTAGCATCCGTTCACTGAAGTCTACTGATCATCTGTTTAAGTTACCAGACCTGCTGTACAGTGAATGGCTCATATGAACCATGAATAGTAGCGATTCCCTCCACTGTGCCAGTTTTCGTACCTGCTTGGTTAGCCAGCAGGAGAAATAGAACTGGGTTTCCCCCTTTCTTGTTTAGCATCACATCAATGTGGAATCTGTTATTCTGAAAAGTAATTATCCCTACTGCCAAATGTGCCCGAATACTCTAATGGCCAGAATGATTGCAATTATCTCTATGACGTTCTTGTGTTTTTCTTCATGAAAGTCTTGTTTCAAGTCCCCATAGATCTCCCATGTCTGGTCCCCAAACAAAATCAAGGAGTCTTCCCTGATAGTCTAGACGTTGGCTCCACCATGAAACGTACACCTTAGTTCAAAGAGACATCTACCCATTCCACCAACCCAGTTCCTTTTTGATGCAAGATAAAAGGGGGATGCTAGTCTGTAGGGAAATGTGCATGTTGGTCCCACCCATTTCTAACATATAACTGCAGTTTTCACATGTGCAACCTTGCCAAGAGAACCATCAGTATGCAAGAGGTCAAACACCCCACAGCTATGAAAAATTCCCTGACAGAAATATTGTTGCAACTGTCAGTTTTGTTGAAACAATGCGTTAGCAACAGGATCTTGTCTTGGGGGGGGGGGGGGGGGTAGGAAAGTGTTTGTGCTTCTCTGAATCCAAAAGAGCTCCTACGGAGATGACTTGCTTTGCTGACTGCAATGAAGACATCTGGAGGTTTAAAGGACAACCCTATATTCTGGAATCATGTCAAGATGGTTTTTAGCTTCTTCCTATGCTCTCTAACTCACTCCCTCCAATGGAAATCTGGAAGTTTGCACTGTAACTTCCAATGGGTGGATCCTAAACCTTTTGATGGAACCAGTTATGTCCTCACATTTCAAACAAATGTTCATATCTTTGGAACTATAGGGATTACTAATGAAGTGTAGATTGTAAACTCTTCGGCGCAAACTATTTTTGAGTGGTAGTATTCTTTAGGTTCAGTCTAGGTCTTAAACTGGATTTTAAAAGTTGCACTAAACACAGCAAATATTAGGTTTGCAATAAATAACTATCTCAGCAATCATTCATGTTACACATATACTGTTGTCAGCATTTTGTTCATCCAGCTGAGAGCTTTCATGAGGCTAAGCAGTTCTGCTTGTGCTACTTGGTTGCTGAGATGTTTAGAGAAATTAACAGTTATATTCTTACCTTAACTAGGCATCTGTGCTGTCCATTTTCATTCTTCTTCAACGTATGAGTTCAAATCTGATCCTCGGATCCAACTCTGCCACTTATTTCAGACTTAGGTTCCGGCTCTCGAGCTCCTCTCTCTACCCATAATGCACTATCGCATCCTCAAAGCCTCAGATCAATTTTGCTGCCCTATCCCCATAGTAAAACAGAGACAGGAATAGTTTGATAGAAATACAGAGCTCAAACCTGGAATTGTAGATTCCAATACAGTCCAATAGATCTCTCCAAAAACTTTGATTGGGTATGGATGGGAGGGAAGTTGAGGAAGAATGAAAGTGGAAAACACAGATGTCTATTTATGGTAAGAACATAACTTTTAAATCTGATGTTGCCCTCTCCATTCTTCCTCAATGTATGGGAGCGAGTCTCCTGCTACGTTGATCTTGGGTGGCCCTCATGGAAGGATATTCTAGAGTACCACCAAATCAAAGGCGTTTCTGTTTCTAGAAATAATATCCAATTTGTAATGAACAACAAAAGTATGAGCACTGGACCATGTAGCTGCAGTACAGATATCATCAATAGATGTCCTTGAAAAAACAGCAGATGATGTGGCCATGGATGTGGTTGAATGAGCCTTGGGAGGTTTAGATAATGTCATGCCTGAGAATAAATCCAAGAAACGCAGTCTGTTATCCATTTTGCTAGAGTGACTTCAGACACTGGATAACCTAGTCATTTTGGAGGAAAAGAAAACAGAGTTGGCCTGATTATCTGCATTGTGTGTCCTGTGAAGATAAAAATGTAACTGTCTGTGCACATCAAGAGGATTCTGCATGTACTTTCCTTTAATTTATGAAAAATTATTTAAACAAATTTTGGAGAGAGAGCCTGGAGTTCAGATATTCTCTCAGCAGATGTGATGGCTACCAAGAAAACTGTTTTCCATGACAGAAACTTCAGATCAAATTTACCTGAAGGCTCAAAAAGGTTTCTGCATTAGGCCTTGAAGTACAAATGTCAGATCCCAAAAGTGGTGAGGGATCTTTTATTGGAGGCCTTAGAAGAAAGTCTCCTTTCATAAAAGCTTTACACAGTTTGGATGAAGGCAGAGAAAAATGGTGCCAATTGACGTTTAATCATAGAGAAACTAGTTCCTTCCTCAAAATAGTGTTGTCAATAATTAGAGAATTGTAGAGAACAGGGCAGAAAAGGGATTGATGTATTTTTTCAAAGCCCAAAGGGAGAATCTTTTCCATCTGCTTTTGTACACTTTTTTGGTGGATTATTTTTACAAAGCAAGAACAACAAAGGGGGAAGAAAGCCTAGGTTGTCTATTACTGGAAGTGGAGAAACCATGCGGTTAGTCTTAGGGGCTCGAATGTTGGGATGTTGAATCCCTGATGGGTGTGACAGGAGATCCAGAGTTGGCTCCAGTAACCATGGAGGAAAACAAAGATGAAACCACAGGAAGGGGAACCATACTTGGCAAGGCCAAAAAGGGGCAATGAGGATTTCTGAGCTCTACAGCCTGTTTGCTTTCTGTAAAAATTCTGGAATCAGAGGAAAAGGAGGGTAAGCATAAAAGAGATTTGGGGGCTAAGTATGAACTAGAGCATCTCTCGGCGACTCCACCTGAGGGGGAATCAGAGTGAAGTAACTGTTGAATTTGTTGAAGGAAGTAGCAAATAAGTCACAGTGACATCAGCCCCAATGCCAGAAGATTTTCTCTGCCACAAATTGATTGAAAGACCACTTGTGGGGCATCAAAATGGATCTGCTTAGTTTGTCTGCTAGCATGATGGTTTTCCACGGACTGTGCATCACAATTAGAAAGTGGTCTAATGAGATTACCCATTCCCATACTCTGATGGTCTCTCTGCAAAGGGGATAACATCAAGTTCCTCCTTGTTTGTTGATGTATCAGACTACTCCTTTACTATATCCAAACTGTGGAACACTCCCCCACCATCAATCAGGACCACTAGCAAACCAATTACTTTACCTTGAATCAACATCGCTCTTCCTTATGGCAATGTACATGCATCAAAACTTCATCTCTCAAAACCTGACTCCCTCTATCACGCTCCACTCCTTTCACTTTAACTATTCCTCTACCTATCTCAACCTTTATCCTACAACTTACTGTTTTCCTTCATTTGTCTCACTACAACTTCCTGTGCCCTCTACTGTGAAATACCTACATATCTAAATATTGTAGTTGCAGGCTTAGAATCTTGACTGTATCAATTGTGAGGATTCTTGCTATGCTACTACAACATTAGCTTCCACATTACTATCATAGTTTGTTTACTAAGACTAAACACCTCAGTATACATCCATTATGTTACGTTTGTAATCCTATATTGCACTATAGGTCATCTGTTGAATCTAATGTACCAATGATTTGTGTTACTGGGCTGCTGCTGTTGCAATTGTATTGTAAAAACTTTCTTGTGGAGCTTTTCTCCCCAGGCCTCCACTGAAAATGGGCCCATCTAAGGCCAGTGGAGTTTACTGGCAAACAAATGCAAATAAACAAATAAATAAAGGCAAGTTGCCAGTCCACTTGGTCTTTTGGTGGGACTACGAGCTTTGGACCATTTTTCCCAAGAAATGCTCCCCTCACCCCAACTGAAAAGCATCCGCGGTCACCGTGGCCGTAGGGACTGGTAGAACACAGGGTCTACCTAGGTGTGAATCATATGATTCTACCAACCACTAGATGTGTTGTTTGCAAACTGGGGTGAGTCTGACAGGAAAGGATAGGGGGGGATACAGAACGGACCATTGTACAGTCAAAGGCAACTGTAGAACCCACAAAGAAGCATGCCAAAGCTAGAAGTACGATGGCTGCTGCCATGGAACCTAATGCCTGCAGTACTGACCTTGCTGGAGGAGCTGAATGAGCAAGGAGAATATGGACTTGATGTCTTATAGTTGAGATACAATGAGGAGGTAAGGAGGCCATTTGTTTTATTGTGTCTAGAAGAGTCCCAGTGAACTCTAGGCTCTGAAACTGGGTTAGGTTCCACATGGCATGATTCATAGTTATACCCAAAGAAAGAAAAGTTGTGTAAAATCTTATCATAACCATAGATATCCTTCTCTTCCATATTGCAGCATTCATCACATACGGGTTTACTCCTCTTGCTCCCCGAATGTCTGGCTAGTATACTAAAGTTTTCAGTCACTGTATGGTGCGTGGGATGTCTGAAGTAGCTAGTGGAACGTGGGCCATAAAAGTGATGTCTGCACGCACTAGCCCTCAGAACTGTAAGCCCCAGATGGAACCAGTCCTAGGAAGGGAAATGCCAGTCCTGTGCCATCCAGAAAAGGAAATGCAGCATAACAGAAGGGGAAGGTGGGTGGGAAGGAATACTGCAACATGGACGAGAAGGCCATCTATGGTTATGGTAAATCCAAAAGATTAGGTACGACAACCCAGAACAGAAAGGTAGCATAAAATTATTTTACTGTGTTTACGCTTTCATGGCTATCCAAGCCTCTTCCTCAGACACAAGAATTAATAAACATCACTCCATTTTTAAAAAAATAACAGCCAATAAAAAGCACAATTAATCTTGCAATTAAACCATAAATTAGAAATTTGAAGGCACATCATTTATAAAATCAGAATAAAAATGTTATGTGTATGTATATATGTATATATATGTGTATGTGATTCACTTCGTAACACTGAAAACTCAAAACACTGAAAATGAGAAAACTTCATAATATAGAAGACGAAAACACTGAAACTTCAAAACAGTGAAAACTCAAAACATTGAAAACACATATCATACATATATTGAGTTTAAACAACTTAAATCATAGCACTTTCCACCAAGTGTAAGCAGGGGGGCAAGCCCCCCTGCACCGCCCATGTGGGGGATGCGCCCCCCACACCCCCTGCTACTTATATATATATATCAGCTCCACGATTGCACATGGTTACACTTGGTGGAAAGTGCTATGATTTATGTTGTTTAAACTCGGTATATGTATGACATGTGTTTTCAGTTTCAGTGTTTTGAGTTTTCAAGATTTTGAAGTTTCAATGCTTTGGTTTCAGTGTTTTGAGCTTTCAGTGTTATGAAGTGAATCCATATATATATATATATATATATATATATATATATATATATATATATATATATACAGAAAAACTTCAAAAAATAAAATGGCAATGGAGCCTATAATAAGCTTTCGTCTTTTAATAGTGTCAAAGACTTCTTCAGACAATGAAAAAAATGTGAAAACCACATATATATATATATATAACAAAAAGCTACAGCGCCAAAAAAAAAAAAAAAAAAAGAAGGCAGTAGCTTTTTGTTATATATATGTGGTTTTCACATTTTTTTCATTGTCTGAAGAAGTCTTTGACACTATTAAAAGATGAAAGCTTATTACAGGCTCTGTTGCTGTTTTGTTATTTTTTGAAGCTTTTCTGTATATGTTATTTGCTTCTTCAATAGTGTTCCGACAGTTTTATTGTGTTTTATACATATATATATATATATATATATATACACACACACACATATGCATACACATAAAAATATGCATATAAAAATGCTTAAAAGATTTACTCAGTTCATATTGCATAACAGTAACATATAAACATTAATAACTAAGTTATTATCTAAAAATCCTGTTCATCAGAACAGGTTTTATACAAATGTTATCTTAAATTTGTGTTTAATACCATCCATTGAGACGTGTTTGGCTAGTGCATTACTCTGTATAGAATTATTAATGCTATAAATGTGCTCACGGATCCTATCCCGAAGTCTGTGATCCGTCTTCTCAATGTAAAAACTACAACAAAATTGACATACAGCCAAATAGACTGTGTGTGTAGTATATCACAATTAGCTTGAGTATAAGTTTTTAGAAGTTTGCCAATGTCAGGATGGCTGAATTCATCAGTAGAGTCTATATATTTGCACCAGTTACATTTAGAGCAGGGAAATGTATCATGCATAGTATTAACAATAGTATTATGGATTGCAGTCTTCGGGTAGCAGAGCATCCGTTTTAAGTTCTTTTTGTTTTTATAGGTAAATCTGGGTTTATTCCCCACTATTGAAAGCAAATTTTTATCCACTGCCAGTATTTACCAATTATTCTTTATTACTTCTTCTATTTGATGCATATTACTTGACTAGGTCATTGGGACTCTTAAAAAGTTGTCCTTTTGCTTTTTTGTTTATTTTATTGACAGGGAACTTTCCGAATAGTATGGTTTACCCCTACTATTACATATCTGGGAAGTATTTTGTATAACAGTTTATATTTCATGAGCTCTACAGCCCCTTTGTTTAAACATAGTCTGTATAAGATCAATCTCTTCTGTAAAATCTAAATCATTAACATTCAGTCTGGATGCTCACAGACCTTGATTACGAATTATATTAAGATGAATATGTGGGGGGGGGTGCATACTTTTTCTGTGGAGATAATTATTTGTATAATAACTTTTCCTATATGTTTTTGTAGATAATTGATGTTCCTCTGTTTTAAATACAGTTATGTCAAGAACATTAATAGAATTCTTGGAAAAATTCAGTGTAAATCTTAAGAATGGGGTAGTTGAATTTAGAAATTCAAAAACTTTTTGTAGCGGTTGTTCTTCACCTTCCCATAACAAAAAAAGGTCATCTACAAATCTGCTGTAAAAGATGACTTCTCTAAATGTATTAACAATGAAGTTGTTCTCCCAATGGGCCATAACAATATTGGAGTAGCTATGGGCACTAGAAGTGCCCATAGCTATGCCTTTCTGTTGCAGATATAATTGCCCATTAAAAACAAAGACATTGTTCTCCAGAATAATTTCCATGAATAAGCAAATCAGTTCAATACATGACCCAGTAGATTTGCTATTAGTAGATAAACACTCTTTTAGATATTCAACACCAGTATTGTTAGGTATACAAGTAAATAATGATTGTAATCAATAAGTAATAACTTACAAGTAACAAGTAATTAATGATTTCTAATTTATGGTTTAATTGCAAGATTAATTGTACTTTTTTATTGGCTATTCTTTTTTTAAAAATGGAGTGATGTTTGTTAATTCTTGTGTCTGAGGAAGCGGCTTGGATAGCCTTGAAAGCGCTAACACAATAAAATAATTTTATGACACCTTTCTGTTCTGGGTTTGTTGTACCTAAGCTTTTGGATTTATATCTTAGGTGTTAGCTTTGTGGTGCTATGTTCTGGTACTACATTTATCCCTCTAGTGGGACTTTGTTGCTTCTTTTTTCATTTCATTTGCTTGAAACCAGAGGGAACCATGCTAGAAGGAGTAGGTTTGAATATTGAGTTACCGTATGCGCCTTCTAATGAAAGAATGGATACAGCAACTGTCAGCAATAGACTTTCACAGTTATTAACAAGAAACGAAAATCTCTTGCTTGGTTACAAGGTTTCCACCTACACAGAAGATGAACAAGGTAATGCTTCTAATCTTATTGACATGCGTAAAGATCTATTTCAACTAGAAGACTATCTTTACAAATTAAAACATTTACAGCTGCAACGTTGTCAATTTGAAGCATGCATTGAGCTCCAAATAGCTCCTCGGGTTTAAGAATTGTAAAGATGCCTACATATGGCAGCTACTACAAAGAACTTTTAATTAGGTGGCAAAAGCTTAACCTAGAACTGAGTTATAACTATATGTGGCTGTTAATAGATTTTTTCAAGCTGGAAGAAGATAAATTAACACGGCCTGTTTCATCTCTACAAAGTGAACTGCACAAGTATTATGCTGAATTACAGTGTTGTCACCTCACAGTTAGACATTGCCTGTTCGATTCTCAGTTAAAGCGTCTTCTGTGTCTCGACATGCATGAATGGGCGTTCCTTTGTTGAAGGTTGTGCATTAGGCCCTGCAAGCCAGCACGTAAAAATCTACTGCCAATCATTTGCGGACCGGAGTTCCGCTATGGCGACCCCTAACCGGGAAAAGCCGAAAGACACAAACTTGATACAAAACTGTGTCATGTTCTTGATTCTGTGTCAGCCTTTGAACGAAAAAGTACAGTTTTGTACCTACCATAAATGTAGATGTCCGATAGACATGCAACTGCAGTCATAACATGTGGGTTGTCCTGCCTCAGGGCAGCCCTCGGTCGGCCGGATTCCAAAGTTTGGGTCCGACGTCGGCTGATGTCGCATTTCTCTCCGACGTCAGAGCGGCTGGAGTTCATAAGCATCAGCCGACGCCATTTTCTTCAGTGTTTCTTGCCCCAGATGCCAGGTGCCCTCCAAGGGAGGCTGTAATCAAATTGGAAGACAAAAACAGGATTCCAAACAAATAAATGAGCAATAAAACAAATACACCATAACAGATATCCCCAGCTAAGAGTAACAGGGATAGGAGTGGACCCTAGGCATAGAGGGGTATGGAGGGAGGGAAAATCCGACTGCAGTTGCATGTCTATCGGACATCTACATTTATGGTAGGTACAAAACTGTACTATGTCCTTCAAGAATGCAACTGCAGTCATAACATGTGGGTAGAATACCATAGCTTAGCTGGGGGAGGAGGTATGCTCTAGGAAAGAGATGGTGTGGCAATCAAACCCTGCAGGACTGCCAAGCAAAGCCTGCTCTGGATCTGGAGTATAGAGGGAGATTGTAGTGTCTGGAGAATGTATGCACGGAGCTCCATGTAGCAGCTTCTAGAATGTCCTTGGTAGGCACCCCTCTTAAGAATGCTGTAGAGGTGGCTGTAGCTCTGGTGGAATGTGGTCTGACATTAGCTGGAACAGTCTTTCCATGAAAGGAATAACAGAATCTGATGCAATGTCCAATCCATTTAGAAATAGTCTGTTTTGAAATTGCTTTTCCTTGGACTGCCGGGGCGTAAGCTACAAAGAGTTGTTCAGACTTCCTACTGGCCTTTGTTCTGTCCAAGTAGTATCGAAGTTGTCTGTGAATGTCCAAGGTATGCAACAGTCTTTCCCCCTTATTCTCAGGATTGGGGAAGAAAGCAGGCAGATGAATGGCTTGATTTAAACAAACCCTAGAAACCACCTTTGGCATAAAAGTAGGGTTGGTCCTTAATGAAACCCTGTCTCTATGAAAAATGATAAAGGGTGGTATTGCCATTAGGGCCTGAAGCTCAAACCCTTCTTGCTGAGGTAATTGCCAACAGGAAAGCTGTCTTCCATGAGAGAAATTGCAAGTCAACTGAAGCTGCTGGCTCAAATGGAGGTAGAGTCAGTTTTTCTAAGACAAAATTGAGGTCCCAGGCTGGCACTGGGGCCTTTCTTGGCGGCTTAATGTTCTTGATTCCCCTGAGGAATTGCCTTAGTAAGGGGTGAGAAAAAACAGGAGGATCAGTGTTGTATCTAGCTGAAATAGCAGATGCATGTATCTTTATGGAAGAATATGAGAGGCCGTTCTTTAACATATCTGCCAAATATTCCAAGATGAGTGGGATGTTCAACAATGATGCATCATATCCCTTGCTGGTATTCCAATTGCTGAATCTTTTCCACTTTGCTAAGTAAACCTTTCTGGTGGATGGTCTTTGAGCCTCTGTTAGTATCCGCTGAACTTCCTTGGAGAGAGATAAGCTGAAGTTATTTATGGGATCTCCCAGGCTGTTAGCTGCAGTGTCAGAAGATTTGGATGCAGTGTTTCGAAATTGTGTTGAGTCAAAAGTAGAGGCCACTGGGGGAGGGCCCACCTCCTGGTGTGGCATATGCTCCGTAGTAGTGGGTACCAGTGTTGTCTTGGCCAGTCCGGAGCTATTATGATTCCCTTGGGCTTCTCTGCTTTGATCTTTAGTAATACTGAGGTCATCAGTGGCAGAGGTGAGAATGCATAGATTGCTAGGGAGTTCCAGTTGAATGAGAGGGCATCTATTTTCCAAGCTTTTGGATGGTATGTCCTTGTGCAAAATTTTGGTAGAAGATGGTTGAGGTGAGAGGCAAATAGGTCCACTTCTGGCTTGCCCCATGTCGAAGTGAGTTGTCTGAAGGCCTTCGGATGTAACCTCCACTCATGTGGATCTGTGAAATTCCTGCTTGGGCTGTCCGCCAACACATTGTCTTTTCCTGGAACAAACTGGGATTGTAACTGGATGTTTAGGTTCAGTGATTTCTCCCAAAGCTGCATTGTCAGTCTGCAAAGGGGGTAAGAGTGGGTGCCCCCCTGCTTGTTTATGTACCACATCACAGTGGTGTTGTCTGTCCGTATCATTAAATGGCCTTGCTGGAGTTGGTGTTGAAAAGCCTCGATGGCATGCATTACTGCCAGCATTTCCTTTTGGTTTATATGCAGATGTGTTTCCTTTGGAGACCATTGTCCTTGTATACACCTGCCTTCCATGTGCGCCCCCCCATCCAAGGTCTGAGGCGTCTGTAGTCATGGTCTGTGTTATCTGTGGTTTTTTGAATGACATACCTGTGTTTGCCTGGCTCACCGAGGCCCACCATAGGAATTCCTTTTGTAGGCATGCAATGAGTGGTATGATTGTCTCCAAGTTGTTGCTGTGTTGAGACCAAATGCTTTTTAGGTACCATTGAAGCTTTCTCATGTGTAGTCTTGCTAATGGAACCAGGAGAATGCAGGATGCCATGTAACCCAGGGCCTGTAGGAATCTCCTTGCAGTCATCTGGGTGAGTTTTGCTAAACCTTTGAAGTAATGAGTTAACTTCTCTTGCTTGTCTTCTGTCAGGTAAGCCATCTGAGAGGCTGTGTCTAGTTTGGCTCCTAAGAAGATTATTTGCTGGGATGGCTGCAGTCTTGACTTTTGGAAGTTGACTGTATTCCAGAGCTTGAAGTAATCGTATGACATAATCCAGGTTTTTTGTCAACATCAATTTGTCGTCCGCTTGTATGAGGCAGTCGTCCAGGTACGGGTAAATTTGTATACCCTGGAGCCTGCAATGAGCAATTACTGAAGCCAAGCATTTTGTAAATACTCTGGGCGCAGTAGATAAGCCAAATGGCAATGCTGAGAATTGATAATGCTCTGGCCCTGCAAGAAATCTGAGGTATCTTCTGCAGCTGTGTCTGATAGGGACATGCAGGTATGCCTCCTTGAGGTCCAGAGTAATCAGCCACGACCCCTTGCCCAGCATGAGAAGGAGTTGCTGTAGAGTCAGCATTTTGAACTTTGGTACTATGAGAAAGGTGTTTAATGCGGACAAGTCCAGTATTGGTCTCCATTGAGATTCTTTTCTTGGAACAAGGAACAGTCTTGAGTAAAACCCCTGGTCTTGTTCTTGTTGTGGAACTCTTTTCTATTGCTTTCATTCGAGTCAGCAGAGTGATTTGCTTGATAGCCTCTGCCCTCTGATTTTGTGGTAGGTTTGGCATGCCTTGTTTTCTTAGTAAGGTATGAAAATGAAACCTGTACCCTTGGTCTATAATGTCCAAAATCCATTTGTCCTTTGTCAGTCTGTGCCAGTTTTCTGCAAACAGAGATAATTTCCCACCCAAGGGAGCTTCTAGTTGTTCCCTGGTAGGCGGTAGTAGAGGAAAGTCATTGAGATTGTGGTTGTGGGGCAGGTGAAACCCCTGCGTCACTTCTTTGGTTTCCTGGCTGCCATTGTCGTCCCCTGTAAGGGCCTCTGTATTGGCCTCTTCCTCGCCACGTCTGTTCTTACCCCTTTGAAACTTTTCTGGATTAGGAAAGGACCAGTTTTTTGAAGGCCAATTCCTACTGAATCTGGGGGGTTGAACCTGGAGAAAATCTTTCACAGTCTGAACTGATTTTGCTTTTCCTTCGATGGTCTTTAACACATCCTTAGCATTTGCACCAAAAAGCTTGTTCTTTTCCAAAGGTGCATCCAGAAATTTTGCTTTTACATGATCTGGTAGAGGTTGATCTTTTAACCAAGCATGTCTACGAATGACTGCCCCTGTCATAGCTGCCCTACATGAAGCTTCCAGTGCATCATATCCACACTGCAGGAAGTGATTGCTTACTTGCTGAGTGTTATGTACAGCTTCCTGCAAAGTCTTCCTGTCTAAAGCATCAGGAGTGGCTAATGTTTTTTGTAAATCTTCTAACAGATAATCCTGATATTGTAACATATGAAAAAGGCAATTTAAAGCTCTCATAGATAAGGTAGTGGATGTGTAAACCTTTTGCCCCATCTCTCTAATGACCTAGCTTCCCTATTGGAGGGCAAAGGATTTTTTGAGGTGGAGGCTGAAACTCTTTTAGGCCCCTGTGAAATAGTTTCCAAATCAGCAGTATGGGCCCTGAATAAATAGGAATGAGTTTCTGGGACCCTGTAATACCTGTCTGGCTTGGCTGGAGCAGGAGGAAGAGAATCAGGGGTAGCACTAGAGTCAGAATACAAATCATCCAGAACATCAAGTACAGGAGGAATAGCTAAGGGCCTGTGCTGAGGCTTCTTAAGGAAAGTCCTAAGGCGTTTCCTAGAATCAGAATATTCCTGACCTTGCCACTTGAAATGTTCCCTCATGGTGTGCAGAACTTCCCCAAAAGAAATATCCTCAGCAGGGGAGGCCGAGGGGATGGAATCTTCTGCATCCGAGTCCTCATAGGTCTGGAAGAGCTCTTCCTGGCTATCTGAGTGGACAGAGCCCTCAGAATCTTCATCTGAAGGAGTAGGATCAGAGGGTTCAACCCGGGGCCTTTTATCAGGAGGAGGCTGGGATCCTCTCTCAGGATGGGCCTGTGAACCTCTAATCATGGAAATCAAATCAGCAGCCATGGACATAATTTGTGTCTCTGGAGTCGGCTGAGGTAAGGATTTAGAAGTAATATGCTTTGTTTTGCTGGCTGCCTTAGCCCTGGTGTAGGCCTTAATAGACATGGCCATAGGGGGCCTAGCAGCTCCACGTGCAGGACTGACCTTGTCTACAGCAATGGTCTCGGGCATTTCCTCGGTTTCGGTATCCGGAGGAAAATCTATAACTGGCGTTGGAGTAATGTCTGGAATCGGAGTCGTCGGTAATGCGGTGTCTTCGGTTCGGAGCGGTGGAGAGACCGTCTCAGAGGGAACCGGAGCACTCGTGCTAGGTTTTGGCGTGGAGTCGGTGGTAGACGCGGGCCGAGGATGTCGGTCCCGGTCTTTTCGCTTTTTGGGAGTTTGCGATGTCGGAAGATCCGACGGCATGGTGTAAGCAAAATTATCGCCGAAATAATCTTCAGCGAACTCCGCCCGGCGCCTGAGAGTGCGCTTGTTGAAGCGAGCACAGGCTACACAGGCCGAGACGTCGTGGTCTGGGCCCAGGCAAGGAAGGCAGTAAGAGTGGAAATCCTTATGAGGTATTTGTTTACCACAAGAAAGACAATTGTTAACTTTTTCAGTAATTTCTGACATCGGCTGAGGCAAGAAAAGGTCCCCAATGGGGTACTTAGCTTTTTTGATGGCTTCGGTATCGTAGAATACAGGAGCTGACCGACCGGCACTTGCGAACTGCTTCTGCTTCGGGCACCGCGTGGCAAGAAAGACTGAAGAAAATGGCGTCGGCTGATGCTTATGTACTCCAGCCGCTCTGACGTCGGAGAGAAATGCGACATCAGCCGACGTCGGACCCAGACTTTGGAATCCGGCCGACCGAGGGCTGCCTGAGGCAGGACAACCCACATGTTATGACTGCAGTTGCATTCTTGAAGGACATCTATTATTGCAAAAACAAAAGAAAACAGATAGAGACTTCTCAGATTTCTCATCTGGAAGAGTGTTCGCTTGGCCTAAGCCTGATGTAGGCAACAAACACCTAATGAACGAACCTGAGATAACGTGAATACGTTAATGGCCATTATTGCAGGAACACCACCAACTATGACCGTTAGTAATCCCTCTACAGACTTCTTCTATATATCCTGCTACTACTGTAGCACAACATACTAATTCTGGCAATATTGGAGCAAAAAGTAAAATAAATACGAACACTCATGCTGCTAATGTTTCAACTAATCACTTGCCAAATGAAATACAGAATAATGCCACCGTCCTGAATAGGAGTGGATTTTCTTTCCCCTTTCCAATACAGTCCCCTGCCAGCAGACGTTACAACAGCAGGGGCAGGGCCAAAAGGAAATGGAACATGGATGTGTTAGAAGGTCAAACTTTAAATGTGGCAAATGCCACCAACTCCATAGCTTGGAACATTTCTTCATATACTTTAACAGCTGATGAGATTTCTCTCCTTAACAAAGGTATGAATTTTATACCAATGCAAATGACTGATATTACAGACTGTATGGTGGACCTTAAATTATTTACTCGTAATATAATGTTGAAAGTTTACTTTGAATCTAATATAACTGAGCATACTCATAACCACTTATTGCCATTTAGAAAACCAAGCTCCCTCATTCCCTATAATAATGCTGTGGTGGATGTTTTTGAATGTAAATGTGAGGAAGAGATTACTTCATTGTTCACGCATAGGAACATAGGGAAGACCCATTATAATTTAAATATTAGAGAACAAGAGGTCTTACAAACTTTAATTAGTAATACTTCGTTAATGATAAAATTGGCAGATAAAGGTGGACCAGTGGTTGCAATGGATAGGTCTCTTTATAATGACCAGATGTTGAATTTGCTACAAGACAGAGAAACTTATTTTCTAATTTTTCCTCCTTATTTACAAAATATCATTAGAAGGGTTCAAAACATCTTATATGACTGTTTATTAGGCCGAAATATTACACTTGAACAGTATAATCATTTGAAATGTGATAAACCTGTTAAACCAGAAATATATGGGATTCCCAAGATTCATATAGACCTGTGCAAACCACCTTTTAGACCTATTGTATCTGGTAGGGTATGGTGCACAGAGAACTTGTCCATTTTTGTTGCAAAACATTTGAGAAGCGTATTAAGTACTAATAAATATGTATTGAATGACATACAGGATTTCAAACTGATTTATATGCTTTTTTAGGACATAGGAACTGTGATAATTAGTTCTTGGTGACCTTAGATGTACAATCATTATTTACTTGTGTACCGAATGATACTGGTGTTGAATATCTAAAACAGTATTTATCTACTAATAGCAAATCTACTGGGTCATTTATTGAACTGATTTGCTTATTCATGGAAATTATTCTGGAGAACAATGTCGTTATCTACTGGGTCATTTATTGAACTGATTTGCTTATTCATGGAAATTATTCTGGAGAACAATATCATTATTTTTAATGGGCAATTATATCTGCAACAGAAAGGCGTAGCTATGGGCACTTCTAGTGCCAATAGTTACGCCAGTATTGTTATGGCCCATTGGGAGAACAACTTCATTGTTAATACATTTACAGAAATCATCTGACTTTTTTTTGTTTTGGGAAGGTGAACAACAACCGCTGCAAAAGTTTTTTGAATTTCTAAATTCAACTACCCCCTTCTTAAAATTTACACTGAATTTTTCCAAGGATTCTATTAATTTTCTTGGCATAACTGTATTTAAAACAGAGGAATATCAATTATCTACAAAAACATATAGGAAAAGTTGTTATACAAATAATTGTCTCCATAGGAAAAGTATGCACCACTCCCACATAGTCATCGTAATACAATTAGTAATCAAGGTCTGCGAGCATCCAGACTGAATGTTAATGATTTAGATTTTACAGAAGAGATTGATCTTATACAGACAATGTTTAAACAAAGGAGCTATAGAGCTCATGAACTAGAAACTGCTATACAAAATACTTCACAGATACTAATAGGAAAAAGTTCCCTGTCAATAAAACAAACAAAAAAGAAAAAGGACAACTTTTTAAGAGTCCCAATGACCTATTCAAGTACTATACATCAAACAGAAGAAGTAATAAAGAATAATTGGTCAACATTGGCAGAGGATAAAAGTGAGCTTTCAATAGTGTAGAATAAACCCATATTTACGTATAAAAACAAAGGACTTAAAACGGATCCTCCGCTACCCAAAGACTGTAATCCATAATTATTGTTTGTCTTTCGGCTTTTCCCGGTAAGGGGGTCGCCACAGCAGAACTCCGGTCCGCTAATGATTGGCAGTAGATGTTTACGAAATGGCGAGGTGCCAGCTCGACGCCCAACCTTCAACTAAGGCACGCCCATTTATGCACGCATGTCTTTTGAATGCTACCCAACCGCAGGGAGGACATGCAGACTCCACACAGAAGGCACTTCCAAACCCAGCCGAGAATCGAACGGAAGAACCTCTTGCTGTGAGGTAACAACACTACCACCGTACCACCGTGGCATGCAATCCATAATACTAGTGTCAATACTATGTATGGTACATTTCCCTGCTCTAAATGTAACTGGTGTAAAAATATAGACTCTACTGATGAATTCAGGCATCCTGACACTGGCAAACTTATAAAAACTTATACTCGAGCTAATTGTGATACTACACACACAGTCTATTTGGCTGTATGTCAATTTTGTTGTAGTTTTTACATTGGGAAGATGGATTGCAGACATCAGAATAGGATCCGTGAGCACATTTATAGCATTAATAATTCTATACAGACTAATGCACTAGCCAAACACATCTCAATGCATGGTACTGAACACAAATTTAAATTTAAGATGTTACAAGTTATACATGAAGATATATGTGGGTGGGGACATAGGAAATCAAGTGGAAAACTAGGAATTAAAACGGATTATAAGAATGAGAGCTAATACAGCAAAGGGGTTGAACAATAAAATGTGTATAAAACCTGTTCCGAAGAACAGGATTTTTAGATAATAACTTAGCTATTAATGTTTGTGTGTTAATGTTGTTATGCAATATGAACTGAGTAAATATTTAAAGCATTTTTATATGCATATTTTTATATGTATATATGTGTGTGTGTGTGTGTGTATATATATATATATATATATATATATATATATATATACACACACACACACACACACACACACACAAAATGTTTATTCTGATTTTATAAACATGTGCCTTTAAATTTCTAATTTATGGTTTAATTGCAAAATTAATTGTGTTTTTTTATTGGCTGTTCTTTTTTTTAAAAATGGAGTGATGTTTGTTAATTCTTGTGTCTGAGGAAGCGGCTTGGATAGCCATGAAAGCGCTAACACAATAAAATAATTTTATGCCACCTTTCTGTTCTGGGTTGTCATACCTAATCTTTTGGATTTATATCTTAACCGTTGGCTTTGTGGTGCTTCGTTCTGGTACTACATTTATCCCTCTGATGGGACTTTGTTGCTACTTTTTTCATTTCATAGGGTTATGGTAAGATTGTACACAACTTTTCTATGTCCTATTCACATGTTGCATTGTTCATCACATATGGGTGTGAGTGCCAAAGCTCACTGTGAAGAAGGGGATGGTGCTCTAGAAGTGGTCTCCAGGAATCCATGAAGGATAGCCCTGGCAAACCCCGCCCTGGCTCGGGAAATACGGTCTAACTTGTAATGTTTGGTGAAGGTGTGCACTGATGACCAAGTGGCTGCTTCAAGAATGTAGAGATATACAAACCCCTGAAGAAGGCTCCTGAGGAGGCCATTGCCCTGGTGGAATGTGCTTTAACAGGACTTTGCAGAGATTTTCCATGGTATTTGTAGCAGAAGGTGATATCTTTGGAAATCCAGGTTGAAATAGTTTGTTTGGTTAAAGCCTTCCCTAGGGCCCTGGGGTGGAAGGAGACAAACAGTTGATCAGCTTTGTCTGAAGGGCTTGGTTTTGTGCAGGTAAAATCTGAGTTGTCTGTGCCCATCTAGGGAATGGAATAGTCCCTCACTGTCATCCTGTTGGCGAGGCGAGACAGTAGGTAGGTGGATGGCTTGATTAAGTGAACAGTCATTCACTACCTTGGGCATGAAGGAGGGGTTAGTTCTAAGCATAACCCTGTCACTGTGGAATACTAGGAAAGGTGGACTAGCCATGAGGGTTTGCAGCTCTGACACTCTTCTGGCTGAGGTCAAGGCCATGAGTAGGACTGTTTTCCATGTACAGTGCTTTACGAATAAAATACCCTAAGGAAGATAAGAACAAATGGATGACCAGGTAGGCTGCCTTAATAAAGGTATGGTGGATGTCGGTGAAGAAGCTGGGCTACCGGTAAAGCCTTGAGAAAGGTTGTGCGTACCCGAGCGCTTGTGGTTGAAGGCTGACTAAAGCCTTTAGAAAGGCTTCGTATACAGGTCGTAGTTCCAGTTGGTCAGGTCGCCTGGTGAGAGGAACTGCTAGTGCGGCAGTTAGAAATCAAAGATGAAACACAGAAAAATCAGGCAAAACAACATAAATGTGGCTTGGCTAAGGAGCTCTGCTCATCATGGTGGCAAAAAATCAACGTAGTCGAAGTTCAGATTCTAGAAGGTCGTACTTTACTGAAGTAAAAAGTACCAGAAGTACAATCACCATCAAGCGTAATTCCTTAATGGAAAGAGTGATCCTGAGGATTTCCTTTTATAAGAGTACCTGGGGGTGTGTGTCAGTGGGGGCCAATCAAGTGTGGGTGAAAAAACCTTTATTGTGATTGGGCACGACAACTTGACATCACACCTTACAATCTGATAGGTTAGATACCCTGAGCCAGCTCATACGTGGTTAGTAGAATCACTCTAAACCTACAATAGTGAAGTTCGGAGATTAGCTAAAATTAGCTAAAAAATGTAATTAACTGAAAATAGTCTTGCTGGAAAAAATCAACCCTTGCTGGTAAAATCCATTGTTAGGCTACACTTTTCGAAATCTTCATCAGGATGGTGGACTACCTAAAAGAGCATAATAAGCAAAGCCGAGCGTACTAGAGAAATAGCACCAACATGTATGTAAAATAACATGTATGTAAAATAAGAAACAGGCTAGAAAACCAAAAAATAAGAACCAGGCTAGATATCCAAAAAATATGATACAGAAATTAAAAAGAGCAACAAAATAGTGAAAAATTCTTAAATGATGGATATCAATAGAAATGACTGTATTAAGATGTGGAACTGAATGAGGGCTGTTAATTAAAAAAAATCTTAAAAAGGCACTGATATGTAACCTGAAAAGCTAGAAAGACACGAAAAAAACAGTAATACTGAACCATTGTAGAAAACATGAAAGACAAAAAATATATTAATGAACAATTGACCAAAAACGAATGAGTCCGAATTTTCCAGGGAAAGTCTCAGACCGTGGGCTGGAGGTAGACTGGTGAGATCAAAACTGGCTGTCGTACAAAAGGTAACATTTTGTCGGTAAATCTGTTAGAGGTCTAGGCGCAGAGGTTGTGGTACATGGTGTTGTATCTTTCTGAGATACAAGACCGGGGTCAAAGATTCTGCATAGTTAAGGCCTGGTCTTTTCCTTGCCTGCAAACGTATTTGCCACTCGAGTTCCCTCTTCTCAAGCAGCGAGTTGTGGTCCCCCCTTAGTGGGGATTTAGGGATGTGTTCAAGAACATGAAATTTGAACGTATTGTGTCCTAGGTTCCTGACAGCATGCACTGCCAGCTAGTTTGTCACTTTCAAGTATTTTAAGTCATGCAGATGTTTTGCTATCCTCGTTTTAAGGGAGTTGACCATCTTGCCCACATAGAAAGCGTTGCATTTGGTGCACGCTGCCCTGTAAACCACTCCTGTGACATTGCAGTCGCCTCTGACATTAGGTGTGTAGTGTCTCCTGCCATTGGGGCAGTAAAGCCTCTTGCACCGCTCATGTGTCTACAGTAGTGGCAGGGAGGCTCACTGCAGGCAAAGGTACCAGGGTTGTCAAGTTTAACTTGGCAGGGGTGTTCCAGAATGTCCCTAATGCTTCTCCCTTTTCTAGCTGTGAAGGAGGGTTTCTGCGGAAAAATGTGGCCAAAAGATCTGTTATTTGTGATGATGGGCCAATTGTCCATTACGATCTGGATGATGTCTTTGTAGTCCATAGAGAAGTCCAGGATGCAGATGAACTGGAATCTAGCTTCTGGGGTGGTCTGGATCCTGGTGTCAGTTAGAGCCCTAGGGGCGCCAAGTTGGCGCTGGCTGATAATGGGGTCGAGGATCCTGTTGATTAGCCCTTCTGAGTAGCCTCGGGCTAAAAAGTCCACTTGTAGCTTTCGAATGTTGGTCAAGAAATCCGTCAAGTCCTGGGAGACTCGTGCTTTTTCGAAAAGTGTAGCCTAACAATGTATTTTACCAGCAAGGGTTGATTTTTTCCAGCAAGACTATTTTCAGTTAACTACATTTTTTTAGCTAATCTCCGAACTTCACTACTGTAGGTTTAGAGTGATTCTACTAACCATGTACGAGCTGGCTCAGGGTATCTAACCTATCAGATTTGTAAGGTGTGATGTCAAGTTTTCGTGCCCAATCACAATACAGGTTTTTTCACCCACACTTGATTGGCCCCCAATGACACACCCCCGGGTACTCTTATAAAAGGAAATTCTCAGGATCACTCTTTCCATTAAGGAACTACACTTCGATGGTGATTGTACTTCTGGTACTTTTTACTTCAATAAAGTACGACCTTCTAGAATCTGAACTTCGACTTCGTTGATTTTTTGCCACCACGGTGAGCAGAGCTCCTTAGCCGAGCCACATTTATGTTGTTTTGCCTGTTTTTTCTGTGTGTTTCATCTTTGATTTCTAGCTGCTACACTAGCGGTTCCTCTCACTAGGCGACCTGACCAGCCAGAACTACGACCTGTATACGAAGCCTTTCTAAAGGCTTTAGTCAGCCTTCAACCACAAGCGCTCGGGTACGCACAGCCATTCTCAAGGCTTTACCGGTAGCCCAGCTTCTTCACTGACATCCCACCATACCTTTATTAAGGCAGCCTACCTGGTCATCCATTTGTTTTTGTCTTCCCTAGGGTATTTTATTCGTGGACATTTTTCCTCCTCTGCATAGGAGCTTAAATACCCAGGTCCCACAGACATTTTCTTCCTGGTGTACAGTGCTTTAGAGAAGCTTTGTCCACTGACTCGAATGGAGGAAGTGTAAGCTTTTCCAAAACATAGTTGAGGTCCCATGGGGGTGGAAATGGCTTCCTGGGGGGCTCTAAGGAGAAGGACCCCTTTAAGGAATAACTTAGCTGGCAATCTGGAGGCTGGGTGGGATCCAGAGGAAGACATGCTGAAATGGCAGACAAGTGGGCTTTAATGGATGAGTAGGCCAACCCTGTCTGCAGTAGTTCACAAAGGTAAGACAGTACTAGAGGGGGTTCTTGCTTGCAAACAGTACCAACTGTCTTTTGAGACACCATATAGAAAATCTCTTCCACTTTGACAGGTAAGATTTTCTTGCACTTGGTTACCTGGTCTCCTGCAGGACAGTGAGCACGTAATCATTGTAAAGGTGTCTGAAAGGGATCAGAATCCTATCAGCCACAGTGTGAGGTGCAGCAATTGCCACTGTGGATGTATTTGGGATTCCTTGTGCTGTGTGAGAAGGTCCACTCTGAGGGGTAACTTGTGGTGATTTCCCTTGGATAGCTGTAAGAGTAGGGAGAACCAATGTTGTCTTGGCCAGTAGGGAGCCACCAACCAGATTTGTAGTCTGTCCTGCTGAGGACCTTCTGTACAAAGGGAAAGGGGGGAAATGCATAGAGAAATCTCCCCTCCAAAGAGATTGAGAAGGCATCTGTTGCCATCACCTGACGGTGTGGAAGTCTGGTGCAGAAGGAAGGAAGTTGCCTGTTGATGGAGGAGGCAAACAGGTCTATATGAGGTGTACCCCACCAGTGGACCAGGTCCAGGAAGACATCCTGGTCAAGCATCCATTCGTGGTTGTTTGTTATGGATCTGCTGAGGGATTCTGTCTGGGAGTTCTGTTGTGAAGGAATGTATACCACCTGCAGGGTAACTCCCTGGAAGGTGGCCAGTTCCCACACCAGGAGAGCTAGTCTGCAAACCAAGTAAGATTTGCCCCCCCCCCCCCAATCTGTTGACATACAACAGCACTGTGATACTGTGTGTGAAGATCTTTTGTGGTCCTTGTTGTAGATTGCACTGGAAGGCTCACAGGGCCAGGAGTATTGCCCTCATCTCTTGGATATTGATGTGTTCTTTTTTGTGTGGCTCTGGCAACAGCCCCTGCACTTTGAGAAGGCCCAGAGTTGCTCCCCAGCCCAAATCTGAGGCATCTGTGCTGTGTGCATGATCTGTTTGGGTTGAGGTGGTTGGAGGGGAAGACATGGATTGAGATTAACTTGCTTCAGCCACTACTGGATTTCTAGTTTGAGGCAGAGCAGGATGAACTCTGTACTCCAAGGGGTGGGAGTGGTGGGTCCAGACTGACCTTAGGTACCATTGCAACTTTCTCATATGGAGTCTTGCTAATGGTAACATGGGGATAGTGGCTGCCATGTAGTCCAGGAGCCTGAGGTACTGTCTTGTGGTCAATTCTGTTCTCTGGAGGACCACAAGTAGATGTTTTGTTAAGCTTTCCACCTTTTGGGGGGGTAGGCTTTCATGATATCTGTATGAATCCTGCACCCCAAGAAGACAATGTCTTGGGAAAGTTCCAGTTGAGATTTTGGGAAGCTGATCTGAAATCCCAGGGACTGTAGGAGAGTACTGGCAACTTGTAAGTGTTGCAGGAGGGCCTGTTTGCAGTCTTCCTGAATGAGTAAGTAATGGAATATCTGGATTCCCTTTGTCCTGCAAAAGGTAACAGGTGAAGCCAGACATTTGGTGAATACACTGGGTGCAGTGGAAAGCTCAAAGGGCAAGACAGAAAATTGAAACAGAGAAGTATCCAGCAAGAAACTCAGGTATTTCCTGAAACTGGGCCTTATAGGGATGTGAAGGTAGGCCTCCTTGATATCTAGGGTGGCCATGACCCCTTGGGGATGAAGGAGCAGAAAAAGTGTTGATCAGGTCAACATCTAGAAAGTAGGAACCTGATGGAAGAGGTTGAGTAGAGAGAGGTTCAGAATTGGTCTCAAAGGGCCGTCTTTTCTTGGGACTACGAAAATCCTGGAATAGAAACCTCTTCATTTTGCAGCCTGTGGTACTGTTTTGATGGTGCCTTGAGCCATCAAGGTTTCTAGTACTGGCTGCAAAAAGTAAAGCTGCTATTCTGGATGTTGTGGGATACTCCTCCTCTATGGAGGCATAAGCCAGGTCATAAAATACCCGTTTGGTATTATTGAAAGGATCCATTTGTCTGAGGTGATGGATGTCCACACTTGAAGACAATGAGAGAGACGCACCGAGAGGGTGAGAGAGGGAGGGGTTGGAGGTTTAAAGGTTGGCAGGTAGTCGGACACTACCTGCCCTGTCTTGAAAGGGCAGCCTTTGGCTAGAGGAGGAAGAAGTTCAGGCAGGAGTGAGTTGCTTCCTGGTGGCTTTTCTGGGTCTTGTGGGTGCAGCAAGACGAGAGTACTTTCTGATAAACTGTTTTTTTGCTGGGTAATTCCTCTGGAATTTAGGAGTAGTAGAGGCCAGCAGGTGTTTTAAATCCTGCATCTCTTTCCCCTTTTGTTGTAGTGACTTAAATAAATCAGCCACTTTTGTGACAAACAGAGCTGCACTGTCCAGAGGGGCATCGACCAGCTTAGCTCTAAAGTCATCTGAGAGGTTGGATGAGTATCCAGGAATACCTTCTCAAAGCAGATGCTGATGTTGCTGACGTGACAGAGGCCTCAGCAGCATCATAACCACACTTTATGGAGTGCCTGGTAACCTGGGAGGTGGGAGCAACAAGGGAAGACAGTGAAGCTTTGGCAGCCAAATCTGGTAAATCAGACAATTCCAGAAGGGATAAGGCATATTTAGCCATGTGTGTCCGGTAGCTGGTAGCCCTGAAGGCCAGAGTGGCAGAGGTGTAAATTTTCTTACCAGACGTTCTATGGTTTTGCTCTTTGTCAGCTGGGAGGATGGTGGTGATGGGCAATAGTTTAGAGGCCTTATCTGTGGAAATGGAAATCGTGGCAGGGTCTGCAAGAGGACACTTAAGAAACTTGGCAGTCTCAGGGACTTTATAAAATCTATCAGGTCTGCGTGGAGCAGGTGGTTGTAAGGCAGGGTTCAAGGATGTTGAAGAGAAGGCATCCAGGAAAGGAGGCAGAATTGCAGGAACAGCAGTAGGAGTTACGGAATCCAGCTGAATGAGTTCATAATACCTTTTTTAAACCTCAGTCATTTCAGATGATTCCCACTTAAAATGTTCCTTCATTTGGTAATAGTTTCCCCAAAGGTCAAATCCTCAGCTGGGGAGTCAGTGTCAAACTTCTGAATGCTCACGATCTCAAGGGAGAAGGTAGCTGACAGGTATTAAGAGTAATTCTTCAGATGAATCAGAGAATTCCTCCTCTTCTCTCAGGGTCTGATGTTTGAGGCCTTGGACTCAGTACAGGAGGAGAGATGGTGGAAGTCCCTGTAGTGGTGGACCGTAAGGCCATGAAAGCGTTAAACAAGCTTTGGCTGAAAGCCTGCCAGTCAAGCATGCTTTTAGGAGTAGGTGCAATGTGTTTTCTTTTTTCCTTCCTTTTGAGAGGCCTGGCAGGTGTCAGAAGGGTGGAAGGCCTGGAATCAGGTGAGTGTAAGGAACCGGAGGGATCAGACTGCCCTACTGAAATTGCTGGCCCCCCCCCCACCGGCATTCAAAACAGACGTCGGAAAAGCCTCTAAGGATGTGCCTTCCACGTGGAATTGTGTGACTTCCATGGAGGTACCTGCTGCATTCGAAGCAGCAGAGCTCGTATCCTCAACCAGGCCAATGTCGGACACATGCTGAAGGTCGAACGAAAGAGACGCACTGGTAGTGGTAGACCTGATCATCTTGGCTTTCTTTTTCGGCGGTTCAGCAGGTATGTCAGCGGAACCCTCCATACCCAACATTAATCGTTTTAAATATTGGCTTTCCAGATAAAGATTGAGTGCATGCAGACAGTTGCGTAAGGTTTTCGGCACAAACGCCTGGAAAATTGAGCAGATCTTGTAGTCGTACGACTGACCTAAACAAGAGAGACACTGATCGTGGGGATCCTTGTGGGGAATCTGACAGCCGCACTTACACTTGCCCTTTCTGGATGACATGAACAAGCATTAGAATAAGAAAAAAATGACTGAAACGGCTCCCCAACGGGGCACTTATCTGATTTCTTCGAGATTCGATGGCCAGGCCGGCAGGAACACCTGACATCTGACTGGAGGCTGAAATGTTCTGAGGGCTAGTGTGTGCAGATGTTACTTTTATGGCCCACATTCCACTAGCCACATTAGACATCCCACGCACCATACAGTGACTGAAAACTTTTGTACACTGGCAAGACGTTCGGGGAGCAAGAGGAGTAAACCCATATGTGATGAATACTGCAATATGTCAATAGATCATTTGCAAATCTGGAGCAAATAGTCCCTGGCAGGTAAAAGTAGATGCTTGGAGGGGATGGTGAGGAGACAGTCATCCTGGTATAGAAACACCTGGAATCCCATTAGTCTCAAGTGAGCTGCCACTACTGCCATACATTTAGTAAACACCCTGGGGGGGCTGTGATGTATCCAAAGGGTAGGCTCCAAACTGGTAATGACTGGCTCTAAGCCGGAAGGAAAGATGTCTTCTGAATCATCTAGATATTTTGATATGACAGTACACATCCTGAAGAGCTACAGAACACATCCAATCATCCTTGTGTAGAAAGGGTTGAATGGACTGGATCGTGACCATTCAGAAGCGTGCTTTTTTTATGTACTGAATTAAGTTGCTTAGATCTAAAATGGGTCTGAGGTCACCTGTTTACTTTGGCACTAAAAAGAAGCATGAATAAGTTTTGAATCCTATCTGCTCTGGAGGGACCTTTTGGATGACTCTCTTGTCTAGCAGCTTTTGGCATTTTTCTTCTGCTGCCTTCCTTTGACTGGGTGGAATGTGAAAAAGTTTCTTCCTCTTGCGAGATGGAAGAAGGGAAAATGGTATGTAATAACACCTGGATATTATGCTTAGCACGTATGTATCTTGTATTACACTTGCCCAGGCATGAGGGTGCATAGGCAAATGACCCGACTGCCTCCAGAGTTAGACACAGCTGGGCAACACTTCTGGAGCTCTGAAAAGGCCTAACTGAAAAAGAATCTCTAAGGCCCTAAATTCTGCTGCCCCCCCCTCTGCCTCTAGGACGATGTACGCCATTGAAATTTCCTTTCCTGCCTTTGGAGGAATTGACACCACGTGGATCTTGGAAAGGTTCATGAGATCTCCATAAAGTACAGTTGTGTACACTTACCATAAATGTAGATGTTTGGGTGTATTCACTGTTGCAGTCATCACATTTGTGTTATCTGCTTGCAGTAGCCCTCAGTCGGCCTGATTAACAAGTCTTGAGTCCTGCGTTGGTCGCTGACATTAGGGGTATAAAACATGCAGCCAACGCCATTACATCAGTTTTTTTTGCCGCAGATGTCAGGTGCCCCCTTAAGAGTAAAGGAGAGTAGAGGTATAGCCAAAAAAGTCAGGGGGCTGGAGGGAGAGTAACCAGGACTGCAACAGTGACTACACTTGAATATCTACATTTACGGTAAGTGTACACAACTGTACAATGTTCTTTGTGTTTCACTGTTGCAGTCATCACATTTGGGTAGATTCCCAAAGCTAAGGATGGGAGGAGGAATTTAGATAGCATTAGGACCAGCTATAAGACCCTTCAAGACTGCAGTGGCAAAGACAGTTCTGGATTTAGAGAAAATTGGCAAATGGTAATGCTTGGTGAAAATATGTACGGAATTTCAGGCAGCAGCTTCTAGGATGTCCCTGGTAGGGACACCTCTGAGAAAGGCTGTAGAGGTAGATGCAGCCCTGGTTGATTGGGGTCTGATCCCCTGTGGGATTGGTTTTCCATGGTGCTTATAGCAGAAATTAATGCAATGGCCTATCCATTCAGAAATGGTTTGTTTTGAAATAGCCTTCCCCTCTGCCCCTGCAGCAAATGCCACCAGCAGTTGTTCAGATTTCCTTTGAGGTTTAGTACTGTCGAAGTAAAATCTAAGTTGTCTGTGCACATCTAAGGAGTGCAGTATTCGTTCCCCTTTGTTCTGTGGATTAGGAAAGAAGGTTGGCAAATGAATGGACTGATTGAGAGCCACACTGGATACCACCTTGGCCATGAAGGAGGGACTGGTTCTGAGGGACACCCTGTCCGCATGAAAGATGATGAAAGGCTCCACTGCCATAAGGGCCTGTAATTCAGATACCCTTCTTGCTGAAGTGATTGCTAAAAGAAAGGCTGTTTTCCAAGAAAGGAATTTTAAATTGTCACTAGCAGCTGGCTCAAAAGGAGGAAGAGTGAGTTTCTTCAATACAAAGTTAAGGTCCAAGGCTGGAGTTGGTGCTCTCCTGGGTGGTCTTAAATTTTTGGCCCCTCTGAGGAACTGCCTAAGTAGTGGATAAGAGAAGAGGGGAGGTTCTGTGTTATAATGTGCTGAAATGGTTGAGGCGTGAATTTTGATGGAGGAAAAAGAAAGGCCCTTGTGAAGCATCTCAGTTAAGTATTGTAAAATCTGAGGTAAGTTGGGTGCTGCTGTGCTCAACCCTTGAGATTGGTCCCAGGCACAAAATCTTTTCCACTTTTCAGCACAAGATTTTCTATTACTAGGCCTCCTTGCCTCTAAAATGATGTCCATCACTGGTTTACTGAGGGATGGTAAAGGAGAGATTAGGTAATTAGCCAGGCTGCTAGGTTCAGGGTTTGAAGCTGAGGGTGCAGAATCTGGTTCTCCTGCTGAGACAACAGGGTAGGGGTCAGAGGCAGGTGCCATGGGGCCAACAGTGACACACTGCACAAGAGGGGGTACCAGTGTTGGCGTGGCCAGTCTGGTGCAATCAATATCACGCTTGGTTTGTCCTGTTTGATCTTTAGCAGTACTTTGGAGAGGAGAGGCAGAGGAGGAAGGCATAAATTGATAGGTTTTTCCAGCTGAAGGACAGAACATCCACTTTCCAAGCTAGTTTGTGGGGAGTCCTTGTGCAAAATTTGTCCAATTGGTAGTTCTGGGGGGAGGCAAACAGGTCTATATCTGGGCTTCCCATTTGTTTGTCAACATGTTGAAAATCTTTGGTTCCAGTTTCCACTCGTGTGGGTCCATGAGGTTTCTGCTTAGTCCGTCTGCCAGTGTATTTAGTTTTCCTGGCAGGAATTGAGCTTGTAGATGCACTTGGTAGCTCAAGGCTGTGTTCCACAATGCCATGGCTAGTCTGCAGAGGTGGTAAGAATGGGTACCCTCCCTGCTTGTTTATGTACCACATAACAGTGGTGTTGTCCATCTTTATCATTAATTGTCCTGGAAGAATGTGATCCTTGAAGGCTGTCAGAGCACTCTGTACGGCTAACATTTCTTTTTGATTGATATGCAGGTGCATTTGACTTGGGTTTCATTTGCCCTGAATGCACTTCCCTGCCAGGTGAGCCGCCCCATGCATAGTCTGATGTGTCTGTTGTTAGGGTTTGGGCGGCAGAGGGTAGAGTGAACGGTAGCCCCTTGTTTTGGTGGCAAGCTTCTGCCCACCAAAGAAACTCTAGGCATAGGCAAGATATGATAGGAATCATTCCTTCTACATCCTGAGAATGTTGACACCATAGGCTTTTTAGATACCATTGTAGTTTCCTCATATGCAGTCTTGCATATGGAATTAGAAGAATGCAGGAGGCCATGAACCCCAAGGCTTGCAGTATTTGCCTTGCAGATAGCAGAGTTTTCCTGACCACTAGTTTGAAGTAGGTTGTCAAATGAATTTGTTTCTCTGGCATGAGGAAAGCTGTATGGGAAGTTGTATTCAAACTTGCTCCCATAAATATTATATGTTTATAGGGTACCAGGTGCGATTTCTTTTCGTTTACGGTGTACCCCAGACAAGTTAGCACCCTTTGTACAAAGGCCAAATGATTCAAAAAGTATGTCCTGGCTTTCTGCCTGAATTATACAATCGTCCAGGTATGGGTATATTTGAATATTTATTTGCCTGCAAAATGCAATGACTGGAGCTAGGCACTCTGTGAATACCCTGGGAGCAGTAGATAAGTCAAAGGGCAGTGCAGAGAACTGATGGTGTGTTGCTTGCTTTGAAGCGATTGTATCTTTTGCAAGATTCCGAATGGGATGTGCAGGTATGCTTTCTTTAAATAGAGTGTTGCCAACCAGGCATCTTTTCCTAGCATAGGAAGCAACTGGTGAAGAGTCAGCATCTTGAATTTTGGAATCACCAAAAAGGAATTTAGAGTAGACAGGTCCGGGATAGGATGCCATGAATTGTCTTTTCTGTGTAACAGGAAAAGTCTTGAGAAGCAACCTTGTCCCTTTTCCTCTTCTGGTACAGTTTGAATAGCCTTTATGCTTAATAGACAGTACTTGCTTTTGAGCCCCTGCCCACTGATTTGGGGGTAGATCTGGCTGACCGTTTGGGGTTGGTAACGTGTGGAAGTGAAATCTGTATCCTTGGGACACTATGTTTAAAACTCATTTGTCCTGGGTAATGAGCTCCCAGCTCTTTTGCATGTAGGGCAATCTTTCCTCCCAAAGGGGCAGTCAGTTGAGAAGTGCTTGGAAGTTTTAAAATGAAGTAATTGAGATAGTTTACCATATGGGGGAGTTTTACTACTCCAAGATTTGGAAGAGGGGGGGCCCCCCACCGCTTAGTTCTGTGCGTACCCTGGGACTGAAGCCTGGGTGTTCTGCTGGATCTGGGTTTGGACTGAGAAGGCCTGGAAGAGGCAGGAAAGGACCAATTCTTAGAAGGCCAATGCCTACTAAATCTTGGAGGTTATACTTGTAAGAAATCTTTGACAGTTTGCATAGATTTAGCTTTTTTCTCCATCTTTTTAAGAACTACTTCTGCCTTACTGCCAAACAGGCGGTCCTGATTTAAGGGAGCATCCAGTAATTTGGCTTTAACATGATTTGGCAAGGATTGCTCCTTAAGCCAAGCGCTTGCCTTCTAAGTACAGACCCAGTGACAGCAGCCCTGCAAGATGCCTCTAGTGAATCAAAACCACATTGCAAAGTATGTTTTCCAACTTGTTCAGCAGAATGCATTAAATCCTGCAAATCTTATTTTCAGCACAATCAGGAATCAACATTTTTTTGTTTAAGCAATTCAATAATATGCTGCTGATACTTTAACATATGAAACTGACAGTTTAAGGCCCTAATCGCCAAAGTTGCAGAAGTGTATACCTTCTTACCCCATCTATCCAGCGAAGGCTATTCAAACTGTACCAGAAGAGGAAAAGGGACAAGGTTGCTACTCAAGACTTTTCCTGGAGAGAGGCTGGACTCTGCCCTTCTGAGCTGGGGATTTCTGGTTAAAGGCTTATAGTGCCTGCATATTTGAACTGTTTCTTACTGAAATTGGTACACCTTGTTTGCTGTAGCATAGACTAGATCCAGGCCTGCTGAATCTAGCTTTGTTTGTATGCTTGTTGTTTGTTTGCTTGTTATTTCCCTGAAACGCTAATTCCACCTAAAATGCGGCTTTTCAGCACTTCTGTGGATCCCTAGTGATATCTGCATTGCTTACTGTACTTATTTCCTTGTTTCACTTGAAAGAAAGTTACTGTTTGTCGTTTTTGCATTTAAGTTACCTGTAACACATTGTATTTAAGTTACCTGGCACTTGCTCACTAAAGCAATTATATAAGTCAGCACTAAAAATTAAAAGCACTACACCCTCACAAACTCCCCTTGAGTACCTTGTTCCCCATTGGCCCTTTTTTTCAATTATAAAGGAATTCCTAATACTATTCTAGCATGTCCAAAGGTCAGTTGTCAATCTCCTCTCTGGTCCAGCTGGTGAATCTGGGAATCTTGAGGCAATGTTACAACTGCCTCATGTACACAGACAACCCTCTCCTCCTCCCAAAAAATTCCAACACATGTGAGAGATGCAGCCATATAGCCAAACTGGAGGCTAAGCGCTCTCAACTCAGTACTGGCGTAACCAGTCAGGAGGAGAAGGAAACCACACTCACTACAATTAAAGTCTCACATAGACCTACCACGACAGCAAACCAAACACAAACACACAAAAACATACTCGGAGGCTCTAAATAAAAATCTGCCTAAGCAGCAGAGACCTCCAAACCAGACACCCAAGCAACCGCTACCCCAAAACAAAACACGTGCAACACAGCTCACAAAGCCAGTGTGCCGAACAGTCACAGCCCTTAAGGCTAAACAACACACCTGATACACTTGTAATAGGTGACTATCGTTAGGCACACTGACGTCCCGCTCACCAGGCTGAACAAGGAAAAGGTCACGGTGAGGTGCCTGTCGGGCATTAGGATCCGCCACATAACACAAGCACTCAGGTCACTCCAAGGCAAGTACAAATATGACTCAGTCATTGTCCATGCTGGTGTGAATGACCTGAGACGTACCTCCCTGGACTACATGAAAACAGACATAGAGGAGCTCTCTGAGCATGTAGCCCAGGCCGGTATGACCCTGAACTTGAGTAGCATCTTACCCTCACCAAGAATGATGCCACAATATGAAGACAAGATGATCAATTTCAACAATTGGCTTCAGTATTGGTGTCATTCAAAGGGGATCCAATGCCTGTCAGCCTGGGATGACATGCTTGACAAGCCACGATGCTTTGCTAGGGATGGCTTGCACCTGTCACCCCTGGGCTTTCGGATACTGGCAAAGGCTCTTGCTACCCCCATAGAGCCTTTTTTAGGCAAGGCTCAAAAGACAAACCCACCGCCATAGGTATCACAAGGGATAAGAAACTAAGAGTAATGCTACTCAACGCCAGAAGTCTATACCTCAAGATGCATGCACTCGAAACTCTCCTTAGCATGGAGAACATCAATATCTGTGCAGTAACAAAAACCTGGTTCAAGGCTCCCGAGAGCACCACAGCATTACTTGGTTATACCTCATACCATGCTTTTCGGCCCCAAAACTTGGACCGAACCACAAAAGGAGGGGGAGTATCAATATTCGTCAAAGATACCCACACCTCCAGGTTGGTGGCACAGCACGAAGCATCAGAGACTATCCATGTGCAACTAACAGTGGGTAAAACTGCCTTCCAGTTTATAGCCTGCTACAGACCACCCTCCCAAACCCAGGAACCCCACTCGGCCTTCCTGAGAACACTGGAAAATATGAAGGTCTCTCTAAACACCATTATATTGGGCGACTTCAACTACCCAAACATAGACTGGGAGCATTACTCTAGCTCCAACACCCTAGCCCAAAGGTTCCTAGAATTTATAAACTCAAATGCTATGGAACAACTTGTTACTACTCCCACAAGAGGGGAAAACATACTGGACTTGATCATCACCAACATGGGGACTCTATGCTCCAGACCAGAAGTGTATCCCTCACTGGTAAGATCTGACCATAAACTAATCTCACTGGATATTCACATCCCGACCCCACCCCCTGCCCAGAAAACCACAGTGAAAAACTTCTCTAAAGCAAATTTCACACTCCTCAAAACCGAGGTGGAATCCTTCAAAGCCCCCGGGACTGTGGAAAATATGGCCTAGACCACAGAATCCTTTTTAAACGCATTCTATGAACACCTTCAGGAATGCATGGATCATGCAATCCCAAATAAAACCAAGACCCAATCCTCCAAAGGCAGATGTCCTGTCTGGTGGACCCCATCCATAAACAAACTATACAATAGAAGGAGGAAGCTACTACATGATAGAGCAAAATCCCAAAAAGGGAAGGCATCTCTGATTAGTATTAGCAAAAACTACGGGCACTCATAAAATCATCTAAGGCCAGCTTCGAGAGAAAAATTGCACAGGACACTAAGGATAATCACAAGGCTTTCTTTAGTTATGTTAGGAACCTGGGTGGGAATTCCCAGATATGCTCAGAATTAGTCCAAAATGACAAAAAATACACCGAACCCACAGACATTGCAAACATCCTAGGTGACAGGTTCAGTGCAAACTTCTCCCCTCCCCCCCACCAAAAGGGCAAATATCTATCCCAGCAGAGTGCTACCCCTCTGACATCTCAGATGCTCAGGTAAGAGCCGCCCTCTCCAAAGCAAAAAACACAGCATCAATGGGACCAGACGGTGTTCTGGGCTGCGTCCTACATGAACTCCAAGAAGAGCTAAACCCAAACATAAAACTACTGGTCAATCTCAGCCTTACTACAGGATATGTACCCAAAGAGTGGCGTACAGCAACAGTGGTCCCACACCACAAAGGTGGTGCCTCAACGGATCCTGGAAACTATCGCCCCATAAGACTGACTAGCTTGATCTGCAAAGCTATGGAAAGGATCATCATGGACCTCATAAATAAAGATATTGGGGACCTACAGACACTGGATCCTACCCAGTTTGACTTTGTTAAGGGCAGATCCTGCCTCTTAAACCTGGTTGATTTCTTTGAAACAGTCACCAAGGCTATTGATGAGGGGAAGGTGGTCCACACAGCCTACCTGGACCTCGCAAAAGCCTTCGATACAATACCCCACTCAGGCATTATAGATAAGCTCACCAGCTTAAATATAAACCCCTATGTCACTAGATGGGTTGCAAACTGGCTCAAGGACACAACCCACATGGTTAGAATTGCTGGAGCCATGTCAGACTCCAAACCAGTTACAAGTGGCATCCCACAAGGCTCAGTCCTGGGACCTCTCTTGTTCGGTATATATTTCTCGGAGGTACAGGCCAACACGGAAGGACTGTGGCTGACCAAGTTCGCAGATGACTGCAAACTGGGTGCCATAATCGGCTCTCCAGCTGACACAAGCATCCTCCAAAAGGGCCTCATAGAAACAGACAACTGGTGCCAGAGCCATGGCCTCAAGCTAAACGCCAAACAGTGTATAGTCATCCCCTTTGGCAAAAACAAAGTGCCCACAAATTACCACATAGTTGGTAATCCATTAAGTACAGAAGACGTAATTAGGGACCCAGGTTGATAGCAATCTCTCATTTGACAATCACGTGGCCAAAGTGGTTAGAAAAACATTTGATATAGCCCACCTAATCATGAAGGGATTCACATCTAGATCAGGGGAGGTCATCGTGCCTCTTTACTCATCCCTCATCAGGCCCATAATTGAGTACAATGCCCCTTTTGGGATGTACCTTACCAGACACCTGCAGCAACTGGAAAGACCCCAAAAGTACCTCACCAAGAGGATCAAAGGGCTCAAACAGATGACATATGCTGCCCGGTTAAAGAAACTCCAGCTCTACTCAGTGGCATACCGCCTGCTCAGAGGTAATCTGTGCCTGACGATAAAGCCAAGTCCAACCCGAATTACTGGAGAAGTGCTGTACCTCAGAAAATCCAAATCCCAAACTCGAGCATGCGAGGAGAGACTTTGAGCACCCAGAGGCTCTTCACTCATTGACTCTCAAGAGGAATCTTGATGAGTGGATGGGAGATCGTAGGTTTACCCTGGGTATCACTTCTGTGTCACTGTTAGACAGAGGCACAGTATACTAACCTCGAAAAAGGGCATAGCAAAATTCATTTAAAATGGGTGGCGAAAGCCAAACGCAGTCTGGCTAGGCTTATAAATGCCCTAGGGCAGATAGCCTAGTATGAACCTATGAACCTGAAGTCTCTATCAGAGGGGGCAGGATTTTTGGCAGTAGTAGCTTTGATGCCCTAGGGACCCTGTGAAATAGTCTCAAGATCCACAGTAGGATTTTTGAAAGGAACTTGTGAGAGTCAGGAACCCTGTAATATCTATCAGGTTTTCTGGCAGCAGGAGGTAGAGAGAGTCAGGGGCCAAACTAGATCCCGAAAAGGCATCGCCAACAATGTCTAGTACAGAAGGGATAGCTAAAGGCCTGTGCTGGGGCAGGAGTAAGAAATTCCTAAGCCTCTTTTTAGAATCAGAGAAATCCTGACTTTCCCAATGAAGATGCTCTCTAAGAGTATGCAAAGTTTCGCCAAAAGAGAAATCCTCCAGGAGGGAAGCAGAGGGAATAGAGTCCTCAGCATCAGAATCCTCATAGGTAGATAAAGGTAAATCCTGGTCATCAGAGGAAACAGAAATTTCAGAATCCTGGTCAGATATCTCTTAGAGGGGGAAGGTTAGCTTCCCCTGATTAAAGTAATGAGGTCTTCAGCCATTCTTATCATTTGTTTTTTTAGGCATAGAGGCCTGACCATGCTGTCTGGGCGTCAGTTTTCTAGGCATGGTTCGAGTTTTAAGCCTTGAAGAGGAAGATGGCGTTGATTTAATATGGAAGTCAGTAGGCCTGACTTCACCCTCAGAAGCCGGTGCCTGAGGAGCGGCTCTAGACCTATCCAAGGTAGAGACATCCGCAGGTTCCACAATTGGAGCATCTCACGGCATACCGGACTCCGTATGGGTCTCAGTGGAGGCCTGCAAATCTGAAGTAGCGTGTATCAGGGACTGCGAAAGCACCTCACTGAGTACCGGCGAACTGGCGACTGACTTAGGAGAAGCGTCGTCGGCAGTTTTGGACCTGGGCAGCCTGTCTCTGTCTTTATCTTTGTGTTTTTTCAGAATGTCGGTAGTCGGATGGCTTACCGAAGACATATCTGGATAATTGAACAGAGCACCAAAATATTTAGAAGCGAAAATATTCCAACGATGGATAGTTCGTGGTTTAAATAAGGCACAAAACCGACAGCGAAGTACGTCGTGGTCAAGGCCTACGCAAGGAATACAGTACAAATTAAAATTTTTATGAGGTATTTGCTTTCCACAAGAAATGCAATTATTTACTTTTACTGACATCGGTAAGGAGCAAGAAAAAGTTTCCCCAATGGGGTACTTAGCTTTTAGTTGAAGACTTCGGTTCTGAAACTCGAAAATGAAAATTTCAGGAGTTGGCAAACTTGCGAACTGCTTCTGCTTCGGGCACCGCAGGGCAAGAAAGACTAATGTAATGGCGTCGGCTGCATGTTTTACACCCCTGACGACCTGATGTCATGGAAGAAGAGACAGCAACCGATGCAGAACCCAAGACTTTGTTAATCAGGCCAACTGAGGGCTACTGCAAGCAGATAACCCAAATGTGATGACTGCAACAGTGAAACACGAAGAACATCCACATCTTCTTGCTGCCTCTTTAGGTTCCCAGAAATGGTTAGTTGAGGCATAGAAAACTTGATTCCTATGGCAGACAGCATCTTTCTATCTTATTCACTGTGGGTTGGAGTCTTTTTTACTGATGGCCCAAACAAAGAAGCGCCATCAAATGGGGCGTTAATAAAAGATGTATTTAAGGGTTACACAAAGATGCATCCAGGCACGTTTCCTAATGGCAATACCTGAACCATCTGCTTATGAGGTGCCTCCTGCTGTGTGAGAGATCAACCTCATGGAAGCATTGTATATGGACAAAATTGTGGCCAATTGAGAAGATGTTCTTTTGAAATCCTCAGCAGACATGGATTCTGAGAGAGTATTTGAAAGCTCCTTGGTCAAATCTCTCCAAAGGCAAGTGAAATGTGGCGGGTAATTTAGTGACCTCAGGGCAAAGGTTGCCAAGGCAAAAGCTCCCTTTCAAAACCTTCCCAATGCTCTAGACTCCTTGTTAGGCAGGTGGACAGCAGATCTCTGTTCTGTTAGCTCTTTCCTGGTTGTTGCCGCCACCACCATAGCATTAACCGGGATCCATTTGCTCCAGTGCAGTCTGTCAATCGGGGGGGGGGGCAAAAACTTGTTGGGTCTTTTAGGAATTGGTTCAATGGTATCAGCCTCCTTCCAAACCCGTAGGGCAACTACATCATTAAGTTCATTCATGGGGGGGGGGGGGTTAAACTCAAGATGTTGACAGTACAGAACCGAAAGCCTTCAAAAACACAGGTTCTTCTGGTGAGGGGGTTTGGGAAGACTAGATACCTTTCTGTTTCAGGATCTCTAGAATATCTCCAAAGGAGAGGGCATCTGGTTGTGATCTGGGGGACCCCTCTCCTTCATCAAAATCGGTATCCTCCATGACTATAACGGGGAATCAATGTGTCTCCTTTTACAAATCCTCTTCCGATGTACCTCCTCTGTGCAGTGTTCATGTGAGGTGTCTGATGAGACAGGAAGCTCCTCTAGTGGAACTGGCCAGACACTTATTGGTTCTGGCTGTCCCTGTGGAATAAGCCTGAGTGAATCAGAGCTAGGAACCAATGGAGGAAAGGGAGTAGGATCAGAGGCATGAGAGGGCGGTTCTCTGTGGACAGAAAAAGCCCTTTCCATCACCCCGAAAGCAGATGGACTGGGAGAGACCTTGACCAGCCTCCTTGGAGCTGAAACTTCCAATGAAGGCAAGTCCAGACTTTCCTCAGATCCATGCATCAGGGTGGAACCAGATCAGAAATGGGACAGCTCCAATAAAATCAGAGCTGAGCCTATCCCCACTGATGCGATGCAGATACTTCGGCTCAGAGACCCATTTTGATCTGACTATATCGGAGCAGAACTAGCCAAGTATATAGTTGGAGTGGAGGAATAAGTTTTCCTGGGATCAGATACCGGATCTCTTGGGGACCTGGATCCTGGGGTTCTGAAACCACAGGATGGACTGGAGATGGAGAGAAAATAGCTTTACAAGTTGTTGGCATACTCACGGATCTGGCCGGGGAAGGAGCTGGTAACGCCCCATCTGGATCTGAGCTCTGAGAAACTTGCGCATCATCCTATCCACATCTGCTTCTGATAAGCTCCTAGAGGGCCTAACATGGAGAAGTGGATGGAGGCCTAGAGTGCTTCTTTGGGGTTTGAAGCAAACTTAAAGGCAGGATAGGTGATATTGGTTTTACTGAGGAGTAGTACTCCTATAAGTGGATCCAAAGATCTTGGATCCAAAGGAGTCATTGTTGGACTAATGGAAATAACAGAAGAAGCCTTAGGATTCAAAGTTTTTGGATCTGATTACACTGCTTAGATATCATTTTTCCCTTCTTTCCAGATGCAAAACACACAAATACCTTATCAAAAGTTCTGATGTTCTTGGTTTTATCCAAGTAGTATTGCAAATGTCTGTGCATATTTAAAGGAATAATCTTATTTATTTTACATTTTGTTTACCAGGGTAGTCCAATGGGCCGAGAAAAACCCATTTTCAATGGAGTCCTGGGGAGAAAAGCTCCATAAAAGACATTATACAATGTAAACAAATCAGAGGCAATTGAGTGACACAGTAATACAGCAGAAGAACACAGTAGTAGAATTTCAATATACAATAGGAATTTTTTTAAAAAAAAAGAAAAAAAATCTCCCTTGTTCAAGGGATTATGCAAGAAGTTGGGATTTGACAGCTTAGCTGATGGAAAACTCATTTGCTACTTTTGACATAAAGATGAGATTAGACCTATGTCTGACCCAGTTCTTATGGAAGACTATCTGCATGAGTGCCTGCAGTTCTAAAATCCACTTAGCAGTTGTGAGGTCATTAAAAAATAGCTTTCCAAGTTAGATATCTGAAGAAGGGGCTGAGGCAGTAAGTTCAAAAGATGTCTGTCAGTTTTCACAGAATACATTTCAAGGCAGCAACTGGCTTTTGGAGGTGTCCTCAGCTGAAGAACTCTTGATGTATTTAGCAGTCTGCAGGGATACTATGAAAGGATCTGCATGCATGTAGACTGAAATGGCTGAGAAATATTGTTTTACAGACGCATATGTCAAACCCAACTTGAATACTTAAGTATAGGGTCATTATGGATACTAGTGCTTTGTTGGGGGCTTGATCTTTCCTGAAGCACAGAGGTGAAACGTCTTCCATTTGGCTAAGCAAAATTTCCTTGTGACAGACATCCTAGCATCCTTGCGTTCAGGAAGCTATGAGTGAATACTTGAAGGATAAGAGAGTTAAATCTTTCAGGCAACTAGCTTGAGTGTCTCTAGATTGTGTTGTTTTTGAGGACCTCCTTATTTTAAGTTAGGAGGACCATTTATATCAAAATGTAACATTTTACTATGAATTTTTGAATAAAGAGGAAGAACCAATGCAGTCTGTGCCAAAAGGGTGCTGTAAAGAGCATCCATGGCCCCCTCCACCATTGCTATTTGATCACCCATGGGAGAAGGGGGATCAAAGGGAATGCATACAGAAAAAGACCAGTCTGTCTGAAGACGAAGACATCCACTGCTCAAGCTTCTCTGAGAGATGCTCTCGAGAAGAATTATGTGAGCTGTTTGTTGCTCTGGAAAGGCAAACATGCCTTTTTCTGGGATCACCCAACTATGAACAATCTGAAAAAAAAAAATCTCTGTGTAACATCCATTCATGGGCAACTGCAGCTAATCTCATTAGTTGATTCACCACAGAGTTCATCTGGGACAGGTTGTAGACTACCTTTAGGGATATCTGGCACTGAAGAGGCATCTCCCATGCATTTATGGCCAGCTCGCCAAAGGACCAGGAATAAATCACCCCTTCCTCTTGTTTGCTGATTTACACAAAACAGCACTGCTGTCTGCCGATACCTGCAAAATTCCTCTTTCGGTATTTGGGCTGCCTCCTGCTGACCAGGTCACCTTCCTGGCCACCCAAATGGCCCATTCATTCCCTTTTGGCCACCAGCGGTGAGCTTTAGGGTGACTAGGGAGATAGTGTCATATGGCAGGCTGACAGATTTTTGTGACCTAACTATCCCAGGTCGGTTTAGGCTCACCTCAGATATACAGCCACAGTGAAAGGAACATCCCCCCACCTCTGTGGTTACCAGCATCAACAGCAACACATGAACTATACCTCCCCTGGGACAGGCAAGCAGGCACAGCCCCTTTATTCCTCTCTTTCATCTTGTCAGTTCCTCTAGTGCCATGACTGTTAACTGAAACTAGATTGCACTTACAGGCAGGGCTCCTTGCCTCTACTCCATGGAGATGACTACAAGATTCCTGTTTTGTAGATAGACTTCATGGCTATATTTGCCTGTATCACAGCCATCATTTCCTTTATATATGCACTTCTCCCTATGGTTTGCGTCCAAAATCCTCTTGTACTTGAAATGCCTTCTGAGGGCACCCTACATGCTAGGTCTGAAGCACCCATGATTCGTTCTCAGTTCTGTAGTTGCTGTTTGAAAGGCATCCTTTAGTTCACATTAACCTGAATGGGCCACCTTTGTAACTCTACAGAACTGCAGAAAGGATGGCATCATCAGTGTCTATGTCATACCCAAGAGGAGAAAGCATTTAGGAGAAGTCGTTCAAGCCTTCCCCTATCTGTGGAAGGTACCCTCTTCCTCTTGGTAGAGGGGATTCCAGATACTGATGGCCGATATGAACTTAGCTGCAGGCTCCACAGGACCAGAAGAACCATATCAGTTAAGAGGCACTACTCTAGAACAGGCTTAGGGGTGGGGACAGGAACCCACCACTGCCAGACATCCAAGCAAATTTGAGAGGAGTGGGTGGGGCACACTTTGAGCTTCCGAGTCTTATTTTTACTATGGCTGCCACCTTGGAAGCCAGAGACTGAAGACAAATTTCCAGGAGCTTCATATGATATGATCCAGACATCCTGCCTAACCAAAATAATGAGTACATTTTATGTCCATTATCAAACAAAATGAGCTCAAGTCAAAGCAGCCTGAAGTTGTGTCTCTGGTAAGAATTCCATAGATTTTCTCTTGGCTCAGCGGGACATGCAATGATCCACAAGTATGACTGCCTTCAAAGGGGCTTTGCCAGAGGTCTCAGACACCCAAGAAACCAGGGGCACAAGTTACAAATTTAAATGACTGGGATCTCCATCCTTGAACTGATCAGAGACGTCCAATGGTGTTGTCACATTACCCAAGTACCTGACTGTCTTCTCCTTAGATTACTTATCTAATCACTTCTTAGGAGACATCCGAGGTTGGGAACAAATGGGAGGACACCATTGGCAGTAACAGTACTTAGATTAGAAGAGACTCTAAGCATTGACATTTTTTGGGATTGTACCTTTCTCCTAAGAGTATTCGAAGCAAACACCTGACTGTCTTCTCCTTAGATTATTCATCTAATCATTTCTTAGAATAGACATCCAAGGCTGGGGATGAATGGGAAGACACCATGGGATTAACAGTCACTGCCTAGTCTCTTCTAATCTAAGTACATTTTTTGGGAAAGCATCTATCTCCTAAGAGTTTACAAAGCAAAAACTAGTTAGAGCCTACAACTTAACTTACCATATAGTACTGTAAGTCTAAAAAAATTACCAACCATGCAAGTCTTTGTGTAGGATTTGCCTAACATAACACCTGCTTTCTTTCTTAGGAGCTGACAAACCATAACCTAGCTATCTGGGTATCATTCTATTATCTGCAAGTATTAGTAATAATAAATAATTCTTGACAAGAAAAAAAAATTCCCCAAAGATGTACATATCTGACGGAGCACTGGAAAACAGTTGCAAAAGGTAGATGCATATACTGTGAATGGCAGCAAGAAAGCTAAAAAATAACATGAGTGGATACCAACTTCATATAGTGAACAACCTGACATTTTAAGGGGGGGACATCTGCCTTGCCTGAAAGGGAACAAATTGCTGAGCTCTTGATGTATGGCGGGAAATCAGGGCTTCTGCAGCTGAAATCCCAATGGTAAGGACTACTACAACAGTGATCAATACAAAGAACATTAGATATTCAAGCCGGGTGAGGGCTACCTGTAGGCAGATAACCCAAATGTAATGACTGCAATAGTGAAACATGAAGAACATCATTAAAAGCATTTTAATAGCTCACTGATTTCTAACTATGGCATTTTCTTTTTTTCTGAAAGCTTACTTTAAAGTTGCCCATGTCCTAACCAATTTACAAAGTATGCAAATCAGCAAATACATGCAATGAAATCTAAGAAAGTCTACAAACCAACCATCAGCTCTACTTCCTGATGATTTTTTAACTCATTTGCTCTACTGCCACTCAGGGACTTACTGCTACCAAGATGGGAGCTGCATAAAGTACAGTTGTGTACACTTACCGTAAATGTTAGAGTGTAGATGTTAGAGTGTTATTCACTGTTGCAGTCATTACATTTGGGTAATCTACTGGCAGGTTGCCTTCAGTCGTCCTGAATTTTGAAGTCTTGAGTCCTGCGTTGGTTGCTGTCTCCTCTTCCATGACGTCAGGTCGTCAGGAGTATAAAACAGAAAACAGGCAGCCGACACCAATTTCTTTAGTTTTTCTTGCCCCAGATGTCAGGTGCCCCCCAAATGGATAGCAAAAATATATATATAAACTATATATACATACAACAATATAAACTTTACCTTAATCTACAAGCAAATACACCACAAAGGCTGTAGAAAATAGTGAAGGAAAGAGAAACTCCAGAATAAAAGGGGGATGGTGGGTGGGTAACCTGGACTGCAACAGTGAATACACTCGAACATCTACATTTATGGTAAGTGTACACAACTGTACTATGTTCTTCATTTTTCACTGTTGCAGTCATTACATTTGGGTAGAATCCCAAAGCTATGGATGGGAGGTTGGAGCTAAATTGCATTAGGGGTGGCTATAAGGCCCTGCAGAACTGCAGTGGCAAAGCCTGCCCTGGACTTAGAGAAGAGAGACAAATGATAATGCTTTGTGTATAAGTGTGAACAGAACTCCAAGTAGCAGCTTCTAGAATGTCTTTTGTTGGTACCCCTCTGAGAAAAGCAGCTGATGTAGCTGCAGCCCTGGTGGAATGAGACCTAATGCCCTTGGGCACCGGTTTACCATGATGTAAGTAGCAGAAGTGAATGCAGTGGCTTATCCACTTTAAAATAGTCTGATTTGAAATAGCCTTTCCCTCTGACCCTGCAGCAAATGCCACCAGTAGCTGCTCAGTTTCTCTTAGAGCTTTTGTTGGTACCCCTCTGAGAAAAGCTGCTGATGTAGCTGCAGCCCTGGTGGAATGAGACCTAATGCCCTTGGGCACTGGTTTACCATGATGTAAGTAGCAGAAGTGAATGCAGTGGCTTATCCACTTTAAAATAGCCTGATTTGAAATAGCCTTTCACTCTGACCCTGCAGCAAATGCCACCAGTAGCTGCTCAGTTTCTCTAAGAGCTTTAGTTCTGCTCATGTAGAATCTTAGTTGTCTGTGTACGTCCAAGAAATGCAGAATCCGCTCCCCCTTGTTCTGCGGATTTGGATAAAAAGTTGACAGATGAATAGTTTGGTTAAAAGCCACACTGGAAACCACCTTAGGAAGGAAGGATTGGTCCAGAGGGACATCCTGTCTGGATAAAATATGACAAAAGGCTCCACTGCCATGAGGGCCTGTAGATCTGAAACCTTTCTTGCTGAAGTAATTGCCAGGAGCAAAGCTGTTTTCCATGATAAGAACTTAGATCTGCAGTAGCAGCTAGTTCAAATGGAGGCAGGGTGAGCTTTTCCAACACATAATTGAGGTCCCATGCAGGAATTGGTGATCTTCTGGGAGGCCTTAAATTTTTGGCCCCTATAAGATACTGCTTTAGCAAAGGATGAGAAAAGATTGGTGGCTCTGTGTTGTAATGTGTCAAGATGGAAGAGGCACGGATTTTTATTGATGAAAAAGATAGGCCTTTGTCAAGCATCTCAGTCAAGTATTGTAAAATATGAGGAATATTTGGCTCTGCTGTGTCAGTTCATCGTGCTTGATTCCAAGCACAGAATATCTACCATTTATCAGCATAAGATTTTCTAGTACTAGGCTTTCTGGCTTCCAAAATGACATCCATCACAGATTTACTGAGAGGTGTTGTTTAAATAACTACATGATCAGCCATGCTGCCAGGTTCAGTGTTTGGAGCTGATTGTATAGGATCTGATTGTTTTGCTGAGACAATAAGTGAGGTATTTGAGGCAAGTTCCAAGCTGGGAATTGAGACATATTTCTTAGGATTGGGTACCAGTGCTGGCGGGGCCAGTCCGGGGCAATTAGTATCATCTTTGTTTTTGCTTGTCTGACCTTTAATAAGACCTTGGGAAGAAGAGGCAGAGGAGGAAAAGCATAAACTGATAGGTTTTTCCAACTGAAGGATAGGGCATCCACTTTCCATGCTTGTCTGTGATAAGTCCGTGTGCAGAATTTGTCCAGTTGAGAATTCCAAGGAGAGGTAAATAGGTCTATGTCTGGGCTCCCCCATTTCTTTGTTATCATGCTGAAGACTTGTGGATCTAGTTTCCACTCGTGAGGGTCCATAAGGTTTCTGCTTAAGTCGTCTGCCAGAGTATTTTGCTTTCTTGGCAGGAATTGAGCTTGAAGATGTACTTGGTAAGTCAAGGCTGTGTCTCACAGTGCCATGGTTAGTCTGCAAAGGGGGTATGAGTGTGAGCCCCCCTACTTGTTTATGTACCACATAACCGTGGTGTTGTCCGTCTTTATCAGTATTTGTCCTGGATGAAGTAAGTCCTTGAAGGCTGTCAGGGCATTTTGAACAGCTAACATCTTTTTTTGGTTGATATGCAGATGCATTTGTTTTGGGGTCCATATGCCCTGAATGCATCTTCCCGCCAGTTGGGCCCCCCATGCATAGTCTGATGCGTCTGTAGTTAAGGTTTGGCTGACAGGGGGTAGAGTGAAAGCCCGTTCCATGTTTTGGTGACATGCCTTTGCCCATCAAAAAAACTCCTGTTGTAGGCAGGGAATGAGAGGAATCATTGTTTCCAGACTGTGACAATGTTGACTCCATAAACTTTTTAGGTACAACTGTAGTTTCCTCATATTCAGTCTTGCATATGGGATCAGTAGAATGCAGGATGCCATAAACCCCAAAGCCTGCAGAGTTTGTCTTGCAGATAACTGAGTTTTTGTTGCCATCTGTTTGAAGTAAATAGTCAGTTGCCTTTGTTTGTCTGGCGTGAGGAAAGCCATCTGGGCAGTTGTATTCAAGCTTGCACCCAGGAATGTTATCTTTTGAGAGGGTACCAGTTGTAATTTAATTTCGTTTATTGTGTACCCTACGCATGTTAGAAGCCTTTTCACAAACGCCAGATGCTGAAGAACAATGTCCTTGTTCTCTGCTTGAATGAGACAGTCGTCCAAGTAAGGATAGATTTGTATACTTCTTTGTCTGCAAAATGTAATTACAGGTGCCAGGCACTTTGTAAAGACCCTGGGCACAGCAGATAAGCCAAAGGGCAATGCAGTGAATTGGTAATGCATAAAGCCAGCCTTGAAATGGAGGTATCTTCTGCACGATTCCCTTATTAGGATATGCAGGTATGCCTCAAGTCTAATGTTACCAGCCAAGCGTTCTTGCCCAGCATGTTAAATCTATCACAAAACCGACAACTAGTGACGTCGTGGTCTGGGCCTAGGCATGGAATACAGTAAGAATGAAAATCCTTATGAGGTATTTGCTTCCCACAGGAAATACAATTACTAACTTTTACCGACATCGGTCTGAGGCAAGAAAAAGTTTCCCCATCGGGGTACTTAGCTTTATTGAAGACTTCAGTTCTGAAATTCAAATTGAAAATCTCAGGAGTCGGCCGACCGGCACTTGCGAACTGCTTTTGCTTCGGGCACCGCGTGGCAAGAAAGACTGAAGAAAATGGCGTTGGCTGCCACTGATATACCGCTGGCGCACTGACGTCAGGGAAGAAGCGACAGCAACCGACACCAGACCAAGACTTTGGAACTCTGTCTGACAGCGGGACCGCCTGATGGCAGGATAATGACTGCAGCAGTGAAACACGATGAACATCGTCAGATCATAGTCCCTTCTGTGCTTCAAGTCCCACCAAACATTAAACATCTCCTTCATGTCTAAGCCTTAAAATGCAAGGAGTACATTATTCTAAGTAACAGCACTGACAGTGAGATAGTACAATTCATATATGTGTGTGTGTGTGTGTGTGTGTATGTATATATGTATATATATATATATATATATATATATATATATATATATATATATACACACAAACACACACACACATATATATATATATATATATATATATATATATATATATATATATTACAATGTATGTATATGTATACATAGAAATATATATAAGGATATATGTCCATATGTCAGAAAAATCAAACCATAGAAAGACAAGTGATACAGCACAAATAGTTGATCACCAAATGATCGGGGAAAAAAATACACTATAATATTTTGTATATATACCAATTCTACAGTCAAACTACAATGGGAAAGGCAAATTTCCCCAATTCTCACTGTACTGTCATCTCACACATATTAAAAAAGACAGTGTGTGCAAATCAGATGACTTTTGACCACACACACCTGCCTTTTTCCTGGTCGACAAAAAAAGTTGGACTAAAAGAATTTATACACAGATTTGTATATGTGAAAGTACTTTGAAATATCAAACTATAAAAACAGTAAATGGTGAAACATCAATCTCAAAGGATCAAAGCTCACAACGGAAGAAAAACCCTCATATTTTTGCTGGGGGGCAAGTACCCCCACCTGCAAATTTTACATACCAACTCTGAGATCACACAACTGCATGTATACAGCAAGTTCTCCTTCCCCACTGTTCCACGAGCTCCCACAAATTAAAGCCAGCAGAAATTGGCATTAAAAATGTTCATTATGATGAATGTTTGACTACATGGAATGTTTCCAAATATCTTACACACACACACACACACACACACACACACACACACACCCAAGAGTGATCTATCTTCCTCATGCTGCGTTTCATCTGAAATGCTTTACTGACAAGCAGAGCTGAAAGGAGATGGCCAGCAGTAGTCCAATCCTTCTTACAGTATCTGGTTGCCTATCTTTCCTGAATTTGCACAATGCAAAAGCAGCTGTACATCCCCTGCTTATACAAGCAGTATGATGAAATCACAACCATATAGTATACAAACCAACTCAAAAATGTACAATATTCATGAATTATTTTGGCAAGCCAAGTACAAGCATGGCATACAAGTAAGAATAATGCCCGACAGAGTGTGTATTAATGTGTAATTAATGCCTGCCCAGGGGTGTTGTGAGGCCTGATGCCGCAGGCGGAGAGCCATTACATCCCTGGAACGGCATTAATTATACATTAACACACACCCTGGAGGGCATTATTGCACTTAGAGAATGGGCTCTCTGTAAAATTGTTGCGTTTTACTTATTTATTTATTTTTAAGTACTATATACATATATTTTTTTTACATATATTTTTGATGTAAAATAGTTCTTCCGCCTAATCATGGGATCGTAGAAGGTTACTAGGCTAATGACCCTGGGGCCCTTACAAGCTTAGTCAAGAGTTTATCCCTGAAAAGAAACCTCAGTCAGCACCTGTCGCCTCTGTCAATGAGGGACACAGGAGGAACACCTGGGACAAATCTGTGTTTTCCCATCCACTCATCAAGGCTGCACTTGAATAGGGTCAGCGAGGTACTCTGATGTGTATGGGAAGTATATTCCAGAGACGGGGCAGCCTCTGGGAGACGAACCTCTCTCCAGCAGGTTTTGCTGATGTGGCATATTAGATTCAGGCCTTTTGAGTGGGTAATGTGGGAGGAGTTAGACACGGATATGGAGCATGTCTAGTAGGGCAGGGTCCGAGATTAATTTGCAGGCGAGACACAGATCACCTCTGAGAAATCTGTATGATATCGAGTAGAGTGATAGTGATTTGAGCCTGTCCACATAGGAACAGGTGTTGGAGGCCATGGACTCTCTTTGTGAGGTATTTCTGTGGCCTTTCCAGTTGGCACAGATGTTTGGTGAGGTACATACCAAATGGGGCACTATACTCAATTATTGGTCTAATGAGGAAGGAGTATAGAGAGGTAATAACCTCCTTTTTTCTGGAAGCAATCCCTTTTCTTATGACATGAACTAAGTAAAAGGCTTTTCTGACTACTGCTGCTACATATGATGGTCGAATGTGAGATTGTCATCAATTTGAGTATCCAGGTCTCTCACCACAGGTTGTGTGCTTAGGGGGGTGCCGCTGATGTGGTAATCAATAGGGGCTGTGTTTTTGCTCAATGGCATGATACATTTTTTTGCATTTAACTTGAAGCTATGACTCTGGCACCAGACAGTAGCTGCTATGAGAAACTCTTGCAGTATGTTAACATCATCTGGGGAGTCAAAGACAGCATCCAACTAACAGTCATCTGCAAATTTGATCAGCCACAGACCTTTTGTCTTTGCCTGGACCTCTGAGAAGTAGATGCCGAACAAGAGGTGTCCCAGGATAGATCACTGGGAAGCTCCATTAGTGACAGGTCTGCTATCAGAGGTGGAGGTGCTTATTTTGCCCTTGAGGGTCCTGTCGGTGAGACAGTTGGCCACCCACCTGATGAGATAGGGATTTATGCCACATTATGTTAGCTTTTCTATGATGCCCGAGTGGGGGGGTTGGGTCAAAGGCCTTGGCCAAGTCAAGGTAAGCTGTATGTACTGACTTTCCCTCATCCAGGGCCTTGGTGACAGTCTCAAAACAATCAACCAGGTTCAACAGGCAAGATCTGCCCTTGATGAATCCAAACTGGGTGGGGTCAAGTGCCTGGAGATTGCCTATGTCCCTGTTTATGAGATGCATAATAATACACTCCATGGCTTTACAGATCAGACTTGTCAAGCTAATGGGGTGATAGTTTACAGGGTCAGTAGTGGCACCACCTTTGTGCAAGGGGATAACAACGGCAGTTCTCCACGCTGCTGGAATGAAGCGTGTACTTAGGCTGTGGTTGAAAAGAGTGCTCAATTTTGCTGGAGATGGTGCAGAATACAGCCTGGGATACTATCAGGTCCCATGGAAGCTGTGTTCTTTGCCTTCGATAGGGCCTTTAACACTTGCTCTACTGAGATGTGAGGTGCGAGACAAGTACTGGGGATGATGAAAGGGCCTTTGGGAGATACAGGGGGGTGACGTTTGTGCTGAACCTATCTGCTAGCAGGTTGGCTAAGTCAACAGGATCAGTGTAAGTGATACTGTTAAGTACTAATTCGGAACAAACCTGGGCTTTGCCATGGAGGTTCCTGACATAACTGAAGAAGGTTTTGTGGTTTCCCTTTGTTATGGAGACTGGTTTTGATTCATAATTGGTGGAGGTTTTCACAAGTGATCTAATTTGCTTGTTGAGGCTAAGGAGGGAGTTTTTTCCAATTTGGAATTTGTTCCTTTTTTCCCTTGGGCAACAGTTTCCTCCTTTTGTTGTACAGCCTGTTGATTGAGGATGTCCACCAGACAGGTTTGTGTTTCCTTGAGGAGCAGGTTTTAGTTCTGTTGGGTATGGCCGAGTCCATGTAGCTGTACAGGTGCTTGTATACTGCATTGGCATACTGTTCAGCATACCTGTCTGCATTCTCTGATGGGGGAGGTGGTGCAAAGCTACTGATACCCTCCCTTAGGAGGTTGTAGTGAGCTTTTGAGAAGTTTTTTAGCTTGATTACAGTGGTGGGGGTGGGGGTGGGGGTTTAGGGATAGAAACTTCAAATGACTCAGACCGATTACCTGATCTCACCAGGGAAGAATATACTCAAGGAATTGTTGGAGTGCATTAGTACAGGAATAGTTCACCAAGTCTATGGTGGGGTAGTTGAAGTCTTCAAGGATCAGGGTGCCAGGAGGTACCTTGATGGAGTCAAGCAGATCTAGTTAGGAGGAGAGTGGGTGTTCTGACTCATGGAGGGGGGGGGATCTATAGCTGGCTATAACATGGATGGGTGTCTTGCCAACTGTCAGCTGCACCTGGAGTAGTTCCAGGGTATCATGCTGGCAAACCAGGCTGGGGATGTGCCTGTCCTTAATGAAGATAGAGACTACACCAACCTTAGTCTTTCCACACTCATTTTGGGGTCAGAATGTGTAGAATGAGGTACAGCCTGGTAAGGCAGGAGTGCTCTTCGCAGCCTTGAACCAGGTTTTTGTGACCGCACAGACATCGGCATCTTCCAGTGCAAGGAGAGCTTCCAGTGAGTGCATTTTGCAGGTTAAGGCTCCTATCGTTAAGCAGCATGACCTTCAATTTGCTTTTTGACATATCTTTTATGCTGGAAGATTTGTCATTCAGACATTGCCTAAAAAAGACACAATGGGGAGGGCAAGAGCCTTGGCCAGGATCCGGAATCCCAGTGGTGACAGGTGGAGGCCATCTCTGGCAAAGCATCAAGGCCGGTCAACCATGTCATCCAAGGCAGACTTTCAAGTTTCAAACTTTCTGTAGTACATGTTAATGGTGTTGCAGGAAGCATTTTACATCAAAAATATATACATATAAAAAAAAATAGAATATTAAAAAAAAAAAAAAGTAAAACAATTTTACAGACAGCCTATTTTTTCTTTCTCTCTCTCATACACAGTCTCTTCTGCTTTCTCACACACACATACATATACACACACACACACAGTCTCCTCTGGTTTCATACTCGCATTCACTCACAAAGGCATAACTCTCAACCTCTTAGTACAAAAAATTTGGACAGAGCCAAAAATAATGGGAGACAAAGCCCTAAAAATAGAGACAAATTTTAAATATTGCTCTTATAATCTTAGAAAGTTGCCAGAATAAAAGGTCTTGTATTAACATGCATTTTCTGAAAGATAAAAAGCCTGAAACTCAAACACCTGTCACTGTTTAGTGAATTCATTCCTTACTGATTTGCCACAAAACTTCAAAAAACTATAAATTTTATGAGGAACAGACAAAAAATATGAGGCAAAAATCTGGACATTCTGCGAAAATTTGGACAGTTGACAGGTATGCACACAAGACTGCTCTCTACCTCCCTCGATCTCACACAAACACAGTCTCCTCTGCTTCCTTACATGCATTCACTCACACAAGATCGCTCTCTCTCTCTCTCTCACACACAGTCTCCTCTGCTTTCAAACAAGCATTCACTCACACCAGATTGCTTTCTCTCTCTCGATCTCTCTCTCACCCAAACACACAGTCTCCTCTGCTTTCATATACACATTCACACTCACACATGCAGACAGAAACAAACACACTAATACACATACACTTTTTTTCTGTTTGTTTATATTTTTTTACACTCGCTACACAGCAAAAGCGCTGCTTAGCAAGTATAAAGTAATGGCAGCCATTAGTTTTTTTTTTTGCAGTCCAAACTCCATGGCAACTTGATATGCTGCCGTGAAGCAGCAGACTCATCTTTCAGCAGGCATTACTTGTACATTAATACCCTGCTGGAGAATGTTCATTCTCCAATCAGGGTGCTGATGCACAGTCTGCCCGTTCTCTGACATAACTTCAACGTACTGCCAGTGGTGTTACATGAAGGGAGGAAAACCATGGGAAGGGATTCTACTTGGACAAACAGTAATACAAAAACTAGGGGTAGCAGGAGAGGATGCATCTGGGCAATGAGATTATAAAAAAAAATGGAAGATAAAACAGAGTGCCTATGGACAATAAGCAACGCAGAAACTAACAGAAGGCTTGGCGATAGTGTTGCTGGATCAGTACCATATGTATGAACATTATAAGAAGGTGAGATAGGCCTCTAGGCAATCAACCTGAAAAACGGATTTGAGACAAAAGACAATACGCGTGCTGTATCTAATCTTGTAAAGGGGTGCACCCCCCAACACAAGTTGTACTGTTCTTCTTACACTCAGGTATGGTGTGTACTACTATGCCTGCTAAGTCACTATGCATTCCCACTTATGGGACTGGTTGGAATGCACAACTAAGGCAAAATATTATGCTGTCAAAGGGGAACAAATCATCTATACACTGCAGAGACAGCCATGCTTTTGAAAAAAAGTCCTTGAGGAACCTAAACGATAGTACAGGCTGTGGTACATGATTAATTTGTTTATTTTTCATATATAACAGTGGTCATCTTTGAAAGTTGTTCACATTTATTTGCTAAGCAACAAAGACAACTTTTCTTCCTGTATTTGCCCATTTTCAAAGGTATGCACAACTGAAAAAGCACTCCCACAGACAATGTTATGAAATGGTTTTTGTACTCACGATACCTTGTAACTCTACTTTTAAAGTTATTCATATTTTCTAGCCAGTCTGAAAATCCATAAATGTATCTATAAATTAATTGTTCGTTCTGTAAACAATATTAAGCTGAATAATATTTACAACATAAACATCTAGTTTCTGTGTTAATTAAAAGTTATACATAACAAAGATAGTTGAATTTCAAGATCTAAATACCCATGTAGCTGCAATATACAGAACATGAAGAGATGCAAATTATACATATGCAGACACTTGGTACATTTCTAAATGTAGAGTGGTACTTACAGCTTTTGCAAAGACACCCATCAGTTCAGGAAATTGGTGTGTGAGGAGGGCCAACATTGCTGTGAATGAACAAAGCCCTGCTGTGAACAAGATGAAAAAGGGCAGTTCCTTTTTTGGATACACTGAAACTTCATGAAATGCTGAAAACAGAAAAAAAAGCTTTACAAAGAATGACCATCAGTGAGAGTTATGCCGCTTAGCAAGAAAACATCTTACCATGCACTAATAAAGACACTACTATCTGCATGTTGCACTACAAAATTTAGGGTTTTTCAAATAAAATGCAGAAATTTATGTCATTCACTTCTGAGAGAGCTGTACATGGGAAAACGACCCATGTCCTTGCTTCCATGTAATGACTTCACTGCAGACAAAAAATAAACTAAATGAAGAGTGTTAGGCAGCTTTCTGAAGCACCTAGCCAAAGCAAACAATGGCAATGCTATTATGGATACTACTACAATAATGGAACTCTGCAGGGGGCAGAGAAGTATGAATGCTCATAAGTTCTTAACCAAGCTTCCAGCCACAGAGACCATGGAAAAGCTCAGCCACATCAACCAAAACTAGTGGAAGACTAACAGCATCTCCCATTTAGTAGTTTCCTGCCACGTATCCCTGGTGAAAATGTGTGATAACTCATCTAGTCACCCAGAGTGATTTATGAAAGGACATCTTATTCCAGAAATGGGGAATACACCGGTTTGGGAACCTGTCACACCACCTGATGTGGCTGAGGAGGCAGCATACGTTGTCTCCAGACTGACTGCATGCATTATCATTGGTATTACTTAGATTGACAAGTTCAAAGAGTGTTGGCTCTTTCGCAACATAAAAGACTAAGGAGGTATCAGTCATCAGCAGCTGTACAATGAGTAAAAGGATAGGGTTTCACTCTATTCACATCAGCTAAAGGTTCTGAGCCCTGAGATCTTTTTTGGTGAGGAAACCCAGAGAATTCCCAAGATGGTTTAATTGCTCAGAGAGTTGCATGTCAAAGGAGGCATTATATTCAATGATGGGCCTAATATGTGAGGAACAATGTGGGACTTTAACTTCTTTAGACCATGACAGGATGCCATCACGGTTAAGTTACGCAAGACAGAAGGATTTGCTAACCATGACAGAGACACGGTGGTCAAAAATTAGTTTTTTTCAATGTGGTATCCAAGTTCCTGATGAATGTAAGACTTAAGAAGAATATTTTCTATATAGGATATAGCAGTGTTGTTAGATGTACTAAGTAAAATATGCTGCATTACTTGGCACTGAAATTAAGCCCAGGATTAACGACTCATTTGTTTGGTCAAGCCCTAACTGAAGAAGCTGAATAATAAAATGGGGTTTGATGGCTGCTTCTACTTTGGAATCAGCAGCAAATTAAATCAATAGTCACTTAATATCATTCATGTGAAGGAAACATACAGCAAAGAGGACAGGCCTATGACATAGCCTTGTGAGACATCAATGGTGCCTTTTTTTTGTCTAAAACTATCCCAGACATTAACTGTAAGGGATCTGTCAGACAGTCAATTACATACCCAGTGAAGTATAAAATGGTTAATGCTGAGTTGGGAAAGTTTGTTAGCAATCCCAGCATGGGGGGAGTGTGAGAAAGGCCTTGGCAAGGGTCAGGCAGACAGCCTGAACTGTGTGTCCCTTATCGATGGCTTTGGTAACACATTCAAAGAACTCTATTTGGCTGCTCAGGCACAATGCACCTTTTTCAAAGCCAAATAGATGTGTATCCATGGATATAAGGTCATCAATACTGTTAACTAGTTCAGACATAATATGTTTCATAGCCTTGTAAATGATACTACCGAGATGAGTAGGATTCTAATTCCTAGGGTCAGCAGACTGGTACCACCTTTACTGCAAGGGCACCAAAACAGACATTCCCCATACCTTGTGGATGCAGCCAAGGGGAAGACTCAGGCCAAAGAAATGATGGGGGAGTTTTGCTAGATGGGACTAAGTGCATTTCAGCAGCCATTCGAGGATATTCTCAGGATCCGTGTAATTGTCAGTGCAGAAATGAACTGTTCCACAATGATTTAGGAGGAGAGATGCAAGGAGAACATGGGGTGGTTGTGGGTGGCAAGGTGAAAGAGAATTTATATTAGTTAGTTATGTTAATTAGTAGGAGCTTGTGATTTTTAAATCTGTTACAACCTTGGAAGGTATGTTAAGACAAGAGACATGATTTTTTTTGTTTGTTTTTAATAAACTGTTTGACTGCTGCATTTTCATCATTATTATTATTATTGTTATTACTGGAAGACCATTTGTCTGCAAGAATATTAGCAATGTCCTTGGGATTAGAGGGTAACACTACAGAGGTCAGAAAAGTAAGCACCATTGGAAACAAGTTCATTTCAAAACTGTAGGTTATTTCTAAGCTTCTTGATATAGCTGAAGAAGGCTTATGTTTGCCCTTTGAATCAAACTCAACCCAAATTCGCAGCTGTTCTTGCTTTTCTCAATGGTAAATTTTAGGAGCTGACTCACCAGTTTTAAATCCGTTTCTCAATGGTGAAGCAACCCATCCTTTATGCATGATTTTTCTTTTTATGAAGTTTGTTGATGCAGGAATTCTACCAGACAGGTTTAGTTTTACACCTGCTATTATGTTGACATTGGAAGAGTACAGGTGCCTCAATACGTCTAATCAAGAGACAATAGAGTTCAAAAGATTACGCAGCAGCCTTGGGTTTAAGGATTATTGGGAGCTACATCATTTGTGAATATCAAGAAGAGTGGCAAATAGGAATTTCTTCAGTAGTAATCCTTTAATGATGATGAGTTATTAGGGTCCACAAAGCAGGTTTTCAGGGGA